>NW_027514223.1:0-612500 GCF_048772815.1 Callospermophilus lateralis
CATACCTGGGTCAATTCTTACTACTTATTCTTAATTAACAAGATCAATGGTTTGACGAAATACTCAAGATACACTTCTGCCTTTTCACCCAGTATATACTTATTGACTGCCTTTTCACCCAGTATATAATTATTGAATACCTATTACAGGACCAGCAATATGCTAGGAGTTATGTGTATTGTGGTGGGTAAAATACAGAAGAGCTGTCCTCATTAGACTTACCTGGCAAATGACTAACTGTTCTGTTTCTCAGGAACTCATAGAACATGATAGGATCTGCAGCTTCCCCCAAATAAATAAAGTGATAAAAATCTTGTTTTTATTTTTTTTATTTTTTGAAACACAGTGGAAGCAAGTTTAGTATTTGTGGCTGTGGTTGAATGTCCCACTCTTGTCTTCCAGTCCAATCAGACTATTTAAATGTTTATTAAATAATTAGTTTTGAATATCTTCACAATTTTTTGACCAATCATCAAAATATATGTTTGAGTTTTCTCTTAATTCCGTTTAGAATTTCCTCATTGGGTCTGTAATTCACTTCAATAGCATTGTATGTGGTTTGGGGAAAAATAATAGAAAATACTTGGAGCCATAGACGGACATTTGTAATTTTACATTGTTTCCTACTGAAATAATATCCTTTGAATTTTTTTCACTTATTAGTGTTTCCCTAAAATTTATTGATTTAATGTGAAATACTTCAGTACTTTGACTCTACAATTACAATACCTCAGAAAAAAATGAAAGAAATAAACATGTTCATCAAGAGTTGAATTGATAATTTGTGGTATATTTATACAAAGCAAAACTATAGAGTGATGTGAATTAAGGAGCTACTGATACTATAACAACATAAACAGTTCTCATAAAACTAATGCTGAATGAAATGGGACTCTCTCTATATAACATATTATTCAGTTTTTGTAAATTTGAACAATAGTGAAGGCAAATTTCATACAATATGATAATACAATTAGCTAATATTAAAGTCATGTTAACATAATACTATGTGAAGAGAATAATGATTATCACTAAAGGGAGCAGACTTTGGTTTTAGAAGCTCAGTATTCTATTTTTGATTACTTTATTCTTTATTGGGTTGAATCACTCTGTGATCACCCACCGAGGTGTGCTATGAGTTGAGGAATTTAGTGGCTATGTGATATTCCATTATGAGAAGCAAACTACTTTCTCATGTTTTACACGTGAGTATTCTTCACTGGTTTCTCTAGACTTCCTTCTGTGGTTCTTGTTTGTCTAAAATATAGTCATCATTTTCCCTTTGGTGAGTCAGCCAATGTTGAATTCTCTCCAATCCCTGTGCAATGAATCTCTGAATTCAAATGAATTTTGAGGTTGAGATTTTTTTAATGAATTTATTGGTTTGTTTGAATGCATGGAAAATGTAATGCCATTTTCTTTTAACATTCATATGCATTCCTGCCATTGAACATTCAGCTGTTAGATTTTGTAACTCTGGGAACTTTGCACTGTTTTGTTTTGCCATATGCTTAGATGTCAGTTTCCTTATTTTTAAAATCTTGGTACTCATGTGGCTTCTTGATTCTGTGAATTGATCTCCTTAATAACAATTGGAAAGTTGTGCCATTGTCTCCTGGCCCCTTTCTTTCTTTGCTCTTCCTAGAACACCAGATCCATCTCTGTGTGAGTGCTCTTTCTGAATATACTCCACGTCTCACATGATTGTCTCTCGGCTTCATCCTGTGTGGTTTCTTCTCTTCTCACCTCCTACTATGTCTTCTCCAATTGTTCTTATTATGCAATTGATTTTATAATTTGGATTGAAGTTTTAATTGCATATCCTGGAAGTACTAGAAATACATTCCAGCACTGCTAAGTTTTTCAGTTTTGTACTTCTATTCTGAGTTGAATTACTCTGGGCATTTTAGAGATGTGTCAGAAATATCCCATGCCTCAAACAATCATAGGCTGTTTCTAGGGCTCCTGTCTCCATTGGTGATCACCTATGTGTCATTCCTTAATGCCACATCATATTCACTATGTCTTCACCCACCACAAAAAAAAAATACCTTTTGTCCCTTTGAAAGGATCATGAAACTCTGGCAGCAGAGATATCACTGAGCTCTGGGCTAGATGTGGTGATGCTGATGCTAGTACTCAATCCTCTGAGGGCTGTAGGTTTTACTTTCTGCTTCATTCAACAAAGTCGTGCAGAAATTCAATATTGGGTAATTTGCATAGTGTAATATGATTTCTTCTTGTTTCAGAATTTGAAGGACAGGAATATGTTTGCGTGAGGGTGCCCTCCTCTTACTAGAACATTGTTCTTTATTTCCTTTGGTAGTTCTCTGACTTTCACTCTTAGGGACTAAGGCCTATTACCATCATCTGTGAGAACTTGTTGGATCCTACCCAATGCATGTGCATTTGACCACCGTCTTGGTGGGTGCTCTCCAGTGTGATTTGCTAAGGCACTCTGTGTCATACCCCTGCTAACCACAAACTTATTCTCAACGTTATTGTAATTTTTTGAAAGGAAGATGTGTTTATATTGTCTTACTGGCTTTATTGAGAGCTAATCTATATACCATACAATTCTCTCATTTTAAAGTACACAGTATGATGATTTTTACTATAGTCACATGATTATGCAGTCATTGCCCAAATCTAATTTTAGAACATTTATACCCCATTAAAGAAATTCTGCACACATTAACAGTCAATCATCATTCCTCCTCCCAGCCACTCCATTCTTTCCCAGTCCTAAGCGACCACCACAGTTGCATTACCTGTCATTAAGAAAATGACACATATGTTGTGAATTCTAAGTGAGTGTTTGCTTTACAATACAAGAAGGGCTGTCCAGTAAGTTTCTCTGGCTTCCCTGGAAAAGCAACACAAATGGGTACCTTTAAATAGCAGAAATTTCATGTCTCATAGTACTGGAGGCTAGAAGTTCAAAGTCAGTTTGGTGGCCCTGGTCTTGTTAGTAGCTTTTGGTGCTTTTTAATTTGCCTGACCTCCTTTTAACTAATTACATGTGCAACACCTCATTTCCAAGTAAGGGCATATTCTGAGATATTAGGGACGAGGACTCAATATATATATATATATATATATATATATATATATATATATGTATATATATATCCATATATATATATATATATATATATATATATACACACATATATATTTGTGTGTGTATATGCACATATATATATATACATATACATATTTGTGCGTATATATGTATGCATATATACACACATACATATATACACACAAACACACAAATATTTTTAATATATTTTATATATATTTTATATATTCATTCAAATATATATCTTTGTTATACATCTATAGCATATATCTCTAATATATATTTTGTTTTGGGAGGACATTTTCAACCATAGCATAGATGATTAATGGTCAATAACATTTTTCTTTCTTTGCAAAGGCTTTTATCTTGAGTACGCTGATAATAAGTAATTCTATTGTTTTTACTTCTCTCAATGAAAATTCCAACACAACACATGTTTTTTTATAGTGATTCTATGAACCACTCAAAGTAAATTATTCCTATTGTAAATTGTTACATTGGTTATAAATTATAGGATTGCAGATTGGTTCAATTTTTTAAAATTTTCTAGATAATAATCTGTAATTTCTCTCTCTCCAGTAGAATTACAAGTAAGAGATTTCACCCACCATATTCCACACAACCATTTTTTTTTCCCAAAGAGGTAATGCTCTTTGTTCAAATCACTTAAATTAGAGCTGCATTAATAAAAAAAAAGCATTAGAATTTAGTGTCATATTTTATATCTTTTACTTTTCCACATAGAACTTTCTTTCAAAGTCCTTAAATGACTTTTAACTCAATAAGAATTCTAGTATCTAAAGAATTATTTATTACCCATGATCTCAAAACAGAATCTTTGATCAACCAAAGATAAAATAATTTTCTTTGGAACTGGAGCACAAATTGATTTGTAAACTACACAATGGCACCAGTCAGATATCAAGTCAAGGCTGATATGAGAATCCATCAGGAGTTAGGGGCAGAAGGAGAAAATGCACCAAGTAAACAGTAAGAGCCAGGGAGAGAGTTTGTGGGGAGCGTGATTGTCGCCAGACAGAGATAGAAACCACATCTCTGAGGGAGGAAGATCACCAAGACCCTTTGCAGACCAAGGGAAAAAACAAAATTGGAATCCAGAGAAAAGAGTAGATTCTTTAGGTCTATATTTATTATGTGTTTACATAACTAAAATCAATTATAGCCAATTTATGGGCAACCTCAGAGTCCGGATCTCTAAGAAAGTAGCTTGAAAGAAGTTTCAAGTTCTTTTCTAAGTGTTCCATTAATCTCATGATACTTAATTTAAACTACAAAAGAAACTTTTATCTGACTCAAAGTAGAAATGCCAACTAAATCACAATTAGATCTACTGGATATTTTGTAATTTTCTTTTTATAATTAGTTTTTTGATTTATAAGACGTTTCTGTCTCTTTTTTCCCAAGAAATATGAAACCTTAAGTTTAATGTTTTTGATGACCTGTTTCTTTCAAATATTTCTTTTGCATATTAGCCTCTTTTTCCCTTAATATCTAATCTAACCTTAAAGAGGAAAGCCACTAGTGGAAAACCTCTGTTCTGAAATATAGGTGATAAAGATGCTTTGAAGATGGATTTTGGTTAGGAGGTATTACATTCATGTTTTCAATTTGACCTGTCAAATTTTGAAATTTATCAAATATTTTTCTGCTTGAAATTATGATAGAAATTTTGTCTAAGTGCTTAAAGTTCTGTATAGAAAGTTGAGAGTTATTATATTTAGTCTTTCTTCATCATCCCAGAGGTGAATGAAGACTGGTTTTTTAATTGGTATGTTATTTCTTAAAATATTGAATGCTTATATTTTCCTTATGGCTGTGAAATTGTTCTTGATCATGTGGGGACACACTTGAATACCACATGGTTACTTCCTTCAAAAGTTCTTACAGACTACTAGCTTAATAAAGTAGAAATGTGAACAAATGTACTGAGTCCTGAAAATAGGCTGTGGGTGAGGAACATTATATAGACTGTGCTGTTTTTATAAGTTCAGATTACTTACAAACCTCATACACAAATTCTTCTCTCCAAGAGCTTGACTTTTTGTAATTTGACCTGGATATTTAACAGAAAGAGTATACCAAAGAAGAGCTCCATGAGTATTTGTATAAGTGGATTAATGAACTTAATAAAGGAACAAAGTAAAGAAGATTTAGGTATCAATTGAAAAAAAGCATTCTTCCTGGATTTAAAAGCTTTTTGAAAGTTTCATTTGTTTGTTTTCTTTGTAAGTAGAAAATAAGATTTATAAGGGCTTAAATTTATTTTCCATCTCTAATTTTAGATCTACTTTTCTTGTGTCAATATGAGAAAAATTAAAACTCGTCTAACTTTTTTTTTAAAATCTGTAAACATAAGAGTTCTTTCCAGTCATCAAATTTCAAGCTTTTTAAAGCACAAAGTATGCTTCATAAAAAGATAATATTCCTTGGAAAGAGAATCTTGCTCAGGAATGACTCTTTTTTTAATGTGTTTTCTTTTTTTTTCTCTCTCTCTCTCTGTTTTTTTTTTTCTTTTTTGAAAGTAGGAGACTGGAATTTAGTAATAGAGATTTTAATTATGGAAAACAAAAGATAAGAAGGGCTAAGTGGTTTACGTTATCCTGTATCTGAAAGTCCTCTAATGTTAGCCTAACACTAAAACAAGCTCCCTGGAGCTGGAGGGGCTGAAGTCAGTGTGGACTCCCAGCTTCATGTACTGCTGCCAAGACAATTCCCCTCAACAACCAAGAACACGCCTACCAACGCCCAGCTCAAAATATACAGGAAAGAAAATCCTGCATATAGAACAGGAAAAAGTTGAAGAAGGTCCTACATACATAGGAAATAAAGGCATAGATACTATTTGAAAGGGTGAGAAGTATAAGGAATAAATTCAAATCACCAAAATTTGTTTAATATGACAATTGCACATATCATCATTTAGACCTGGGCTTGATGATTTCTTTTCATTTTTATATTACAGAAAGAAAATAATTATCATAGGACATCACTGCATATAACATTTTCAATAATACTTGAATATAAAATAAACATTTACAAAATACATGATAGCCTTCCAATTAAATTGTATCACTGAACCAAAGCAGCTTCAATGTACCACCTAGCCCCACTGTGAAATTCTAGTTGACTGACACAAGTTTAATACTTAATCCCTACTTTTTTGTGTTTGAACATATAATTCAAGTAAATATAATTAGGTCAATTCCAAGGTACAATAATTAAATATTGATATAAATACTTCCTCTGCAGTGAATATCAAGGAAACAATTTTTAACATGGAGAATGGAAGACTGCTGTTGAACAGCAATTACTAAATACTCATGTGAATGTGCTAGAAACACTAATGTGCATGTTTGGTTTTGCTTCTAGCCTCAATGCATAAAACTATTTTTAACTTCAATTAAAATTGTATAGGTGGCATGAATCCAGAGAAGAACAGCTTTTATAATAATTTATATTGTAATTATCATTAATTTGCATAAGCAAGTACCCATTTGTGAATAAAATTGCTCAATTTCTATAAGAAAATGTAGATGAAGATAGCTCATGTATTATAGAGATCTTGGCTGCTATCAATTGTTGTCATGGTCTTCAGTATTAAATCATATGTAGAAATAAGTACAATCTGCCTCTCAGGAGAAGTGAAACAGATCTCCTCACAGCTATTATCTAGCAGTTATTGGTTTTCTACATCAATTCTATGACATAATTTATTACATGATGAATTTTCTAACCTGCAATCCATCTTAAACCACTATATATGTAGAAACTGAAAAATAATACAATTTTAAGTCAATAAAGTTAAATTTTAACAATGAAAAATGTATATTAAACTTTCTGAGAATGTAAATGTTTCTATTTTTTGTTACTATCACAGACACATCTTAATAATCTGAGTAGAATATTTCTAATGTCATAGTCTTAGTACTTCCCCTGTAAAAATTAAAGTAGATGCTGGACAGACCTTCATCTGATTCCTAGCTTTGTGTCTTATAACTTCGATTTTACTGTCTAATATGTCATTATAGCATATTACAATCCAAGTAAGCTATTTCATTTTCAAGCCTGGAAATTGCTGATTGTGTTTGTTAAAAGAGAAGATCGATTCAGGAACAAAGCACAGTACCTGATTCAAGGGAAGTCAAAATTTTCGGGGAAAAAAAATCATACCCTGTTACTGGAATTTTGAAAATCATTTTTTTACATTCTAGTGCTAAATGATAATCTCCAACTTTTACAATATCCTTTTCTCCACTGTCAGCATCAGTCATTTCTTCAAGAAGTTTTGCTATCTATGAGAAAAATGGTATTAGAAACCAAGATATGTTAGACTATTTGCTACTGAGATGTCAATTCTTTAAGACCTTTCAATTGACACAACTCATTATGAACACATTTTGAAACTATTTCTCTCTATATCCCTCCATATACATAGGCAAAGCATGAATGAAATATGGTTTCTCTAACAGTAACATATTATAATATGTATCATTTGAGCATACTTTCTTGCTTATCTGCAAACCCAAGCAAAAAAGAGCCGACTCTTATCATCATTTATTTATTTCATTTACTTACTTGTTCATCTTCTGTTCATTTATTTACTTAATTCATTTATTTTCTTAATTTATTTATTTAATGTTCAATTTAAATTATTTATTTATTAATTTTGCACTTAATTTTTTATTTACTTATTAATTATTCATTCTTTATTTGACCTCAGTTTTACTTAAATGTTCAACTTAATTTACATAATTTTTCAGCCATCACAAACATACACAGCAGTCCTGGATGGGTCAGCACAATTCTTACAATGAGTCTCACTGCATGTGTCACCTACATCCTATTGGTTACATTCCTCTGAAGAATCATAATGCAATATACAACATTATCAACTAGGCTATGCTGCTTTTTGCAGTCTCTTTGGTCTTCAGTCTTTAAACCGCCACTGTCTTGAAAAGTTACTTTGTTCATGAACTCACCACCATTTTCTCCAGATGCTTCATACATTTATTTGCTTACAATGTGGTTAGATATTCTTGCCATTTCTTCCATTGTTCTTTGACCTCTTAAGTGTTTTAATTTAAAAAATAACTATATTAAATTTCACCTCTGTGTTTTAAAGTTCTGCTTATTGACAAATGTAACCATCATATATTCACCACTAAAGTAGCTCATAGGATACTTTCAATGCCTTGAAAGTCCCTCCTACTTTACTTAATCATCCTCATCCCTCAGTCCAATCCTCTGGCTGCTGCTGGTTACTGATTATTTTACTGTCTTTCCAGCTTTGATCTTCCTAGTGGCTGTACTGTTTTACAATTCCACCTGAAAATACTGAGAGGTCCTATCACTCCAAGTCCTCAACATTTGCTTTTGAAAATTGTTTGGATTTTACCCATTTGAATAGTTCTGTGGTAGAATCCTATTGTGATTTTAATTTTCAAATTCTTGAATATGAATAATGCTGTGAAACTTTTTATTTACTTATTATTCAGTTGGGATATTGTCTTTAATGAAATATTTCTTCAGACTCATTGCTGAATTATTTAATGTTTTCTTATTTTTCTTTGTATATGTTGGACACAACCATGAATAGGTATATAGATTACAAATATTGTCTCCCAGCTTCTATCATGTCTCGTTTATCTTTATTTTAATGTTTTAAAAATATATATTTATTTTAAAATAATATTTCAATTGATATATAATAACTATACCCATTTTGGAGATATAATGTGTTATATAGAAATGTAGAACTATAGATATTATATATATTATATATAAGATATACTTATATACATACGTAAAAAATATTTGGGAAATACACAGACTCTCTCTCTCTACACATACACACACACACACACACACAAACAAACACACACACATATATGTAGAGAGAGATAGCTATATAATATATATAAATATATAGTATATATGAATATATAGTATAGATATAATATAGTGTATATAGATATACACTATAGATATCTATAGTATACATTATGTATATTTGTCTTTCTCTCTCTCTCTATATATATATATACATATATATATATAATATTGACCAAACATTTACTTTAAATTTTTGTTTGTGGAAGAAATGTGGTTTTCAATCTTTAAAGTGTATCTTTTGCATAGCAGACATTTTTCTTATGAGGATAAGTTCTATCTCTCACTTCTACTTTAATAGATCATGCTATAGGTATTTTATCTAATAATTACTATCAAAACCAAGGTCATGTGCCGTATTATACTTTTTCATAGATCTGTGATATACTTTAATTTCTTTTGGGGGCAATTTGAAAGATCTAAGCCCAGGTCTTTTACTGTTTTTTTTTTTTCACTTGGTCATTCAAATGCTATAGCACCTTCTCAAAAATGCAATGCTTTCTCCATTGAATTTCCTTTGTGCCTTTGTTATACATCAGCTGAATACACTTGCTTCACTCTATTACTGAGATCCCTGGTTTTTTTTTTTTATTGATTCTTTTGTCTATTCTATCAACAGCATCAGGCTGTCTTCATTCTGGAGCTTTAGATTAAATCATGTTTAGATAGTGTCATTCCTTTCGTTTTACTTCTCTCCTTTAATACTGTGTTGGATATTTCAGGGTTTTTTCCCTCTCTATATACACATCAGAATTAGTGTGATAGAGAAATCTACAGGATCTGGAATTTGGTGATAATCACTAAATACACCTAAAGAGTAATCCATAAAAGTAAAGGTGATGTTAGACCTTATCATAATTTAAAAATCTGCTTTGCAAAATATTCTCTTTAATGATTGAAAAAAAGCTGTGCATCACAAAAAATGGTAAATATTTCAGGTTATGGATATGAAAATTTGGTCAATCCAGAATGCACACATGTTAATAGCTTGCTGTAATTTATATGGGATTTATAATATATCTGTGAAACACATATGAAAAACTTAGTTCCTTAATATTTGGACTTTCTTTCTAATTAATCTATTGGTCAAAACAAATCTCCAAAAATATTTTTGAAACAAATGAAAATCAAAGAACAATTCATCAAAATCTGTAGGATGCATCAAAATCAATGCTCAGCAGCAAATAGTTAACCTTTAATGCATATATTAGAAGAGAGAAAGAGTCAGTAATTTAATTTTCTATCTTAGACAACAAGAAAAAGAACAATTAAAGCAAAAGTAAAGATAGAAAAATAAAATAAAAAATATAGCAACACCCAATGCAATTGAAACAGAGGATCAACAAAACAAAAACTCATTCTTCAAAATGAACAAAAAATTTTGTCTTTAGTCAAACAAAGTTAATTGACAAAGACTCAAATTATTAATAGAGGAACTGAAAGAGGAGTTGTCATTGTAAATCCCATGAGCATTAAAAGGAGCATATGGGAACATCATGAGCAATGCCATGTCCACAGATTTTATAATGTAGATGAAATGAGCCAATGTCTTGAAAGACACACTTGAGCAAACTCACAAAAAATAAATGGAAAACATAAAGAGACACATTCATTAAATAAATTGAGTCAATAGTTGATAACTTCCCAAACCAGCAAGTCCCAGCTGTGGATAGATTAGATGGTAAATTCTATCAAACAAATTCTACTAAATCTATCATTGCTTTCAGAAAATGGAAGTATAGGTATACCTGCTACCTCATTCTATGTAATCAGCATTACTCTAATATGAAAACCAGACAAAGGCATTGGAAGAAAAATAAACTAACCAATGTATTTTGTGAATATTAATTCATAAGTCATCAGAAAATTATTAAGAGATCCAACCCAACAATGTTTGAAAGAATTATGCACAACCACCAAGTGAAATTTGTCCCAAACATGCAAAGCTTGTCAACATTCAAAAATCATAATAATCCATTCTATTAACAGGCTCAAATAGAAAAATTGTATGATCATAATAGTAAATGCAGAAAATGCATGTGACAAAATAAGATATTCATTAATAATCATTATATAATCATGTCATCTGTAAAAAAATAGTTTCATTTCATCCATCTTATCTTATAAGTGTTATTTTCGTTTTCTTGTTTTGTTGCACCAGGCAGAAATTCTAATGCAACACTGAATAACAGTGGGAGAAGGCATCTTTTCCTTGGTCTTGGTTTCAGGGAGACAGTGTCCAGTTTACCACCCATAAGTAGGGTAATAGCTGCAGGCTTTTGCTGGGGTTCATGATCAGGTTGAGGAAGTCTCTCTTACTCCTAGTTTGCTGGGGAATGTTTTTGTTTTGTTTTGTTTTTATTGTGTTTTATTTTATTTTTGAATATATGACAGCAGAATGCATTACAATTCTTATTACACATGTAAAACACAAATTTTCATTTCTTTATATATAAAGAATGTTCATGTCAATTCATGTCTTTATACATGTTCTTTGGTTTTTTTGCATTGCATTTTTTATTACACATATATGCCACAATTTTTCATATCTCTGTTTGTATATAAAGTATGTTGACACCCAATTCGTGTCTTCATACATGTACTTTGGATAATGATGTCCATCACATTCCACCATCCTTGCTAATCCCCTGCTTCCTCCCATTCCCTCCTTCCTCTCTTCCCTATCTAGAATTCATCTATTCCTCCCACACTGTCCCTCCCTACCCCACTATGAGTCAGCCTTCTTATATCAGAGAAAACATTCAGCATTTGTTTTGGGGGGGATTGGCTAACTTCACTTAGCATTATCTTCTTCAATGCCATCCATTTACCTTAAAATGCCATGATTTTATTCTCTTTTATTGCTGAGTAAAATTCCATTGTGTATATATGCCACATTTTTTTATCCATTCATCCACTGAAGGGATCTAGGTTGGCTCCACAGTTTAGCTATTGTGAATTATGCTGCTATAAACATTGATATGGCTGTGTCCCTGCAGTATGCTGTTTTTATATCCTTTGGTTATAGTCTGAGGACAGCTGGGTCAAATGGTGGTTCCATTCCCAATTTTCCAAGAAATCTCCATACTGCTTTCCATATTGGCTGCACCAATTTGCAGTCCCACCAGCAATGTTGGAGTATACCTTTTACCCCCACATCCTCACTAACACTTATTGTTGTTTGTCTTCATAATAGCTGCCATTCTGACAGGAGTGAGATGATATCTTAGAGCAGTTTTAATTTGCATTTCTCTAAAATATTATCCATAATGGTGGAGTGATGTGTCAATTCAGTCACTTGGTTGACATATTTCAATTTCCTACAATGTGCTTACTTTCCTATCCCTTTTGTCTTCCCTAAAAACTCTTTTTTTCCTTATAATCTCCCACTACTTTTCCAAACCTGGTTGATGAGATGGTAAATTATGGGGTGGGGGAAGCACTTTGTAGTTGTGTGAATAAGCCCAGTGTTAGTGGTTCTGTGTGCCCTGGCTGTGAGCTCTCTCTCTTACCATCCTTCTCTCCCTTAGGTGATGCCGAAGGCTACAGTGTGCTCTGATGCGTGATTCCCTATTCCTAGTGTTTTAGTCAGCCTTTTCTTCACTGTGACTAAAATACTGACCAGAACAACTGTATAGTAGGAAGTGTTTATTTGAGTGCTCACAGTAACAGAGGACTTCTTAGTTCATGAAAGCCGGCTCCATTTTTCAGGGCTTGAGGTGAGGCAGAACAACATGGCGGGCGAGTATGGCAGAGGGAAGTGGCTCACATGATGCTCAGTATGCAAAGAAAGAGACTCCACTTGCCAGATGCAAATATATACCCCAAGTAGTATATCCTCCCTGGTAGTAGGCAGGTGCTTGCTATGGAGAGCTCCCTGGGCTATTTCTAAATAGGGTTTTCTCTCTTCATCCATTGGAAACATGGGTATTTTCTTGACTCTTTACAACAAAAAATTTGGTTGAGTTCTAGGATAAAATGTCTATGAAGGTTTAGGTCCTCTGCTAAGCATTTGCCCTGGACTTTGTTTCTCTCCTGCTGCTTCATACTCCCCAACAGGTCATCCAGCCATTATGCAAGCTTTCTCACCAGCTGCGCTCTTGGGATCTCTAATGTAGGTAAACTGATCTCAGTCACAATCTATGCTCCTATCTCTGCAGATTTGGAGTTGTTAGTTGGTCCAGAAAACTTGCTTTCTGATGGTTCAAAATAAAGTCATTGATTTTCAGGGTTTTTAAAAATTATTGTTTTATTTTTCCAGTATATTTCTTATTATAAGGATGAAATCAACAAATTTTAATCTCCTTACTTGTTGGAGATGAATCTGGAAGATAGGTAGGCTTTAAAAATACTCACTTCTCAATTTATTTACATCATCATACTAATAAAGGAACAAACAGACATATTTGAATTTTATTTTTGATTGGTAGAAAGCTCCGAACTGAAGTTTCAACAAGTTTTCTTTTCTTTTTCTTTTTGTTTTCCTTCTGAAGTCAGTGCTGAGTCTTTCTAAGGGACGCAGGATTAAAAAGCCCTCTTCTTGGTATTTACAAAGGGCAACAGCAGTGCAGCACAGAGATCTGAAAAAGGAGAATTTAACAAAATAAATCAGGCACTACATTCCCACCACTGAACTCGTCAGAGAATGTGAAATATCTTAGTACACAAAACACATTTCATCAGAAAGAGCTTCCTAAAATAACAGAAGGGGTCTAAAGTGCACTGTAGTCTTAAATAATAGTTAACTTCCGTTGACATTCAAGTGGCGTTCAACTACAAGTTGTATGTATAAATTTCTAATTGTAAACATGTTATCCTTAGATTATTAATATTACTAAAATACACTAGTAGTCTCATTTCATTTTTTTTCTGAAATAGAGTAAACATAGCATTGATTCATTTAGAAAATGTAAATCACAGGCCTGAAAGTTATTGATTATCCAGTTGGTGTTCTGTCCTTTAACTGCAAACAGCAGTTTCAACAGTGAAGCACAGGTTCATGTGAATCCATTTCAGTTTTCTAAGCTTTTCATCAAAACTCAAGATGGAGCATTGTGTGATCTGTGAATAGCTTGCATTTTTCCCAGACAAATTTCTGGTATTCTTTGCTTTGTAACAAAACTTTCATTATAGAGATTAGGAGGAAGATACTATAGAATTGACGCTTCACAAAGAATGAAAAGCAAAGTCTAAAATAGGCTTCAGCATCACATTTTTCTACAGAATGTTGAAGCAAAAGAAAAAAAATAAGAAAACAGTCACAGTCAATTCCTGTTGGCAGGAAATTCACCTGTGGAGAGAGGGTGTGATGTGGAAATGCTATCCTGGAAGGAATTGATATTTACTAAAAAAAAGCATCACTTGCAAACATTCATTTGTTTAACAGAATTCAGAGATGTTTCTGGTGGCCTTTTCTTTTTATGGACCAGGAAGCTAAGGCTTAGTGAAGGAATCTCTGTGATTTCTTTCTCTGTGTATTGCTTTTCCTCCAGATATGAAAATCATTTGTTTTAAAAATGAGCACCTAATCAGAATCTGGTTCCAGTTCAAATATGGAATCCAGCATTCCTGTCCCCACCTGTAAAATAATAGGTTACTTTCCACTGATGTGTTGCGTTTGTCAGAAAAACTTGAGTTCTCTAGCCATGTGTTTGGCCTTGGGCACCCAACTGATCATGTTTTATTAAAAATCAAATATAAAATAAGTGAATAACTCAAGTCCATCTTAATTTTCTATGTCCAGATAAATCAGACACAAGTAGCCTTTATGAAAGTAATTACTATAGAAAGTTTGTGGTTTTTCTTTACACTATTTCTTTAAACAATGGGAAAAAATGATTGACATCTTTGAGTGCTTAGAGTATTTCCTCAAAGAAGCACCTAAATTTGTCTAAGTAAATAATTTTTATAGTGGTGGCATTTGACTTGAATGTGCATTTAATATCTTGGGGCTCTCATTTAAAGAAGGCTGGTTCTATACATCTGGGAAGATGCCTTTAATTCTGCATTTTTAATAAGCTCCAAGTTGCTGCTGATGCTGCCAGTCCATGGACCACACTACGATAGCACGGTTCTATTGGCTGAAATCTATTGACTTAAAAGATGCCATAAGAAACACCTGGTACCTAACTTAGCTGTACTAAGTGGGTACATTTTTAGAGATTAATTTATGATTATAGAATTGGTTTTCAGTACATTTCCTAGGCATGGTCATTCCGGGGATATCACTTGTTTGCAGTGGCTGTGTCAATGCTCTGAGAGGAGTGGCTGAGCGGTTGAGGCAGGAGCACATCAATTTGCTTCCAGAAGCCGTGGGTGCTCTTTTCCTCTGAGGGTTTCAGGAATCGTCTCTTATTTGACATGTACTCTTGGTAAGAACAATGTAATATCTTCCTTATAAAACAACACCCCTGCAATCATGAAGTGCCAATAATTTGGCATACTTAGGAAGAACACATTTTTTTTAATCTTAAAGAAATATAAAATATTGGAAATCCATTATGTAGTATAAAAATAATGGCAAGCACATATTAGTTTTTAAAAACATTTCTTTTTCCCTCTCTCTAGTGACTACAGCTCTTGATCTTCTCTAAAACAAATCCTTCCACCTTCTTCTTAGTCCAGTGGAATATTTTGTTTTATATCATAACTTTGGACTTTTTTAATATATTTGTTGTTATAACCACCTAGATGTAGATATTTCTACAGATGATAGGAAGATGACAGAAATATATAAAATGAAACATTTTTTTCTACTTACATGAATTGTGAAATTATTACATGGGTTCTTTCAATTATTTTATGTTCATTCAAACTTAAGGCCATGAAATGATTATCCAGCCAACACAATCTACTAATTGTCATTTCATTTTTTCCATAGATACTATTTATTCCTCTAATTCTAGGGAAGTCATTATGAAATTCCTATTGCAAACAACTCTGCAATAACTCTTCTAGTGCATGTGTCCTTGTGATCCTGAGAGGTCCCTGACTCTCCTGAGTGTTGTCAGTGTTTTCCTGATTTGTGTATACTGAGCCAACTCAATGGTTATGGGATATTTTACCATATTTCTGTTTGCTTGGTCAGGTAATTGTTTTTCATATTCTTTTTATTCATTTTTTTAGATCTATGAATTGAATGCTCATATCCTTTTACCCATTATGGTTTCTTACACTTCTACATAATTGTCATTTTATTTATTTTATATTCTGAATATTAAGAATTTTTCAGTTATGTGTTTGAAATATCATATTCCAGTTGTAGATTGATTACCTTTTAACTTAAAGCATGATGTTTAGTTTAGTATAGAGAAATTTTTAGCATTTTCTTTATTTTTCCTTTAGAGATCACATAAAATATCTTATTGATAAAATTTGTCTTCTAAAATTATATATTTTTTCTTTTACATTTATATGGTTAAGCATTACAGATGATGTTTTGTGTGCCAAGCAATCAGAGCATATTTTCTTTCATATGGATACATATTATGTCCAACACCTTTTATTGAATATGCTAATTTGTGATTTCAGCTGCCATAAAAATTTACAATATGTGCACAGGTTTGTAGGTGTCGACGTGCTTCTGGCTAATTTCATCAGAAGGGGTGTGTTGTTTGCAATTATATCAAGATCGAACTGCTGTACTATACTGTAGCATCATGATTTACATGAGACTTGGTTGGTTGTTGAATTTGTTTTGAATATTGTTGGTCATTTTACCTTCATATAAGGTTAAGATCAGTTTTAAGTTTCACAAAAAGGACTTGGTAGAAATTTTACTGGAATTAGAGAGCATCAGTACCACGAATTTGAGAAAAGAAGCATTTTGGGTAATATATTTCTATTATGAGAAAGATGATTACATTTAAGTCCAAGAATAAACTTGTCTATCTGTATTTATTAAAAATTAATATTTGGTAGTACCCTACTCAGTATGTAGCAGAATTTGATGGTATCTTCATTTTAATTATCTATTCACAGGGTAAAGTGAATCCCAGGGTAGAGCAGCACACACTGCTATTAATTGTCATATGATTTTTATATGATCGCATTTTGTGTAATCTCAGATTTTCATAGAATCTCACATTTTCCTGCAATGTCTATTAGACAGTCACTCTTATTTTTGTAATGGGTGTTTTGTTCCTTGTTTTTTTTTTTCAACTATCTTTTGTTCCCTGGCGTAGGGCTTCAAGCACCATGTAGTACACAAGTACCAATAGTGATGACATTTCTGCTCCATGCTTTTATTCGACTACTTCTAAAATGCCACCATGAGCTATTAGTTTGGACTGATTTTTCGATAGTTTTCCTTTACCCTTGGCTTTTGAGGAACATGCTTCAAGCTGTTTGCTAGTCCTCGGTTGTCTAGCCTGGTTTGCATCTGTTGAAATAATTACGGTACATTTTCTCCTCCAATATGTTAATAAGGCCGGAAGAATATCATTTGTAGTTTATGTAACATTCTGGATACAATTTTGGCCATTCTAAGATAAATCTAGTTTGTCCATGGTGTATTTTCACTTTCAAAACTTGGTGAGTGTGCTCAGATGCCAATATTCTATTTAACATTTTTGCACTTATAGTCTTAACTTTGATCTCTCTGCAATTTTCCTTTCTCAAACTATCCTTGCCTGGATTTGCTATTACAGTTTTAGTAGCCTCATAAAATGAGTTTGGAAACTTTCACATTATAGTCCTCTGGAACAGTTTATATAATTTAAGGATTGCACGTTATTTTAAAGTTTTATAGAACTTTTGTTAAAAAACTGTCTGGGCCTGGTGTGTGTTGATGTTGAAGAGATGGGAAGAAAGACATGTTTATACTGTAGTTTCTATGGCTTTAATTTCATTAATTGTTTATTAAGGTTTATGTTTCACTTTGAGTCAGTTTTTATTATCCTTACTTTGTAAAATGTCTATTTAATATAGATTATATAGTTATTTATATAATTAGTTCATTCTACACTTTTAGCTTCTAATGTTTATGTGTTGGTTTTCTTTACATTTTCTTGATTCACTAGCACAGGAGCCTGTGCAGGGGACACGTAGCATCCAAATCATGACTGGCTCTAATCCTCTCTGCTCAGGACACTCAGACAGGAGGTTCACACATGCAAGACCAACCTGAGTAACCGAGTGAGACCATGCCTCAAAAAAAAAAAAAGTTCATGGATGTACCTTAAAGGTGGAGCACTTGCCTGACATGCCCAAGGCCCTGGATTCAATGTTCAGTATGTCAAACAAACAAAAAACAAAACGTCAACAAGGTGCTTTGACCTTGGACTTGCCAGTCACCAGAACCATAGGAAGTTGATTTCTATTGTTAATAAACTACCAGTCTAAGGTACTTGACTTATTTGCTAATTCTAGGATTTTCGGCTTCTGTATTTTACCCTGTATCACTTTGAACTGCCTTTGGATCCAGGGTTTCTAGAGCAAAATCTGAAGAGAACCTTGTGGAGAAGGGATGAGGAGTGTTCCTCCCTCTCAACCCCATAGGTGTTAAGGCCAAGTTCTAAAGTGTGTTAGGGGACAAAGCATTTTGTGGTAGCGTCACCATGTGAGTGAAGCACTATCATCCCTAGGACACCAATCATTCTGAGTTGGAAGAAATAGGAATTGAGCACTTTGAGTGTAGATAGGAGAAAGCTTTTAAAGGCCCAAAGTTGTTATGGATTTTCATCAGACTCCAAGTGAAAAGATCATTGAAGTATCCCACAAGTTTTAATCTCTAAACGTGTAACTATTGGTTCCTATAACCCCCTGAAACCAAAAGCTTCCAGGGTCCTTTCTTATTCTTATTACGAATGTTGAGAAGGTTCTGAAGGTCCCGGAGTGAGATGACCACTGGGGATTATTCCCAGGCGTGACTAGGGCCACTGGGATGGGATTTCAAACCCTGGCCATATAAGAGGGTGGCTGCATCTGGGTTTTTGTCCATGAGCACAGGAAGCTCTTGGTGGTAACCTGTTGGACTCTCAGATAGTTAGCATGTTTGTGGGTTGGTGGTTGGTGGCTGGTAGTTGGTAATTGTGGTGTTTTGCTGTTGGTTTTTTGATTTGGGCTTTTGTTTATTTTGTCTTTCAGTTGTTGGCTTGGGTATTTTGTTTGGGTTTCTTCTTATTATTATTTTTTTAGCTAGCATCCTTAGTTGGTGTTCTGGCTTTAGGATGCACAGTCAGTGAAGTCAGAATAGCATAGGAGCCAAGCCCCTGCTACAAGTCACCCCTCATGGACCATTACCAGGTCGTGAGGGACCTTGGGTGGGGAGCCTTCAGCCAGGTGTTGCTAGCCCACCATCTCCTCACAGAGGAAGAGGTGGCAGTGAAAGTTGTGGTGAGGACAGAGGGAACATGCCCATCCCATATGAACTGGAGAGGTTGATGGCCTTGGATCACTGAAACATGATCCAGCTCTTCCAGGTCACGGAGACCACGGGCAAGTCCTCATGTTTATGGAGCACGCAGGTGGGGACAGCTACGGTCCTGCATCCCAGAGGCCAGTGGCCTGAGGGAGTAGAAGGCCCACAGAGTGTTCAGGGAGATCGTGGGTGCTCTGCATCACTTCCACGACAGAGGAATCAGGAACGTGGACCTGAAGCCTGGCAACGTGGTGGTGGATGCCAGGGAGGCAACATCAAGCTCATGGACTTTGGCCTGAGCGCCAGGTTCGTACCTGGGCAGAGGCTCAAAAGGTTCTGGGGCACTTTCTGTACGTGCCCCTGAAGTCGTGCAGTGGCAAGAATATGAGGGTCCCCCGTGGAGGTCTGGAGCTGCGTGTCACTCTCTTATGCTCACAGGGAGATGCCCATTTAAGGCACGCACCACCAAGCGCCTGCAGAAGCTCATCGTGCAGGCCACCTACGACCTTCCCCGCACCTTTTCCAGGACGCCAGCAGCCTTCATCCAGCAGATGCTTACAGTGGACTCCACTCAGACGCCCACCCTGGAGGAGGTGATGGGGCACCCATGGCTGAGCCAGGGTGAGAACCCTTCACCCAGTCCTTGTAGCAGGCAAGTGCGCTTCCCAGATACCCTGACCCCGCCAACAAGACCATCATGTTTGACATGGTCATGACCCCTACAATACCTGGGTGTCCCTGGACCAGAGGAAATCCCAGGAGGCCAAGGCCACCTACCTCATCCTCTAGCACCAGAGAACACAGAGGGTGTGCTGCGTGCTCCAGGTGAGCCCTGTGCTTTGTAGGGAAGTTCAGCCTCGTCCAAGCCCTGCAGATCCCCCCAGTGTCCACCCCAACAAGGCTGCAGCGAGCCGCCCTTCGCTTGCCCTGTGAGCAGCAGCAGCCTGAGGAGGCTGAGCGGTCAGGTCAGCGTGCCCGCCATTCCTCTGAGCTTCTTCCACATGGACACACCTGTTCCCAGCCCAGCCCCTAGCTTGACCTGTGCTCTGCAGGCCTGAGCACCCCTGGCCCAGCCCCGGGGTGGTCCTCCACAGGTGGGTCACAGACGGCCCCAGCTGTCCTCTCAGAGTCCCTCCTCAGGGAAATCCCTTCACAGCAGCAGGGGCTGGAGGGGTCACTAGGACAGTCGCCACCTGCATGGGCAACTGTGCTGCTGCGTGCTGTGCCTCCAGAAGGATATTGACACCAAGGCCAGGAGGCCACAGGTGCCCTAGGTTCCAAAACAGAGTGGCTCTAGTGGATGCGCCCTGGTGAGACAGACCAGCATACACCTAGAAGACCCCGAGCTCCGAGCATCCGGACATCGTGCAGCCAACACCTGTCAGGAAGGGGACCGAAACGGCTTCAGCAGTGAGGCGTGCCACCTGCCTCCGGCTTCCCCACGCGGGTTCCAGCCAAGAGCACGTCTGCTTCCACGAGGACCACACTCCCGCCCCCAACACCAGAGGCTCTTTTCCCTGGGACATTCCCCCTGCCCTGGCCTTCCTCCCTGGCATCTGGGATAGCAGAGATGGTTCTTCAAAAATCTTTGTTTCTCACAATTTGTATAATAAAATTGAGATTCCAAATTTTGTTTTGTTTTAAAAAGTCAGATTTAAAAACAGAAGAGACAACTTTAAAAGAAATTTAAAAAGAGAATGAGGGCTCAGGGCAAGGGCAGAAGCCTGCAGCCATTCAGTCCACGGCCTGGACCACGGGGCCTCCCTCTGCTGTTCAGTGCAGATAGACTCATGGGCCTTGAACCAGGGTACAGGGGGCCTTGCTGGCCTTGACCTAGTGTAGATGGAGATTCTCTTTTGAGCCATTGTAGGCTTGAGCTGACTGTTTTGGGCAGAAAGAATCCCTTCCCCAGTCTTCAGGCCCCTCCCTGAGGTGTGTGGGGAGGGTGGGTGGCAGGTGTTGGAGAAGACACATCTAGAAAGACGTTGGACACTCCAGAGTGTTCTGTGCCATCATCTCCATAATCCCAAGGGCAGAGAAGCCAGAGGGGCAGTGGGCAGGGTCCAGCCTGCCTGCAGCAGTGGCTGGTGCTTCACCATGTGCCCCACAGCCTCTCCACCCAAGTCTTCTGACCGCTGCTAAAGGTGATGGAGAGTGAGCATATAGGCTTTGGGGATCTTAAACTGTTTCAGGGCCGTTACTTACATAAAAGCCAAGTGACCATGAAGGAAATAAAGTTCCTCATATAAAAAGCTCCAAAAATCTCTTCAGGTATAGATGATATCCCTGGAGAATCCCACCTCACATTTGAAGAAGAATTAATTCCCATCTTATACAAACAATTCCAGGAAGTAGAACAGGGAACAGGTCACCATGTATTTTATGAAGCTGGTATTACCTGAGGATCAAACCAGAAAAGTCGATGCCAGGATAAAACCACGGAAGAAACCCAAGATTGACAGACCAAAGTCCATCCTGAGTATAGACACAAATATCCTTATGTAATGCGCTTTATTGAAAAGCCAAGAAACACATGATGGCATGTATTCATGTAGAATAATTACATGACAAAATTCAGCACCTATTGATAAAAATGCTCAAAAAGGTAGGACGTGAGTGTGGGAGGGACTAAAGGAACAGTACCCTGATGGGACTCTGTGGTACTAGAGTAGAGAATGCTGCTGCTCTGCCTCTCCAGCCCACCCCCTCAGCCAGTGTTACATGCGTACACACTGTGTGCTCAATACCACAGAATTATGTTGTTTTTTTTTCTGCTACATTATTTTCTTATGTCTTGTGGGAAGCAAAATCAGCATTAGTTTTTATCATTGTCACATATTCGCTTTTCCAGAGATCTTTCTGTCTTCATTAAGATCTGAATACCTAATCCAATGTCCTCCAGGTCAACCTGAAGGACTCCGTTACACAGGGCACATCTAGTGGGGAACCACTCCATGAGGAGGCAGTCAGGCCATGAGGCTGTGACCCCCAGTATGAGATGCGTACTTGAAGAGTGCTTCTCCATCATGCTTAATACCTGGTTCACTTCCAAGCACACACACACACACACACACACACACACACACACACACACACAGGAGTGTTTGTCAAGCTGGGAAAAAAATAGACCTAAGCCTATGTTTGAATTAACCTTATCAGCACTGTAGCCCAGTCACCCAACAAGAAACACAGAGGAGGAAACGTTTGCACAGAGGTCAAGGTTTCAGTGGTCTCAGTCCACAGATTCCTGCCTCTATTGCTTTGGGCCCAAAGTGAGGCATCCCATTATGGCGGAAGGGCCCAGTGAAGGAAAGTATCTCTCCTTAGGACAGCAAAGAGGCAGAGGCAGAGGCAGGTAGAGAAAGAGAGTGGGGCAATGGTTACAGAAATAAGAGCCCTTCCAGGACATGACGTCTGTGAGCCGTGGCCTGAAGTGACCGGCAATGACCCTCCCACTGCCTAGAGTAACCACCAAGGTTTAAGCACTGTGTTAGTATTTTTGAAAGAATTAGACTTATGTTTTCCCACACACTGTTTTCTATTTCACTAACTGTTAGATCCTTTGTGCTTCAGTATTGCTCTGGTTACTCTGTCCTTCTTCTAACTCTCTGAGCTAAGGATTCTCCATGGAGGTCTCAACCTTTATTTCAAGGGGATGCATTTTAACATTGAAAATTTCTTTCAAAGGACTGATAGGGGTGCAACCCCCAAATGTTGTTAACAGCATTTTTTTTTATGCTAATGGGTATGCTGGGGTTTGAAAATGTCCCCATGATTCACGTGTTGGAAACTTCATCTCCAGTTCTCCTGTGCCACAGAGTTGGGAGGTGGGAGCATTTAGGTCATGAAGGCTCCTTCTCATGACTGGATTCATACCACTGCAAAGAGGGTGCCTGAGAGTGGATTGGCTCCTTCTTGCCGCCCTGCCTTGGGGAGATGCTGAGCTCTGTTCTGTGACCACCCACCTTCCTCAGAATGACCACTTAGCAAGAAGGCTCCTGCAAGGCATTCACTTGGCCAATGCAGTTCTGCTCACTGTAACTTACCCAGCCTCAAGAATTCTGCCAGAGTATCACAAAAGGGACTGAGACGCTGCATTAAATCTTTTTTACGGTATATTCTTTACTTAAATCAGTGATTAGTTGTGTGTGCATGTTTTGTTTCCCAAAATATGTGGCTTTGAAGATTCTTTTTAGTATGAATTCAAATCTCATAGAGTGTACATGATGGTTCTATTACTGTTGAGACTTCTTTTGCTGTACTATCTTGGTAATTGAAGTACTCTAGGTGCATGTGAAAGATTAACTAGAATGTCTAATAATTAATAGAATGTTTATTAATTAATAGATTAATAGAATGTCTCTTTCATACACAAACACACACAAACACATCGTCATCATCATTTTCTTCATCCTGATTATTGCCCTTTCTTTCTTTCTTTTTAAATCTGTGTGAGTCACTCCTGTCAGGATTTCTTGAGGAAGGGTTGGGTTGTTATAATGGGAAGATGCTGAGATTTCTCATTATCTAGTGCATTGGTGGATTGGGGGGATATATTTCTCAATATTCCTTCATGAATTTTGATCTTAGAAAAGAATGTGTCCACTTTCATAGGATATTACCTATTATGTACACTTCTATACTTGTTCTTTTTATTATTCTTCAGCAACATTATTCATAATTACATTTATTTACCTGAAGTATATTTTTTGTGGCCTTAATATTTCTATGCCAGAATTCTCTCTGATTAGTTGTCACATATCTGATGGATCATAATGTACTGGGCATTATCTTCAAATATATCATTCACTTCACTAATTCTGTCTTTAACAATGTTTAATATGCTCTTTAAGTCACTCATTTAAAATTTAACTTGAATTACTGTTTGTTATCTCTAGAAGTTCCACTGTTGCTAATATATATTTTTCTTTTCTATATTTCAATACTTCCCTTTATCCCATCTCATTTAAAATGCATTGATTTTATTAGACTCTTTAAGTTTTCAAGTTATTTCAAGTTTGTGGGGCTTATCCCTCCTATTTAGTGTCTACTCTTTTTAGTGTAGTAGATAATTTTATCTTTGTCAGCAATGAATTATTTTTTCCTTTCCTTATTTAATTATTTCTACTATGAGAGGCCTAGGTGTTTTAAATATTCCTCCCAATTCATTTCCAGTCTGTTTCTGTTCCTCATACCAGGTGCTACTCTGCTGGGAATAATTTCTAGATTCATATCTTGGCTTCGGCATTTGCTATATAAAAACCAAACAAATATAAAGCAATGTGCTAGCATGAGATTTCACTTTCATTTGAAAACACCCTCACCTCAACTCCCAAGTCTAGATAGAAGTAACCTTCACTGTCTCATAGCATGACTTTGCCTCTTGATTTGGGCTGTTTATCTTCTCGTGGAGGTTGTCACACTGCCAAGAAAGGACATTCTTCCCATTCGTGAGCTTCGTTTTCCTGCACTGTCTGAAGCCGAGATGTCGACCTCCTTGCCCAAGCCTCACCACTTCAGCTCCACCTGAACCATCAGAGCCTCCCTTTTCCTGCTTCACTCAAAGCCCCTGTGGATTTTGCGTTCTCATTTTGGAGTTTGCAATCTTTTAAACAGCTCTGGCTAATCCAGATTCTTAAGTTATTTGTAGGAGGATTTTCCTGCTAGCCCAGTTCTTTTATTTTATTGGAATCAGAATGCTGTGCCTCCTCTGTTCTACCTTATCCAAAAGATCCATGAAAGTAAGAATAAATCACTTCCATGTAAGTCAGTACACTATATTTAGTCTCTTCAAAACCATTTGATGTGCTTTGTTAGTTCTTTGTTTCTTTTTAACTTCAAACAATCTGTTAAGTCCATGGTATCCTGTTGTATCTCTAAATGCACTTGGGCAGGATGAACCATCACATTTACCATTTTCTTGCTAGGATTTAGCTCGCTGTGCACTTATCCCACTATCACACCTTCCCGGCAGCTTCCAGGGTTTCTCTACACTAGTTTCTCTACCTTCATTCACTCGCTTCCAGCAACCTGATCTAACTACAGCTAAAATAATGAAAATTTAAAAACTCAAATTGTTCCTTCCAGTGTAAAACCTGTGATGGCTTCTAGTACCTGACAGCTCCTTGGCATGATCTCACCTACCTTTCAGGTCCACCTTGGCCTTGTTTTCCAGTCTCTTTTATTTCTTAACAACGTTGGCTGGTCTTCCATTCTTCACTTGTAAACTATGCTGTTAGGCAGTAGTTTCCTTTATTTTTCCACATTGTTTTATTGGTGCATTATTGTTGTACATAATAGTGGGATTTGCTAGGATTCAGCTCACTGTGCTCTTACTCCACCATCACACCTTACGGACAGCTGCCAGGGCTTTATTGCACAGGCACACAAGTAATAATATAATATGTCCCACTCACCCCCTGGTATCTTTCCTCCTCTCATCTCACTTTGTTTTCTATGAGACCCCTGCCCCTGCCTTCTTTTTTCTCTCTAGATTTCATCCATGAGAAAACATATGAACTTTGACCTTCTCAGTTTGACTTATTTCATTAACATAATGGTCTCAATCCTATTCATTTTCCTATGAATGACATCATTTTATTTTTCTTTATGGACAGATAAAACTATCTTGTGTATATACACCAGATTTTATATATCCATTTATTGGTTGAGTGGCACCTAAGCTGGTTCCACAGTTTGGTTATTGTGAATTGTGCTGCTATAAACATGGGTATGCATATATCGTTATAGTAAGATGACTTTAGTTCTTTAGGATAAATACTGAGGAGTGCTACAACTGAGTCATATGTTGGTTCTGTGCCTACTCTTTTAAGGGACTAGCATGCCAATTTCCATAATGCTTTTAATAACTTACAACTGCACCATTATTATAAAATGGCTCCTTTTCTCCACCTTCTCTCCAACATTTATTATTGTTTGTATTTTTTTAAAATATTTTTTTAGTTGTCAATGGATATTTTATTTATTCATTTATTTATTTATATGAGGTGCTAATAATTAAAACCATGCCCTCACACATGCCAGACGAGTGCTGTACCACTGAGCCACAACTCTAGCCCTATTGTTTGTATTCTTGATGACTTCCATTCTGACTGGTGTGAGATGAAACCTCAGAGTAGTTTTGATTGTCACTTCTATAATGTTAATGATGTTGATAATTTTTTTCATATATTTGTTGATAATTTGTGTTTCTTTTCTTGAGAAATACATGTATAATTAACTTACCCATTTAGTAATTGGGTTTTTCTCTTTGGATGTTGAGTTTTTTGAGTTCTTTGTATATTATGCATATTAATCCTCTTGTCAGAAGACTAGCTAGTGAAGCTTTTATCATGTTCTATAGGTTTCCTCTTCACATTATTGTTTCTGTTGCTGTGCAGAAGATTTTTAATTTGAGGTCACCACATATATTAATACTTGGGATTATTTCCTGAGCTTTACGGATCCTATTGAAAAAGACTTTGCTGGTGCCTGTATGTTGGAGTGTTGACCCTACATTTTGTCCTAGGAGTTGTGTAGTTTCTAGCCTAATTTTAGCTAGAGTTGTGTAATTTCTAGCCTTTGATCCATATTGATGTGACTTTCGAGGTATAGGGGTTGTTATGGTTGGTTTGTTTGAAGTCCCCCAAAAGCTCATATGTGAGACAATGAAAGAAGGATTAAAGGACAAATGATCAAATTACAACAAGCTTTAACCCAATTAGTAAATGAATCCCCTGATGGGATTAACTGGGAAGTGACTAAGGTGGGTAACTTATGGCTAGAGGAGGTAGATCACTGGGGACTTGCCTTTGGGGCATGTATTTTATATCTGGTGAGTGGAGTCTCTCTGTTTTCTGATCATTACGTGAGCTGCTGCCCTCCACCATGCTCTGCCACCATGACATTCAGACTTACCTGGAGAGCGGGCTGTCTATGGACTGAGAACTCTAAAACTGTGAGCCTTCAAATAAACTTTTCCTCTTCTACATTGGTTCTGGTCAGGTCTTTTAATCACAGTAGCAAAAATGCTGACTTAAATAGAAATCTACTTTCATTCTTCAATCTACAGATCCATTTGTAAAAGAGGCTGTCATTTATCCAGCGTATGTTTTGGCACCTTTGTCAAAGGTCAGATGGCTGTACATGGGTGGTTCTGCCTCTGTTTTCTCTGTTCTATATCTTGCAACTATGTGTCTGTTTTTATGTAAGGTGGTAGTTTTCCGGGTGGGTTCCTAGAATAGTGGCATTGCTTTCGGGTTTATCAGGAATGTGTACTCTGGAGTCCTATCTCTTACTTAGAGTCTGAAACCCCCAGACAGAGACTGACAATCTGCTTTCACGTGCCCTCCAGGTGTTTCTGAAACATGCCAAATTCTGGGAGTCACATCCACTGGTGCTGGCCACATTTAGAACAGCCCGTGCCCTATCCTCAGCAAGCTGGCCTGGCTGATCTGTCCCATGCTTCATGCTTCAGATAAAAAGTCATTTTCAGTGAGGCAAAAATAGCACCTATGGTCTTATGGAGTCCACCTGCTTTAGGCTGCTCTTGTGTGTCGCACTTCCTTGTTAATGATTGTCATCCTCTGGTAGGATGTTTCTGTATGTTTGCATCTTTTGTAAATACTGTTTAACCTTCTGTGAGCAAGAGCAGACTTGGGGAAAGTAGGAAATTTCAGTGGTCTCTTTGCCATGTAGGGTCAGTGTTTGCCATGTGCATACACAGGAGGAGGTTGATACCCATCTACGAGGTAGATAATGGCAAAGTATTTTTAAATGCATGGAATGGATGAATATGTGGTCGAATCAATATTTTTGCTTGCAAAGATCAAAATGAATCCTCCCCAGATCCTCTCACTTCATTTCCAAGGTATTGCTTGTTGAAAGAATTGATATCAGGGAAATCAGAAGTGCAGATAATATTTTTTGATTTCAGGTATTTGTTTATAAACCTAAGTTTCCCAATGAGTATCTATTTATATTGTCATTTCCAGCTCATTTTAAAGTTGGCGACAGCTGGGTGAGAATGGTAAACACATAGGAGCTATTGGAATGATCTTTTTCAAGCAGACACAAGTTTCAGGTGTTCAGTGCTCACTGAGAACTGTCTCTAGGCAAAACGTCACTGAATATCTCCCACAGGCCAGCACAGCTGGGTTTACAGGTGAAGTTGGAAGGACAGCTCGTGGTGGGAGTCTGACTGTGGGAGGTGACTGTGCAGGAAGCTCACAGTTGTAACCTCCCTGGTCCTAGCTGTCCACCTTCAGTGATGTCACCTGCCCTTCATGCTTGGGGAAACTATTTCACCTCAGAAGACTGTTCTCATTTGTCTGCTTCTGGTTATATGCTTTCTCCTTTATTAAAGTTCCCTTTTCTCCATGATAAAAAGAAAAAAAATTCTAGTTGTTTCTGTATCTTTGCGTATTTTGTAATGATTTATAACTCTTTCTTTTGAATTTTAACTGATATAATCAAACAAAGTTTAAATTTGCTTACCTGTATTCATTCAATTTATTCTCTTATAATATTCTCTTATAAGTCATTAGTCACCTTTGTGATTGCTTTAACCAACTTATTTTTAATGCTTCCACCTCAAGGACTCTTCAATGTCTTTGTGTTTATATTTTCTTTTAATTTGACTGAATTTTTTTTCTAGTTTCAGTGTTTTCAATTTGTACTTTTGTTTTCTATTCTCTTAATTTTATAGTTTAAAGTTTAAATTATCAATTTACTTCTTGATTTTTAGCCTTTCTAAATCTCTCCTTGTGTATTTTACCATTCTTTCATCCAAGTTTTTATCCTAGAATTAAAATTAAAACTTGAATTTAGCATTTTAATTTTGGGTCTATCCATGTGCTATTTATTTCACAGGTTTCAAAAGTAGGTCTTATATTTTATATATATGCATATATATATAACTTATATGTGAAATTTTTATATATAGTTATATATAATCTTTAATTAATTAATTAACTAATCAATTAATTAATTATTTTTGATACAAAAATTTAACCCAGGGGCGCTTAACCTCTGAGCCACTTTCCTAGCCCTTTTAAATATTTTATTTAAACACAGGTTCTCACTGAATCACATAGGGCCTCGCTAAGTTGTGGAGGCTGACTTTGAACTTGCCATCCTCCTGCCTCAACCTCCTGAAATGTTGGGATTACAGGTTTATACCACTAAGCACAGACTCAATGATTTATTTTATAATGTCATCAGAAGACATGACCTTTGTAATTTCCAATGAGAAAATCTGACATAATGAGCACCATTGTTTGGAATCTTTTTTGTTTAATTCTTTTTGTACCTAACCCTTTTCAAGTTCTGTAAATGAGAATCACTATCCCTATCACCCATTCATCAAGGTATTCAAATATTTAACATTTTAAAATGAAATCAATGTGTGGAAAGGAAAAGTGTTGGTACTTGGATATAGCAGTGGAAAAATAAACTGATCTTGGTGCATAAAATCATAAAATGTTAATAAAGATGTACACACATTAAGAGCACATGTGAGAGTGTAACAACCTGCCTCACAAAGTGTGCCAGACCAGAGGGGTGTTAGGAAATGTGGTGGTGAGCAGATGCTCCTGGCAGAGACGATAAAGTGTAAGTGTATTAAGACAGGGAAGTGTTTTGTGGTATCAGACAGATAGAAAGGAGAACAGTCACACAAGAGAACAGGGGCAAGAGTAGCATCTGGAGGGCAGCAAAGAAGTTGTCCTAATCCTGGGGTTTTAGGCAGAGCCCAAAGCCGTGCCTTAAAAACCACATGTGCTTCCGTCCCAGCTCACCCTGGTACTTGCTTGGATTAGGGAGATAAGAGCAGAATAATGCGAAGGTTGTCTGCTAACAGCTGGAACACAGCTCACACAGAAAGCTGGGAGTGCCAAGAAGGAGAACCAGGAAAGCTAGAGAGAGGTAGGAGCAGCAGGACTTGGGTGATTTTTTTGTATGAGAGAAGTTTTAACCTTTCTCAGAGATGGGGGCATTGGAAGAAAAGCAAGTTTGGGGCGAAGGATCTTCTATCTGTTTGGAATATGTCTAGTTTATGATAGATATGCAATATGTTGGATTTTATTCAGGCAATTAATAAATAAGAAATGAAAAAAGAGGTTTCAAACAGAGATATCCATGTGCCTTCCAACTGCATATCATTAGTGGTGGAAACTGTGAGAGCAGAGGAGACTTCTGAGGCACCATGTTTAGGGTCAAGCAGTCAGTGGCCCATAGGTGGAGAGAAGAGGAGAGACCAGAGAAGGAAATGAACAAGCCCCAGCCGAAGTGCTGATCCATGAGCATGGTTGTCACAAGAGTCAGTGGAGATATCTGAAAAGAGGAACATTGGCTAAGCCTGCTGACAGCTGCTGGGGAGCTGGGATGGTTAATCTGAACTGTCAATTGGATTAGATTAAAAGATACCTAAGCTGAAGAAGCTTCTGGTTGTGTGGATGAGGGTGTTTCTTGGAACGTTTGGAATGTGGGACAGGGAACCGAGTGGGAGACACAATCCAGTAGGTCGGAGGCCAAGGTGGAACAAAGAGGTAGAACAAGGAAGGTAAAGAGAGGAGCTCAGTTCTTCTAGAGGGGTACTCTGGTTGTCGCTGTGATCACTCCAGGACACCAGGCTGCAGCTCTCTCACTCTTGCCAAGCAGATGCTGGCAGCCACCCTCCAGAGAGTTTTCAGGGCTTCATCGCAGACTAGGCTACATCGCTGGCCCTTCTTCTTCCTGGGTTCCAGCTTCTTGGACTAAGCAGCTACTGATTCCTGCAGCTATCCAGCATGCAGATGACCACTGAGGGACTGTCCACTCCTGATCCTGTAAGAAAAGGTAATAAACAATCCCTTTGACAATCATTCATTTACACACACATTCACATATATATGTATATATGTGAATGATTAGATATATCTATCTGCGTGTGTGTGTGTGTGTGTGTGTGCGTGCACACATACACATGCTGTTGTTGTGCTCCTCTAGAGAACTCTGATTAGTGGAAGAGAACATGAAGATTCTAGAGGAAAAGGAGTCCATTGCTGAAGCAACACATCCATTTTTGACTTAGGGCAGTTGTTGCAAAGCTGCTTGTTTGTGGTGAGTATTGAATGAAAGGTGAGAGAAGAGGAAAAAGAAAAAAGAAGAACCTGGATGGGTGTTGTGGAAAACCAGGAGGGTTTTTTAACATACAGGGAGTTTGGTAGCACTTTCAAATGATTTGAGTACCATGTCAGAATGATTGAAAGGTTGTTTCTTTGTGGTGCCACATTACAGTTGTGGTACTACATAGAGTTGTGTGTTTTAACTTGCATACTCATATTTGAATCTGATGGCATTTAGTAAAATCAAAAGGAAAAAACATAAAGATCTTGGAGTTTGCACATTTGGGAAGGTTTCCTGAGTATCATACTGTGGATTGTACAAAATATATTAAAGGGCATGTCATGAGGGTCACCACAATGAGACTCCAAGTGCCTATCGGTGCTGTCAGTGCTGACGAATTCCCAATTGCATGGCAACAGACACTTGTCCACAAGAACCATCAGGTGAGTTTGCTGCATGTGGCTCTCCATCAGCGTTTCTCTCTGCACTTGACCTCAGCACCTCCTCTCTGTGTTCTGGGCACTTGACATCAACAACCCCTCTCTGTATATTACCACCTCCCTAAATCTCCATGCTATGTTTTCTATAAACTTGAATCTACACCGTAAATTTCAGGAAATAAATCCTGTGCATGTGTGTTTACCCTCACTTACCTCTAGCAGTGCTCTTGCTTGCCTTTTATACTATGATAACTGAGAAAACATTACATCCTGGTGTCAACACTTGCAACATTCTGTTCTTCCTTGCTGTGGTTTCTCAATCATCATATCCTCTACTTAGTTAAAAAGACATTAGAGATTCCAGAGACTAAGGAATCCTCAGGAGAAAAGTGTCAATCATGCCTGTTCTATTACATATTATTTATTTACAAATCAGTTTATGTTAAATTAAATGCATTAATATTCTAATCTTCTTATTAAAACCACATAATTAGAAACAATTAGTATAGTTAACTTGCCTAAAATAGATGCCTTAAATCTTACATATTTTCAGTTATCTTATGTAGCACTCTATAGTATTTAATCATTTAAACTTTTTTCTAAAAGAATATTTTGAAACTCCATATAAATCATAGGTTACCTTTTTTAAAAAATTGGCCATCCCCTACAATTTCCTCTACCAAGCATGTATGAATTAAATGCTCTCATCTGTATTTTGTAAGAGCAGTATATGATTTGGTAGTACTTGTGGCAGAATAATGACAATCCCCAAGGTGTTCATATCATAATCTTTGAGCATTTGGTATGTTTGACCTTACATGGTTAAAAAGGGCTTTACAGATATGATTAAGGATCTTTAGATGAGAAGAGAATCTAGTATCCAGGTAAACCGTATGTAACCACAGGGTCCTTGCAAGAAGGAGGGCGAGGGCTGGAGGGGGAGGGGACAGGACACAAGGCCCCAGGTGGGAGCTAGAGCTGTCAGGCTGGTGCTCAGCTGTCCTTGAAGAGAGAACAGAAAAGCTGAGGAAATGGCTTCTCTCCTGCAGGCTGCAGAGGGGTCGCAGCTCCGAGGACACCTCTGGTTACACACAGTTAACACCATCTCCTATGCTCCTCTTCCAGATGTTAGACAATAAGCCTGCGTTGTGCGCAGACAGTCGGTGTGTGGAAATGTTACAGGCAGCAGCAGGAACCTACACAGTATCCTGTAATTGCCCAGAATCTGTAATTTGACTTTTCAGCCACACTATAGTGGTTACAGTCTTGTGGCTATGATCAGTCACATTCCAGCAGATACAAGTGTTGAGGTAGGAGAGCCAGGCAAGCCTTCTGTGGCTATGCAGTCTCTGGAAAGGCCTATGGAGCTCAGGGAGCAGACAGAACTGAATCTCGGCTTGTCTGTAACTGGGTACTTTACCTTCTACCAGTCATAGAGCATCCCTAACAGCTCTGTGACAACATCATCTCCTAAGAATGCTCAGTAGGTTACCAACATCCTCTTAAAAAGTATACTTATGAAGTCACTGAAAACAAAATTTTTAAATGTACTTACATTTGTTTCTGCTAATATTTCACTCCCATGAAATTCTTGCCAACCTTGTGTGAGTCTCATAAATTCAGGGGACGTGTCTTTGCTATCTAATGAGAGACCACCTATCAATCCTACAGCCACTCTGGAACAGCTCTGAACCTGCTTCTGTAGTGGGGAAGAACTTCTCTCTATTGAGTGAACTATAAAGAACAAAAATAAGAAAGAATTAGTTTTTATTTATCTGAAAAACCAACAAATGTTTGCACTTTCCTCTATTGGCGCATGCTCAAAGTGTGAATATATGTATTTGTTCAACAGAATTTTGCCATATAAAGATTCATTTCCATGTTAAATATAGACTCAAAATGATGACATTCTATGGTCACATTAAAATTTCCCATGAATGTACATCAGAGTCTTTATAGAATTTGGGGACAATAAATTGAATAAATCTTATTTATTGGACTCAATTTCACATATGAAATCTATTGAGTCATGGCATAAGAACTGTGCAAAAACTACACAAATAATAAAGAGCCATCCACAGTGACAGTTGTGAAGTTGTTGGGCTCCACCATTTTTCAGCAGCTCTGTGCAAATCGTATAGCAGTGGCCATGGGGAAACGATATCAACATCTGGAATTTTCATTTAACAAATACCAACAGCTACTATTTGATTGCTCTTTCCCAAAGCAGAGATTTAAGTAATAGTCCATCAGACACCTGCTGCATGACATTCATCAGAGCTGCCTGTCCCACCATCAGGCATAGGTAGCATCTTTCCTGCCAAGTCCAACACAGGAGACTTGACTTCTTGATGTGAGTGTGGGCATGAGTGAGCAAACCTGGAGGCAGAAAGAAAGAATGGGAAGTACCTATCTTTCCTTACTTAAAGGGAAATGTTTCTAAAAGCTGAAAATATGTCCATTGAATCATAACTGGGTTCCACATTTTTCTGTGAATTTTAGACACTACATGCCATTTTACTATAGTATTAACATGTTTTTAAAGATTATTCATATAAGACCAGACGTGGATCATAATGGTTTCCAGAGATGAAAATGGTGGAAATCCATTATAATAAGGGTTATTAGATTTGGAGCAAGGAAAGTACATATTTGCAGAACTGTTTTCACATAATTTTAAGAGTCGTAATATGTCGGAAATCAGGCTATTGGGCTAAATTTAAAGTGGAATTTGCCATCGTAAGGCAAAGGTTATATTAAATAGAAACATGGCTTTAAAGCTGTATGTGGCAGTGCCTTTCCCAAACACAAATGGTCTACCCATATTGAAGGAAGTGCAAATATAACCGTGGTTTTTCACAGGCACTGTTTGGAATAGTTTATGCTACTGAAAATGAGATCTGCAAGTCTGCAGCAGGAGAATTGCCTGGGAGCTCCCTAGACATGCAAATTTTTTGCCTTTAGATTGAGACCTGACCAGGTTTTGAAGATGGGGTCAAATATCTGCATGTTGAGCTTTCTAGATGTTTTACATGAAGCGAAGATAGAAAATCACAGGTCAATGTGACTGAAGGGCACCAGTAACTTGAATTTATTCATCAAATATTGAGTACATTCAAATTTGAAACAACCCCCTAATCACTGGTGTACAGGGACTCAAATTCATATACAGGGATTCATACATGTGGTTTTCAAATCTGCTTCATAATAAATCCCTCTTATATTTAATTTTGTATTATTATTCAGACATACATGGCTGGATCTATCTAGTGCTTTTTCCAAATTTAATTTTAAATAGAAAAAAAAGTGGGGGGATAACACATAATAGTGATACCCAATTTAGCTGAGATAGATTGGTAAATGATTGGAGTAAAAGATGTCAAGACTAAGAAAAAAGTTTCTTCTTATATAGAGTTTTAAAATTATTTCTGAATCATAAACCTGTATATAACAAGTGAAATAACATTTAGAGGAAGCTTGAACCAATACCATTCTGACTAATATGGCATAGACTTATTGCCATTTAGAAGTCAAAAGGTTATTTTGACAATAGTTAGTGTGTTGTTTAGGTGTGTTTTTGAATGAATTGAATGAATTAAACTTGGCTTAAAAAATGGCAGTTAACCACTTTCACATAGCAAAGGTATGTGGCCAAGAAAGTTGCTGTAAAAGCATTAAGACTGCAAATTTTGTGCTTGGATTCCAATGAGTCATCCTGTCCATGTTCAAGGAAAACAGAAAGGGAGAAAACAGCATGAGATCCAGGTGTCATTTTAATCAGAATAGCTAATCTTGTCTTTCAAATCCAAGAGCCTTGGCATAAGGCCACTGCCACATGAGGACACCTTTAATGAGAGGTAGTGGCAGAGATATAATAACTTCTGGATCAGCCTGTCAAAACCGAGTGTCCAGTCTAGAGGTACAGCCTTGAATATTCACAAAACCAAGATCAATAGATGGTGTTGTATAATCAATAGACAACATTTATAATAACCATTCACTTATTTAGCGATTCATACTGATGACCAATATGTTCCTGAAACAAACCAATTGGATTTACCCTACTAAACTATTTAAAGGTGAACATATTTCTATAGTCTTTTTTTTGCCTCTGATGACTTCAATAATGGATTTAATACATACAATAGAGAGAACTGAAATATAGTCATTTTTCCCAGTTCCTCTCTCCAACAGGATACACTAACACAAAACAGATGTTAACATTGCTTCCACATTTACCTAGGGAGGTGAACCGCCAGTTCTCCTCCATGACCTATTCCTGGGCCTCTGCGCTGTTACTAGAGGGTGCTAGCTCAGGACATGGGACAGTGTGGAGCACAGCCCAGGCAGCAGCAGGGAGCTGAACTCCATGAACTTTCAAGGTCTCTTCTAAGGATATTGTCAGATTTGCCTGCAGTGCAGTCCCAGGACTTGCTCATATCCACATGAGGTCAATGCTGCCTCCCTCCTATTAATTTTCCTGCCATCTGTGCTGCCAGATGTAGTGAGAACAGAGGAGGATCTCCACCCTTGGAAGAAAAGGCAACTCCGCCCAACTGCTCTGCCTCTGCCTCAGAATCGATTCTTCCCTTTGTTCCCAGATATGTGTGCTCTCTTTTAGCAAAAGTAAATTTCTGAACGCACAATGGAGTTGAAAATAGCCTTCACTGAGTGCAGCAATAGTTTATGCCAAGAAGATTAATATTACACATATTTCTTTACTTTTGCTATTTATGAAACCTTTTGGAATTTATTTCCTAGCTAGATTACAGCTCAGTATTATTGAGAGACTGACCCAGGATAACTGAGATAAGATTCAGTCAGAGAAGCATAAGGCAAGGAAAGCCAGGGCCTGTGGTCATTGTGTGTTGAGGACAGAAAAGACATTCGGGAAGCATCTGCACCCCTCCCTGGAGCACGTTTGCAATTATCCCAGAATGCAGGGCACACCAAAACAGGAAGCTACAGCCTCATCGAGTGAAAGCTGCCTCTAGCTGCCTCCTGGCTCCAGGTTTCTAGGAAGATAAACATCATGTGAGTCCATTTCCAAGATTTTCTCAGTCATTTTGTACTCTTAATATAACAGCACTGAGCACTTTGGAATTTGGGGGAAATATATTCCTCAGCATGGAGTCACTGGGTGTTGAAGGTGAGTACACATGAGTCTCATTTCATGTTTTCAGATTTAGCAACTGAGTCTGCAGGGGGGAGGTAAAGACCTGCCTCCCTTTGTCATGCAGAGCTACACAATACTGAGGAATCCTGTGTACCTGAAATTTGGTTTGTTAGTAATACTTTAGTTACCTTCCTACTCACCTTCACAAGTCCTATCAATGGAATTGAACTTTGAGTTTACTGAGTGAAGACTCACTCGGTATATGAATACAGGCAGCTCTTGTGAATACATTTAACAAAGGTTGAATACATCTAAATTAAGGTCGAATTTCTGACCACTTCTGAAATCACAGGGAGCTCACTCAGGGTCAAAAACAAGAATAAATGGTTGTAAAACCTGTCCAGTGGAAAGGAAACGACAAATTTATCATGAAATCTCAGGTTCTGACCACAGACTCCCATTTGGTCACAAATTTTAATCACTGTTTATTCATGCTTAACAACCCCTGTGGATTTGTAACTCATGGCAATTTTAGGTTAATTTAAAAATTAATTTCCAAGTCATTGGGGAAATTGGAAACTGAGGTGTATAAATATTTGCAAGATTTGATTATCCATACTATTCTAACTAAAAATGTTCTTGTACCATATTAACAAGCAGAAATGGTCTCTCTTTTCATGCTTCATACAGTATTTAAAAATGTATTAATTTTTCAGTTGAAGCATGAATACTTTGTGCTTTCATGTTATAGCCACTTTGTGATTGTGGAAAATAAGATACTTGTCCAATCAATATCTATGGTAGTTTTGTCACATGTATAGCTCTATATTAGATCCATTTACATTTTTATATTTAACTGAGCTTTTGTAATAAAGTTTTCAACACAAACTGGAAGTCATATTTGGTAGGCACCTCAAGGGAAGTGCTCCCCGAAGAAAGGAAAATCAAAACAGAGGAGGCAAAGCACACACTGCACTGCCCAAGGAAGCTTGTCAGGGGCAGTCAGTCTGGCCTTTGGTCCCGAAGTAGGAAATACATTCCTTACTCTTGGTGCCTTCTCTTCAAGGTCAGCAACCTGCACTTCTGGAGTAGGTCACCTATTCAGCGGCAGGCATAGGTGAGCACCTGAGCTAGGGTAGAGTGTTTCTTGGGCTCTTCTCTCCCTGGACCTTGGCTTCTATTTGCTGAAGGGAACTAAACCTGAGGTCTCTTGTTTGCCGCTGGTGATCATCTACCTATGCTGGGGGCTGCTGCTTACAGCCCAGAGCCTGCCTGTCTCTCAGCAGTCTGCTAAATCAATGAGCAATAAATGAAGGTATTCCCTGCTAAAGGGAAACAGACTGAAGACATTTCCTTTTTAGAAAACTGCTAAGCATTCTTGCTATGATATTACCAAAAAGAATGCCATAGATAGATTTTTTTTCAGAAAGTAAACAATATTAAATAAAGAGGCAATGCAAATGTCTATCCAAGTCTTTTCCGTAATGGTCAGTGGTGGTATTATAAAAAGAGCACTGGGTTTGGAGCCAAGGAACCTAGATTTACATCCAGCTGTACTACTTAATGTGTGACCATGTGCCTGAATAGATTCTGGGAGCTTCCACTTTATTCTGCAGGAAAATAGAATAAAAATAAACTTTTTTTCCAGGATATATTTGAAGACTAAAATATAGGACAAATAGAAACAGTTACTGGTTCATGTTGGTCAGTCAACAAACATTTGCAAAAATCAGCTTTATCTGAATGTGTGTACTAATTCAGATATCCTTCAATGTGTCTGGGAATAAGTTGATTTTTAATTTTTCTAACTCTGTGTTTGACAGGAACATAAAAACTACCTTCTATAATTTATGGAATCCCTATGTCAGAGATTCATTCTATCTATTCCTTCTCCTTCTCTCCTTAAACTAGTTTGGGCAAAAGGATATTACAGGAACACAACTAACCACATGTGGTTAGTGAAAACTAGGCCAAAAAAACAAAAGATTTCATCTGCAAGAAATAATTGTTTTTTTTATCATATCACTCAATTTTCAGAATCATCAATGGAAAATAATTAAATTAATTCTGTTTACTGTGTGATAGCAAACATAACTATTTGAACTAACTAAAAGTTTGACAATTAGTTTTTATACAATTATTTTCTTTCCTAAACTTTTTAATTAATAATTAAAAAATCTTTACATAATACATGATATATATGAAAACAGGAGTATAAGACAGTGTGGGTTTGAGAAATTGAGATAGTCCTAATATTTACAATAAGATACTTGATTTTGAAAACTAACTTAGACTTAAATCATTGTAATTTACATCTTTGAACACAAAGGAGGCATATATAATGTAAGAAGAATCAATTAGATTTACCTACTAAGTTGGATATAGCAAGTCATCAGGATGCATGTTAGATTGGGTAGGATCAGCACACTGAAGAAAGAAATTGAAGACAACCTTGGAAGATGGAATGACATCTCATGTTCATAGATGGAAAGAATTAATATTGTCAAAATGGCTATGCTACAAAAATTGCTATACAGACTCAATGCAATATGCAGCAATGTACTGATGATGTTCTTCACAGAATTAGAAGAAAAAAAGTCCAATAATTTATTTAGAAGAATTAAAGGCCCAGTGTAGCCATAGAAATGCTGAGCAAGAAGAACAATGCTGGAGATACCTCAATACCTGGGTTCAAATTATACAACATATGTGTGTGGGGGAGTGTAATTTGCATAATATATATATGGTATTGATATTGAAACAGACTTGAAAAAAAATGAAATAGAAGTCAGAGACAAACCCACATAGATACAATCATCTGATATTTGACATAGATGCCCAAAACATATGTTGAACAAAAGATAAGGAGTCTAGCAAATAGTGTCAGGAAAATTGGATATCCACATGTAGAAGAATGCAATTAGATCCTTATCTCTAAGCCTGTAAAAAAGTCAACTGAAAGTGGGTCGAAGACCTAGGATTTGACCAGACTCTTCAACTACTACAAAACAAAGTGTCAATTCTCCAACATACTGATGTCAGCACTGACTTCTTTAGCAATAACACTAATGCTGAAGACCTAAATCAACAACTAACAAGTGAATGACATCAAATTCCAAAGCTTCTGCATGGTAAAGAAAACAAGAGTCTGAAGAGAGAAGCTACAAATAGGGGAACATCTATGCTACTCCTGACAGGACAGTCACATTCAGAAAAACGTGAAGAACGCAAACATTTAACACCAAGCTACCAACAGAATCAAATAAACAGGAAAAAATAATTAAACAGACATTTCTCAAAAAGAAGAAATACAAATGACGAACAAGTATGTGAAAAAAAATTCAACATCCTAGCCACCAGGGGAATGCAAATCAAAGCTGCACTGAGAATTAATCTCACTTTTCTTACAATGGCAATCTCAAGAATACAAAAAATAATAAAGGCCAGCAAGAAAGTAGGAAAATGCTACACTCACACATTATTGGTGAAACTGAAAATTAGCACAACCACTTTGGAAAGCAATTTGGATACTTCTCAAAAGAAATTTGGGGCCCAGCCATCCCACTTCTTAGTATATATCTAGAAGAACTAAAATCTGCATAGTATTGTAATACATGAATTGCCAATATCAGGAGCAGTGGAAACACAATAGCTAAGTTATGGCACCTGCCCAGTTGCTCTGCTCCACACACAGAAGAAGAATGGGTAAAGAAAACATGGTCTGTGTGTGTGTATATGTATATGTATATACATATACACACACACAGAGAGTGAAGTTTTACTCAGTTATCAAGAAGAATGAGAGTATGGTATTTGTGGGTAAATTGATAGAAATGGAGAATAACATGTTAAGTGAAATAAAAAAAAATCAAGGGTGGAATTTTTTTTTAATATGCAAAATTTAGACTAGCAAAGCCGGGTAATCCCATGAAAACAGAAAGGAGATCAGAGGAACACAGAAAGAGTCAGAAGGAGAGGGAGGAGGGATGGGAAAGGAGAGGAACTGTGGAATGCAATTGAACATTTTATGCTTTGTACATATATGATAGAGTGAATTATGTATATCTGTAAAGAGCCAATACAAAAAGACTTAAATAGAAAGAAGACCAGTAAAGCAGAGGAAGGGGGATAGAAGGAGGCAAGAGAGGAGGTGACTTTGAAGTCCTGGGGATAGAATTAGAACACATTGCATTCCATGCATGTATATGTAGAGCCTCATTATTATGTATGGCTCTAAAGCAGCAATAAAAAACATTTTAAAAGTAAAACTAAGGAATTTATATTAAATGCAGCACAGAAACTAAAAAAAAAAAAATAAGAATATTAGGAACCAGTATAATCGAATGGAATAAAAATGTCCAATAGATCCTAAGAGCAATTGGAGAAGAAGCAAAAGGAAAGAATGGCAGAGAAGCTAAAATGATGTACTGATAATTCTCAAGATGTATTTTATATATATATATATATAATTTATTTTTATATAAAAGAAACAAAATTGATTATGTAGAGTCATAAATAAAGAAGACACAAACAAGTAGAGCTTTACACTGCAAGAAATTGTGGGTAACAGTGAAGATGAAAAAAGATAATATTTAGGGAGGTGGTCATCATGCTCAAGAATATCCAGCCTAAATATGATAGTTTCAATAATTACGAGGTACATGATGAGAATTATACTAATAGAAGCAGTAAAAATCAGGCAGGCAGTACCAGCACTATTGGCAATAGCCAGCGGGTGGAAATAACCTAACTGTCCTCGGATGGATGAGTGAATTAAACAAAATGTGGCATTCACATACAGCAGAATATGGTTCAGCCTTAGAAAGCACAAAAATCCCATTACGTGCTGCAACATGAATGAACCTCGAGGACATTATGCTAAATGAAGTAAGCCAGTCATAAAAGACAGACCCTGCATGATTTCATTTATGTGAGACATCTCAAGTAATCAAATTCATAGAAATGGAAAATGGAAAGGTGGATTCCAAGGGCTTGGGGAAGATGAACAGCAGAATTGCTGTTCAGTGGATATAAGGTTTCAGAACTGCAGGATGAGAGAATTCTGAAGATCATTTTAGCAATATGAATGTATTTAACACTACTGTTTACATAAAAATGAATACATAGTAAATAATATTGTTTTCTCCCCAAATTTTATAAAAATTTAAGACAATGATTCACAACTTCAAGTCATGATATTTAAATATTTAAGCACACAGATGGAAGATAGATTAGAGAGACCAATATTGATAAAGCAATTAAAAACTGAAAAGATAACTAGTGCATTTGACCTAGTAGATATCTATCAAAAGTGTATCTTTTATATATATATATATATATATATATATATATATATATATATATATAAAAATGCACATAATTTATTTTCATATAAAAGAAACAAAATTGATTATGTGGAGTTATAAATAAAGTTTTGACAAATCAAGATTTTACATCTCACAGATCATAAATAAAGAAACATTACAACCAACAAACAAAAACAGTAAACCTAATGATAAAACCACCATAAGACTAGAAACTCAAAAAAAAAAAAATCCAAAATAAAATTTTGGCAAAAGACAAAATTTTTGTGAAAATTATGAATAACCAATTGTATCAAAAGCCTATGACACACAGCAATGATTTGAAGATGTTTTTACTTTAAGCACTTGCATCTGAATACAAAAGCATTGGAAAGGAACAAACTAAGCAGTTTGAGGATGTTAAAAAATTCATAATTTTAAAAGAAGAAAATGACAATGAAGACTCCAAAGTAGCAATACGTAAGACAGAAACTTTCAATTTAATTTTTAACAGAAGATGTAAACTTTATAAAATTGAAGATATAAGCAGCTACCTCTGCTGAAGGGTGTAAATGTAATTACAAATTAATTTAAAATGTTTACAAATGATTAGATTAAAATATGATAAATTTTAACTAAGCATTTAAAACTCTAAATGAAATAGTTATAAGAAAATATAATAGACTAAATGCATTATATGATTAATTAAATTTAAGTTTCTAATTAGCATTATTTTTCTCATTATAAAACATCAGGCATTGATGGAACACTCTCATGCATATAAAACCTACAAATAAAATTTTAGCCAATCTCCTTTATAAAAGCTGAAATAAACTATTAGCAACTTAGATGTACTCTTACAATATAAAGAAAACCAAAAGTAAACAAATTGTTTTTCTGGGAAAGCAAAGATGAATTGAAATTAGTAAATATATTTTAATATTCAGTAAAACATCTAATGAAGTAATTACTAAAGTTTAAATTTTACTGAAGATAAAAAATATTTTAATATCAAGAATATGAAAAGTACCAAAAATTTAATCTGATAAAAGGACTTATTTGAAACTAAACAAACCTCATGCCTGACATTTTAACTTTAGAAGTTCTTAAATAGAAGTTCTCTATATTTTTTTAAATAATGATATTTTGTCAAACTTTTTATTCAACATTCATCTGGAAGTTTTGATCCATGTAGCAAGTCACTAGGAAAAAGCAAATGCAATAATATTGATAAAAATAACCTTAAAAATTCTAAAATCTGACACTTTTTTCAAAAATGTGCTTGTCTAAACTCATGTACTAGAGAACATATTAAGGTAAAACAAAATTCAATGAATTCTTTCATCTGTAAACCTATGTTGACACACATAATCACACACTTGAAAAACATGTATAATAGGAGAGAAAGCATTCACTGACCATTATAACCAAATCTGGAACAAGGCACGCCAACCAATATATGCAGGCATTGATGGAATTAATATTAAATGTTACTAAGGCATACAAGAGAAGATATGGAAGTAGGGAATATAAGGCTCCAAATATCCTAAAATATCACTTTTTTTTTCAAAGCTAATCTATGAATGTCCTGTTTTAAATCCCCAAAGTATTTTTACAAATAAATTTCATAATTTGTTCAACTTATGAAAAAATAAGGACTGAAATTAATTTAAATAATTGTTAAGATAAATAATAAGATGAAAATCATGAATACCAGAAAAAGTGTGGTATTTACATAGAGATTAAAATGGACAGATGAAACAGGAAGGAATATTCACAATAGATTTGCATAAAACATCTGTGAAAAACTCATATGTCATTGCAAGTGAGTTAGGAATGTTGGTATTATCTACAAACAAGGGAAGAAAAACCGATTTCCTCTATCATGCCATTAGAAATATTAATTATAGATAGAGAATTGTTAAAACTTTTAGAAATAAGTATAATAAGAAAAACCCTAATGACTTCAGAATAAGTTTGAAAACCCGAGAGGAAAAAAATAATTAAGCATATGATCAATAAATTTGATATTAAAATTTAAAAGGTTATTTAATAAGATGCATTGTATGCATTTTCAGAAGACAATGCTCCAAATTTGTATTATGTGGAACCACTCATTGTTTTTGTATTCACAATATCAAAGAAAAATCAATTAAGTAACACAAATACATAAACAATCACACACCACCCTAGAAAAATATTCAAGGTGTATGGACAGGTAATTTAGAGAAGAGAAAACTGAGTGACAAAACAAATATTTGTAAAGATGAAAAGGCAAACATATTTGGCAAAATGAAAAATGACAGTAAGATATTATTCCAGACCAATGAGATTGAAACACAAATAGCAAATTCTCACAAAAACAAAGCCTAGTTGTCGGAGTGGGGAACACAAATTTAAAAAACCATGTAAATCCCCATCAGTCTCAGAAGAGGCATTGCTGGATTAGTGGGCAATGATAGACAGGCTTGCAGCAGAGTGACAAAATAACTTGGGACCTGTGCACTGCATGAGCACCTATTTTAAATTACACAATGCAAAGGGCAAGGTGTTTGAGGATATTTAGTGTATAGTATGTTATATAAAATGTGAGCTTTTAGAAAATTTTAGAGACATTTAACAAGTGAATCAAAAGATAGTGATTAAAAACAGGGATTATATTTAAAGAAAAAGGAACAGGAGGGAGGTTGGGGATAGGGGCAAAAGGACCCTCAACTGTATCTGAACATTTTATTTCATCAAAAATATCCCCAAACTCATATGATTGGATTCTTATGTTTGATGAAAAAGTGAGACTCTAGGGCTATGTGCCCTTTTGAGAACCTTATATTCTGACTTGTTCAAACTATTTCTTCTTTACAACATGTTAGTGTGATAAGAAAAAGCTAGGGGCAAAACAGTAAAGCTAGCATCAAAAAGAATTCAGAAGATATTTTTAATTTCTTGCAAAGCTGAGTGAGTTAAGCCTCTATTTAGGCCACTAAAGCAGGACCTACACTAACTCAACTATAGATCTCCCTGATCTCAGCAGTGTTTCCAGGGTCAACATTTCACAAGTTTTAAAACTATTGCACCCACAGTTTTTATTGTTCAGTTTTACAATGACCTGCACATTTTGAAGGAGAAGGCCCTGGGTTGATATTATTCAGCATGGTACCATGTCCAAGTCAGGAGGCTTGAATGTGAAAATAATATGGAACCATCCAGGGCGTCTGCTGGGAGCCATCAGCCAAGTAGGTATGACAAATTCCTTGCCAGCTTACTCCCATGCTGTCTAGTGGAAGGACTTCTGAAAGGTGACCTTGCTCAAGGACCAGGGCAGGATCCGTGTTTAGGGTGTTCCCCCTTTAGAATAGGGCGGTTTAGCATAATAGAAGATTAGGGTGTTTCCCCCTTTAGAATAGGGCGGTTTAGCATAATAGGAGATTAGGGTGTTTCCCCCTTTAGAATAGGGTGTATCCTGCTGCTGAGTTCCTCTTGAGTGCTTAGGGTCAGACAGTATATTTTGGGAGACAGAAGCCCATGTGGAGTGGATTTGGGCAGAGTAGTGGATTTGGGCAGAGTAGTGGATTTGGGCAGAGTAGTGGATTTGGGCAGAAGTGGATTTGGGCAGAGAACATGGATTCCCCCAGAACGTGTTTGTAGACGGCCGGTGTGAGTTCGGGAATAAAGAATTGCTGTTTGAATCTACAAGCTGTGTGGAGACTCGTGATTTGTGCCCAGCCAGAGACTGCGGCAGGCGTCGGCAGGCACACCTGCACACAAGACTTCCAGAGGTTCATATTTTTATTTCAGCAGTCCGCCCTCTCTCAAACCTCCCATAAATCTACATAATGCTGGAGCATTGCTTTACAACATCTGGTTCCTTGTGGAAAGCTGTGGTGTGAAGTAGCTCTCAGAGATCTGGAAAGGAGACGAGGTACAAATGGTCCCTTCTTTTGTGAATTTTCAGTTCAAAGGAATAAGATTAGGACATAAAACAGAGTCATCCCTGTGGCCTCAAAACACACATACGTGCACGGACTCACATATATACACAGTGTCATAAGATATCCCAGAGTAATATTTTTAATTTCAATTGAATAAGCATTTAAAGGCGGCTCCTTTTGGTGTCCTGTGGGAAACATGAAGATGTTTACACATGATTTTTAGGCTTCAAGAACAGAGAGAATTTATAAATCACATCATAAGAAATGTTTATTGGGACATGAAGTTTTGTATAAAATTGTACAATGAAAAGAATTAGAAAGTCCTTTCTAAAATGATAAATGCTCTCTGGTCATTAATGGCTGAATAGAAAGTTTAGTGGTACCTACTTAAAACTCCTTTTACTTTAACAGCAATGCATACTCATTTTAGGAACTGGTGACAATTCTGGAAAGCACTATGGAGGACTCACCTGTTTCAGGGGATAATGGCAACATCAGGCAGCCCCCGAGGGTCTCTGCAGCCATGAAAGGCACCGGCAAACAGGTTCCAGTCTTTCACTTCTGCCATTGGAATACTGGGGAAAGGTCTCTGAAAGATGGCGGAGACAGAAACAAATATCACGTATTCAGACAAGGGCAGGCCATGTGGAATGTTTCCATGTTGGGTCAGTTGATGGCCAGTTGGATCAGCTGATGGGGAAGAGGTCCTGTGGTTTTGAAAATATTATTATTTTATTTTATTTACATTTTTATGGAATATAGTATTTTATTTTATGGAAATATATTTTTATTCACTTCATCCAACACATTACATTTCTGACTTAAATATCTCTTAGAGGTTTTCAGTGGCTGATTTTTTTTTCTAAGTTAGTAAAAATACTCTCTTTCTGTTATTTCTTTTCTAGGCCTTGGCATGCCTACTCTTGTCCTAAATTCATCTACATTTTTAAAATGGTGATCATGTGTTGGGTCCCTTCTGCTTGCCAACTCTTGAGCTATGAAATGTGATTACGTGATAGTTCCTACTTGCCAAGAGCTAGGGGTCTCAGCCTGACTCTATTCTGTTCTGGTCTAGAATAACTATGTCTTCTATTATATGCTTCTTGATTCCTGAAGTTATTTTTTTTCCTAATCCATCATGGAAACCAGATTAATCCTGCTCCTGGATATAACAGAAATTTAAAAATAACAATAAAGGTAAGAAGAAAAGAAAATTCTCCCCCCCTCATCTTTTTTATCACCTGTGCCCCTGATGACCACACCCATACCTGATGCCTGGAAGGAGACATCCCCCACTCCCAATTCCACACTCTAAGCTTCAGATTCTCTCAGTTGTGATTTTCAACTGTTTTCTTACGTGATAATATCCCATTTGCCCTCTGACCAGGCTGTCATAATAGTTTCATTCTGCTGCAGTCCAAAACAAATATTAAATACTCTTGGTCACTTTTCAAATTATATTAAGGGAATTTTAACTTACACTAATATATCTGGGCATTTTTCTATACTACACACACACACACACACACACACACACACACATAATTCTTAAATATTACATATTAATTTAATTTCTATATAATGATTTGTAGTTGAAAAAAGAAAGGAGCATTAAGCTTAGAGATTTCCCATGTTGCCAAGTTTAATTCATTGTAAACTAAATCCTTGTCTCTATGTTTATTAGTTATAATAGTAGTAGCAGCATTTTAATTAAATCTGCATTTTCATGGAAAGTGTGGCTTTATATGAGGACTCTCATATACATCAATCCCTGTATTTCTAGTATGTTTTAATCCTAAAGGGATTTCTCAGTAGACTTTAAACCATTCCTACATCTGTTATGAACTAAGCATTGTCTGAATATTTAACTTGTGAAAGAAAAGGAGGGAGATTGTGCCTCTCTTTATGAACAAGAGAATGCAATCTTTCATTTATCTTTAGCAATGTAATAGAAATAGCATCCATAAATGGCTTCCTAATCTATTCTATGCACAAGAAAAACCAATGATATGTGGAATTTCTTCTAAAATGTACTATTAAGAAAAGGGTCACAGATAACAAAGTAGATGACTTTGTCAATACTGATACTAATCATTGAAAAATTTTTATTCCCCTCTTTTGAATCATAAGATTCTGTTTATTGTATCATTTTTATGAATGTGAAAGCTATTCATGGATCAAGTCAGTGCCTCCAATTTTTCATATTATTATCAATATCTGAGAGATCATCAGCATTATGAAGAGATTTTTTTTGTATGAAAAAGAATTCTCAAAAAATAAAAAGAACAACAAATGTACACACTTGCAAATGTAATTGTTACTATATACATATTTGCTGTACAGACACACCTTGTACATAAATGCTTATACATTGTGTGTGTGTGTGTGTGTGTGTGTGTGATATATATATATATATATATATATATATATTATAAATTCATAATCACATATTTCCACAATTCTATTTATTTCTTGGAGCATTTTACCATTTTTAAAATTATATAGAGACAATTGTGCAATTCTTTGCATTTTAACTGCTCATAAAGGTATGCACACTGTTTTTGGAACCCATCAACCTAGGCTTCTATAGAACAATGTTCAAGCTGGAATGCTTTCTGAATGCAGAAATAAGTAGAAGAGGATTATTTCAAATGACTCCCCTTAGCTGCTGACAGCAGAGTGGTGACCTGTGTATGCAGGGAGTGCAGTGGTACCAATATGAAGACATCACCAGACAGGGTCTCTTAAGAATGGAGAACAGACGTCATGCACACTGACTCTCAGAAGCGTATACAGCAATGTCAATGGCATTCTTAATTGAGAGGGAATAGAAAAAGTATTAAACATGTTTTATAGGTTACCAAGAAATCCTTAAGTATATATGTGCAAAGTAAATATCACAAATACTTTGTTTCTATTATGATAAGAGTCTTAATTGGATTTAGCACAATGTCAAGATATTCAATATATCTGAAGAAATATATTTTATCTGAAATAATTTCTATTTAAGCCTAAAAATGTGCTAACAAATATGTTTGAGGATATTGCAGGTTGTTTTAATTTTTGTCTACATATAAATTTTGGGAAATGTATTCCTAATCTTTCAAGGAAAATTAAGGTGAAAATTAATTTCAATACAATGTTCAGGGAAATTTTTGTTTAAATAAAGATATGAAATGCTGAATGCAGTGAAACACATCTTGTAATTCCAGCAGTTTGGGAGGCTGAGAAGGAGAATCCCAAGTTCAAGGTCAGCCTCAGCAACTTAACAAGACTCTGTCTCTAACTAACTAACTAACTAAATAAATAAATAAGTAAATAAATTGCACTGGGGTATAGCTCCTATAGCACCCACAGACTTAATTTCTAGTAAGACACAAATAAAAAAAATGAAAAAAATTCTCATTTAACTTTCAACCTACTACTTCCTTGAAAATAAATATATAACTAAAATGTATGTGTATGTGTATGTGTTGCATTATTTCTCCACAAAGTTCTCATTCTCTGGCACCTTCAATTTATGAAAGAGACCTTCAAGTCATACAAAATATTTCTCAGCATTTAAGTAGTTACATTTATTTCAAAGTTAAATGCATAGAAAAGTGATTAGTGTTTTAATCAACTACTAAAGATCTATGGACTCACACAAATTATATGCATTTCAAGTTAAATTTTAATTATTTCCTTTCACAGGAAACCAATGTTATTATTTTACAACTCAATTTTTCACTAATCATGCAAGTTCTTATCAAATGTATCTAAATAGCATTCATTTTATAGGTAAAGTTATAAAGATATCCCAGCAAAGGTTTTTGACTTGCAAATCGGCTACTGTGAAGAAGAAAATGAGACTCGTATACACAGTATGCAACGTTTTACTTGATTACACACACACACACACACACATACACACACAAGAAACATATGTAATCAAAGGGTGCAGTGTGTTGCAGACACTTCTGACTACTTCAGTGTACGAGGTTCACTACAATTCGTACAATGATGTTGCATCCACCCAGATTTACTACTATTTTCTTTCCTTGGATTGAGCAAATTTGAATTTTGAAGAATTTTTATCATCTTTCCTTACTCTATAAACTTAGCTCCATATGTACTTTTTTTAGTGATTTGTACAACAATTTAAGCATGTCTTAATTTTGATAGATTTAATTCAGTTCCTGTTGAGACTTTGATATTTTTTAATAATGAGACATATTCTTACAGTTATCTAGGTATATTGTGATAAATAAGAGAACTGGAGATAGTGTCATGCTCAGATAAAGGGATAATGAGCACAGAAGGCAAATCTTGATCAACACCTCACAAATAATGGACAAAAATCTGTGGGTGAATAGAAAGTTATGCTTACATGCAGAGTTTTGTTATCCCAACAACCTGTTTTATAATTTCCAGCCTAACTCTCTCTAAAGGTGTCTAATATCTTTGCTCATATTCTCCCCTTTGCCTAAAATGATTTTACTTACCTTGTCAAACTGGTAAATTCTAAGCATTTTTAAAGTTAATATCAAATGTTCTCACAGATAAAAGTTTCAGGAAGCTTTCTCATTGCAGCTGAGCAGCTAAAGAAACATCCACTTGAGTGGCACAGAACAAGAGCTCCTGCTTTGGCCACTTCTGTGCAACCTCTGTGTCCTTCCTATTCAGTGCAATATGGATAAAAGTAGGAGACATAACGTTAAAAGGCAATAAAAAGACCATCTTTTTCTACAGATAATATGAATGCTTACATTAAGTTCTATCAACTTTACAACAACAACAACAAAAACCTTAGAAATATTTAATGAATTCATCAAGATTAAAGAATGCAAGTTAGCTAGATGAGCAATTAATTGCATTTCTACTTACCAGTAGTGAACAATAGAGAAATTCATATTTTATGTGTTGTATTTTTAAATAGCATCAAAACATGTTCTTAAATATGAAAATAACTTATAACATATAAACTTATAATTATAACAAAATACTTTCTTTAGGCTTTCTAAGACTAAGGAAGACCTAACAATGGAAAAGTGCACTCAGTTAAAAAATTGGGAGCCTCAATATTGTTTGACAATGGTTATCCTACACTTAGGATATCAAGCACATTTGTGTTTCTCCTAATACCAAAGTTCTAATATAATATTTGTGTGTTCATTTGATGATTATACTTTTTTGGAAAAATATTCAGTAATTAGAGTGCCCAAAACAATGTAAGTAAAGAAGAAAGGTGATTGGCATTAACCTTATCATTGCAAGTCTTAGAATATGTTCATAAGAATATATGTCATATAGATTTGATACACGAAAAAACAAATAAATTTCTCATACATAATAACAACAGAGGAGCAAGTTTTGGGTAGACCAACATCAGCACATGTTTGTTGTCATTGTTTGTTTATTTTTATTTTTTGAACAAAGATACCAAGACATTTCAGTGGAAGATGAAAAATGCTTTAAATTAGTATTTCTTAAACTACAATAATTTATGGGAAATAAATGATCTAGGAATGTGATTCACACCAGTAATTTATGAAAGTTAATACATAATGACTACATAGGTACACAACAAGACTGAAGTTTGACTTAAGGTTCAAAAGTGAATTAATGTGATCAAAAAATCCATACAACAATTCTCATAGATATTGAAAATCTTTTGACAAAACTTAGTATTCATTCATAATTGAAATTGCTTACAAACCAGAAAGGAACTTTGTCAATTTGATAAAGTATGCACACATATTAATTTGAGATGGATACTAGTCAAGCGAAACTATACATCTTCTACAAGAAAACACTGAAGAATATTTTTTAACAGGGTAGGTAAATTCTTACATTGGTCTTAAGATATAAAAACTTATATTCAGGATTGAACCTCTGTTTGTTCCTGTTGTCAAATAGTATCAGTGTTTGGGGGTTTTTTTGTATTTATTGTTTTAAAATTTTTAATAGACATTCTGTTCTAGAGTCATTAAGTTCACTTGAAAATGGAACAGAAAGTACATGCACCTCCTGTCTGACATGTGCAGGGCCTCCTTCACCAGAGTGGATCATTTGTTACGATTGATGAACCAATATTGATGCATCACTATCACCCAAAGACTACTAATAGAGTTTATTATTGGTTCTGTACACTTTATGGGTTTTGACAAAGGTAAGGTGGCAGGTGGTCACCATTTATAGCATTAGAGCATGCGGAGAGTAGTGTCACTGCCTGTTCAGAATTTGATCACCCCAGACTATGGAAACACTACTCTTAGTGTCTAAACAGTTTTGCTCTTTCCAAATTCTGTGTGCCTTAGAATCATGTTAGAATCTTTTTAGATTGGCTTCTCTGATTTAGTAATATGCCTTTAAGTTTCCTCTCTGCATGTCATGGCTTGACAGTTCTGTTGTTAGCATTGAATAATAGTCATTTTCTAAATCTATCATGGTTTGTTTATCCATTCATCTACAGAAGGACTATGTGGTAACTCCCACGTTTTGGCAATAAAGAACAATACTACCATAAAGTTCCCTGTGTAGGACTTTGCATCAATATGTTTTCAGCCCCTTGGGAATATACCAAGAAATGTGATGGCTGGGTTGTACAAAAAGAGTATATTTATCTTCGAAAGAAACTATCAACTGTTTTCCAAAGTGGATGCATTCCCACCAGCAATTAGTAAAGTTCCTGTTACTCCACCTTATTATTAACAGTTAGTAGCAGAATCCACTTTCTGATTTGGGGCCATTTTTAATAGGGAGTGTTGGTATCCTGTTTTAATTTCTATTTTCATGGTGACTTATGATGTTTAGCAGAAGATATCTCCCTAGGAGAGTCCCTCATCAATTTCTGCTTCTGTTCCTAGAGTGTAAGTCTGGTGAGATAAGTCACTGTGCAAGTATTGCAAAGCAACTGTATTGCTTACAGATAAGGAGGAAGAATCAGCCATTTCCCTCAAGTCTCACAAAAGCTCTTCAGGGCAGATGATACCTCTTCCATACATGCTCATGTCCCAAGGTTACGAAGGAACATTAAAAGGAATCTGCTCAAGAGTGTTATACACCTTGGGCAATCTGGACTACTGAGATACAAGCACTAAAGGACATCCTGTTCTAGGAGGAGTGAGATTGAAGCCTGGCTTGTTCCCCCAACTCAGAATGCTGCATTTTCAGCATATTCTATAATTATTCCAAGGATCACAAAGGAGGAAGGAGGCAGAGGTGGGTTGCCAAGGTTATCTGTGGAATTTCTTTTAATATGCTCATCCGTCATCTGTACGTCTGTCTTGTATGTTTTTAATGATGTAACTTCTAAGATATATTGCCCATTTTTCCTTTACCATGTTCATTTGCATATTGTTAAGTTTTGTCAAAGCTAAATTTAATATGAACCTAATTATTTGTTCCTTGTATACAAGAAATGAATTGAATATTTGTGTTAATCTGGTTCCCTGTAACTTTGCTATAAACTGTATTTACTTATCAGTACCAGAAGCAGGCATATTCTACTTAGATAATGGTGGCAATTATCAAACTCATTGATCTAGCTGATTTCCAATATGGTGACAGAATGGAATGATTAGAGGATATTCCAGGCTCATTTAACCTTAGAGAAGAAACATCTAATTTCTCACCATGAGTCAAATGTGAGCTGTGCACTTTTAGAAATATCTTCATCAATGTGGGAAAGCTCCATTCTATTTCCAGTTTGCTGAGATTATTTACCATGAGTGGGAGCTGGAATCCACAAAATGTTGTTCTTTGTCCACTGAGATAATCATATGATTTTTTTTCTTCCTCTTTTAGATGTGGTAAATTATATTGATTAATTTACAAATGATCCATCAGTCCTTAATATGTGGACTATATCTGACTAGATTGGGATGCCTAATATTTGAACACTGTTGGATTTCATGTTTTAAAATGTTGTGAATATTTTTTTTTGCATCGATTTCATGAGAACTCTAATGAAAAAAGTGGAAACAATTGTTAGAGTAAATTAATAATATAAGCAAAGCTAAGAAAGAGAAGGAAATGCAAGAAATATTAAAAATACAACTCAATTGAAGAATGCCTCTAATAGACTGAATGCAGCCAAAGAAATCAAGGCTGAGGTGAAGGATGTCTCCATAGCTCTTTTCATTTCATGGTCTGATAATTCCAACATCTTCATCTTCATCACATTTGAGCTGGTTCTGTGGCTTGCATTGTCTCTTCTGACTCATTTTTTTTTCTTTATTGAAAGGTTACTGTGATGTATCAGTAAGTAGAAGGAGAGACGATTGGGTGTTTAGTGTGAAGTTTATGTTAGCCTGGTAGGAGTGAGACTGGGTTAAGTGTTTGCTCTGGCTGGAGAGTCCAGAGGGCGCTATAGTCTCCAGTGTTCCTTTCTCTTTCTTTGTGCTGTCCTGGACTTCCCAGGGAACTCCTTCTAGATGAATTAACCTTATAGCTCTGTCAGCGGGAATCCATGATTTTAGACCAGAGCCCTGTTAGTGGGGTGTTAAAGTAGTGGGGGAGAGGTCCTCCACAGCCTCACGGGTCAACCTAGTCTTGGAGTGGTCTCAGTTCCTGGTCTAGGACCTTCACAACTGTGTTAGTTTGTTCATCAATCTGTCCGTTATTTCTTCCTTCCTTCCTTCCTTCCTTTGTTTCTTTATTTCTTTTTTTTTCTTGTGACAGGAAGTTTGGAGGGCACAGGATTCAGGGTATTTCTTCTCCTGATGGCATAGGACTCAGGAAAAGTCCTTTTTCCCAGGAAAATAGATCTTCACCTTGAAAAATTGGCGGGGATAATCTAACATCTTTATTTTCTCACTCCTTCCTCCAGTGTCAGACACAATCCCTCTTGCTCTTCATTTAGACAACCTGTTGGATTTTGGATAAAATTCTCATGGAAGTCTGTGCATCCTCATGAGACTCAGCCTAGAGCCACGTGCTGGAATCATTATTTCAGTTCTCCTGTTAGTTCATGCCTCCAGCAGCTTCCACTCCAAGGGAGCCGATCTTGGCCATGACTCCTTGAGTTCACTCAGCTCTGCCATCTTAGGTAGGCACTTTGACTTGAGGAATCTCAATGATCAGAGCAAGGACATCAATTTTGCATGTGTTCAGTTTTCAAACTGTTCTTGGCTCTTTTTCCTCATGACACTGGTATTCTGAAGATGAGGACTGGGTGTTCCATGGAATATTCAGTTTTGTTTTGACAGACACTGCTCTGGAGACTCACGCTCTGGTGAAGCTCATTTTGATTGCCAGTCAAGGAGTTAATCGTTTCTCAGTGAATTGATAATTTTCCCTTTACAAATATGAGGCTATCTTTAGAGAAACACTTTCAGAATATATAAATATGCTGCTCCTCATCAATTTTTTCTCCTATATTTAGCATTAATTGATGATCATTTCTCAAACCCATCTTTACTATACTCAGTGCAAAATGGCATCTGGCCAACTGTGATACTTCTGCACATGCAACTGTCTGCATTCCACTGAAAGGAGAACTTTCTCTTCACCCTGTCTATCTTTCCATCTCCTTGGTTACTATCAGTGTGGGCTTAAAAATTAATCTATTTCAATATTTTTATAATCCATGACATCTTAAATTTGGTGTTCCCATGGTTCTGTACCTGGCCAGCAAGACCCCTTCTTGCTAGCTCTTTTTGCTAGTTTTGACATTTTCCTGTCATATTTTATTTTGCCACTTGCTTCTTTTCTTCCCCTACAAAATACCCCATATGCATTCCATACCATTCTCAATTTAGTGTGAAATTGGAAGATATTTCTTCAAAGGATCAGATATTTTTTCGTAGGGCACTGTTGGAAATCCAGACCTGTGTACCTGGTTAGCATGTGCCTGGCTGCAGGGATGACGTCCCTAAGAGGACTTTTCACTGATTTTAGTGAGGACTTATATAGAAGCAGTGTGTACCATTGTATCAGTTCTCTGTATTTACTTCAGCAAATCACCATGACTGTCTTGAAACAGAGCAATACACAATGATTCTCGTATGGTTCTGAAAGTCAGAAGTTCAAACTCCAAGTGCCAGCAGGGCCACACTCCCTCTGGACATGATAGGCTCAGATAAGTGCTTAGCCTCCTCCAGAACATGAAGACGACTGGCACTGGATTTGAAGAGCATCACTCCAGGACCAGCCTCCCTCTTCACATCCTACCCTCCACCTGTCCGAATCTCACAGCTCCCTCTGGCTCTCTTACAAGGTGCAGGCATACACGGCCCATGAGCTCAGGCAGGATCGATGCTTTCCCAGGCAGCTTCATTTGGCCACCTCCTTTGCATTTAAGGTAGTGCTGCCTTGCCTGGCATATGAGCTGTTTTTCTCTGGTTCTAGAGATTAGGAGCTACCTATTTGGAGGCCATTTTCATTCTACAACAGTCATGACTTCTTGTTGATATTTCTGAATCCAAATTATTTTCATAAGCTTTGACCAAAAGATTGTATGCTGCTGTGACTAAAAGATCTGACCAGAAAACTTATGGGAGACGAAAGGTTTATTTGGGGGCTCACAGTTTCAGAGTTTTTAGTCCATGAATAGCAGGCTCCATTTCTCTGGGCTCAAGGTGAGGCAGGACATCATGGTGGAAGAGTATGATAAAGGGAAGAAGCTCATATAATGATCAGAAGCAGAGAGAGACTCCACTCACCAGACAGAAAAAATATACCCCATAGCCATGCCCCCAATGCCTCACCTACACCAACCACACCCCACCTGCTTTCAGTTACCATGCAATTAACCCCATCAGGTGCTTAATTTACTGATGGGGTTAAGGATCTCATAACCTGATCATTTCTTCTCTGAACCTTGCATTGTCTTACACACGATCTTCTGGGGAACTCCTCACATCCAAACCATAACGCAAATCAAATATATCCCCCAAATATCCTTTATCATTTTCTCAAGATTCTGACGAAGTTGAAATTCTAATTCTTTTCCCACAAGTTTTACTCTAAATTTTATGTTAACCTGGAAATCAGGTAATGACAGCTCAGAATAGATGTTATAAATTCAAATCAATTTAAATTAACATATTAAGATTGTATTAGGGACTTAATGAACTGTAATCTCACATTACAAGTTATAGGCCACCACGATCCTGCAGACATTTTCACAGTACAGTGGATCAAGTATAGACTTCCTTGTTTAAAGCACATATTTACCTATATACTGGAAAAGATATGGTAGGGGGGCCATTTAGGTGGAAGACAGTCTCTGCAATAAAATATTTTCCTTCTTTTTCAAAGCAGACTTGGTTCATGTTCAAACTGATTTGTGACATTGTTACAAAATACAAAAAAAAAACCTCCATTTGAAGTTATTTGAATGTTGATATGCATGAAAACAACTCTGTATATAACATTCTTAACATATGTACAAAAAAAATTCCTTCCTAATTATATTAAGTAAATAGCACCGGTGGCAATGATGCATAAATATGGAGGCTGTTGGGGAAGGAAAAAAAGCATGCAGAACCCTGTGACTGAACCCTGCTGCTTGCTGAGGTGGCACCACATATGGCACTTGGAGTACAAGCACCGCAGCATAAGGTGGTGGAACATGCCCCAGAGCCTTCTCAGCAGATTACAATGGTTGGTATGGGAAGCATGAAAAGAATCAATCTCTTTATCAAGGAGCCAGACACACTTACAGAAAAAGAGTAAAACATTTTTGATAAAGTTGTACAGAAGTGACAGTTTTGTAGGACTCCACTAGATGATGTTTAGGATGCATAAAACTAGAGGGAAAACTGGAAACACATGCCATGTTTTGCTCTTAGAGGTATTTATAGTGTACTTTTAAAGGACAAGAATATCTTGATACAGAACTTTATTACAATATAGAGAACAAAGAGAAGGTGTTGGTTGATGTTAAAAATATGCAAAATGTGTGAGCAACTTGATGTTTCCTTACCTTAGTGGCAAAAAGGAAATTAGAATTGATAACATTTAGATGCTTTCAACCTTAACTTTATGCTTACATGTGACATAGGAACAAAGTCAGTACCGTTAGATAGGAAGCGTTCAGCTTTTTATTTAGAGTTTGGTATTGTTAAATCATGGCACTGTTTTAATGTTATGACTTATCATGCATAATTTATAACTTTCATGGAAAAAACACATTAATGCAGGCCTCTTGATTAGATCATTTCTAAGCTAAGAAGTCTGAAAATATTGCATGTTGCTTTAATTTTTCCTCATCCTGTCAGTTTATTACTGATTTTGTTGTTACTGATTTTGTTATTTTATTTATTACCAGGTCAGCTTATTTCATATGAAGTTACACACAATGGGTCTTTCAGAAAACCTATTGAATTGTAAGGTTGTTTTACCATTAGACATGAACCTGGACTCATGCAAGTTCAATATTCCCATTATTCATGTTAACAGAAGCAGAGTAGGAATGCATTATCATAAACAGTTTATTACACTTGATTAAGACATTGCCTCACACTTCCTGCTTCTCACACAAAATGTGTCTGTGCACCTCATGTGTGTGTTTGAAGAGGATATGTAAGTTTCATGGTGAGAGTGAACAGATTTAAATCAGAAGCGCCTTTGGGATTTTCATATCACATCTTGGGAAGCATTAATTTTTATGGGGTTTTGCATTTGATGGAAATTCTAGTTTGTCAATAATTCTGCATTAATCTTTTATGAGAAGTCAACATTTAAATAATATAGAGATGATTATTTATGGTAAACTAAAATGACAACAAAGTACTCCAACATTAATTCACTGCTTGTAAATTACAATCTGAGCTTCTAATAGAATTAACTGAAGACCAAGTAAGATAATTTATTGTATAATCCAGCAAATCTATAAAAAGGATAATGAGAAGATATGCACTACAATGCAATCCTGAATGTGAATGTTGTTCATAATCACTAAATCTTTGATCTTGTTATATTCATGCAAAGTGGATAGGGAAGCAGAAAATAGATTATTTTAATAAGTAGAAAAATAAGAAGATAAATTAAAAAGTGGGATATTATCCAAAATTATTCCAACAATTACTTGGACAGATAAAATAACAGTGAAAATACAGGCATAAACTTTTGGTCCAAATTCATAAGCACGGATTTTCAGAAATGTTTTCTTGTGCCCTGCCCTCTTATACTCCCGATATGCATGAGACAAAAAGAGACATTTTGTCTTCTGTGTTTTCACATTCATACCAAGGTCACATGGAAATAACCCAAAGTAGGGACCAAATTCTAAATGTAGAAATCAATTTGAATTGGACAATTTCCTATAAATGACAATAATGCTAATTTCAGCTTTCTGATCAATTTTAGAAAATTACTAAAATTTTATCAGCAGATCTACCACCTGCAAAAATTAATTTGTCTTTGAGTCTGCTTTTTTGGGTACTTCATGGTAGCCATCAGTAATAATAATGATAATGCTAAATGTGGCTCATTTCTGCATCTCTTAATCTGGTCCATGCATATCCTCCACTTGCTTTTACCCTTGCTCAGTGGAGAAGAGGGAGTTGCCTTGATCACATCAGTCTCTGGCAAAATGAGCTTGAGAAATTTCAGGGAGACCTGACATTTACTAAGCTACTACTGTGCTGGGTGTGCTAGGTGTCGGGCTAAACATTGCATGTATATGACCCTGTTTAAATTCTTCCTGGAGGTCTATGAGGTTAGGGAATTGTTTCTATGGTGGAGGTGAGGAAAAGGGAGCACAGAATCTCGGGTTATTCAGTCATAGACCTGGAGTTGGCTCCTAGCTGGGTAAATGAGACACCTACCCCAGTTCTTTCTCCTACAAGAGCCTTTGCAAACCAGGGTCATCAATCAAAGGTTTCTGTGTGCAATGAATCACTTTGAGGATGGGGGACAGTTGAGGTGGCTAAATTCCTGACCTCTGGTCTCAGCCAAATGATCTTCTTTCAATTATTGTACAGGCAGGAGTTCTGTATTAAAACAGATGAAAAACCATCCATAAAATGTGCCACATCAAGAGAGAATCCTAATTTATACCATGGACTTTAGGTGATAATGTTGAGTTGATGTAAGTTTGTCAGATGGGACATTCTGGTGAGCATTTCTTCTTGGGACAGGCTTACCTTATGGGGTGTACATGGGAAATCTCTGAACCCTTTGCTCTGCTTTCCTGTGAACCTAAAATTACTTTTTTTAAAAAATAAAGTCTATTAAGGAAAAGAAAAAATAAATAAAATTAAAGGAGCAAATTCTAAGAAGTTTTTATCATGTCTATCTCTGAGCATGACACTCCCTTGGAGAATATTGTATTAAGACCCACAACATGTGAGAGTCAGCCCCTTCTGTGTGTCTTACCACCTTGTTGGTGCTAAACCAATAAAAAGAACATCAGAATGTTTCTCCAGCTCTCATTTGGTCATTTACATCAAATAATGATTTCACAAACTCAAGTGTCTCATGCTTTTCTCAGTAACTGAAACATTTTTCACAGGAAGCCTATATGTGCTTATTTAAACATTCTTAACACTCCCTCCCCAGTGTTATTGTCATTACTACCTTTTTAAGGTGAGTGGGGTAATTCTAAAGTCTGACCTTCCATCTTCTACTTCCCCCGCCATGCCTCTTTTACCACCAGACTTCACAGGTTCTCTTTCCCTGCATCTTCACGACCTTCACCAATGCGCCAAATACTTTCACCGACACTGGGCCCAGTCCTTGAGTTCTGGCATGCAGTGTGGTACAGGGCAGGCTGATAAGTGGTCATGCCAGTGGAGGAAAGGGATGGCTTCTGGCTTCCTTTGTCTTCACCACTGACCAGCACCACTTGGTAGCAGGGTTTCCCAGACTCTGCAGAGACCCCCTGAGCATCTTCATCCTCTCTCCTGCTATAAATGGGAAAAAATGTGTGTGTGTGTGTGTGTGTGTGTGTGTGTGTGTGTGCGCGTGTACATGTGTGTGTGTGCACACACAAGATTTGGAGTCAGGATGGACTACTTATATGATGTCTGTATATATTTCTCTTCCTTTAGTTAGGTTCTATTCCTTCCGTGTACCTTTCTTACTATCTTTTAAAAAATGACTGGTCAACTAGGAGTCTTTAACTTGAAAAGCAATATCTACAAAAACCTTCCAGGTAACATCATATTTTGTGGGTGAGAGACTTGAATATGTCCCAGTATGACCAAGAACAAGGCAAAAATATCTCCTTTTACATTCTTTCTCAACACTATACTGGAAGCAAAAATATATCAATAGAACAAAAATAGAGAGACACAGAAAGAGATATAGTTATAGACAGCAAAGGAGCAAGGGCAACATCAGGGAGGAAAGGTAGTCTTTTAACCTAATGTTGCTAGAAGAATTGGATAGCCACATTCAAAAAAGAAAAATCTAGACACAGGTCTTATCCCCTTCATAATAATTAATTCAATGTGGATCACAGACCTAAAAGTGAAATGTGGAAATATAATATTTCCAGAAAATAACAGAAGAAAACCTGGATGATCTAGATTTGGTGATGAATTTTTAGATATGATACCAAAGGCAAAACCTAAGAAAGAGAGAAATGAAAAGTTTGACTTCAATAAAATAAAAATTCTGTCCCATGAAAGATACTGTCAAGAGAATGAAAAAAGAAGTGCTACAAATTGGGAGAAAATATTTGCAAAATATCTAGTAAAAAACTCTTATCCAGCCAGGTATGGTGGTTATGTGCCTGTAATCCCTGTGACTCATGAGGCTGAGGAAGGAGATTTGCAAGTTTGAGGCTAGCCTTAACAACTTATTGAGGCTCATAGTAACTTAGCAAGACCTTGTCTCAAAATAAAAAAACAAAAAGTTCTGGAGATGTGGTCCAGTGGTAAAGCATCCCTGAGTACAAAAAAAAATGTTGTCCAAAATATCCTTAGAACTCTAAAAACTTAAAAAAAATGGTGGAAGACCTTAGGTGACACTCCAGCAGAAAGGATATATACATGGAAAGTAAGCATTTGAAAAAGATACTCCAGAGAAATGCAAGTGTCAAGATACTACTATATACTTATTAAAGTGGCCAAAGTTCAGAAGAGTGATAACACCAAATGCTGGCAAAGTTGTGGAGCAACAGGAACTCCCATTCACTGCTGGTGGGAATGCAAACCAGTGCAGCCACTTTGGAAGATGGTGGTTTCTTGCCACCCTAAATACACTCTTGCCATGACAGCTAGCAGTTTTGCTTCTTGTTACTTACTTAGAGATTTGAAAACTATCTCCATACAAAAACTTGCAACTAGATGCTTACAGTAGCTTTATTAATAATTGCCCAAATTTAGAAGCAACCAAGATGGCCTTTGGTAGGTAAATGGACAAAAAAAACTATGGTATATCCAGAAAACAGAGAATTATCCAGTGCTAAAAATATATAAGCTATCAAGCCATGAAAAGACATAGAAAAGCCTTAAATGCATATTATTAAATAAAAGAAGCCAATCTGAAAATGCTACAAACTGTATTATTATTAATATTATAATTACATAACATTCTGAAAAAAAGCTAAACTAGGAAGTAATAAAATATTAATAGTTGCCAGGGGTTATGGGAGAAAAAGAGATGAATAGGGTCAGCACAGAGGGCTTTTAGGGCAGTGAAACTGCTCTGTGTATTCAATAATGATAAATACAAAACATCATGCAGTTGTTCAAACCCACAGAATGTATCACATCAGAGTGAGTCCTAAAGTAAACCATGGACTTTGGGTGATAATGATGTGTCAATCAGGCTCACAAATGATAACAATTGTACCCCTCTGGTGGGGTATATTGATAATAGGGAAAGTTATACAGATGTAGGGAAAGGGAATGTTCTCTACCTTCTAGCAGATTTTATTGTGAACCCAAAACTGCTCTAAAAGTAAAGTTTATGTATATATGACAAAAATATGCATGAAGAGAATAGTCAAACAATTCACTTTGAGATCTTCAAGTGAATACCTTTCAAGTTTAAAAAAATATGTTGTCCCACAAAAAACCTGCATCATATTTCAGTCCCATAGAGACCATTATGATGCTAAAACTCTGAATTACATAAATGAGAAAGTACTTGGTCTGAAAAACAAAGAAAGAGCTGGGGGTAAAAAGAGATTAAAGAGCTCTGTTTAAATCCTTTTCTACTTGAATTATTTCAGAGACAAATTCTAGAAGTACTCTTTACTCCTCTGTCATCAAATTTGTCACCATCCTTCCTTTCTCACCCTAATCATAACCCTGAAATCTCAGGGAATATGGAAAGGGTGGGAGATCTCATTCCTTATAATCAAGAGAAAATGATGATAGCACAACTTTTTACCTTATTGATTAAATAGAGAAGACAAAGTTTATCCCAGATAAAATCCATATACTCAAATGTTGACTACTGTGTATTGCTGAAGATATTCCTGAATTAAGGAACATGGATGTGAATCACCTAGGTTGCTTTCCTACATTGATATTCTGTTCTAAAATTCGCAATTATCCATTTCATTGAAAGAGTCTTAAATGTGAGCCTACTTCAAAGCATCCCAGATTGATGACTAGAAGCCACCAACTCAACTATAGGATCTTGTTAAGAGCAAAGGAGAAGGAGCTATAGTGGTCAGTTTTAGTTCTAGCTACATCTCATTCCTTGCTTGAAATACCTTTGCATGACCAATCACTTCAAAAATGGTCATCAGCAGCTTCTTCCAACCAGTAGCTTATCTCCCCATTCCCAACATTCCTGATAATGTTTTGCTCCTCAATCTCTAACAGCAAATTCAAAACTGCTTGTCCCTACCATTGCAAGAGATTATGAAGGGCAAGGAGAATAGACCAGGGAAATACGGATATACCAGATATCAACTGAGGGTTTGGGAGATGACTCAGAAACATAAGTTTAAAAATTATTGGTGGTATGTTAGTCAGTGGAGCTCTGGATCTATATAAAGTCACAGAGCAGGTGTGGTCATTAGACCAGGTAGGTGTCCAGCACTGGGCAGCATAGGATGTGATTTTGAGGTATTTAGGTTATAGAATGAACAGTATTTTTGGAAAAAAAATTGGAAGATGTGGTTTACATGCACAAACTATCAAAAAGTTTAGATATCCTTATTTCTTTCCCAAGCATAGAGGGAAGATTTCATATTTTATATTACTCAGATGTCTTTGTTGTATTTTTTAAAAAAAGTAGATGGACACAGTATCTTTATTTTATTTATTTATTTATTTTTACATGTTGCTGAGGATCAAACCCAGTGCCTCACACATGCTAGGCAATGCACTCTACCACTGAACCATAACCACAGCCCTAGTCATATAATTTTACAGCATTCTTTAATCCTACATGAAGTATTTTATTCCAGTTTGCTGGGGTTTTTTTTAGAAATTCTAAGAATGGGTTGATTCATATCAACTTTTTTCCACCAAGATTATCATGAGCTACTTATATTTTATTCTGTTAATGTAGTAAATTATATTTACTTATTTTTTAATGTTATGCTAATCTTGCAATCCTAAAATAAAGTTAACTGGGTCATGATGTACTATCATTTTTATATCTCCACTGAACTCAATTTGCTAATATTTTGCTTAGGGCTTTTTTTTAATTCCTTGTTAATGAATGAGATTGGCCAGTATTTTTCTTTATTATAATGTTCTTGTCAGATTTTAGTAGCAATACATTTTAGCTTCATAAATTGTTTTGTAAAATGTTCCCTCATTTCTAGTCTCTGGATGAATTTTAGATTGTAGGATTTATTTCTTATATGTTTGAAAGTGTTGATTAGTGAGGTAATCTGTACCTGACTTTTCCTTTGTGGAAAATTTGTAATTATAGACTCAATTTTTAATTATAATACTATCTAGATTTTCTATTTATTTGAACCACATTTTGCAAGGTGTATTCTTCTAAGAGTTTGCTTATTTTGCCTAAATTTTCAATTACATGACTTATCTACTTGTCTTCTTTATTATTGTTAAGATTCCTAGCGGAAATCTTCAACATTGTATCTCCAACATTGTATCATAATAAAAAATAAGATAGTAACAATAACTCCTTATATGTCTGTAATAATAATAAATATAAATGAATTAAATTTACATATTAGGTTATAGACAATCTCTATTGGGAGTTTTTTACAGTATATTGCTGTTAGCATTTATAAGAGATAGCTTTATTTAAAAAAAAAGGAAAGGTAAAAATGAAGAAAACTGTATCCTCAGAAAAATCACAGATTTTAAAAAACAATATTAATTTAAAACAAAATGGTTTTCTAGGTAAAAAGTATTAAGAATGACTAATATATTCATCATATTATAAGAATACACCCAGGTGTGGCTCAATGACAGGGATGCACTCCAAGAAATGCCTCATCAGGTGATTCTGTTTCTATGAGAACATAAGAGTGCACTTGCACAAACTAAGACAGCTATAGTGTTTGTAGATGAAATGATCTTGACCACTGAGCAATCCAAATGAGCATCATCATCCAGTTCATGACTGTAGCCACATTCTAAATGATAGGTAATGAACTTTCACTCCTACTGCATAACTTCTGAATGCATAAAACAAAAGAAAACGATGGAAATAGAGAAGAAACTGGGAATTTGAATCATAATGAAAGATTTTAATATGAAACTTCCAGAATTTGATGGAGTACTTAGAAAGATAAAAGAAGTGAATACAAATATGTTGTATTTAATAAGCATCATTAACCTTTTTGATAAATATACCTAGGCATGCATCTACTTCATGCTCAAAAGATGTACATTATTACCCCTCCATGGGATACCGTCAATAAGAGAGCTGGCTCAGAAGAAAGGCAGGGAACCAGATAAGACACCATCTCCTCTCAAGGATGCAGGCCTGCTGAAGTCTTTGGGGAGAACACACCCTCTAAGAAATCATCTAGGCACTACAATAAATAGGAAGCAGCAGCAGGCTGTGACTGGGGGAGAGGCAGGAGAGCAGAGTCAGAGTCCCCTGCAGGCTCTAGCAAACAGAGGCTGCTGGCATCTCTTGGTGATACAGGACAACTAGGAGAAAATGCCCCAGCTTTCCAGGAGTCACTCTGAGTAAGAGGCAGCAGCTCCCTGGCCATGAGAAGGGCTAAGAGAAATACCCCTGAGGTGCCAATGTATGAAGTCTGCTTAAGACTAGAGGCAGAACTTGAGACAAACCCAATAAGCACTAAGATTCCCATCTCTGCTAAAGGGAGGTTTCTGACCTACCTTCAATCATCTGAAGGCCATGGTGAGGCAAAACTAACTGAAAGTAACAATAAATCCCAGACGTAACAGGACTATTGACTAAACTGACTCCATACTCTGTGTAACTGGCTGGATGAGAGAAGGAATATTCCCTTTTGAGAACAAAAAAGTATTTACTTTCTACTCCTTTTTTCTGAGGGGAGGTTACATACAACATTTATAATTTAATAAAAATTTTCAAGACACACAAAAAAGAAGAAAATGATACCCATCATTAAGAGAGTAAACAATCAATACTACTAGACTCAGAGATAGCCCAATGGTTTACTTATCAGAAAGAGACTCTAAAATAACTACAATAAATACGGTAAAAAATTAATAAAAAATGGTGGGATGTTTATAGATAATTTCAACAGAAAGATGAAGAGCAGTGACACAAAGACCCACATTAAATGCTAGAGGTAAAAATAAATAAAAAAGAAAGAAACTGAAATGAAGAATTCTTATGATGGGATGATAAGTATAGCATTAAACTGGGATGCAGAGGAAAAAGTAAGTGAGCTTGAAAATGGAATGTATAAATTCTACAGTTATCTTATATTAGACAAAGTCACCAAAAACATACATTGGAGAAAAGATAGCCTCCTCAGCAAATGGTGCTGTGAAAATCCACAAGTGAATGGAAATCCACATGTAACAAAATGAAATTAAAATTCTCTCACCATGCACAGAACTCAACTCAAAGTGGATCAAGGACCTAGGAATTAAACCAGAGACCTTGTGCCTAATGGAAGGAAAAGTAGACCCTAATCTCCCTCATGACAGATTAGGCCCCAATTTCCTTAATAAGACTCCTATAGCCCAAGAATTAAAACCAAGAATCAATAAGTGGGATGGATTCAAACTAAAAAGCTTCTTCTCAGCAAAAGAAACAATCGGTTAGGTGAATAGAGAGCCTACAGAATGGGAGCAAATCTTAACCATAAGCACATCAGATAGAGCGCTAATTTCTAGGATATATAAAGAACTCAAAAACCTTAACACACATACACACACAAAAAAAGACCCAAATAACCCAATCAATAAATGGGCCAAGGAACTGAACAGACACTTCTCAGAAGAGGATATGCAATCAATCAACAAACATGAAAAAATGTTCGACATCTCTAGCAATTAGAGAAATGCAAATCAAAACTACTCTAAGATTTCATCTCACTCCAGTCAGAATGGCAGCTATCCAAAATACAAACAACAATAAGTGTTGGTGAGGATGTGGGGAAAAAGACACACACATACATTGCTGGGTGGGACTGCAAATTAGTGCAGCCAATATGGAAAGCAGTATGGAGATTCCTTGGAAAACTTGGAATCACCATTTGACCCAGCTGTCCCACTCTTTGGTTTATACCTGAAGGACTTAAAAACAGCTTACTATAGGGACACAGCCACATCAATGGAGAATATAATGCTAAGTGAAGTACGTCAATCCCAGAAAACGAAAGGCCAAATGTTTTCTTTGATATGAAGATACTGACTTATAATGGGAATGGAGGGGGAGGATGGGAGGAATGGAGGAACTTTAGATAGGACAAAGGGGAGGGAGGGGAAGGGAGGGGAGAAGGGGGTAGGAATGATGGTGGAATGAGTTAGACATCATTACCCTAAGTACATGTATGAAGACACTAATGGTGTGGAAATACTTCGTGTACAATCAGTGACTTGAAAAATTGTGCTCTGTATGTGTAATATGAAATGAATTGCATTCTGCCATTGTGCATAACAAATTAGAGTAAATAAATAATGTACTTTAAAAAATTAAGAACAAATTATCAAAATTCAAATACAGAGGGAAAAGAAAGATTTTTTAAATGGAACATAATATTTGAGCTTTATGGGTATATAACAAGTGTCTTATGGGAAGAGTAATCAGTGTCTCAGAAGGAAAAGAGAAATATTCCAAAACATAATGGCCAGGTATTTTTCAAAATCAAGGACAGACATTAACTTACAAATCCAGTAAATCACCAGCAGAAGCATTACACTGAGAAACATTGTTATCAAACTAAAAATTACAGATGAAGAGAAAAACATGTAAAGCATCTAGAGGAAAAAATGACACATTACAGAAAAACAACAGTAAGATTCATGAATGATGTCTTATTTGAAATGAAAGAATCGAAAAGACAAAATTACCATTCTGTGGCAAGACAGAGAAACAAGCAAGCAAACAAACAAACAAAAAACCCAATATGAATCTGTGGTTTTTTAGCCCTTTAAACTGATCTTCAAGAATGAAGGATAAATAAAACATTTTCTTAAAGGGAAAGCATTCTTTATTTTTTAACTATTTATTTATTTTTGTGTGGTTCTGAGGATCGAGCCCTGTGCCTCACATGTGCTAGGCAAGTGGCAAGTGCTGTAACACTGAGTCACAACCCCAGCCCCAAACAAAACATTTTAAGACATAAGACAATTTGAAAAATTCATCTGTACTAAAAAAAAAAAAAAAAAAAAAAAAAAAAAAAAAAAAAACACTTCAAGAAAATCCTTCAAATTGAAAAGAAATAAGTCAGCTGGAAAATTGGTTCAGCAAGAAGAAATGAGTCACACTTGAAAGGTTAAAAATTATCTGATAAGAAACCTAAAGGTTATTTCTATTATATAGAGGACTATTACACCCACATACATATTACAAAATATATTATCATGTGTCTACCTTCTTGTAATACTATCAGTAGATAAAAGTACTTTTAAATTTTCTTCAAAGGATAAACAAGTAAAGTTAAATATTTGCACAGAATTGTGAGATTTACACATATGTACAACAAAATTATGAAAATGGGAACACAAAAGGTAAGAGAATAGTATTGGGAACTATACTGTTTTTTATATTGTGAAATAGTATATCTTAAAGATAGAATCTAATTAGATACATACTATAAACTCTAGAGTTGTGCTGTTCAACACAGTAGCCACTACCCATATATGGCTATTTATTTTAAATTAATTAATGTTAAATAAAATTAAACATTCAATATGAGTTGCGCAAACCATATTTCAAGTGCCTCAATAGGCACATACAGCTGTTGGCTACCATATATGCAGGGCTTATTGGAACATTTCCATCATGGAAAAAAGCTCTATTGGACTGTGCTGCCCTAGAGAAACCACTAAAAAAACATAAAAAATAATTTTAAAGAAGCATAACATAGTAACAAAACTAAGATGATAAAACAGATTTTAAAAATTCAATTCATCCCCCTCTTCTCAAATAAGGCAAATAGAAAGAACCAGTTTTGGGTGGGAGAAGGGTTGGGGAGAGAGATGAACAATAAGAAAGCAGCTAATAGTATGGCAAATTTTTAACAAAACAATTTCATTAAATATAGATGGAACAAACACCCAAATATAAGGTGGAAGTTGTCCGACCACACTAGGGAAAATAAAAAGCAAGACCCAACTATAAGTTACTTACAATAAAGTTGCTTTAAAAATAAAGACACAAATGTTGAATATAAAGTAATAAAAATAATATAACATTGAAACACTAAACATAAAAAAGTTGATATTCTTAAACTAATACCAGGAAAATAAACAGGATTCTAGACCAAGACAATGAATTGAGTAAGAAGGGAAATGTTATCATAACTAGAGGTCAAATCAACAAGAAGACTCAATTTTAAATGAACATGTAACTATTAAAATAGGTCCCATGACATGAAATGAACGTTACAAAACTAAAGAAATACACAAATCCAATTTGGAGCTGGAAATTAATACCTCCCTTGATAATTAGGAGTACAAATAGAAATTCAGAAACAACTTACACACTTTGAGCAGTACAATGAGCCAACTTGTCCTAACAGTCATTGTTATCAAACATGGAATTGCCCACCCAATACTCCACCAAACAAAATAAAAATTCTTAGGTGCTCATGAGACACTCACCAAGATAATCATATTCTGGGCCATAAAACACAATAAGTCAAAATCAAACATATCAGGTACCCTGATTTAAAAAAAAAACAGTATGAATTAATAACTTATAACAGTAAAGTGCCTAGAGAATTCCTTGATACTTTAAAATTAAATCACTTTAAATAACTAATGGGGTAAAAAAAATGCCACAATGAAATTGTTAAACAATTAAACTAAAATCAAAATTTGTAGAATGCAGCCAAAAATGTAATACAAATACACAAACATTTATAGTTTAAATTTCATATATTGAAAAAAAAGAAATTTAGAATATTAATAAGTTATTTATATTAGGAATACAGGGAAAGAAAATAACTTAAATCTAAGAGTAGAAAAAAGGAAATAACAAAACAAACACAAAGATCATCAAAATGGAAAACAAACAATAAAGAAAAAAATGAAAGTCAACTGGTAGTTCTTTAAAGAGTTTTTAATTTTTTTTAAAAAAATTTTCATCAAGCCCCTTCCCAAAGATGTAAGCATCACAACAGATTCTACAAACATTAAAAATGTAACAATGTACTATCATAAAATGTATGCCAATACATTTCACAAAATAGATGAAATGAAAAATTTCTTGGAAAATTCAACTGACTAAAACCAGGATAAGAAAAAAAATGGAAAAAAATTAATAGCTTTGTATCTATTAGAGAAATTGAATTAGTAATTAAAATCCTCTCACAGAGAAAGCCTGGATCAGATTGCTTTGCTGGTGAGTTTTACCAAATGTTTAAGGAAGAGATTACACCAGTGCTCCAAGTACTCCTTCTGAACTCTCCTCAGTTCCTCTGAATGAGGACAGCATACCCAAACCTGGTGAAGATGTTCTAAGAAAACAGAAGGGCACCGTAGGATGGAGACTGAGCAAGGTCCTTGGGCAGTCCTCTCCCCATAGACACAATTTGAACTGCTATGCACCCATCAAACCAACTGCACAGAACTAAAGAGATCAGGTGAGAGACCACAGTGCCTGCTTTTAGTACAACAAAAAGAAAACCTTTCAGAGAGCAGCTCTGTGTGGAGAGATGCCTTCCACCTTGGGGAGGGAGAGCAAATTAAGTCCAGGCCTTGTACTAGTTAAGAAAACAAAATTATAGACCAATATCTTTAATGAACACAAGTGCAAACTCTCCAACTCACTCTATTAGAAAGTGATAATAGGTAACAGGAACAGGTTAAATGGTTAATACAGCAGGACCAAGTGGTGCTTATCCCAGGAATATGGGATTGGCTTAATATCAAAATTCCAACCAAGGGATGTTCTGAATGACTGAATAAGTGGCACATCTCCGCACAGTGCCCTCTTTGCTTGGCCAGGATCACTACAGCAACTCCTTTTATTTGCTCCACGACTTTCTCCCTTGTTTTGTTTTCCTTCACCCTTGCTGCCCTGAAGTTTCATCTTCCAACAAAGAATTAAGCACTTAAAAAAATGAATTCACATAATTCATCACACTAACAGAATGAAAAAGAAAATGCATAGGATCATTTGTCAGATGCAGAAAAAACATTTGACAATATTCATATCTATTCATGATTGAAAACACTTAACTAGGAATAGAAGTGAACTTTCTCAAACTGAAAGTAAATATCATACCTAATAGTGCAAGACTGAGCCTTTTCCCCTCTGTCTGCACATAAGGCAACGATACTCTGTTCTCACTACTTCTATTCGACCTTGCTCTGGATGACCAAGTCAGTTCAATAAAGCAGGAAAAGAATTAAGACAAGAATCATACTTTCCTGGCTCACAGAAAACCACAAAAAGAAAAATCTATCTATTAGAGGATGCAGAATTATTCTAAGTATTCAAATATTCAATATCAAAGCTGCCCTTATCATAAACTTTAATGGCATCCAAAAAATATTTATAATGAAATAAATATACATACAACAGAGTTTTTAAAAAATCACATTATAAAATTATATGTATAAAATAATATTTTCAAAATGGAAAGGAATTTGTTCAAAATGTCAATTGGGAACCTCTCTTGGTAGATTGGGATAATGGTTATTTTCTTCTTATTAAAGATTTGTTTAATAATCAAGAATGTGAAGAGAGACCCAAAAGAATGGAAGAAAATCTTTGCCACCTACATCTCAGATAGAACATTAATCTCCAGGATATATAAAGAACTAAAAAAACCTGAACAACAACAACAAAAAAAAATAGTCAATCAATCAGCAAAAGAACTGAACAGACATTTCATAGGAGAAGGAATATGATCGGTCAACATATATATGAAAAAATGTTCAACATTAATAGAAATTAGAGAAATGCAAATTAAAACTAAAATTTTTTTCTCACTCTAGTCAAAATGGCAATTATCAAGAATACAATTAACAATAAATGTTGGCAAGAATGTAGGGGAAAAGGTACACTCATACATTGCTGGTGGGACTGCAAACTGGTGCAACCACTCTGGAAAAAAGTATGGAAATCTCTCAGAAAACTTGGAGTGGAACCACCTTTGACCCAATTATCCTACTTCTTGGCATATGCCCAAAGAACTTAAAACTCAGCATACTATAGTGACGCAGCCACATCAATGTTTATAGTAACTGATTCATGATAGATAAGCTATGGAACCAACCTAGGTGTCCTTCAACAGATGAATGGATAGAGAAAATGTGATATATGTATATGCAATATTATTCAGCCATAAAGAAGAATGAAATTATGGCATTAAATGGACAGAACTAGAGACTATCATGCTAAGTGAAATAAGCCAATCCCATAAAACCAAAGGCTTAATGTTCTTTCTGATATGTGGATGCTAACACACAAGGGGAGAGTGGATAGAAGTTGATTGAATTAGACAAAGGGAAATGAAAGGGAGGGAGGGAAGATGGGAATAGGACAGACAGTAGAATGAATTGGACATAATTTTCCTATGTTCGTATATGAATCACCACCAGTGTAACTCCACATCATGTACAACCACAAGAAGTTATACTCCATGTATGTATAACATGTCAAAATATATTCTACTGTTATATATGCTAAAAAGAATAAATAAAATAATAAAAAATTGTTTAGCACAGTTGTTAACCTGGTATCCATTTTTAGGCCTGATGTAAGTTTGAAATATAGCCAAACCCCTTCACCTCTGGTTTAGATAAAACTTCTCTCTCTCAGTGGTTGTTTCTACAATTTATTTGTTTCTCAGCCCAAGGAAACAAACCCCAACATTCTGCAGATTAAGCATAATGATGAGCACTAGAGTCAAGTACCTAAGTTCCCTTTTTCATGAATCTTTTCTTTAAACTAGCCCTTCCCACCCACGACCCCCATAGAAACCCAAGTCAACACCCACAAAGACACTAACTGGCCCATGGACAGGACTGTCTTGGAATGTGATTATTTGGCTTATGGGAACTCTCAAGACAGGAATCTCTACACCAAATTAGAAAGAAACCACAACAATGAAAATCGGAGAATTTCTTCATACTTCTTAACTCTTCTATCATGACCATAAAGAAAAATGTATACACTAAAATATTTTCTTTTGCACTCTGTATTCCCAAAAGTACATATTTTTGTATTATTTCCTTCTTTCTCAAGATTCATTAAATTGTTTGAGCTACCTCTGTAATATACAGAGATCATCTTGTGACTGTGGATATTCAGTAAGATTCCCAATATGCCTGAACCAACATCTGGTATTTTGGTCAGCATTTTCCAGGTTCTTGGACATACAGAGCACCTCCATACCCCATTCCCTTTGGACACCCTTTAGAGAGGACCCACTGCTAGGGGCAGCCCCAGACACAAAGGGATCAACGTTTCCTATCACACTGGACACTTCATGGCACACAAGTAGAGATATTCTGAAAAAGGCTGTTCCAACAGCACTCTGGTTTCTTAACTAGCAAATAGTTTTAACTCCTGCATATAATCATGGTCTTATCATTTTTAATATCAAGTTAGAACACTGCTAAAAAGAAAACTTTCCCATGTTAACATTATAAGGCCGTTTGGACTTTTTATGATTATTCTGATGATTGCTTTCTTCTTTTAAGGTTTGACCTCAAGTATTAAATCATTTCCCTGTGTGGTGTAATAAGATAATGACAACTAGGTGAATTATTTTCAGTGGAAAATTACACTAAAAAGTTCCTAATACTGTTTCTTTTTCCTACAAACATCTTCTATTTCCCCCCCCACACACACACACACACACACCAACCCCTGAATTGGATTGCCTGGTTTAGCAAATAAAAGTATAAGGTGCTCAGTTACATTTGAATTTCAAATTTATAAAAATTAGAATAGGCATGGCCCATGCATTATTTGGGACATACTTACACCAAAACAAAAGGTTGTTTTCTAAAATTCGAATGTTAATGGGATGTCCTGTATTTTATCTAGTAACTCCATCCCTGATGAGCTTTGGTTTCTTAACTAGCAAACTTCACTCTGTTGAAAGGAAACATTTTTACTTCTATAGCAGCTGCCACCTGTACCCAAAAAACCCACATACTTCCCTCACATCGTGTTCAGTCTTCATTTTTAGTGAATTCACTAATTAGCAAAAAATGAAAGAGCACAACTCTTTAGCATGATCTTAATGAATCAGACCTCCCTCAGGAAGGACAGAAAAAATAATCAGTGAAAAAGACCAAAAAAAAAAAAAAAAGACCAAAATGCAAAGAAAAGTTTCAAAAAGGAAGACAAGATACAATTTCTGCAATGTTCCTCAGATAGATACATTGCTCAAAACCATGTTCAGTACCAAAGGGACTTAACCTAACAATTCTGAGCCTGGAGCATTCCCATCCCCTGTGTTTTAGACCTTTCCATGCTAATGGCAGCCACCCGGGCAGTCAAGGGGGTACTGGAGTCATCCAGGCCTGAATCCATGACAGTTAGATCACTTCACCTTACTGCTAATAGCTTTTCTTCCTGGGAGCTACCCAGTCACACAGCTGGAGGGAAAGAAGTTTCACAAGAATCCATAGCTGCCCTTTCATTCCAAGTGAGAGAAAATGAGAATGGAGAGCTAATGCCCCCTCCCCCACAGGCTGGAGAAAACACATTGTAAGAGTTACTGCACCAGAATAAAGGAGTCTCAGCAAAGAAGTGGCCCTTGTAACTTGCTGCAGTTGCTTCTAAAAGCATCTGGGAAGGTCTTGGTGCATGCCTGGTTCCTGTCCCACTGGTGCTAAGACTAAAATGTCCTGGTGACTACAAAACAGGGACCCAAGTTTCTATCTGCTCCTATTTCAAAGTCTTCATAGAGAGCCCAGACAATCTACTTTCAAAAAGCCATGGTCAAGTTAAAGGTAAAGATACATGGCAATTCTCTCCACCTTCCCCTTTACAAGAGGTGGGTGGAGGGGAATAAAAGCAGGACAAAGGTCATTAGGAATAACAGGACTTATTAGTAACAAGTCCTGGACTCAGAAAAAGAGCGCGTGAGAAATAAATGCAATGGTACCTGTTGTGTTTTTATTTCTATGAAACCTCTTCTATTCTTTTAATGCCCTTCAACCTTTTGGTGGTGGCTCAGGTCTGAATGCAGTACTAGAATGCACTTCATGGAGGAAGAAAAGCAAACTTGTCTTCATTTGGTTACCATGGTTATGGCACTGTGTGTTACCAATCTAATGATTTGCATTGCAAACCATTTCTGGAAATAAGGGCAGTAGAACTTGATATTCAGGGATGAGAGATTCACTTCACAGGAAATTCAACTGGAAAGTTCAGAGGGAACAAATCATAAACAGGCACACACCCAAACCCAGAAAGGGGGTGGAACTTGAATGGCCATTGGGGTCATTCTCATCTCAATGGAACTTCAGTGTCTGTGAAGTCTTTTAGTTGCAAGGTGAGAGAATTTCACATTAGGGAGGTAAATAAACACACAGTCAACTTCTTTTTTTCCTTTTCTTTTTTTTAAGGGGTGGTAACAGGGGATTGAACTCAGAAGCACTCGACCACTGAGCCACATCCCCAGCCCTATTTTATATTTTGAGATGGGGTCTCACTGAGTTGCTTAGCATCTCATCTTTGCTGAGGCTGGCTTTGAATTCACAATCCTCCTGCCTCAGCCTCCCAAGCCTCTGGGATTACAGGTGTGCTCCACCACTCCCGATTTGTCAACTTCATTTCTTGAATTAAATTTCATAGTCACATTCAGCATACATTCTTATAAATGACATAATGCTAAGTACTACCTAAAAATAATTCTATTCTTGAGTCATGTGTCTCAACAATATTCTTTATTTTGATTAAACTAGATTAACAGAGTTTGAAATGATGAAAAAAAATCTATGTGCAATTCAAATTATATTTAACTTCAGACAAAGAGAAACCCCAATACATAGAAAAATGAGAATGAAAGTGTTAAGGTTGAAGAGCTGAGGAATGAGATGAAGAGGGCCTCATCAACTCTTTCCTCTCCCTCCTGACAGTTCATGAGGTTCCTTTGCAGGGCTGCCAGCAGGAGTGAGCAGGATTTGCATACCTTCCTCCTAGGCCTATATACTGGCCCTCAGCCTATTATGAGAGATCTCCTTTGCCCTGCCCCCACTCTATTCTCACCTTCTTCTTCATCTTCTTCTTCTTCTCCTTCTCCTTCTCCTTCTCCTTCTTCTTTATATTTTTGCTGTGAATGTAACCCAGGGCCTTGTGCAGGCCAGACAAGTGCTCTACCAAAGATCTAAACCCCAGTCCTTCCTTGTCTCTTTACACTTCTCCGTGCTTTCCCACTGGTAGCTAAAACTGTGCCCCTCTGGACCTCAGAAATATCTCAAGGTCCCAGACTACACAACAGCCTCCTTTACCTCTTGGGGCATCCACCCACCACTCAGTCCTGAGAAGATTACAACTTCATCATAGTACCCACCAAATGTGTTGACCTTGTAAAAAGGATAGTCGATAAAGCATAAATTTAGTTGAAATGTCATGTCCAGAAGTATAGTTGCAAAATGAAATCCTATTTTAACAGTTTTTATTCCAGAAGATTTTAATAGAATTGATCTTTTTGATAAAAAAGTGCATGTAATTGCACCCACATTCATACATGACCTTAACTGCAAATTTTTAAACTACACATTTATCTACACATGCATTTATCTACGTACCTTAGTTTTAGAGAGATTGTAGTACACAAATCATTAAAGTCTACATTAGAAATTAGGAGATCAGGGCCCTGTCTAAACCGAGTTCCTACTAGATTTATCTTGGAAAAGTTAGTTTCCTCTTCAGAGGCATAGTTAGTTCTGAAAAACTAAACTGTACATCACTGGGTTAAAACAAAAGTTTTGTTCATGAAAATGAATATGTTGGGGTACCACGTATATTTAACTCTCTTGAACAAAGGGCAATACATAGCCAAAGCACTGCCACTCTCAGAAAAAAATCTTCCAAATAGAATACTTCCCTTTCATGTCTATTCTCCAGCAGACAGAAGTGACAAAATGACAAAGAAATATTTAGAGTAAGGGAGGAACAGGTATTCCAAAAATGACAATATAGTTACTATTTTTTTTTCTTTTAAAGAAAAGTGTTCTGGGTTCTCATAGGGACAAAGCTTACCCTAGCTTTGAAGGTTTAGAAAAATTATCCTGGAAATTGTGGTTTCTAAACTTGGTCTTAAATAAGAATAAGACTCAGTCAAGGGAGTGAGGAAATGGGAAATAAACTAAATGAGAGAGGCAATCAAGTTTGTAGATTATATTTTCACTAAGTAAATCATCCTTATGACCTTGGTCCCTGGATCTGCATAGTAATTCTATACTAGGACAGCAAGGATGGGGAAGGTGAGACTCAGAAAAGCTAAGAAACATGTCAGTGTCACAAAAGGAATTGTTAACATATTAGGGCTAAGATCTCTGGAATCCCTGAATAACACTTCTACCACTAATAATGGACTGTCCTGCGGGCATGGTGGCCCATGCCTGTAATGCCAGCAACTCGGGAGGCTGGGGTAAAAGGACCACAAGTTTGAGGCCAGCCTTAGCAATTTGATGAGACCCTAAAGCAACTGAGTGAGAATCTGTATCAAACTTTAAGAAATGAAATGGCTGGGGATGTAACACAGTGGTAAAGGGCCCCTGGGTTCAATCCCCTATGCCAGGAAAACAAAGCCATACAGAAAAGGATTGTCACGAGACACCAGAATAAAGGAAAGGCCAGTTTTAATATCTTCTCCATTAACTGAGTTTACCCATCTGCGGTAGACTTCATGGTATGAGTAAGGAAGTGTATGCCCCATCCTCATGTTGAGTAGGGAAAAGGAAGGTAACGCACGGAGAGGGAATAGCATGTGCAAAAGAGAGCATGGCCCACCTGAAGAATGACAAGGATCTCAGTGTGGACATTGCGGGACATATGAAGGGTCCGTAACAAGTAACGTAACTGACAGTTCCAGCAGTTCCAGAACATACCTAAGGGACTCTGCATTCCAGAAAGGGCTTGAACTTTATCCTGAAGGGAGTTGAAAGTGACATTATTAGACTTCTGTTCTAAAGAGGTCTTGTTTCAATGTGGAGAATGGAATGAATGGAAGCAACGAGACTAAACAGGTAGTTGGGTACCAGGTAAGATGTAGTGGTGATGGAAACCACGGATCAGACATCTAGAGAAGTGAGTTACTTTACAAGTATGTGGAAGGAAGTAGCAGAAGATCTTTCTGACTGACCTGTTATGTGGGAAAGGCAGTAGTCGAAGATTGTTCTCAGGTTTCCAACTCGAGGAAGTTGTCAGTACAATTCCATTTATCAAGCAGGGATTAGGGAAGGAGACATAAGTTTGTGGAAAGATTTAGAGAGTTTTGTTTTGAAATGTATAGTTGGGGGTTCCCATAGAAACAAACACCAAGGGGAAGAATTAGAAGGCAGTGTAGATACAGGGTCTGGAATTCAGTACTGACATCTGAGCTGACCTGCATTTCCAACCACACAATGGCTTACCCTCCCAACCAAAGTGAACAGATGAGTTCACTCTAGGAAGGAACTTGGAGTGAGAGGAAGTTCTAGATCCCAAAGGAGAATAAGATGAGGGGAAGGACTAAGTCTGTCAGAAGGAGAAACAGGACTATGAATCATCAAGAATGGAAACTTCTGATCCACATGAGAATCCAAATTAGAGTCATCAGGTTTCTTATAAATCTATCATAGATTTAGTTGTATGGTTGAAATACCAAATGGGTTAAAACTACCAGAGAAAAGTAATCCATTTCTATGATAGCAATAAAGCTCATACAGAGAGCAGAAGATCGAGACTTGTGATTCATGTGCTCCCAAACCAGTATGTACATGAGAATCTCAGATCCTTTATAGTCAGTAGGCCTGGAATGTGATGATAAAATCCACATTTTGGTCAAGTTCTCTACGTAACTCTGATACAGAAAGCCCAAAATGCAGCACTTCAGAATCCTGGGTTCTGGTTAGTGGTTAGTGCATCCTTTCTCCAGTTTGAATTCTGACCAGTACTGATTCTAGGCATTGTTCTCTTACACACACTCTTTTGTTATTACACATACAAAATATATGGTTATTAAGATGGGAAGAGTCATGCTATGCTTCCGTCTTCTACCTAGGAAAGCTCTTCTACAAACATGATGCGGACAGTGCTGATAGTGTGGTTTTAGTGACATTGGGGTGGAAAAAGAGAATCAGGAGCTCCCCAGGAGCTCATCAGTCCCATATTCTTTACTCAGCCCAACAGAAGTGAAGTTTCCTTTCTTAAATGATTGTATCAACACAACTTCAAAGGTCTACTTATTTCTGTTTGCAAATGAGTCTTTCTCATATAGAAATTCTGTTCTTAACAGTGGCGAGAAAAATAAGAAAATGAATAATGCCAATGACTACCAAGCTCTCCACACTGAAATTTTATAGCATATCTTACTCAATTCTCCCAAGAAATTTAGATGCTAGTTATTATTATCCCATTCTATAGGTGATGAAATTAAGCTTCACATATATTAAGCAATTTATCCTGAAGCATTGAATTAGTGTGACTGGGCTTATCTGCTCCTAAACCAGGTCTTTCTGACTCCCAAATTCGTGTCCAGAGCTAAAAAAAAAGGACATTTCAATTGATTGCACTTCCTGAATGATTATTTTAGGGAAAGAGATCATATTATTTCAGAGATATCAGAATCTTTCTTATTTTCCAATAATTCAAAATAAGAGAGAAGTAGAAGATTTAGCCCAGCTGTTCTGTGTCCATGAAACTAAACCAAAGAATTGGTTGTCATGTTGATGGAGTGTTTCCCAGTAGATCCAAAAGCCCTGGATAAAAGTAGAAAGCTGAAGGAAGGTTTTCTTCCCTTTCATTTTCAAGCCAAGAGACTCAAGCTCAATATGTTTTGAACATCCCCACTGAGCCAGAAACTTACTAGAAAACACAATCTCCATGTACAGTACAATTAAATGATGATTCAGACTGATTTATAGGTTAGCAAGCTACAAAAATAAATGAGAGGCAATTCTTTCCTAAGTAATCTTTAGTAGATAATAGGATAAATCCAGCTGCTAAATGCATATCATGAGATTCACTGCCCCCAAACAGCTCTATGTTCCACTAGATGGACTTTAAGATGGTTTTCATTTTAGGAAGACATTTAACAATGCTTATTATACGCTCCCCCTTAGAGTTAAGTTTGACACATCATGAATGCTCAACAAATATTTTGTATTTATTCTCACTGCAATAAACTCTGCTTGGTCAAGTCAATCTTTTTATAGTAAAGATCCAAATCAAATGCTGCCTTCACTAGGAAACCCTCATCTCTTCACTCATTCTTCTGTCCCAGGGCAGTTACCACACTGTGCCTGCTCTTAGCCATTGAGTTACACTGGAATAGTTATTGCCTCTCCAGGGGACCTTTGACAATATCTAGAGACATTTTTGGTTATCACAATGGGATGGAGGATGCTATTGGTGTCTAGTGGCTGCAGGCCAAGGATGCTGCTGAACATGCTTTAACGTTCAGAGTAGCTACACACACACACACACACACACACACACACACACAGAGAGAGAGAGAGAGAGAGAGAGAGAGAGAGAGAGAGAGAGAGAGAGAGAGAAGGAAGGAGGGAGAGGGAGACATAATGTTTCTGAACCAAATGTCAAGAGTGTTAAGGCTGGGAAACACTGTATTAGATAAAGGAAAAGTATTCTTTATCTTCTGAGAGCCAGAAGGATTTATTACCTGCTCCAGCTCCAATAATCACTAACTTTGAGGCCACTGGACAGTCTCAGTTGAGTCTCAGTATTCTCATCATTACAGTGCAGAGACTTCTCCAAAGTTATTTTAAAGATCAATGCAATACTGCATGAGAAATTGCCTATAAAATCAATCCAATCATCATTCTATATATTGTGTTGGATTTATAATGATCAATGTAATAATGATAATTCTACAATTAGTTTGGATACATAGCCCTAGAGCTTAAGACATTCTTTTTTTTGTAGAACGGAGATAAAGTCATAAACAGTTATAATGGTATGTAAAATAAACTATGATAATAAGGGATAGGTGAATAAAGTTTTTTAGAAGAGAGCCAATTCCAGATATATAAAAAATGTTTATGGGCTGGCTTATAACTGGCAACCAAAAATATTTCCTTTACTACCTTACTTTATTGATCCCCAAGGGGAACAATGTACATTCATATGACTTCGATTACGTACTCAACAGAACAGATGAAAGTCAATAAGGAAACTGAAATTGCTTTTTAACAACAAATATCTTAAATCTGGCCATATAGGAAAGCCACAAAATAGAGACATCACTCTGATCTTTAATCCCGAAATGGAACCGCTAGCCATGACTCAAAATATCTGCATGTGTGTGAATTCCTTGTTGCTGTAACTGAGGTATAAAATGCTTTCCAAATGCAAATGAATGCTCTGTGAAAGTTTTTTAGGACACTCCAGGCAGCTGGACAGTATTCTCATTTAGGAAAGAGATGATGCTCAATAATATGTGATAATTGGGACTGAGTTGACTTGACACAGTAATGTGTGCATGGACATTGATTTTGCCCCTTCCTTACCAAGCACCACATGTTTGGTTGAAAGGGACAGTACCAAATTTCCAAGGACATTCCATGGAAAACAGAGACGTGGACCCATCTGGCCTACACATTGTTTGGGGTACTCAACAATATCAGATCTTTGAATAGTTATCTGATTATTAATATACTTTCTGGACTTTCCCTTGTTGAATATACTTTCATGGGTCCCCAGACCTAGCATGTGCTCAGTATCACCAAAACTCATGGTTTTGACTATTTTAATTGGGAGGTTCTTCAGTGATTCAAGAACAATCAACTTTATGATTCCAATTTATGTCAACAAACCTCACAAAATTGGTAAGAGAAAGCTCAGGTTTCTGATTCAGTCCCAAAGATGGATAGTTTACATGTTGCTATTCCACTCCATGAATAAATATAAAATTGAAGGCACCCAGGGTTCCTCATGGACCACTGTTGAATTCACTCTGGACCCAATCATCATTAGTTTTGTGATGAGTTATTTCAGGGCTGACATCAGGGCAGGTACGGTGTCTACAAAGTGCAAAGCACTGTTCTGGGTGTTTTGAAGGTATTATTTTATTTTAAATTTATATCAACCCTGTGAAGTAAGATGTCTCTATCCACAGTGCATAGATAAACCAAACACCTAAGGTTAGATCCATTTCCTTATTCTGTATTGGTGGCAGAATTTGATACTTTTTTTTTTTTCAAACCCAGAGCCCCATGCATGCTAGGCAAGCATTCTACAACTGAGATGCATCCCCAGCCCTGACACATATTTTAGTAACTACAGTACAGAATCCTTACTTTTCTACTATACCACATTCTTGGGAGAAGTTCATATACAGTTGAACTAACTCTGTATACACCCAGAAGTCGATGAACACTTAGTTATCATATTCTGATCTATGGAATGGAGTAATGGGTTCTTTCTTTTTTTCTTTTAACTTGATCAGAATTTGAAATTATGTTCTTGCTACCTTTCAAATGTCTGCCTACCAGCCTAGCATCATGGAAACATGTCTAGAAAGCAGGGGAAAAGTTTCAAAGCAGACATTCACAAAAGGGAAATTTCCAAAAAAGTCTAGTACTGGGTCAAAAGGATCCTTAGGGGAATGCACCTTCCCTAGCTTAAGTAATATGGGTGCTCTCCACACTGCAGAAGGCAGATATAAATAAAACTCCACTGCACCCCAAATGTGGCTTATTCTTTTCTGAGTATCTTCCACAAAGTTATTTAAACTTTGAAAGTAACATGTTCTCTCTAGGTAGGCAACAAACTCCAAAGAAAGAATATTTTTTTTTACATTGTGTCCCCAACAGGGCCTCTGCACAAACATGCGGCATGCAGTGAGGATTCAATTACAGTAAATGCAGACCTTCATTCTGCAGCCTTAATGTACAAGAGGGTGAAGGATTTCAAGTGGGGATCAGTTATAGAAACAGGTCACAGAAACAGGACTAAGGGAGGGGACTCAGGAAAAGCACATCCATTGTCTTCACAGTCGAACAGTGGTTCTCAGGAAGAAAGAAGCAGTCTAACAGGTAGATGGAGTTAAACCCAACTGAAGGAGTGGGGAGATGTTGGATCAATATGAAAAAAAAAAAACTTCCTGACATTCAAGAATGAGAAGAAGGAGGAGCTGGGGTTGTGGCTCAGCGGCAGAGTGCTCACCTTGCACATGCAAGCCCCAGGTCTCATCCTCAGCACCACATAAAAATAAATTAAAAAATAAAGGTATTGTGTACACCTACAACTAAAAAAATACTAAAAGGATGGAAAAAAAGGGTGAAATGAACGAGGAATGCCTGGTTCCTGGAGATGTATGTATAGAACACCTGCTCACTCACACAAAAGGGAGGATGCATGAACTTGAAGAGAGGTCAGTAGAAACTTCCCAAACGAAAAATGCAAAAGAATGAAATGCAAAGCAATGTCCAAGTGAGACACATAATATTTAATTTAAATACTAGAAGTAAGAGACAACAGCACAGGAAAAAATGTTTGAAGTAATAATAGCTGAGAAGTTTCCAAAATTAACACCAGACACCAGGCCACATATTTAGGAAGTTCAGAAAACACAAAGTTGAATAAATACCAGAAAACCACACATAGACCTCTTATACTCAAACAGAGAAGATTTTTAAAGAAGGCAGAGTGAAGAGAGGGATTTATCTATAAAGGAGCAAGGAGAAGAAGAGTTATAGCAGACCTCTCACCAGATGCTATGTAAGCAAGAACAGAGTGAAGAGAAATAATTCAAGTATTGAACAAAAAAACCTCCACTAAATTGAAATTCTATATCCAGTGAATTCATCCATCACAAGTAAAGCAGAAATAAGACATTAACAGAAAAACAAAAATAGAGAGAATTTATTACCTGCAGAACTGTCCTGTAAGAATGCAAAAATAATTTTTTTTCAGGTAAAAGAAAACTAATATGAATCAAAAACTTGTATTTGAGCCAAGGAGAAATATTGGAGAGGGAATTAAAAAAGGAAAGTTAAACTCTTCAGTTTCTCTTTTTTTAATTGATCTAAAAAGTAACAGTTTAAAGTAATAATAACAATGCATTGGGTGACTGTCGTATATAGATAAGAGAAATGAATGACAGTATCAGAAAGGATGGGAGGAAAGATTGAGAATATTGCAGTATAAGGTAACTGTCCAACATGTGAAATGATATAGTGTTATTTAAAGGTAGATTTGTTTTAAAAATGTATATTGGGGCTGGGGCTGCAGGATAAAGACAGGCATTGCCTAATGATAAAAGGATCATTTCTCCAAGAAGATGTAACAATCCTTCACGTGCATGTACCTCACATCAGGCATCCAAATCTATGAGGTAGAAATCAATAAAAATTGAAAGGAGAAATAGAAACTATTGTAGCTGGATATTTAAACACCCATCTTTCAGTCATTGATATCCCAAGCAGGCAGAAAACCAGAATACTAACGACTTGAAAAACACTATTAATGAACTTGATCTAACTGACATTTATAGAAAATTTCATCCAATTACAGGAGAAAGTATATTCTCAAACTCACATGAATCATTCATGAAGATAGACCATATTTTGGGCCGTAAAATGCACAATATATTTACAAGAATAGAAATCACACAAAGTGAATTGTTATGCCACAATAGAATCAAATTAGAAATCTATAACAAAAGTACCAAAATATTTTAAGATTGAAAATATGCTTCTAGGGCAGAGGGGGTATCTCAGTGTTGAAGTACTTGGCTGTCATGCATGAGGCCCTGGATTTTCCCCTAGAAACACTACTAAAAAAACAAAAACAATAAAAATAAAATAACAACTTCTAAATAACACAGGAGTTTAAAAAGTAATCTCAATAAAAATTTTAAATATTTTGAACTAAATGTAAATGCAAATGCAACCTATCAAAAGTGGTACGTTACAACCAATGTAGTGTTTAGAAGAAAAATTATAGCATTATAGGCAAAGAAGAATGATGTATAATTTGAACTTCTTTTTTAGTAAATAAAGAAGAGCAACATGAGCCTAAAGCAAGAAGAAAAGCAAATGAGAAGAAATAAAAATGAAGTAGAAATCAAGGAAATTGAAAACCGGAAAACAATAGAAAAAGAATTTATGAAACCAAAAGTTAGTTCTTTGTAAAGAACAAAGAGTGGTTAAATCTCTAGCAAGGATAATTGGAAATGAAATTGAAAAACCTTTTGTGAAGCTGGGTTTTTCACAATTGGAGCACAATTAAGCAAACAGAAGAGTCTAGAATAACCCATGTAGTAATAAATTAGAATCGGAGACATCAGTGTTCATTTCTATTTATCTTATTATAGATGTATAGATGGCAACATATACAAATAGGTATGCATATATTATTCATGGATTAGCATAAATGCATATATTTCCTCTGTCTTCTGAGAGGGCCTAGAAGCACATGCCCCACTAGTAATGAGCACACCTAGTGTCTAGAGCTTGGTTTTTAATACATTCTGATTCTAGGTCTAGGGTAGGAAATATAAAAGATGAACTTGTAACACTTTGCAGTGCCAGAAAGTATTAACGTGCTAATCTCTCTCTCCTTCCTTCCTTCCTTCCTTCCTTCCTTCCTTCCTTCCTTCCTTCCTCCCTCTCTCCCTCCCTTTCTTCCCCCTGCCCCCCCCCATATCTCTCACAAACACACACAGAGTGATGTGTAGTATGTCAAAGAAACACAGTAGCTAATTGAAGGAATTCTTCATGGCCAAAGATAATACAATTTAAAAAAGAAAAATTTTGTAGTTGTAGATGGACAGCATGCCTTTATTTTATTTGTTTATTTTTATGTCATACTGAGGATCAAACCCAGTGCCTCACATGTGCTAGGCAATCGCTCTGCCACTGAGTTACAGCCCCAGCCCCCAAATAGTTCAATTTAATCAACAAAATAAAGCAGTATTGAATTATTACCCAAAGTATTAAATAAATATCAATGAGTCGATGCTGTTATAAACAGATTAGTGAATAAGTTTAATAATTATGATGGGATAGAAAAATCTGTGCAGAAGAATTCCAAATAATTTATGTAGATATTCCGCCTTCAAGGAGGTGAAGCATTTTGATCTTTCTACTTTGGGTTATGAGCTATGCATAGTGACTTTCTTTCAAAAAATAAGTGTGGAAATAGGTGATGAGAGTAACTTTCTGTGAGGAAACCTGAGAAACACTACCTTAGGAGATCAATGCTAGTATCAATAATGATAAGTCATGCCAATAGCATGCTCCACTGATTTAGTCTGATGAGACTGCTACCTCTGTGATTGCCCTTTCCAAGTCCATAAACCTGATATAACCACAGACAAAAAAAAAAAAAAAAACACAGGGAAATTCCACCAGAAAATAGTCTACATGGTACATGTTCATCACTCCTCAAAACTCTCCAGAACATCAAAGACAAGAGGAGTCTGAGAAACTATGACAGTAAAGAAGAACCTAAAGAGGTATAACAACTAAATGTGATGTATATCCTGGTTGGAATAATGAAACAGTAAAAGATCATTGGGTAAAAACTGAGGAAATTTAAATAAGCTATGAAATCAATAATGACATATTCCTTGCTCATCAACTACAATAAAGGTCCTGTTATGAATTAGATATGAGGTGTCCCCCAAAGCTCATATGTGAGACAATATGAGGATTTTCAGAGGTGAAATGATTAAAGTATGAGAGTTGTAAAGTAATTAGTGGATTAAGCTACTAATATAGATTAACTTGTGGTAACATAGGCAGGTAGGGTGTGGCTAGAGGAAGTGAGTCACTGGGAGCACAATTTTGGGGTTTACATTTTTCCCTGGTAAGAGTAGCTCTCTCTGTTTCCTGTATCCTGAGATTTTTTTTTTCACCATGCCCTTCTGCTGTGATTTCTGCTTCGCCTTAGGCCCAGAGCTATGGACTGGGCCATCTATGGACTGAGACCTCTGAAACCATGAGCCAACACAAACTTTTCCTCCTCCACATTGTTCTTGTAGGATCTTTTGGTCACAGGGATGAAAAAGCTGATTAAAACATGTACTATTCTAATGTAAGACATGATTAATGGGGAAAGTGGGTATGGGGAACAAAAAAATGATGTCAAATTATTTTAAAAGTGAAAGTTTATTTCTTTAATTGATGGACTAGAAGATATTTAGTATATCCTCCTCTAACACTGAGATTTAAAAATTCTAAATGAGATATTTATGACAGCTTATAAAACAGAAAATAATAGCAAGATTATAGACATTAACACGCATAATCTATGAGAGATATCAGAATTTTACAAAATTAAACTATTGTTCTGTTGTCTCTCACTATATGTATATTTTTAATATAAACTTTTATGTGTTATACACAGTATCTTAATAGATATGTATATATCTATGTATAGCTACACAAAATATTTAACACAATACAAAGAGTGACAATCTTTGAATGATGTGATCATGGACAACTTCCAATTTCCTCATGTTATCTTACTATATTTTCAAAATAATAGACCAAGGATAGGACAATTTTTTTAAAATAAAAAGAAGTCAATAAATCTTTTATTTTAAAAAATTAATGCTCATTCACAATGAGTGATGACTTTCTGAGCTAGTGCACCTTCTCTGAGCCCACCCAATACCTGTGCTCACCTCAGCCATGACATTTCAGAACCATTTTGTACATTTTCACTATTGCTCTATTTTTCTTCCTACATCACAATCTTGAGGCCCCAAGCCTCTCACTTCTGCCTCCCTTGTATGGTCCTTGCCCATTGTGCATTTGTGCACAGACAGGGTATAGTGTAATAATAGGACAAGTGGCTGCCTCAGTGTTCTCAAATAAAATGAGAAATCTGGGCTCCTGTCAGCTATGGGTTTCTGTCCAGATCTAAGATTCAAGATTCTCTGCCTGTCTCAATGAATTAGGCAGCATTTCACAAAAGAGAAACCTTGGGGAGATGAAGTGCCTTGTCCAACTTCTTTTGCATCTTTTGGACAGTGATGGAAGATTGAGATTCAAGAAATGTCTACTCTGTGGGAATTGGTTCAGAAAGCCTTTCCTGTGGGTTCTAAATAATTTATTCTTTACAGTTAAATTTGTCCTTGCAAATTTACAAAGGCCTGAACAAAAGAGAATGGTTAATATATGGAAGGATTAAATACCAGGATATTTACTTCATTGGACCTTGGTGAAACTGGTTTTGTAATTTTTCTACAATCTGCAGAAAATATCCTGCATGATGAAGTAAATATATTACTGTACATGGGTCATGATTATGCCACTTTTCCATGGACCTGAAATTAAGGAAGAATGACAGAAAAGCACAGTTTGTGGCCCATACATTTGTAAGCCCAACTCGAAGTCCTTTCCATTATCATTGGCTCTGCTACCTCTTCCTCAGCCACATTCTCCTGCTTTCCTATTTTTTATCCCCTGTGGACACTGATAGATTGATAGATACTATTTTTTATCACCTGGAAAACCTAGTATAGCTTGTATTCATTTCCTATTGCTGCTGTAACAAATGGCCACACATTTTGTAGCTTGAAACAAGACAAAATTATTATTTCATAATTCTGAAGGTCCAATGGGCAAGTTTGTCTCACTGGGCTACAATCAAAGTGTCAGCAGGGCTGCATTCTTTTCTGAGGGCTCTAGGGGAATCAATTTTCTTGTCTTTCCAGGTTCTAGAGGCTGTCCACATTCTTTGGCCTGTGGTCCCTTCATCTTCAAAGCCATCAGGGCAGCAGCTTCGAATTTCCCTCCAACCCACTCTCATCTCTTCCTTCATGACATCTCCCAGATTCTGACTGCTCCCTTCCCCTTTTAAAGGACCCTTTTGATTACATTGGGTCTTCCCAGGCAATCCAGGATCACCTCCCCATCTGAAGATCCATGTTTTAATCACATCTACAAAGTCCCTTTGCAATATAAATTAGCAAAAAATCTTCAATGGGGGTCATTATTTTATCTATCAAGCATGCATCTTTCTCCCATTACCCAGCAGAGTGGACGCCTGTAGCTTCACAGCCACCTCTGAGTAAGGTACCTTTGGTACCAGGAACAGCTTGCCACTAGGAAGTCACTACTCTGCCAGTGCTCTAAAGACTTCTTTTTTTTGGAAAGTGCAATGGACACATGAGCGTCTAATTACAGCTACCTGAGCATGTAATGCTTTTGTATTCAGACAAAAATGGGTTTTATTTTTTTCTTAAGTGTAAAGGTTTTAGTGAGACAGACTTTTTAAATAGAAGGCTCCACCTTCTATTTCCTGGGTCATGTGGAATTAACTGCTTTCTTTTTCAAGCTACACCACCTTTAACAAAGCCACATTTTCTACCACCTTATATGCCACCCCAGCATCTCTGAGATTTCTCTATATAAAATTTGAAGAATAATCATAAGGTGTATTCAGTTATACAGTAAGACTCGTAATTGAACCTCATAGACTTAGTAGAAAATAAATAGAAAACAAATAAGATTATGATTTGGGTTTTGTACATGAATAGCCACTTAGGTAGCTTTCAAATTGTGAGTGTGTAGATGTGTGTGTTATATTAATTCTCTTCTCTGAAAATATTTTAAATATTTATTTCTCAGAACCTTAACACACATATATCCACAAACACCCTTTATAAAACTATCTAAATGCCCGATAAGATGCACAAGTGATGAGATGTTTTGCCCATCATAAAGTATAATGTTTACAAAGGTTTTATTATTAATATTATTGCCCTTCCTTCTTCTTACCTAACCCTATTTGTCTCTGTGATTCTCTGAAAGTTGTCCAAGTTGTGTGTTGCTCATGGTTCCCAAATGTATTCTTTTCCCTTTCTTTAATACTCTATTTAATTTGTAAAAGGTCAGTGTTTAATTAAGAACACAGCACATTAATAGCAGAAAAAAAAAACCTATTAGGGACAATTTAAAATAGAGAGCTTATATTGCTTCTTAACACAATAACTTTATCAACTCATAGCAGGAAATAGAAGGTTACTGCCCCCTTAAAATCTTTGCATCTTGATCACATGGGGGGGGCTGTTTCTAATTCCTTTTTTCTATTCTTTTCATTCTCTCACACACTTTCTTTCCACTGTTCTTTCTCTATGTAAGAAATTTATCAACTACAAACATCAAAACAATAGAATGTGCATAGAGAGAGACACTTATAGTCCCACCCACTCAATCTTACATAGGAACCCTCAAAATGAGCTATCATTAAGCATTATTCTCTGGATATTTCTACTGGTGAATATGTGCTGAACCCCGGGCCATGTCCATGCATATACATTTGATTTGTGTTTTAGTGGCCATAGTGGTCCTCTGGGTGGACATACCTCAGTCTATTCCCCTCTCTTTATTGCTGCACAAAGCAGAGAGCTTCCCACATTGCATTTATCACTTCATAGGTAATGAAAGAAATAAAAAGAATTCCCAATAACAATCCTTTGAAATCCCTTCTCCTAAATTCCCTGACGTCTTGATCTTTTCACTTGGAGGAGTTAGGGGAATGGTTCTATAAAATTATGATTTTGCTGCATATTAGAAAACAAGAATAGATAATTACTAAATCACAACTTTCCTTTCTCTTGACGATTTCTCTGCAATGGTGATTGACACAGTCCAGGCCCTCATGTTTAAATCAGCAGTGAGAGAGAACTGTGACTGATTTTATTAAAAACTCTGATAACCATGCTGAATAAAATCGCTTTTATTATATAGGTATATCACACATATAAATTTATGTATATTTCTCTCTCTAAATACATATACAAATGTGCTCTTTTGTCTGTTAGAAATTTTTAGTTTCATTAGTATTAAACATAGTTCATTAATTCCTCCAGTAATGATGAGGTACCAAAATACCATTCTTACTTGTGGTATTGAACAATGAAAATTGTTCCAGAATGACACCTCAAACAAAAATATCACCAGCTGGAAACTCAAAATGGAGCAACACCATGCTTATAAGTAGTTCTTACCTGCTGGACGCTCTCTCACTCTCTTTTGTTCTCTCTCTTTCTCTCTGCCCCCCTCCTTCCCTACCCTTCCCTGGAACTGGATAGCATTCATGGCCACAGCAGCTGATTGTCAATTCTTAGCTCACACAACTCTAGATACATTTTTTTCCTTCTCTGTCCGCATCCAGGAATTGGCCAAGTCTCAATTTGGCTTCTTACATGCCTCTGCCAGTGAACTGTTAATGCCTTTACCCCCCACCCCCACCCCACCCCCAGCACTGCACAGAATTCTGCTTGTACCTAGCAATTTTAGCATGATCAGTTTCACCTATGTTCAATGTAAAACTGTTGACTTGTTACAGTCCAAAGATATACATCAGGAGAAAGAGGCAGAAAGAAAGGCAGATACGCTATTTCTTTTTCAGTGACAAGGGAGAACCAATATTTTAGGTTACTATGGCACACAAAAAAAGTTCTTGGTAAGCAGCCTCACCTTCTCTCTGTAGTAGAATTCTGGGAAAGCAATGCTCATCCTCTGAAGAGCCTCAGCCCCCTGCACGGCCCCATCCACGGCCACAGAAGCACCACAGCTGAACTGTCTGAGAGCCCTGGGTCTAGACAGTTCCTGAGGGAAACAGCATAGCATTTGACTAATCCTGCATACCATTTTCATAGTCACACCCATCTGTCCTAAGGAAAAACCGGTTTTCCAGATCACTCTAAACAGCAGCCTAGGGCAGTAAAGCTCCTGAAGGTGACAAATCAGACTGGAGGAAACTTCCAGCATTCCTGAGCAATGTAGATCTTTCCAGCCAGACCCTCAGCTGGGAAAGGGAAATGTGAAGATGAACAAATCATTCTCCTCTCCCCCAAAGAGCTTGCAGCCTTTTGTGGGGTCACAGATATAAAAATAACTGAGATCTCCCAAGGAGTGGTATAGAGGCCACCAAGAGAGATATCCTGTTTATCCACAGAGAGTTTGGGAAGGCCTCGTGGGGTGGGGGAGGGAGCCTGCAATGAGTTTTGAAGCATGAGGAGAAGATTTCCGGATGAATAGAGGTTGAACTAAGGTTGTGGCTGTAAAGAGAATGAGAGCAGAGAAAGTTTCATAGAGACACAATTATTGAACAGAATGGCGCATGAGGCAACTGCATAGAGGTCTGCATGACTGAAATAGAGAGTATCTGGAAACAAAGAGGAGCGGTGAGGCTAAAGAATGGGGGGTGTTTCCTGGGCAACTTACGACTTAAAAAACAATAATTAACGAATCTGGGTACCATAGTGATTCCATCCACAAGTGTCTGAACTTACTGTGTTATCTGTAACCCTGAAGGAGAAGCATTGAAGGATATCATTTAATGTATATTTAGTTGCTCTGTATACTCAGAAAATGAGTGGTCTGGTTGATCCAAATGACCTAGGTTGGGTGAGGGCGCTGATTATCAACTTCTAAATAATTAGAAAAATTAAAGTACATTAAATATTAAAACTGCCATTAGTATACATGAATATTCCTTTGACAATCCAGAAGGATCTTCGAGACTTTAGAACAGCTCAGGTCTGTCATTAGCATGAATATCGCTCTGCCCAAGGACCAAGGTGATCACTAACAAGGTCAGCTAAGAAGGAGTGAGCTCTGTGTTCTCCTACTTAAAAAATCACATGCATTTTAGAGTATTTTTACACTTTCAGGAGCTGGGAAGCCTCTTGACAGATTGAATTTGGGCCAGCTTAATAAATGAAGCACTACGCTAATAATGTTAATACAAACAAATAATCAGAATGAACCACATTTCCCCATGTGATCTAGCAAATATATGGTCTTGTGGTTGAAACTTGGCAAGTTAATTGTCATAAGAACTCTGAAAGGAAGGTGGAATGAATTAGTAATTATATCCCTAGGTCAGATGGCTGTCCTTGATATTTCCCTGTTCCCACAGACTGGCAAACCTGTGAAAGAGCAACTAATGCTATTGTTCACATTTCTTTCCCCCTGTGAAATCGCCACAACAATTATAATTTGCTCCATTAGTATCAGTTTTACAGCTTGATCAAGGGCTCTCACATCCATTCTCTTATTTTGTTTCTAAAGATCTGTTGGATGCCTCAGGCAGGAAAGTAATTTCAATGTTTTCACACCCAACATTAAACATGTCAGAAGCTAGGGCTAAGAAAGGTGATCTGCCCAAGATCCTATGACCTCAAACAATTATAACTTGTCCTTCTATTTCCAAGTCTGATCACAGTGCTTTAAGCAGAGTTCCTTAGAAGGGTGTGGTCCATGGTCATTATATTGTATTAATGTTAGGATGGTCTCCAGGATCCCTGACAAGTTTTTATAAGTCTAAGTGATATTTACATGGCTAGGTCATTACCTTTTTAATCTTGTCTTATTTCCTGGGGCTGAGGTTGTGGCTCAGTAGTAGAGGTGCTCGCCTTGCACTTGTGAGACCCTGGGTTGAATCCTCAGCACCACATAAACATAAATAAGTGAAATAAAGATATTGTGTCCAACTACAACTAAAAATAAATATTTAAAAACCTGTCTTATTTCTTTTCACCTTGACTTTGCTTTTTCTTCCCTTCACCCAGTTTTCCCAGGTACTGTGCCCTGTCTCCTCTTAGACTCTTTCTCTGTCCGCAACCTGAAGTTTTCTACTCACTTTAGGATGGCCTATCTGTTCCTAACTTGTTCTTTCCATCATTGTTTCTTCTCTTTCATTGTTTCTAAGAAGGCTGCTAATAGAGGTCATGAAGCAAGTAATATTTCACACTTAGGGTTAACACAGCACCACTCTCCTTTGACTCCATCACCTCATGAGGAAGGACATAACTGCCTCTCAGTTACCTGGCAGAGAGGGTGAGTCACTGGGAGAGAGAGGTGTGAAGCTAATTGTCCCAAAGAACATGGGCAGGGTACAGAGCTACTCCATTCCACTCCAGTAAAGAGTACAGTGGAACCCAAACTGCACCTGGTTCCTTCTGGTTGAGTCAGAACCAAACATGAGGACATGCCATCCACTTAATTAGGACCAAGATGGGCAAACCAGGACAGGTCAGTCCAAAAGGGCAATTTACTCCTTATGTAGATTAGGTAACAAGCTAAGAATCTAAATCATGATCAGAAGAAACCAGGGTCATTTTTCGGAATAGGTTGGAGAATGTCATGTGTTGGGTTCAAAATGAGTTTTCAGCATGGAAGTCCTAATCAATGTGGGGTCCAAGATAGTTGTTGAAGAAATATCTGTTGCTATAGGACCCAGATCATGCCAGATGTTAAAACAATCAGGAATAACTTGCATTAGGAATAATTATTGGGTAAATGCAGGACTATAGAGGGCAAAGTCTTAACCAAATAAATAAACCCACAAATAGCCATCTGTAAAACCAATCAGAAAGCATAAAAAGAAAAGGAAGTATAGATGGAGAAGATGATAGGCAGTGGAAAGGACGATGACAAAATGTATCAGAAAGTCTGCTTTAATGAAACGGGGCCCCACAGAATATACCCTAACCAGTCCCATCTATCTTTTTTTAAAGATTGTATTTATTTATTTATTCTTTAAATATTGGTTAAGTTATTTACTTTTTAATTCTAAGTTGTTATATATGACAGCAGAATGCATTACAGATCATATTACACATATAGAGCACAATTTTTCATATCTCTGGTTGTATATAAAGTATATTCACACCATTTGTGTCTTCATTACTACCTAGGGTAATGATGTCCATCTCATTCCACCATCTTTCCTACCCCACTGCCCCCTCAATTGGGCCCCAGTGCTACCCAGCCACCCAGACCATAATTAGAATCATGTGCATGTCTTTCATGACATTAAATATGCGTTTATCTGGGATATGCACCAAGAAACCAGATTTCAGGATCAGCTAGTCAGTCAACAAGGCTGGGGGTCAAGTGTTGGTGACTCAGATACAGCTAAGTTTATGTTTTTGTGCACATTACATACTTGTGGTCAAGGATTCAAGGTTGTGAATGATCAGAGCTCTCTGGATTCTCTTTATAACTCAAAGGGACACCAAAATTTGGAAGTCCTCAGTTATCCTCCAAGAGTGAAGGCAATACCATATTGGAGAGGCCTGGTGTCTTGAACTATTTTCTTTGTCTTTGGTGTGGGCGAACAGGATGGGTGTGGGTAACATCAGTCATCAATGGCATTATTACCACCAGGGAGGTTTTATGCCTTAGCAGAGTTGAGTAATCTTTTGGCTTTTGTTTGCTTTCTCTTTGTGGTGTCATGGCCCTACTTGTTTTTGCGGGTCAGGCCACTGTCTACCTTAGAGGGCTATACACACCTCATTTCTTGCAGTTCTGCCACATTGCTCTATGAAGAGTGTTATCTTGTTCACTCTGCCACCAATAGTACATGAGATTCCATACTTAACTTATGAGTTCAAGAATTTTAGCTAATGGGGTTGAGAATCATATGCCAATGATCCTTTCATGACCCCTGTCTTTGAATTGTACCATCATCACCTTTTCCTATTTTTGCATTATGTTCATTTTCATTTCTGGTTGATTCATCAGAGACCCTTGTATTTTCTAGATTAATCCCTTGTTGGTTTTTGAAGTTGTAAATATATTCTCCTAATCTACCACCCATATGCTAATGCAATCTATAGAGCAGTTCATTGAACAGAACTCCTTAATTTAGATTTTGTCAAAATCAATTTTTGCAGTATGGTTTGTGATTTGGGATTCTTATCTGAGAAATACTTCCCTACACCAATGATTAAGAAAAAAGAAATACATGTTTTCCCCCATTTGCTTTATAGTTTTACTTTTTATACACAGGTCTTTTGTACCACTGGAATTCACTCTTTCATATGACATCAAATCTGGACTCAAAGCCAAACCCAAAAAACCAAAGGTTGAATGTCTTCACTGATATGTGGAAGCCAAACCACAGTAAGGGAGTTGGGGAGGGGAAGAATAGAAATTCAGTAATTAGACAAGTGGAATAAAGGGAAGGGAGGGGATAGAAATAGGAAAGACAGTGGAATGAATCTAACATAATTTTTCTATGTACATATATGAAAATACCTAAGCAAATCCCACCATTACATACACCCACAAGAATGGAGTCCTAAATAGAATGAGATGTATTCAATGCTCATATAATTTGATCAGAATAGATTCTTCTGTCCTGTGTAAATAAAAAGAACCAATAAAAAATAAAATAAAAATTTAAAAATATGGACTCAAACTTATGTTTTTATGCATATGGTGAGCCAGTTTTCTTGATAGCATTTACCAAAGAATCTATCAGTTCACTTATGTCCCCTTACTCCAGTTTGTGGTGTTATTTCTTTAAAACACCAAATCTCCTCCCCTCTGTAGAATCTGTTTTATTTGCGGACTGTGCCGACTACCAGTACACTATTAGTAATTACTGTAGCTTTAAAGAAAATCTTTATAAGAGGGAAGACAAGCCCTTTTTCTTTTCTCTCCAACAAAACAAAAAATCAAAAACTTGTCTGAAATATTATTCATACTTCAGATTTTACAGTGACTGTTGAAATATTCAGATTCCAACTGAAATTCTGTACCGGAGCTGGCTTTTATTTAACATCGCATTGGATTTATAGAATAGTTTTGGAATCATTACCATCTTTAAAAATTTCAGTTTTCTCATCAATAATTATATCTTAATTTATTCCAATATTTATGTCCGTTATCTGGTGAACATTTTTTTCCTCAATAAATATCTTGTGCTGCTGATTTTGAGGTTCAGCGGTAACAGCGCTGATAATAGTCTACCCAGAGTCATGGGAGACAAGAAGAAATTTACATAGGTAAATCCCCTTCTCCCATGAAATTTCTCAGTCATGCTGTTTGTCCTTTGGTTGTCCAGGAGTGTCTTGTGTTTCATGTAAGTTGCTGGAGTCAGCCTTTGTCTTCCTTTGTCATCTGAGTAGTTTTACAGTTGGGCTTTGGAAAAGGAATTGAATTAGTCAGTTTTCCATAATGATTTAAAAAAAAATCTCAGATAATCCACTTATAATCAGAAAAGATTGATTTTTGCTCATGGTCTTAGAGTTTCCAGTCCACGATCAGGTGGAACTAGTGCTTTTAGGTCTGGAGTAGTTCTACTCCCACAGGTAATGGCAGGCAGCATAGGGCAGAATACAAGTGCTCACCTCATGCCCAAGCAATGAAAGAAGAGAAGATGACACTAGGGGGCCAAGAGACCCCTTCAAGGGTATAAATTTCCAATGACTATGAACCTCCCACTAGCCCCTCCTTAAAGATTTTACTACCTCCTAATATAATTTCACTGGGGACCTTCAACACATGGATCCAGACTATAGCAAGAAACCAAAAGACATGTAAGTTTTCCATCCTTTATATGTTTTTATGAGGACTAAATAACTATATAAAAACAGCTGTAGAATAGCATGTCATGAGTACGTGTATCACTTCTAGTATTATATAATTATCACTAATTATGTAATGATTAATACATATTAAGTCTCTTCTGGATTTGAGACTGTGTGTTGAATGAAAAGCTACTAAATATATATATATATATATATATATTCCACATGGACCTTGCTTGATAGGTGACATAAACCATTGAGTACTTTCCATGTGTACAGTTAGGGGGGAACTTAACTACTTTGTACAGAGAGGATGATCATGAAGCCTCAGAGAAGGGATGGTTTCTAAAAACTTTGTGCGTTTGCCAACATCTCTTACTCACTTTTGCATAGACATGCTGGATGGCCATGAACATCAGACTTATGGAAATACAGGGCCAGGACAGTGGTCAGAGAGCCTACTGGAACCCCGAAGTGATGCTGAAGCTGAGGCTGAGGACAGCACTGTGCTATGGGGGAGGGGCATTAAGTTGGAGATAAGGAGTTTGGAACATAGTGGGAACTCCAACAATGTGTACCCTATTATTTGTTCTAGACTTACAAACTGGGCCAGCTACTTGGTAGCTCTATGACATTGATCAGCTACCATTTTTTGTCCTTGGCTTTCTTATCTGCCAAATGGGAGTAATAATATCATACTACCTAATTCAGAGAGTGTTTTTGAGATGCAAAAGAATGAATGAATATTCATTTGCTTTGTAAATAAATGCAAATGTATAGTATTGACTGCTGATCCCCTGCATTAGATTTTGTTGTGGAAAGGAAACCCATGATAAGTGTGTTTTAGGAAATAATGGTGATCCGGATTTAAATCCTGATCATGCATAAATGGATCTTGTATGTCATTTTTCAATTACAGACCAGTGGGCCTGAGTTCATATTTCTTCTTCAGGGATAAAAATCAGTGCTCTAACTTTAACAACCTCTAGACTGTTACCCTTCACCACCCACCAAAGGAATTTTTGACTACCCTGAGTTAATCACAGAAGTCTAATTTCCTTCTTCTGCAGCCAAATATTTTAGGCCATTGGCCAAATACTGTGGTTAAAGAATGGCACATGTGGAATTCAGCTATGATGTTGTTATTCCATTATAGTGAGGTAGGGAGCAGTCTTTCCCCAATGATAAAATGCATTACGTTTCCACTAAAGAAAAAAAGAAATGTGAACCCAGTTCTAAAAAGAGGCCACCCAGAGCTTTCATTATTGTAGAATTTTATTTCTGAAAGGTTTTTCCATATGCAATAGTCCTTTCCTTGTCTCTCCAAAGGGAATGAATCTACAAGCTTTGCTTCAGTTTAGCAATGTTGCATAATCTATGTCTTTATAACTTAAGAGTCATGCAATACTCTGCAAACATCTTCCTGTTGAAAGAGCAGCACCTGAATTAAACATTTCTTTTCCCAGTGGAAAGGTAGGCATTGAGACATTATCAAATTACTTTCTCTCTTGTGGTTGTTTTAGGAAGACAAGCGTTGACAGCCTTGGGGGTTCCATGGAAGCAGAGCTGAAGGCCCAGAGCTGACCAAGGGAACACGGTGCTCAGGAACATGAGAGCAGGACAGCAAAGGCTTTTGGACTTTTAGTCCCTGGAAATTTGATCCCCTTAATCTCACTCCCTCTCCACTCCCCAGATTTCTCCCGGGATGTTAGCCATGGAAACATCAGTCTTCCCAACCACAATACTTTGTGTTTGTAACAATCTTGTCCAAGGCCATCCAAGCAATAGGTGAGGAAGTGGGAGTACAAACACAGGTTTCAAAGCTAATAGACTTTCCATGATGTCGTGATGCTAGGTGCTTCAGCTCACACACGTCCACCCACAAAGTTTCCTTTGCTTTAACTCTGTAAAGCCCAGACCAAGATAACCATGTATTAGTCAATATCCACACAAAAACAATACCACTATGTGTAAAGAGGCAGAATGTTTAAAATAAAGAAGTATCTGGAAAAATGCATGCATGGCAATCATATGCCTTCCTCTTAGGCTCCAATAGTTTCAATCAATGTTTACTAAATGTCTGTGTTACTCAGGCTGTGTTGAAATAAATAAATCAGAGCCAGTCCTACTAATTTTCCACTTTCTGCTTTAGGAGCTCCAGCACCTGTCTTACCAAGACCTGGAGCTAGAAACAAAACCTGCACTACAATTAGAACCCAACTTAAAATATTATATTCATCACACAAATCACTAAATATTGTGGTTCATCAAATTCTAGAACTTTTGGTGCTGTGGACACACCAGCATCATACTTAAGAGCAGTTTAAGAATCAAATACAACTGGCTGTTTTGAAAAACCCTGAGGACTTTTTCTAGTAGACCTGTAAAAAACCATGGACCATACACCAAGACCACAGCTAATGGGCACCTGGACCATAGGAAAGGCACAGCCATCTTTTAACCACTGGGTCTGAGCACAGCAAACAGTCCTCAAAACACTGGTTTCCCAACTTCAGCAAAGAACAGTGAGCCTTCAGATACCTTTGTTAAAAACAGGCCAAGTAAATTGGGTGAAAGCGGCTTGGTTCCCAGACTTCCTTTCCTAGTGACTCCCTGTGTTCATAGGACAGGTGGCAAGTGAGTGAGTAGGTGCTCAATTTGACAAACGTTTTCTTTTGGATTGTTGGGAGCCAAATTTCTTCCAGGTTTATAAAATATTTTATGTGTATTACAAAAGCAATTTGATCTGAAGGGTGAGGCACCACTTGGTAATAAGGGCCACTAAGGAGAACTAATCCAGCCTCTAAATTTCACAACTGACCTCTCCCTCACCTTGAAATGTGACATTATTTCCCATACCTCTGAGATGAAAACAGACAGATGAAAAAGAAACAGGCTCTTCTAATTTGAAAACCAAAATCCAAAATCTCACCTGGTTAATTTGGAAATTATACTTTTCATCTACTGATGCTTTTGAAGACTAACCTTTTGTCATCAAATGCTAAATATTATTGCATGTATATCAGAAACCAAGTTGCTGAGGGTTGCACCACTACTTCTCTGGAATTTTTGAGACTGTGTGTAAATTAACATATAATTGATTTTTTGTACATTATTAGGTGATGAAGATGTAAATTTCATATATGTTTTTAAAATCTGCTGTATGAATTAAATTATTTATACCACTTATAATCTTACTTATAATTATACACAATTGTCCTTCACTATCCACAGGGGATTGATTAAAGACCTCTCTCATTCATATCAAAATTCACAGATGCTCATGCCCCTCATATAAAATGGGATAGTATGTCTGGCATGGTGGCACACACCTGTAATCTCAGCAACTTGGGAGTCTGAGGCAGGAGGATCACAAATTCAAGTCCATCCTCAGCAACTTATTGAGGCCCTAAGCAACTTAGTGAGACCCTGTATCAAAATAAAAAATAAAAAGGGCTGGGGATGTCTCTCAGTGGGTAAGCATCCCTGGGTTCAATTCCCAGCACCAAAAAAAAAAAAAAAAAGAGAGAGAGAGACAGAGAGAAAAATCATAGTATTCACATATAAACTATGCACAGCCTTCTATACACTTTAAAACAATTCTAGATGGCTTATAATGTAATGTAAATGCTAAATAGTTGTGTTCAGTGTGTAAATTTTTTCCAAACATTTTCCATCCTTTATTTGTTGAATCCACAGATATGAAGGATCACAATATATACACACACAACTCTTTCTATTCCTGATACTTCAGACCAGACTTGTAGATTTTTTCCCCCCATACAGACAGTCAGCTTTCACTAATTGGGTGCTCTTTAGCTAAGGTTATCCTCAGATCTCACAGGGGTTTTGATTTGTTTTGTTTTTGTGGCACTGGGGATTGAACCCTCATATATACTGGGCAAATGTTCTACCACTGAGGAGCTACACTCCCAGCCCTTTTTAAAAATTACTTTTATTTTGAAATAGGGTTTCTCTACGTTGCCCAGGTGGCCTTGAACTGGCAATCCTCCTGCCTCAGCCTGCAGAGTAACAGGGATTATAGACAGTCTTAAAACTACTCCCACTTTAGGTGAGGGTCACGAATCCAAGCTTCCCACACCTCTGACCTACTGGCCCAAAACTGGAGGACCCCATTGTTAGGTAGTAGCTAGCAATGAGCAGCGAAATGCATGGCAAGGTCAAAGTGTCCTTCAAATTACTTTAAGACCTTCTTTAAACTACTTTTAAAGTGAAGGGTGGTAGTTAATAGAAAATAAACAGAAGAAAAGGAGCTAACGGGAAAATACATTAAAAGAAAAGGATTAATGGGACTAACTCTTGATAGGGTCCATTGATGTTGATGTGAAGTTAGGAATTATGGCTGTGGGTGTCTTGGTTTGTCTGGGAAGGGAGATTCCTTTAGTAGCCAGGGGCACTAATGTAACTTCTGATCAGTTACTGACACCAGTGTCCATATTAACATGGGATTCACTTGTAGATGAAGCCCCCCCTAAATAGGAAGGCCACCATGACAGTTCTGGAGAGAACAAACTAAATTTAAAGACCCAACCTCCTGACATGAAGGAGGAGTTGAACAGCTGATTGGCAAAGAGTGCAGCAGGTGGCCCCCAGGTCTCCTGGTAAACATCGAACAGTAATAAACTTGGAGACAGCATTGTCTCCTTGTCATTCTCTGCTCAGAGACGGCCCACTCTCTCTCCTGAACTCTCTGCTTGAGCCTCACTCTGCTCTTACTTTACTTTCACCTCACTTTCTCTGTACTTTCACTTACAATAATGTTTTCTTGCATGACTTCTTGTGTCTGACTTTAAATTTTCTTTCATTGGAACACAAGAACCGCGATTTGGACTTTCAGCTGCCTGCTTTCAGGTGACACCACGACCTTTTCTCAGGCTTGATATTTTGCTCTAACTGCTCACAGAACTCAGGAAAGAGAGTTTACTTACTGTAAGTGTTTTGCTATAAAGACTCAGTAGCAGCACCTGCACAGGATCAGGTCTTGGGGAGGGGCACAGAGCTTCCATGAACTCCCCAAATGCTCCTTGGAGGTATTCACCATCCTGGAAGCTCTAGGAGCCCTGTTGTTTATGGACTTTGTGGAGGTTCTGTTACATAGGCATGATTAATTGCGGCATTGGCCACTGGTGACTAACCCAATGCCCAACTCCTCATTAGCTTAAGTTCAGATATGGAGCGAAAGGGGGCTTATTATGAATGACAAAGAGTGTCCTCTCACCTCTATCACTCAGGAAATACTTAGGGTTTTAGAAGCTCTTAGAAATAGAAACTAAGATCAAACATTTATTTCTGATTACATCACAATATGGTGTGTGTTTATGTGTGTGCGAGTATGTGTGCACATGTGCACATGTTTGATGGCCCTGAAGCTCAATGCTCACAAGCCAATTCTTAGAAAAAGGAAATCTGTTTTATTCAGGGGCCAGCACCCTGGAAGATGAAAGGGGCTAAACGATCTTCAAAGCTCCAGCTTAGGGAACTTGGGGTGCAAAAGGCTTTTATAGGGAGGGAAAGAAAAAGCAGGTGGGCAATTGACAGTGCTGACCAGGGTCTTCCTCACCTAGGGTTGCATCTCCTTTTTTCTTCTTCTTCTTTGGTTGGAATATCCAATGGTCCTCAACCTCTTGGGGTTGTTCTTTTAGTTATTTAGACAGATTTTATTCCTTTTCTGCAAGTTAACCCTTACAGCAGTTTACATGTTTTGCATTAGTTGATGCCCACAACCAAAGAATAAGGAATCCAGGGTCACCAGTTGTTCTGAATTCTGTCAATCTAAAGAAAGACTATGTATCAGTTAACATCTTAATCATTTAGATGAAGATTCTCTTTAGAATTTAGAATGCCAGGCAAAGGGAGGGGAAGCCATTTGCAAAGGACATGGCCACTGCTGCATATATTCATTATGCATATGCTCTGACAAAGGATTATTGAATGGGACAGCCGGTACCCAGTGCACTTTTTTTATAGTGTGACCTCTTCATTCTTGAGCTCCTAACTTTGGTTCAACTCTTGGCCCATTAGCATGAACATTCAAATAATTTTATCCGGAAAGGTAGAAGCATTTCTGGTGTGTTTTCTGAGCTTCTATTTATAAGAAAATGCATTTCTATGGCCTTATCACAATCAACTGAGCCTAGAATTCTTGGGTCTGAAACTTTGTTAAAAGAGGAAAAACACTACTTTCTTGTCTGCTGGCATTTCGGGTTATAAATGAGAAATGGAGCTAAATTGGTGTTTGTTTCTTTGCAGAAAACCTGTTTTTCCTATTTGGATCATAATTGATTTTTATCATTATCCTAGTTGTCTTAATCCAAATGTCTAGATGTATGTCTCCTTTCTTCGACTATGCATGGATTATGCAGAAAGTGTTCTTTTAGTATAGTTTTGATTATAACAGCCTTTTCTGCCTTGCCCAGGGTTTCCTTTAGAAACAATAAGTATTTGTAAATTGGTCATTATGTTAGTCCTTTATTGCCTTGTTTCCCCTCATTTTTTTGTCTTTTTTTTCTTTGCAAATTTTCTCTGCATTCTGAAAAAAAAATATACGATTTTTTCTTTGTGTCACTGATCAATTTTTTAAATATATTATTTCTATTCTCCTCTGATATAAACTTAAATAATGCTATTATCATACATTAAGAATCCTTGTCCTGGGGGCTGGGGTTGTGGCTTAGCAATAGAGTGCTCACCTAGCATGTGCGAGGCACTGGGTTCGAGCCTCAGCACCACATAAAAATAAATAAATAAAATAAAGGTATTGTGTCCAACTACAACTAAAAAAGAATTATTTATAAAAAATAAAAGAGTCCTTTTCCTGTGCTTCCTCAGACCTTTGCACGGTTGCCAGGGTACCTAAACACTTCACATGCTGAGCATTTGTATGAAAACATTGAAAGAAAACATTACTAAAACAGAGGGCCTGATAAAAAGGAACAGTGCTTAGCATTACTGTGTTAATGGGTTTCCAAGATTAACATCTACATGCCAGCAGGCCCTCTGCAGAGAGCAGTGGCTAGGAGAAAATGTGGGTAGGATCACCATTACTGGGAAGGTTTGAATTCCTGTTCTATGACATTCTGGGTGGGGGTAGGGTGACGCCCTTCTTCCCCATATGCCAAAGTAGTTCCTGGTTTTAATATCGAAAGTCCTGCAGTTTACGAGATTTTCAAGTCAGGCAGTAGGGACTCTTCCAAGACAACTTATTCTAATTTCCCAGGCTCTGATGGTAGTATTATCTCTCTTTGAATGAATATAGACTGCCAACACTGCCCATTTTGCCATACAACAGTTCAACTGTGTGAACGCTTCGAATAGCCTTGATCTGTCTTAAAACCCAAACCAATACACTCCCATCTCTCTGGCTTCTATTTTAAATAATAATTCGCCACAAAACCATTCCTCTTTACTTGCCATTCCTTCTGCATGGTATCACTAGGGACCTCTGCCCTTCTTTTGTTTCAAATACAGCTGATGCCACAGTATTGGATTTGATTAACTACAATGTCCACTTGGCTGCTTGATTAACTGCAAAGTCTACTTGCCCTCCTGGGCAGCAAGGACTTCCCGTTGTCATCACAGAATGCAGCCTGGCTGTTTATGCTCACATCAGCACTGAGGTCCGCTTCCCTTGGGGATGCAGTAGCAGTTTACTGCAGTGGATCAGGAACAGCAGGAGGAGACCCATCCATTCTCTGCTTCAACTGGGTCCCCAAGGCCCATATCAAAAGGAGCCATAGGATCTGTATTTCAGCCTTAGAGAGAAAGCTGAAAAGTGCAGGCAGGGAATGGGAGAGCCGTGCTAAGGATCAGGAATATTCTCTCTTTCCTGTGTGGAAGGTATAGACTTGAGGATAGTTCTAGACACATTCTCTATGAGGACAAAGGTGGATACTTTTTTCCCTTCCTGTCCTCTTTTGGTTTACAATCAGACAGCTCTGTGGAATCAAGAACTTATTATATCAAGCCTCTTTGCTACCCCTCATGTCTCCTCATTTTACAGACAGTGGGTGGGCAAACTATAGAGGTTGGGCCAAGTGAGCAAAATAAAGTTAAGCAAACTAACTGGGCAATCTCAAGCACTAGTGACAAAGCTCAGACTCAAGTTTTACACTTTGCTCATGGTGAAAGTTGGGGAAAGTTAGCTATCTTCTCTTAATCACTGCTTTCTCTTTTTTAAAGTGGAGGTGATGGTGCTACCCCTGTACAAGGTGGCAGAGAGGATGAAATATGGCAATCCATGAAAAGCACAGTGACCACAATGAAAGGGCAGAAAACTTTATCCTTAAGTTCTCTAAGACGCTCAAGTGAAACTTGGATTCTCTTTTCCTTCCACTTGTGGGCTCCAACTTCTTTCCACATTTTAAAGCTCAAGAGCATTTATAAAAGGTCATAGGCAGCCAGGTGTGGTGGTGCACACCTGTAATCCCAGCAGCTCTGGAGGATGAGGCAGGAGGATCATGAGTTCAAAGCTAGCCTCAGCAACTAGTGAGGCCCTAGGCAATTCAGTGAGAACATTTCTCTGAATAAAATACAAAATAGGACTGGGGATGTGGCTCAGTGGTTGAGTGGCCCTGATGGCTGATATTGAACAAACAAAGGCAGACCCAAGACTGATGAGCAGAACCAGCTTAGTATTAATACAAAAGTACCCGGCTATCACCTGTCTCCGTCGGAGAGCAGGGCAGAGAGCTCCTGCTTGGCCTGGGCTTGCCAAGCTCCTTGTAGCTCAGAAGCAGCTATTATGTAAATACTTCATTGATGTAGTATTTGCACTCTCTCCAGTTTTACAAAGAGGATGTGAAGGTAGGTGTATAAGGAGAGCTGGTACCTCCTGTACAGCAAACACTTCCACACTCACTGAAATGTTTACTTCTCAGAATGTACCTGGGAGGTTTGTGTTAATAATTCCACTCAAAAAAAGAAAAAATGGTGACTCAAGAGAAGTGACTTATCTAAAATCAAAAGCAAATGTGTACCAGGGTTAGGCCTTAAACTTAAGCATGAATCCAAACTCCCAAGCCTTCGTGACTTGACAAGCTGCCTGATCAACTAACAGATGCTACATGAACCCATGCCAGTTGCCAGGCGAGACTTTTCAGGCGTTCCAAACACGGATTTTCCTTCTCAGTGACAGTCTTGCCTGGAGTGTTGCTCGTTTTTTTTCAGTGACATGGATACAAGACCGGTTCTGGGGGACCAGCTTTGAGAACAGGCCCCATTTACCCACAGGACAACTCACCTAACCTCCTTGGGCCTTGACTTCCTTATTTAAGAGACTAGAAAATAACATTTCTCTCATAGGATAGTGTCAGGATTAAGAGCTGACAACTACACAAATACTTTCAATCCCTATAGCACTTTAGACAGTGTTAAGGATCATAGCATCGTTTCCAGTGCTGTGCCTCCTCCAAGAGTTGGGAGGGGGCAGTAGTTTCTATGCAAAAGGAAGTTCTCTCCTGGAGCCCAAATGATAAGGACTATTAGAGGAAGTGGCAGAGTCCTGACATCACCAGATGCAAATAGAAAATCCAAGTGACCTGGGTTCTTCCTTATGCTTTATTGTGGAAGAGCTATCCCACCTGCATTGTGCAAAGAACAATAAGGAAACAGAGTCCTTGAGGAAATGCCATCAAGAGAACTGCCTCAGTGGCATGGGCACCTGGAGGGTGTTGCAGTCTAAGTTCTTAAGAATGGGAAAGTTTGAGGATTCTGCCAGGGCTCAGGGGCAAAGGTCATTCCTGCCAACATAGTTGTAGCTCAGGTGTTGATCTGATGACTTTGTCTCTTAATGACCGTGCCATCATTCTACATTCCACACCATTTAACAAACATTTGTTATATACTAGGCTCTAGAGTTAGGGGAAGTGAATTAAAATCACAGGTTTCATGCCTCATGAAATGTACCTTCTAGCAGGGGAGACAAACATGCAGCCCAGCAAAGAAATGGTAAGATAATTTCAGGTGGTAATTAAGATTCACAAAGAAAATACATGACTGTGGAGTTGTATCCAGCAAAGGGCTGGTCAAAGGTCCTTTAGATGAAGGAGTTGGGAAAGACATTCTGAGGAGGGGAGAATGAAGCAATTAGAAGGAACCAATGCTGGGCGTGGTGGCACACACCTGTAATCCTTGCGGCTCAGGAGGTTGAGGCAGGAGGATCACAAGTTCAAAACCAGCCTCAGCAATGGCGAGGTGCTAAGCAATTCAGTGAGAACCTGTCTCTAAATGAAATACAAAATAGGGATTGGGAATGTGATTCAGTGGTTGAGTGACATTGAGTTTAAGAGACTAAAAAATAACGTTTTAACAACCCTGGTACCCCCCCCCACACACACACACAAAAGGAAGGAACCAGCCAGGTGAACTGGTCATTCTCCCTTTATCCCCATGCATGCTCTACTCTAATCTTATTCTGAAACAGCATCACCAAGAATCCCTAATCCGATGGTTTCCCATGAGATTTGGCCAATGGGAGACACAATGGCAGGCAGAGGAAGAGATTGGGGAATTGATTCTCCTACTCTTTCCTTACTTAGGGTCTGAGCCTTGCTCAGCTCCCATGGGTGAAGGGCTCTTCCATGACCCCAGCTCTTCTGGGCACCAGGAACTTATCTCCTCCCATCCTTCCCCCTCAGTCAGTCCCTATGGCCATAGAGGTAGTAATGCCTTCTCACTATTGCTACTCTCTAGGTTTCTTACACTTCCTAATTGTTCCCTTGGCCCTACCACATACCTATCCCTTTATTAGAGTTACTCCATTAAAAAATAGGGAGTGAATTATGCTTCTTGCTAGGATAGCCACATGTAACTTCTAAAGGTGCAGCTTCAAGCCATTCCTGGCAGAGAGAACATCAATCTTACGTGGATCAACTAAAAACAATGGTAACTTACCTTCGTGAGATTATTATCATAAAGCAGGAAGCATTTTTAACATATATTATTGCATTTAAATATTGTGATGACACAGTTTGTGCAGGAATTATTCTCCTTTTATAATCTAGGGACCTGAGCCTCTGAGAAATAAAATGAGTTATCAAAAGTTGATATGGGCAGGTGACACTAGAGCTCAAACCTAAAGTCAAGCTTCTTGCTCCCAGTCCAGGCTTCTTCCCATACTAAGTGAAGTCAGGTGGTAAAGAGATTTGGGGAACATTATTTTGGAATTTATGAGTTTTAGTAGTAGCTCTCAGATTCTGTCATATTTAGCGACTCTCCAACCATAGCCTCAAGTTCAGACATAGCCACAGGGACCTTCAGAAGCACAGGGATTCCTCTCAAGGTCAAGGGTAGCCAAGCCACTTATCAAAGCATTATGGGGACAGCCATGTGATTAAGCTTCTGGAGCTGACACTGTTTCAGAGGATATGCATTTATAACTTCCTCAAAGTGTATTTTTCTTCTAATATATGTATGTCATCATGAGCAACCTATTTTAAAGGTACTAGAGAACCTAGATATTTACAAGGATCATTTGATAAAAAAATATTAATTGACATCTTGAAATTCAAATAACTAGTATATGGTCAAAGCATTTCAAAGTTGAGATTTTGATACAAATGGCTTTCGTAAACTGGAGCCTACCTCCATAGTTATAAGACTGTCTTTATCAGCCATATCATTCTAGGATTAACAGTAAGAATTTCTTCCCCAAAGTGGAATCAGCCCCAGAAAATCCAATTTCTAGCAGTATTTCATTCCTTTCCACACCCCCACCAGCCATCCTCCTCATTAACTTATCATTTGCAGTTTAAAATATCTACATGCACCTCTCCAATATTCCAATAGTTAGTCCTCTGGGGGGTTTACAAGCCAGATTGAACATCTGGATTTTGCAGCGAATCCTAAAGGTCACCAGATTCAGTGTGGTAGAAGGAGATGGATAGATGGGCACAAGACAACACGCAGCCACGGAGACAAATGGCTCCTGCTGGCCCAGGCCAGCCTCTGAAAACTCAGACGCATCAGACCACATGGGTATCTGCTGAAGGATGAATTGTTATATGGCTTTGGAAAAAGTCAGTGTTTCTTTTTCTTTCACTCCCACTTGGCATTTTGGAGCCTGCTGTCAGGATTCACACCGATTTTTGGCTTGAATTCTAGGGCTTTTTTTTCCTACTACAGTTGAGCTTAAAGAAAAATAGCACCAAGAAATTGTTAAGAAGAAAAGAAATCATGCTCCAGATGGTTTTAAAGAAATTTAACCTGACCCAATGCCGCCCCAAAAGGTCTTTCATTTATAAAGCATTGGTCTTGAAAGCAACTTTCATTTGGTCTTGAAAGCAACAACTGAAAAACTGCTTTACACGTTCCTAAGGCAGCACCTTAGCATGTGTGGGGGCACATGTGCATTTGTATACTGATGAAGAGGTGATGCATTTGTTCTTAGAGATGACACAGAATCTGACTGATGATTTTCCAGTTCCTTCACTTTTGCTCTGATGAAGGACATCTCAAAATATGAGAGATGGCAAAATTTGATGTCCCAATGGTCTAAAGGTTCTGATACACCTGCTTTGAGAAACATGGGTTTTCCTTCACCATGTTAAATTGTTGAGGGAGATGAAGTCCCAGGCAATGGGGGAATATGAAAAAGACAGGCTCTGCCAGCAGTGAGGAGCCTGGGAAGCTGCACTTGTAATGTAATTTTAGTTACAGGTTACACAAAACCTGAACTCAGATGAACTTAAGCAAAGAAAGAAGTACCAGGGATTTCTGAGAGTGCTCTTGGGCAATGTACAGATGCAGGGACCAGGACAGTGTGCAAGGGCAGGGGACCAAGACCTATGCCTCAACATCATCAATGGCTTTCATCCACCTTGCCTTGGCATGAACCTGCCTAGTTTTACTTCATTATGTCCTGGAGCACACACGTTTTCCCTGTGAGGTAGGGAATGTGGCCACAGGCAATTTGAATTCAAATCACATAAGAATCTAACCTTTTCTGTTTGTTCCAGTTAGAATAAACCTCGGGGAAGTAATCAGCTTGGGTTCAGCTTGGGTCCCAATGTTGTCCCTTGACCCATCACTGATTCCAAGCTGACTGTGACATCCCAGTCTGGGTTTCCCTGGAAGAGAAGATCAGTGTGGAAAAAATGAGAGAGTGTGAGCATAAGCAGTCCTGAAGGACAGTGGTGCAAGTTTGAAGGTTAAAAACAGTCTACTGCGGCAACGAGAGGAGGCTTAACTGGATGAGCTGACTCACACTAATTCCACTAAATACGTCAAACAATGTGTAATTCAAAGTTGTAACAGAAGACAGTCTTCTCATTGCACTTTAAATGAGTGCAAGTGGACTGTAGAAGTTACATAATGTGATAAGCCACCGTGCCAACCTTGTACCCATGTGTCACCCTCTGTCTAGGACACTACTCTCCCTTGGGTGCTGGAGCCTAGCAGGCTCCTCCACCTCCAAAGGTTTAATGTAGCTCCTTCATTGTGTCTCCACAGTTCCCCTTTGTTACTTGCATGTCTAAGTCCTTGTCATCCCTCAGAGCTGTGGTCCTCAGGCGTCACTGAGCAGCCTACTTAAGTAAGCCTCAGTCTCTTATTCTTTACCACTTTGTTTAGTTTTTACGGTACTTACCAGTTTGTAATTGATATATTTGTTTGCTTAATAGTTCATTCTGGCCTCTCTGATAGACTGTAAGCTTTTCAAGGGTTGGTACAATGTCAGAGTCATTCATTGCTACTCCAAACACCTGTGAATGTCCCTCTCCCACTGAGAGGCTCAATAAGTGTTGAATGAATGGATAAATAGATGGACACATTGTCCAGATGAATGCAGTAGCAAACAAAGAACAAAAGGAAAAATGAAAACCAACCTAAAAAGTAGTGAGAGGGTTGCAGAGTAGAGGGGCAGAGGGTGGAGGGTGGTGGTGGTGGGCGGGTAAGGGCTGCTACACAACCCTCATAGGACCACTGAGATCCCAGCACCAGGGAGCACTGTTTCCATAGAATACAACGATCCTGGGCTCCTTGGAGTTGGTATTGTCTAGCCCACATCCTCCCACAGTGTGGCACATCTCAGTGTCTCAGGAACAAATGAATCAATCCCAGAAAACCACAGGGCTTTTGGTATGCCTCAAACTTCAGAGAAGTACTTCTTAAACCATCTATGAGGAGGGAGCATTGTTACAAAATTATTTCCAATTCATTGCTCACCAAAACATTCATAAAACACAATATTTTAAAAAATGCAATGAAAGGAAATAACTAAAGATATACCAAATAAAAGGTCATGTTTGGAAATAGATTGAACACACAGAAAATCAATGTGCAATTAGTACGTATGAAAACAAAAACCTTTTGAACTTCTGTACATTGCAGATCAATACGAGTTTAGAGATAGACACTGGTTCGTGAGCCAAAGGTGGTGTCTGTGTTTTAGGGAGAAGTCAAGTCGGAGTGAAGGACCTGGCACTAGACTGGGCTTGACCATACACTTTCATTGAGTCTTCCCGGTAATCCTGTGAGGAGGGCCTGGTGAAGTGAGAGAGGCAGAATGGTAGGAGCAGAGTCAGTTACTGGCTTTATTTACAATCTTAAAACTTTTTTTTATCATGGATTTTTTAAAAAATTAACTTTAGTTTTACAAAAACAGCATATTAAGATTTTTTATTGATCATTTAGTTTTTTAATACCCTCTTAACTTTTGTGTCCAAGGTAAATCCCTCCCTTTCCCTAATCCAAGCCCGGTGTGGAAAAACATAAGATTTTCCAATACATACAGAAAGCAGGCCACAATACCATAAATAAATACCTGAGGCCTTACCACAGTCCTAATCCCAAAACCCTACCTTCTACTGTACCACCCTTCATCTCAATGCTGAGCTTCCAACCTTCACTCAATCATTTACTTGCAATGACATCAAGGGTTGACACTGAGTGTGTGCTCCAGGGGTAGCTGATGAGGAGCCAGTCTGGAACACTGAGTGGGAGACAAATGATAGGCAACCCTGAAAGGAGAGCTGAGGGGCTGGGGTTGTGGCTCAGTGGTAGAGTGCTTGCCTAGCATGTGTGAGGCACTGGGTTCAATTCTTAGCACCACATATAAATAAATAAATAAATAAAAAGGTCCACTGACAACTAAAAAATATATTTTATAAAAAGAAAGAAAATGAAGGCTGAGGAATGTGGATTTTATCTGGAGTTACTGGGGCATTCTAGAAATGGCATGGTCAGATTTAATGTTCAGAAAGTTCACTCTGAGTGTATTTGGGTGAGTGGGTAGAAAAAAAGGGACAAACTGGACTTGGTGCCAAGTTCATTGAAAGATGAAGTAATCCAGGGAGAAGATGGAAAGGAGAGTGAAGACCTGGTCCCATTGGAAAGGGTTTTTCTCGCTAGCATCATGAGGGCTCAGAGAAGGACAAATTGCCCCTGCTGCTCCCAGGCTGTGCCTGTCCATGTTCATTGGATGAGCACAGACCCACTGGGGACACTGAGTAATCTGTGACTGTGTGTATAGGGGTGGGGGAGGGATAAGGAGGAAAACTCACTAATGAGAATCTGGAGTGAGGAAAACGGGTGCAAGGAGACATGGAAATGCAAGAAACTGGTAAAGGAAAGAGCAGAAGGCAGGCAGCATCTGTGAGCTCAAGGACAGGAGGAAGGAGGAAGGCGGGAGTAGGCGGAAACAGCAGTCAGATTCTCAGCGGCACTAAAATTGTCCCTGCCACTTGGCAGGAGTCAGTTCAGACGTCACAGATCCAAGAGCCTTGTCCTTTTGCCCATTCATATAACTGCACAAGGAGCCAATTGGGGAGATTATGGACCAAAGGATTCCTTGGCAAATATCCCTTCTACCTTCAGTGGTGTTTTAAGCCCTCAAAGCATTGTTTATTGAAGTAGTGACAATGGCCATGAATTATTTCTGCCAGAGTGGACTGTAAGACATTCAGTGTGGCTGATTAAAAAAGTACATGAAGTGCAGTTTAAACATACATAATGTCTCTTAGAAAAAATCAATTTAGAATCTAAATGAACATATGATGGATAATGTGACTCAATCTTTGAAGATCTGAAATGGAACTCATTTTATTACTGTCCACTTTTATAATGAAAAAAGAAAAACCTCTTATACTATGCCACCTTTACAATTCTCTGAGCTTTTTCACTTTCATTATGCATTTAATTATTTCAAAAATCCCTTAAAGCAGAAAGGGCAGGGATTATTATTCTCATTTTGCAGAAGTGAAAACGGAGACCAGAGAGGTATAGAAATTTGTCCCGCACATGCTAAGTGAACCTGGCTCTCTTGACCATGAGTATTCTTTCCATGGATTTCCAGTGTTCCACTCTAAGCAAGCTATAGACAGGCTTTTCTGGAAGGACTTATGTTAATCATCTCGTTATCCTTTCCTGGGGACCTGCTGAAAGATGATTGTCCAAGGATCATGACTTACATGGGAAACAGTGGCAGAGGGGTCACACTCACTTACTCACTCCAAGGCTTTGAGTAAGATGCTAACTTCCAGAGTCTCTTAGCTAAAAAACGAGTGGCAGGTGTCCCTATCTCAGTAGGTTATTGTAAAACATTATTGTCCTGCAGGAAATGGAAGACTAAAAGGTGAGACACAGGATCTAGCAAATGTGAATGGAAGGGATGAAAGACGGAAACTCAGGGTATTAGTGTCCTTAAAGAGGATCACATCTATTAGTGTCCTAAAGAGGATCAGGTCTACTCAAACTTAGCATGAGTCTTGCAAGCTTGGAAGGTAGGAGCAAGAACCCCTTGTTGAGGACTAGGTTCCATCTCCCTGTGTGCCAGGGGCTGTGTGGCACACATTTGAGAATAGTGTTTATTGAACAATTACTTTTTTTAAAAAAATTTGTATATAACAGCGGAATGATAGGGCAGAGGGGTGGGAGGGGAAGGGAGGGGGCATGGAGTAATTAATGATGGTTGAATGTGATGATCGTTCTTATCCAAAGTACATGTATGAGGACATGAATTGGTATGAATATACTATGTATACAACCAGAGATATGAAACAACTACTTTTCAACACCTACTGTGTGCTGAACACTGTTTGAGATGTTGGGAACACCAAGTGAGGGATGGCCCCGAAGGTCCCTCCCCCCACCCATTCCAGGGTGCTTGCAGGGACATAGACCAAAGCAAATAGACACTTATCTCTGGAGTCTCCACCTTTCTAATGAAGCTACTTGGCTTCCAGGAAGTTTCTAATTTATATAATTGCCCCCCCCACCCCCCCACCCCCCCACCCCCGCCGCCCCGCTGCCTTTATAAATGTGCAGAATGTGACACCATTGTGGCCTTCTCACCAATTAGAGCCCTTTCTGTGTGAAGCCTCACCTGGGTTCCCTTCTCTATGGGATAATAAACCCTGGAGGAACATGAGCAAGACACCACTTTTGTGCTTATACGTTTTCCTCTAGTGCACTCTCGTTTGTATTTATGTGGCATGATACTTGTGGCATGTGTGTTTATGCCTCTGTTTGAGAACCCAAAGCTACCATTCCTGTGGATGAGGGAGATGACAAGAAAATGAGTGAGATATTCTGTCATCTCATCCTCCAGCTTTAACCTAACTCTCCAGCTGTGCACCCCTGCTGGCAAGAGATGTTGGAGCCTCCTCCAAGTGTGTCTGATTTAAAACCACCAGCCCTCTCCCCATACACAGCAATGCCAATGGGTTGGGATCTTGTCATGGATAGTTTGGGGACCCTAAGGACAAGATCTTCCAAATTATAATGTGGTGGTAGACACTGCAGAGTACAGCTGGGCTTCTAGGAAGACCTCTAAATGGGTCATTACTTTGTGGGCTGGAGACACTCTGAGAGCTTGATCAATGAAGAAATTGTAAAGAATAAAAATGGTGAAGACATGATTCTAATCTATGAATAACTGACAAACTAATGAGGAGGAAGGGATGTGGGATGTGTGGGATGTGAATATTCACCTTTGTTACATTTCTGGCTCGGGTCCCCTCACCTGGGTGCTCTCAGTTTCTCCAATGGGCTTCTGCCATCATCTCCAGGCTTGATCAATCCCCAGAACCTTGGTTTCCAGGCTGGGTCTCTCTTCTGTCTTCTGAGCAGCACACCCTTCCATTCAGCTGCCTCCCAGGTATCTCTGCATGTGTTCCAGAGACACTGACAATTCTTCTTTCCCTCCTCAGTCTTCACTTAGATCATCACCATCAGTCCTGTTGCTCAGGCCAAGAACTAAGAATCAATCACCCTCAATCTTTCCCTCGTCCTTTCTTCCTACGACCAATCTGTCACCAAGCCCTGCCAAGCCTTGTGTTTCTGGCCCCGCAGTCTCCCTCTCCATACCCACTCTGCCTTAGATTCAGCCCCAGATTTCTCAGCTCATGCTCATGGTAGTTTACTCACTTTTGTTAAAGAAAAAAAAAGGCCTCTTGTCAAAGTCAATAAGGAAGACTTTACTGAAGGTGGAGGGGTCCATTGCATGACAGGTATGAGACTGCTGCAATGGAGTCTCCAAGTGGCGGGCAGAGGTTGAATTTGCTGTCTGAATACAAGACTAGTGGAGGAGGGGCAGGCTGGGGGGGCGGGTCAGTGGGTAGAAAATTTCAAAGAGGAGTAAAGGGAGGTCTGGCTAAACTGACTCCACAAGATTGTTGCTGAGGGCGGGGCAGGTGGTCAGATATGGGGAGTAGAGGATGGGGAATTTGATCGGATAGTAAGGGTGGTCAGATACCAAGGGTCAGCATACCCAGATGGATTCTTGCTAAAACTAAACCAAATGAACAGAACCACTGGACCAATGGCAGAGCCCACTCCCATAAGCCCTCCCTGCCCTCTCCACCCTGCCCAGCTGTGATCTTCTTGTATGCATTTAAGCAGATGACTCTCCAGTCCCCAGTGGCTTGTAGGAAAAGGGCTAGCCTGCAAGCATGGCTCAGCTCTCTCTCTTAATCATCTCTCCCAAACTCTTCCTAGAAGGGATTTATGTCTCCCTGGCCCCACTGATATCCTCACCTATCAGCAAACCTAACTTGCCATTCGGGGACTGAGTCTGGAAACCTTCCTAATAATACGCCACCTTCTCCTTCTCCTTCCACCTTCCTTCCTGCCCAGTCACACTGCTGCCACAAAATCACTGTCTCAAGATCCCCTGCTAAGGAGGGTTCGGATTCTAAAAGCATCCTTTTATTTATCTTTGCATGCTTATTTACTATTAGATTGTGGGCTCCTCAACTAGCTCTAGGTATTTGTAGGGCTTAGAAATTGATCCATAATAATATTAATAAAAAACAGTGAATGGCCACAATACCTCTCATCACATAGTGCTTCTTCTATTTTTATACACATGTGCATTTTCAAAAAAAGAGAAATCTCCACAAGAATCTGTGAAATAGATGCTGCTGTTATTCCAATTTTACAGATGAAGAAAATGAGGCAAAATGTTAACCGACCAGGCAGATACCACCCTGCTAGTGTGTGACCATGCTGAGTTTCCAACTCAAGGCAAGAATCCCTGCTCTCAGCCACTAAGGCTCTCCAGCACCACACACAGGCACTGTACCAGTTGGATATGGTCAACTGAACCAGGGATTGAGGCGCCAGGGCCAGGGTGACAAGGAAGATAGAAATGGCTAAATCCAAGGGCTGTGGTGGCACACAATGCACAAGGTGAATGTCATTAGTGTGTCTGCTGAGTTCCGATGGTGGTGTAGGTGGAGGGTGTGACCAGCAATTCCAGAAAGAGGCCACATCTTGAGTGGGACACAAGACAGCCAAGCATGGCTGAAGAATGATGGAGTAAGAATTAATCCAAGGGAACAGGATGCTTCTCTTGGAAGTTAAAGTTGTTTTTATTACCTGGTGCTGCTCTCTGTCCCATGGTATGACTTTCATGGGCCCTGGGCACTTTTACCTTAGTGCGCCCCTTCCCTATAAATAGCAGTAACCATTCACATTTTATAACCTTGTAGGTATAAGGATAAACTTATTAATATTATAAGCTGAAATATTTTATTTGACCTAAAAGTTCATTTTTTTACTTCTGATGATTAAAAAAGTATTTTTTAATGACCTTGAAAGTACTGTGGGCCCTGGATATGGTGTCTTCTGTGCCTAATGGGGAAATTGTCCTCAGCTCCTCTCTTTATCATGCACCTCAGCCAGACCCTTGGAAGTTCTCTCTCAGGATTGGAGTACAGGATTAGTCCTCAAAATGATCACATTTCTTATTTGCAAAGTGAGAAAATAGGCTATATCACTCCTGAGGAACTTTCTGACTGAGATTTACATTCCATTTGTTCCTTGTGAAGTACTAACAACTCCTAAATCTCTCTTGAGGTTATCATCTTATTTAATTCTCACAATTTCCCATTATTCACATAAGGAAACTGAGGCTGATGGAGACAGGCTTCTGGCTTCACAGCTCACATGTGGTAGAGGCTGAGGAAAGCCCCAGTCCTCTACCTCTCATCACTGCTCAATAGCATAAGGTTTGGCCTGGGGAAGAACCCCTGGGAGGAGAGAGCTGCTTACATGCATGTGTGGTTTCCATGATCACACAGATGGGTCATGAACTTGGAGTCCACTGCATGGTGGAGTGGGAGTCCACCTGGGGTTCAATTAATTTATGATTTACTAGTGGTGGGGGTAGAACCCAGGGTGTCCAGCATGCTATTCAAGTGCTGAGCCACTGAGCTATAACCCTGGCTTGCAAAGTGGGTTTATTTCAGCTTTTACTATTATCATTGTCAGGCATTCTGGGAGAAAGCGTGTCAACAAATGAATTTGGGGGGAGTGGAGGGCACAATTCAGTTCACAGAGTTTCTCAAATACAAATACAAGAAGTGGGCATAAGAACATTTGAGAAAAGAAACAAAAATTCAGTGAGGAAATTCATATTTTAAAACAACTTCATAAAGGCTGGGGATGTAGCTTAGTGGTAGAGGGCTTATCTAGAATGTGTGAGGTGGCACTGGGTTCGATCCTCAGCACCACATATAAATAAATAAATAAATAGATAGATAGATAAAGGTACTGTGTACATCTACATCTAAAAAACACCTTCATAAAGAGCAAATATTTGGTTATCAAATGATTGATTTCTTAAGTTAGATTTTTTCCTTTTATTTATTTATTTTTCTATTTAAGGTTAAAACCAAAGCCCTTTCACATGCCAGGAAAGTCCTCTACCACCACGCTGCATCCTTAGCCCTTTTTATTTTTATTTCAAGACAGTGTCTTGATAAATTGCTGAGGCTGACCTTGAACTTGGGGTCTTCCTGTCTCAATACCCCAAGTCACAGTGGCTGGGTGTGTGCCACTACACCAACCTCCTGGGTTTGGTTTTTTCCCTTGTCAGTGTCTACTGGCAGGTGGTGAGCTGGGTTCTGACCCTGAGCCCTCATCTCAGTCTTTTTTCAGAACCTCCATGGCCAGTCAGGGTGAGGGGTTCAGCTTGGGCCCATCTGCAGACACTGGAGTGTTGTAGGCTCTCTGCTGGATCTGAGTGGAACAGGGAAGGAGAGAAAGTGTATGTGGTCATACTCCCACTGGCCTGAGAATTGAATAGAAGGCAGCCCTGATAACAAAGTGACAGGAGAGCAGGATGCTGCTGCGAGCCGAGACCACACAAGGACAGCAGGAAGGGGGAAAACCAAGGTCCTGCCTCCTTCTCTCGAGGCTGTGCTGGTTTCCCCTCTTGCTTCTTTACCCTATACAAACACAGCTCTAGAGCACCTAGGGAGGCTGAGGCAGGAGGATCGCGAGTTCAAAGACAGCCTCAGCAACTTAAGGAGGCACTAAGCAACTCAGTGTGACCCTTTCACTAAATAAAATACAAAATAGGGCTGGGGATGTGGCTCAGTGGTCCAGTGCCCCTTAGTTCAATCCCAATACCCCCTCTCCCCTGGTATTCCCTCTCCCCCCAAAAAAACAAAAACAAAAACAAAACAAAATGTAGCTCAGTTGGTGAACCTTAGCATGCTCAAGGCCCTGGGTTCCATTCAAGAGAGAGGGAGAGATTAGGAATAAAAACATATAATGACAAAAATGATCTGAGTCTATAATTTCCTAATAAAACTGTTCTAGTTGGTCTGATTTTAGTCAGATGAACCTTCTTTCCCCTCACTGTTGGCCAGGCTAATAAGAAAAGCAGCACACTGAGGAAGTTTAGGCATGAATTTTATCACTCCCTGGACAGTTCCAGGCAATAGAAGGGGAGATATTACTATGAAGTTTTAAAACTCACACTACTTTGAAATTATCACGTAAGAATTGTCACAGGGGGACCCAGTAAGACTGTGATTTCTCCTTGTTTTACACCACAGGACTGAAAAGGGAGTTGAAGGAGATTAATTACATTCCCTGCTAATCAATGCAAAGACATATTTTTCTGCTTCTCCATCTCATAATTTTTATTTCATCTAGTTTGGGCTTTTTTAGGGTTGCCAGATGTCCCAGTTTCAGTGGGACAATCCTGCGTTTTGAAGGTATGTCCCATCTGCTCTTGAAAATATTTCTGTTCACTGCTCTCTCGTCGGCTGTAGGGTTTTTAGAGCTGCCAGCCAGAGTACGGCTGCTGCAGAGAAGATGATAAATTATTGTAACACTATAAAAAAAATCACTCACATCCACCAGTACCTCACCTCAGCAATGCTGTGAACTAATTCTGCAAGAATGTTTGTCATGAAAGGTGAAATATCCAAATCTCCAGATGGGAATTTGGAGCTCTTTCCACAATGGCTTCGAGAAGATGCAGAGCAGGCAGGCAGGAATATGTGGGATGATTGCAGGACCGGCCATTGGAACATCTGGCTCCATGTTTCTGGAAAAGTAACTTTGGGTCAGTAAGTTCAGAGAACAAACGGTTGTTTGAGCATCTACTATCTAGCTGATGTATAGTTGTCACATTAGACAAAAATGCCTGAATTATTTCTAGAGTAACTTGGCTGACATAGGTTTTATTCCCATTTTATAGATAAGGAAGTTGAGGCTCAGATCCACAAATCCAAAACTTTTGGTGAAAATCCCCATGGCAGATGTCTCACTCTCTTTACCTGTTAGGCAGGAATAATAATCATCTATAGTTTGTAAGAGGCTGATGAACAGATTCTCCCAAGTTCTCTGCCAGGGTTCTAGTGGTACCCTAGGGGGACTTGGAACTGAAGGCCCTGTCTATGGGAGGCTTCAAATGACCAACTTGCACTGAGCAAACATTCTTAACTGCTTTTTTAACTTGGCCTTAAACTAGATGTCAAGCCTGGCACTGGCAGAGACAAGGTACCTGAATTTAGGCCCCTGGACCCAAATTATTATTTTTTGCTTGGTTTTCTTCTATTCCTCATTTCTTGCAATTGAGGCATGGAGACTGCTGTACCTCAGGTGTCATCTGAGTAAGGCCACTGGTCACACCACTCACAGCCTCTGTATGTCAGGGAGAGTGAGATGATCATCATTCTTCTGACAGAATGAGGGCCTGGCAGCAGATGAACCATGGCTACTGTTCCAGTGCAGGGGAAACGGTACACCAAGAGGCAATTGAGAATGTTCTGGATTCCTTCAAAAAAGGCACTGAATGGTTTCATTAACATACATTGTCTAGTTTTCATCACGCCAGTAGGAAAGAGAGTCCGTGATCTCCTGCATGGGCCGTTGTCAGCGTATCTAAGTAACACATGTGCAAGTGGAGGAGTGATCCCAAAATACGACCAGTACGTCAGCTGTCATCACTTTGGATGTCCTCCTGGTGGTGCATGCCTGGCCTACTCCTTTTGTTGTTTTCCTCTTGCCCTTCACAAAGGCATTTTCTCTCAGTAATGGGGAAAATCTTTTTCTTAGATTTCAATTCCTTGCAAGCGAACTCTTCTCAGCCTCTCCTTCCTATTGGGGATTAATGAGTTTTCCTCTTATGAACCTTGGGAGTGCTCCAGTGGCTCCATAGACCCTCTACGATGGTTTCCAAAGTGTGCACCTGTGTGCTCATGTCCATGCCATCAGATTCTCAAAGGGATCCTTGGCATCAAAATGGCTAAGATCCAGCTGGGCAGCTATTGTTCTATTGGTAAAGAGATGAAGAGTTCTCTCTCTCTCTAATTCTCTGTGTGATGATGGGCAAATTATTTAATTCCGAATTCCTTTCTATTCCCAGCTGTTAAATGGGCTTGAGCTATTTCTCCTACTCACTCTACATCCCCTTGATTTCCTAATCTTGGGGTTCTGGACTCGTGGATTTTCTTACCAATTCTAAATATTCTGTACCCTCTGGACCTGATCTGAGGTTTCTTGGTGCTCACTCCACTTCTGATCTCTACTAGTTCTCTGTCCACACTGTACAATTATTTTGTATTTACTCTCTGTATTCCCTCTAGATACAAACTCCTAGGAAGTCCTCGCTGCACCTTATTCATTTACCAACAGCGTCTAGCAGTGGGAATGAATGAAAGAAGGCATTCATAAAGTTGTTGATGGAATTCAGTTTGTCTAATTTTTCACCCACCCCACCACCTGCTTCAGAGAGAAGGAAGAAACTAGATCAGCAGTTGGGGACTGACAGGGACATAGAGAGGGTGGGGATGAGTGGGTGACTGCCTGCCAGCTTTTAGTCTGCAGAAGGTCACATAAGGGGCTTGTTAAAAACACAGGTTCCTGCAGGGAGGGGTGGCACATGCCTGTAATCCCATCAGCTTGGGAGGCTGAGGCAGGACGACAGAGAGTTCAAAGCCAGCCTTAGCAAAAGTGAGACACTAAGCAACTCAGTGAGACCCTGTCTCTAAATAAAATACAAAATAGGGCGGGGGATGTGGCTCAGTGGTTGAGTGCCCCTGAGTTCAATCCCTGGTACCACTCTCCCAAACAAATAAACAATTAAATAAAACAGATTCCTAGGCATCGCCCTTGAGCTTCTGACTCCCTTTAGGATGGAATCCCTGAAACTGTGTTTTTGACACACTCCTAGGAGATTTTTGCACGGCATGGTTTGATCAGGGTGGGGAAAGACTCTGACATTAGTGGATTAGAGGACATTAGGACCAATTGGGTTTCCTGACTATACTCTGGGTGGCGCTGTGCAGATGCTTCAGCTAAAGAGAAGACCCCCTCCACCCACAACCCAGGGCTCTTAAAAACTCATTTCTCAAGGTTGGCCCCACATGAAGATTGGGCTGTGGACCCAAGATCACTAACACCAGGAAATCATACCAGGCGATGTCTAGCAAGTATGAGGTTCTCATCCTAATTTCTCTGCCCAACTTGATTGGGGGACAAATATTTCAAAGACAAGATGCTATGTCAGGGTCTCCAGAGTGTCTCCTACTGCTCGCACCAAGCAGTGTCAGAGTATCAGGGTGTTCAGTTACTCCACTCATCTCTCTCCTCCTTGACTGTCATTTGTAATTACAGAAGTAATGCATGTTTTGCAGATGATTTAAAAAAAAACACAAACAAAAATAATTTTTAAAAGTCATCTGAAATCACACCACCCACAGCTAACCACTGTTGACATTTAATGCATATCCTTAAAAGGATACTGTTTGGTAACCTGCTTTTTCTAACTTAACAATACAACAGGAACATTTTCCAGGGTAAGGACCACATTTAAATAATTTTTAAAAATTGCATAGTATTATAGTATTCCATTTACAGATGGAACATGGTTTATTTAACCAATTCCATATTGTGAGACATTAAAATCTGTTTCTTCCTTTTCCCTCTTTAAAAGTCTTTGACATTTACGGCCAACTCTGCCAAAAGCATTCTTACAATTACCCAGTTGCTCTTTTATGTGCTTGTTTGATAATTTTCTATAATACAAATTCCTAGAGGTAAAACTTCTGGATCAAAAACTGTATGGAGGGCCGTCGCTCGCCCTTCTCCGGAGCTGCAGCCACCGCCGCCATTTGCACGGGGACCCCAGTGACAGGGGCTCGGGGGAGGGGCAGAGGGAGGGGGGGAGGGCCCGCGGAGCCCCCGAGGGCGGGAACGACGCCGCCGGCGCCGTCCCGGCTCCCTGCGCGACCGCGCCGACAGCGGCGGGCCCCGAGCAGCAGCAGCGGCAGCAGCAGCGTCAGCGGCGGCAGCGGCGGCAGCGGCGGCAGCAGCAGCGGCAGCCGAGGCCGGGCGTGCGCCTGAGGCGGCGGCGGCGGCAGCGGCGGCCCTGCGGGCGGCCAGGAGGGGCGGGGGCAGCGCCCGCCGCCGTTTGATGGATCCGAGGATCGCCTGGTTCCAGCCAGAGCAGCTCGGACCGTCCAACAGTCTGTGGATGCAGATCTGGGAGACGACCCAGGGGCTGAGGAACCTCTACTTCAACCACCACTGTCACAGCAGCGGCGGCGCGAGCGGCGGCGGCGGCAGCAGCACGGCCACCGGCGGGAGCGGCAGCAGCACCGGCAGCCCCAGCGGCGCGGCCCCGGCTCCGGCCCCGGCCGGCATGTACCGCTCCGGGGAGCGCCTGCTGGGCGGCCATGCGCTGCCCGCGGAGCAGCGGGACTTCCTGCCCCTAGAGACGACCAACAACAACAACAACCACCACCAGCCGGCGGCCTGGGCCCGCCGGGCTGCCGCGGGCCCCTCGGCGTCCTTGTCCCCCTCGGCGTCCTCGTCACCGCACCCCTCGGCCGCCGTCCCTGCCGCCGAGCCCGCGGACCCGGCCTCGGGCAGCAGCAACAAGAGGAAGCGCGACAACAAGGCCAGCACCTACGGACTCAACTACAGCCTGCTGCAGCCCAGTGGAGGGCGGGCCGCGGGGGGCGGCCGGGTGGACGGCAGCGGGGGCGTGTACAGCGGGACCCCGTGGAAGCGGAGGAACTACAACCAGGGAGTCGTGGGTCTGCATGAAGAGATCAGTGATTTTTATGAGTACATGTCTCCGAGGCCCGAGGAGGAGAAGATGCGGATGGAGGTGGTGAGCAGGATCCAGAGTGTGATCAAGGAGCTCTGGCCCAGCGCTACCGTCCAGATATTTGGAAGTTTTAAAACTGGCCTGTATTTACCTACTAGTGACATCGATTTTGTGGTGTTTGGGAAGTGGGAAAACCTACCCCTCTGGACCCTGGAGGAAGCCCTTCGGAAACACAAAGTTGCAGATGAGGATTCGGTGAAAGTTCTAGACAAAGCGACTGTGCCTATTATTAAATTAACAGATTCTTTTACTGAAGTGAAAGTTGATATCAGCTTTAATGTCCAGAATGGCGTGAGAGCAGCAGACCTCATCAAAGATTTTACCAAGAAATATCCTGTATTGCCATACTTGGTTTTAGTATTGAAACAATTCTTATTACAGAGGGACCTTAATGAAGTATTTACAGGTGGAATTGGTTCTTATAGTCTCTTTTTAATGGCAGTCAGTTTCCTTCAGTTACATCCCAGGGAAGATGCTTGCATCCCCAATACAAACTATGGTGTTCTCTTAATAGAATTTTTTGAATTATATGGACGACACTTCAATTATTTAAAGACTGGCATCCGGATAAAGGATGGTGGTTCATATGTGGCCAAAGATGAAGTACAGAAAAATATGCTGGATGGCTACCGGCCATCAATGCTTTATATTGAAGACCCTTTACAACCAGGTCCAGTGTCCTCCTCTTCTGCCACGCAGTCCAGCTCTAGTGACGTTGATTCTGATGCGACACCATGCAAAACCCCGAAACAGCTGCTTTGCCGGCCGTCTACTGGGAACCGAGTAGGGTCACAAGATGTGACCTTGGAGTCCTCTCAGGCAGTTTGGAAAATGCAGAGCACCCAAACCACTAACACATCCAACAGTACCAACAAATCCCAGCATGGATCAGCAAGGCTCTTCCGTTCTTCCAGCAAAGGCTTCCAAGGTACAACTCAAACAAGCCATGGTTCCTTGATGACAAACAAACAGCATCAAGGCAAATCCAGTAATCAGTATTACCATGGCAAAAAGAGGAAACACAAGAGGGACGCGCCCCTCTCAGACCTTTGTAGATAGTCGGCGCTGTGCGATGGACTGTCTTCTGTGTGCAATGATCTCATGCTCAGGACAGTTGCATAGGGACTCCTGGGAGACGCAGGAGCCTCACACTGTTCAGACATTGATTTAGCAACTGCGTTTTTCCCAGCTCGCCACGGAATGGATCATGAAGACTGACAACTGCAAAAACAAAAGCAAGCAAAAAAGGGGAAAAAAAAAGGCTGCTTATTTGATAAGTCATATGCTACAACAGGGTCATTTTAAGATTTAAAGCTTGAATGTAAAATAAATATATTTCTCATTGGCTTTATGCAGAGTTATAGGGAATAGTATTCAGTGTGGGTAGGGTGATAGAAACAGAAAACAATGTCAGAGGATGGGTGGGAAGGCAAACAAAGTATCTTATAGGAAGTCCAGATTCCAAAGGGGAAAGTGATCTGTGCATGTTTTTTTTTTTTAATATGTTTGCATATATTTACCATTTTATTGTGTGTGTATATATAGAAGACCATATAGGAAATTGATATTTGTAATAGTGGATTTGTTAATACTTTTTACATAACATTACTGTTTGAATTGTAAACAGATTTCTTCTCAGGATTAGTTTGAAGAATAATCTGAATTGTCATCTTGACATCCATATATAGGGACGTGATTAGTTCTATTACTCAGTTTGTTTTCCTCAGCATTGAAAATGACTTAATAGAACCCTTGTGACCTGCTGCGAAATTTTTTCCTCTCTAAAGAAAAGGTTTATGGTGGCAAATGATGTTTATTTTATTTTGTAAAAAAAAAAAAAAAGAAAAAGAAAAGAAAAAAAGAAAAAAAATGTACTATGTACTTTTGTGTAAAAACACTGAAAAATCTCTAGTCATCTCTGAGAATTGCAACTGTTTTCTATAGTGCTGTCATTTTGGGCAATTGGCAATTACATGACTTTGTGTTTGTTTCCTTTGCAGTCTTTCTATCTCTCTCTTTCCTCTCCTGCCCTCCCCACTTCTTCCTAGTAGGAAACAGGGCCGCCCGTCTGCCTCGCTCCTGTCGCAGCGAACCTCGAGCTCCACAGACTTTGCATGCTGGCCCTCTGACCCTGTGTGCTCCGTGTGCTTGCGTTCCTCATCTCTTATTCTTTTAAACTCATGCTTAACTACTGTGGGAGAGAATAACTGTAAACAGCTTTAATTAAATCATACTTATAAAAAACTATTTTCTTATACTCCACTTTATGCTTTTGGTATTGTCGATCTTTAAAAATTAAATGGTCTTTGATAATGGATCTATTTTGTATTGCCTTATTAAGACCAAATACTTCTTGTCATCCCATTCTTTATCCTCTCCTTTCATGGAATTGTTATCTTTAATTAAAACTTTTTTAAACATTGGCTTGTTTTAAATCATACTGTAAATTTTGGTTGTGGTCAGCTTTTGAGTGCAAATGAGATGTATAATTCTGTTATTCATCACCTGTTGGGTTTGAAACTCAGTTGGGGATATTTAATATAATAGAATGTAAGTGACATTTCTGAAAATGTTTTCTTCCAAGGCGAAAGCTCTTCTGTTAGCATCAGTGTGTGTGGCTCTGTTAAATACGGCCATTTCAGAGAAGAGATTCTTTTATATATATATATATATATATATATATATATATATATATATATATATATATATACATATAAAGTACTATTGGCTTTTAGGAATTTCTTTTATATACATTTATGAAATATTGAAGACCAATCAGACCATTAATGGACACTTAGTGCAACTTTTTATAAGAAAATAATGCTAAAGTAAGACCAAAACTGATGTCATCACTGAAATTAACAATTTTCAATATGTTCGTATTTTAATTCACAAAGGAAAAATATGTTCCAAAACTGGAAACTCATAGTACTTGTGTAAACTGTGGAAGATTTTAAATGTGATGTTATTTTGACAGTGTTTTAAATTTTAGAGTCACATTTTATTCTGATCTGAATTTTTATCAAGATGTCGAGCTTTTGTTTTTTGAAACTAGTTTGTCATAACATATTGTGCATAATCACAGTATTTATTTTGTAGGACTGTTGTGAATGTGTAGACTTATGTTTACCGCTAAGGGAACAATTATTTATAAAATAATATTAAATCCAGTATTAGCTGCCTATTTCAGACACTTAATACTTACAGAGATCCTTGTTACATTTACCACACTGAAGTCTTTTTTTTTTTTTTTAAAGAATCACCCTCATTGTTGAAAGTAAATGTACTTGTAGGGTGCGACTATTAGTGTTCCAATAAGCATGTGATTATATCAAGGTGGTGGTAGCGGGAAGATAATCTTGATTCCATTGGGAATCTTAGGTTTTCGTAAATTTATTGGGAAATAGTTTTTCCTGTACTGCTGAAGTTTCTTTTTGGTAAACAGTATCTTTCTAAAAGAAAAAAGCATGAAGGAGAAATTGAGGTGTGTATACATTTCCTCAAATGACCAGCATTGTATTCGTGAATACTGTGTATCTTGAATGAGCAGTGTGGAAACTGTTCATTTTTCAATCTGAAGTAAAATACTTTCAAGAACTTTAAAAAAAAAAAAAAACTGTATGGAGGATTGTGGCTTTTTATTCTTACTGCTTTCTGGAAAGGTTTCCCATTTGACTCACACCACCAGTGGGTGAAAGGAATCAGAAGGATCTCCCTCAAGAAACTCTCTGAAATCTTCTGAGAATTTGTCATGCTGCTAGTTCGGCAGAATTCTGTGGTACCTCAGCTTACCACCCCGTCCTCTAAAGGAGGAGGAGATTCGTAGCTGTGGAAACCCACACAGAGGACCATCAGCATTGCCTGGTGCTGACAGAGCTGTCTGCACGGCAAGCCTCCTCATCCTGCCCACCCCTACCTCTTAGACTTACGAGGCTGGCAATATGCTGAAATTACCCTGTGTTCCAAGAGAAGAGGTATGGGCAGGGCGGTGCTGATACTTGAAGTGGAGGCTAATGTAAATTCAGTGTCAGCTGTATCATCTCCTCACCTCTCATCTCTCTTTTGGGCAATGATGGTGACTGTCTTCTCCCACCACACTGAATTCCCCAGGTCTGGGCAGTATGAGAGTGTTTGGGACTTCATGATTTGCTGTGGTATGTGTCCCAAACAACATTTATAGATAAAGTGTTAGACTCCACAACAAGGATTAAAGAAAAAGAGGTTTACTTGGCCACAGCTGAAATTCCATAAGGCTGTGGGGTTAGGATGAAGGAAACACACAGGAACAGAAAACCATAGGCACAGATCAGCTAAAGACCAGGAAATAAAATGAGTCAGATCTTTGTTGCCAAAGGATACCAGAGGCAATGATAAAAGTCAGACATGGGGTCAAGAACATGAAGTCAATGGTTCAAGAGTAAATGGATGGAGGGTCTGTAACAGTCTAGAAAGTCTTGTTGCTTAAAGTTTGCTTTTATCTGCCCATATGGATGTGGTGACTGGGTGGAGCACATGGCCCTCACAGGCCCCCTGCCCACGAGGCTAAGGGAAGAACAAACTGGCAGGTAGAGGTATCTCCTCCAAGTGCAAGATTATGGCCATTACAAAATTGTCAGGCATCAGAACTGATCTTTCATAGCTGGGGTGCTGAGGAGAAGTGGAGTATTTCATTGATTTAGGCAAAATCTATCAAGGAAGCCATGTCTTTGGTGAGGGAGGGAATCCATTTAGTTCAGTCACAGCACACTGGCTGCAAGGGACAGACCCCAGAAAGTCAGACATGTACCCTTCTAACAGGAGACTCTTAGGCCTGGCAGCATTATAGCAAAGTGTACCAGGAATGAGATGGATAGGGCCTGCTCTGGATGGGGAGAGCCCAGACCCTTACCTACCCCTGAGTTATCTTCCATAGGAATACATTTGTTTTATGATTTAAAAAAATCTAATTGAAATTGCTCCCCAAGTTGTTTTCATGGAATTTTGCATGCTGTAACAATACAGTATGGAAAGAAACAGCAAAATAGGAAATTATATACATCGTATAATTTCAATTCTGCAGAACATTTATACAGACACATAGAAAAGGTGTTAGAAGGAAGCAAACCAGGGGTTTAACACTATGAGGGAAACTTTGAACTTGGGTCTTGATGATCAGGTGATGTGGACTTCTATCATTGGTAATAAATCTCCTATTTAAGGAAGCAGAAGCCAGGCACAGTGGCACATGCCTGTAATCCCAGTGGCTTGGAGAAAATGAGGCAGGAGGATCTTGAGTTTAAAGCCAGCCTCAGCAATTTAGCAAGGTGCTAAGCAACTCAGTGAGACCCTATATCTAATAAAATACAAAAAAGGGTTGAGGATGTGGCTCAGTGGTCCAGTGCCCCTGAGTTCTCCCCCAAAAAAACCACTGTAACAAAAATGAAGACACCTTCGATGGGTTATTATAGATTAGACATAGCTGAGGAATGAAGCACTGGTTCAAAAAAACAAAATACAAAAAAAAGGAAGGGGAAGTCACCTTGTACTGCTGGCCCATCTACAGTAAAAACCAGGTGGAAACCAAGCAAGGGCACTGGTGGGACCCAAGAGATGAAGGAAGAGACACAGCGCTGAGCGGAGAAAAATCATGTCCCTCACCAGCCATTACAGAGGACTGCTGGCCTTTCTAATGGGGCTTCATGTCTTATTTTCCTCTATGATACATTTAACTTATTAGTTTGTGCCCTGTCCTAGCCAAGCCAGATATCAGCTGATTAACTAATTGATTACAATGGGGCGGACATAGCAAACGATGTCAGCAGGAATATAATAATTAAGCTTAGGTTAATTAAAGAGTCAATCTCATACAGCTTTTATCCCACGATGTGGGTTCAGCCATTGTTATATGCTCTGTAATTCTATGATTAAAAATGCCTTCAAGACTTGGTAGAGATATCCAGACTGGGGGACCCAGGGGGATGGTGAGAGGCAGCTGAGATGGAGCAGGGAGGAGCAGGCGTGATGAGGAATGAGGTTTAATCCCAGCCCTCATTCCCACCTTCCAAATCCCCAGCTGTGTGAGCTGGAACAAGTCACTGACCATTTCAGAGCCTCTGTTTTATCACTTAAAAAAAATTTTGTTGTTGTTGTTGTAAATGGACAGAATACTTTTTATTTCATTTATTTATTTATTTATGTGGTGCTGCTGAGGATTGAACCCAGTGCCTCACACATGCTAAGTAAGTGCTCTGCCACTGAGCTACAGCCCCGGCCCCCTGGTTTATCATTTTTAAATGTGCATATAATATGTATCCTCTAGGTAAATAAAATGGGTTTAATGTGAGAGTTACAGGACCCAGTACCAAGTGACAGCTGCTGTTTGCTCTCTTCTCCGGTCCCCACCCCAGGTTAGTGAATGTAAGATTATTCATAAGAAGATGTCAAAGTAGAGCTCCCTAGCCCAGAGACACAAAATATGAGCCCTTCCAGGCTTTCTCCTCTGTCCCTCCCTGCACCTGGATCTGGATTCCTCCCCATGGCATTCACTGTGAACTAGCGACCCCTCTCCATCTGAAGCTTTAACCCTGTTAAGTGCCTTCTTTGTTCCCTTATTAGTCCAGAGTGAATGCTAAGAGAAAATTGATTGGTGCTCAGAAATGCCATCACTCAATATGAATACTGTCCTTACTTGACAATATTAAAAAGTAGCAAAGCTGTTGTTCTTAAATTATATATTCCATCGGCTCTGAATTTCCAAAATCAATTCATCTGGCCTGAGTTATCGTACCTTGTAATTAATCTTTTCTTTCAATAATTCTTCTTTTCTCTGAAAAATGAGCTCTTCTGTTTGACCATGAAAATTAGATGATATTTTCCTCTTTTTTTTCTAGAGATGCCCATCTTGGCTGTCAACCTCTAATTCTAGTTAAGAAACAATGGAAAGTTTAATAGCCCTGGTGAGCCATAGTGTGTAAGTTGATTTTTGAGATAGTAATTCACAAAGCAACCCTTAGCAGTTCCATTTGCCTATAGACATGCTAAGAGCCATACAAGTATAGACATACAAGTCAGGTGTCTGAAGACAGTTTCCAATTTCCAACCAGTACAGGTTGTTTAAGCAACAATGACACTTTACATTGACGGTAGCAAGAATATCATTTTACCATCATACCAAATACTCTTTAATAAACAACAGAGGTGAGTATTCACGGGATTTCAAGCAGTTATGAAGACAAAGATGGAGGTCTCCCTAGCGCCCTTCTTACCCATTCAATTTCTGAATACATTTTACCTTTAGTGGTCATTGTCAGGTCCTCTCAGATATGGAAATTACCTTAAACCACTTAACTTATTTTAAGGCTCTTGTATGATTACAAAAACAATCAAGATAGAATCATAGAAATGATTCATTTATTAAAATGCTTAATTTAACAAATTAATATTGCATGCCCAAAATACAATATAATATAATCATGCCATTCTCAAGTGTCTGGTAGTAATAAAAATATCAACAGCTTACATTTATTGAGAATTTACTATATGGTAGGTGCTACTCAAGTCACATTTCCTTATTAAGTCTTTCAGTTTTTTCCATCAGCCTTATGAGTTAGATTTTTTTTTAGTGACTACTATTTCAAAGACAAGGAAATTGATACAGAGATGTTCAAGTGACAGGGAACTGAACACATATTTACAGGTGTCTTCTTTCCAATCCTGTCTGTGTACTTTGGACACTGTGTTGCCTCCACTGGAGCCAGGGACGTAAGTCTAAACTTGAGATCATAAATCATTGGTGAGACCTGCCCCCACCATGGGCTCTGGTCATTTGGAATAATCTAGAGGACACCTAACTTGGCACTAGTGCCACCAGGTACATGGCCTCTCTTTGGGACATACACTGGTCACACATTTCCTCTAGTTTCTGAGTTGAGTGGAGACATAGGTGTTTGATCTTCTCCAATGAAGATAACAAAAACTGCTCTACTCCTTCTCATTCTCAATGAGAAACCAGAGCACTTGTCAGTGACTCCCCCAGTTCCAACCTTACTCTCAGACTGAGCATTACCACAGGACCCAGGTCCAGGGAAGCCAGGATCTCTACTTTGCCTATTTTACCAAACCAACAAGAAAATACACTCTTCCTGGACACCTCACAATACATCTCAAGTTTCCTCAACCAAGGGAGTGAGCAAAATGGAGAATCTTTTAGCTTGATTTTTTTTTGTAGCGTTGAACAAGAGAGAGAAAGAGCAACAGCAAGAGAAGGCACTTTCACCCTCTGTCTCATTCTCTCCTCAATCCACCCTCATCTGCTTCTGTCCCCAAACAACTCTGCTAACAACACTGATGACCTCCAAGTTGCTGAGTCTACTGGACACACTTCTGTTCTCATGGTGTTGACCTGCTAGTATTTTTGGCATGACTATCCATTTTCTCTTCTTAAAATAATCTCTTCCCTTGGCCTCTGTTCCCAGCACAGTTCTGGCTTTCCTCTCTGCTCTGCCTTCCTCTTCTTCTCAGTCACATGAGTAGACCTCATCATTCTACAGGATTGATGGCTGTCCTCTTTTCTTCTCTCTCCCACATTTTTCTTTGCTAAGATTTTCTCTTCCTTGGCCAGTCACTAAGGAATCCAATTACCGATTAATCACAGGTGACTTTCAAATTCCTATCTCCACACCAGATGTCTCTTCTGATCTTCAAATGCATGTATCCAGAAGTTTATATTTTACCATATCCTTTTTGGTACATCTAAAGTATTTTGTATTCAACTGTGCTTCTGAAATCAAATTTGTGCTCTTCGTACTATGAAGTTGGTCCTTTGGTCCTTTGGTGTTTTCTTTGTCATTGAATGGCCAGAATTTACTATGTTCCTTGCCTTTCCAAGATGCTTGGCACATGAAATTCCCTCTTTTTTTATTAATGACATGTATCAGTAAATATGTGTGTCTACATACAAAATGGTGACTTTGTAGAAACAAACTCCATCTTATCACTTGGTACATTTCACTCTTAATGACTATTTTTTATTTATGTACTGAAATACGTAAAAATCATTTATTACTGAAAGATAAATATGAACTTGCTGTTATGTTCCAACAAGTAAAACATTTATCTCACCATACACTGCAATTCTTTTCATTGTAAGCATTCTAACTACAGCCTAGATTCTAATCTGCCATTGCACACAGCTGCTGGGATTTTCTTTATCTATTTCTTGTCTTCCCACTCAATGGACATTGGCTTACTTTTATTAATTTTTTTTTTCTGATGGGATCATACAAATAATTTCATTGCTGCCACAGGTCATCTGTCAAGGATTAGAAGATTGGACTGATTTATTTCTGTTTATGTAGAAACAGGTGAATAAAAGATTCCAAAGGCTCAGTTAATCACTTTCATGGAGAACTAATTCTCAAGTGTGACTGTATCCTTCCAAACATTTTCTAAATATTTAATTTCCCATTTATTTTTATTATCTATATTTAGGACTAACAGAATGATTTGCAGGGTCCAACACAAAATAACAAGGCAGGGCTGGCTCCTCATTGAAAAGTAGTTCAAATTTTAAAATGGCAACAGCCAAGCATCCACCCAAGAGTGGGTCTCTTCCCAGGGTGGTGCTCTGTCACCACCCATGAAGCAGACCCTACTTACAACTTTTACATTTTCTTTTAAAACTTTGTTACTCTAACATCACATTTCCAATTCTTTTGAAAATTTCAAAAGTCTCATTCCTTGGATTTTTCTTACACTGCTGTCCCAATTATTATATTTCTTCATTCAATAACCACTGAAGAAATGGCTCCCATTTGAGCTAGTTCTGGGACAAAGAGATGAAGGTGTGATGCATCTTAGCCTCAGGGGAACAGAAGGAATGTTCTCTAGAGCACTTCAGTTCTGAAACTTTAAGTCCCCTCAGGGATAACAGTAGTGTCACCCTTTTGTTCTTTGATGGTCAATAAGTGTATGATATGAAGCCAAATGCACAATGCATTTGTAATACAAGCAAATTATATCAAATGACATGTCACTGCTCATGAATCATAGCAGGGAAAATGAAAAAGAAATCATAATTTGTGATCTGTAATAAAGTGTAGCAGAGGAAAATAAGCAAGACAGCAAATCAGAGAGCTTAAACCAGAAAGATAGTTTAATTGGGGAAAAAAAATCAATACTTGTGATGAAAACCTAAAACCATCTTTTTCAATGGAGATTAAAAAAAAAATATTCTGGTAAAGTAGCATAGCTCATAGGAGAAAATCAATAGACCAAAAGTCAAAAAACTATGTTTGCAGCTTCATTTGTTATACTGGAGTAGTACTGTCCTATAGATATATTGAAACACATATATAATTAAGTTTTTAGTAGTCACATTAAAATGAAGTAAAAAGAGACAGGTAAAATTAATTTTAATAGACTTTGTTTAAATCAATATATCTAAAATATTATTTCAACAAATGATCAATATAAAAGCTATTGATGAAATAGTTGCATTATTTTCTTATACTGAATCTTTGAAATCTGATATGTATTTTACACTTACAACACATCTCAATTCAGATGCTAAAACTTCCTCAGAAATAATTGATCTGCATTTAGATTTACAGTAAAAAAAAAGTAGATTAACATAACCAAATTGCACTAGATGTATTTAAAATCTTCCAGGAACTGAATCAAATATCCATTTTTAAATTTAAATTGATTAAAGTGAAATAAAATTTAAAATTCAGTTTTTCAATTATTCTAGTTACATTTCAAGTTCTCAATAGCTTCATGCAGCTAGTGTCTAAACATATTGGTCTACCATATTGGTCAGTGCAGATTTAGAATGTGACCTTGGAAACATGGATTACTATCCTGAAAATCGGATTTATTATGTGGACCATAAAATGACTGAACTAGTTTATCATGTCATTGGAGCTCTGCCACTTAATAATTCAAAATCACATATATATACACACACAGGGAATGACAGAGCATCTCAGAAACTTCTTTTTATACCAGTGACCAATTTCTGGGCTGGTCTATACATCAATAAGTTTCAGACATTCCTGAGTGTTTTCCAAAACTGTAAAATGTTAATCATCATTTAGTTGACTCCAAGCAATCGGTTTAAAAACATTTGCAAAATTAACCTTGAAGTCACTTTATTATCTGCTTCAAATGCCTTTGTGTTTCTATTTAAATATTTGCCCCTACATATTTGGAGACATGTGAGATGGCTGTATAAGAACCTGTGGCCTGGGAGCATAACACAGACCATCTGGTCCTCCATTATTATTCCTCTGTCCAAGTGTGGTTCTCCCTCCTCTCCACATGAGCTTGTTCTCTACTTCACCTACCTGTCCAAATGAATTAAATTTAACTTCTAATTTTCTACATTATCTAAGAAGCTAGGAAAGTTCAGAGCTGTGGATGTGCTGTCTTCGTTTTAGATAACTATACTCAATAATAACATACACTGGAATCCTACTCTATGAATTTCAAATGCTTTTTAAATAAATAATCTCACTTGAACTTGCAGCGTCTATGACAATGTGAATGAAAGAAAGACATTTAAAATCATGTGACTAATAAATAGAGACATCTGGATTATAAAATCTTCCGGTTCCTTGTCCAGTGCCATTTCTAATATATCCCTGAGACCTTCCTTATCAGATTTCTGTTGGGGTAATGTGACACCAATTTCACCTGGTAGGTCATCAAACCTCAACTTAGGCACTTCACTCTGTGCCCAAGATGTATTGAGATCAAAAACACCCTTATGGAAAATAGGGTATTTTCCCACTATTTATTCAACTTTGCAGAACAAAGTTCTAAACTTCAATTAAAGAGCAAATCTCATTACTCAGTACTGAACACTGGCCCATCAGTCAGCATGTGGAGTGCCTGTGTTTGCAAGGAGTTGTTCCTTGAGAGTCTCCACAGTGCAAACGATGTGGAATGGTTTCCTCACTCAGTGCCAAACAGGATGACACTCTTCCTTCCAAATGGAAGAACATGGAAATGAACAGGCACCGAGGTAGGATCAAGGACAAGAAATGGCCCTTTATTTCCCAGAACACAAGGAACAGAATGAGATGAGGCTACCTGAAGGTCACGGAATGATTCTATAAGTGAGGAGACTATCAGCCCAGGCTTTTCACTTCCCCCAAAAAACAGAAAGTGATAAGTCAAAGGAGAAATACCAGTAATGTCATCTCTCACCACTGTCACTTCAGAGACTTAAAAAATTCAGATTAGCAAGACAGAGCTTCTCCCAGCCATTTCAGGGTTAAGGGACACAATCAGTTTACATTAGTAATCATCATCTTGAAACAAGAAAGAGATATTATGGAAAAAGTGATGATTTTTTTAATCACATTTCAATGCTGTACCTCCTGCAGTTTCCAAGATGTCAGAAAATTAACATTATTAAAGATAAAATGATCATGGCAGTGATAGTGAAATGTACGTTGACTTTCTTTTTTTCTTGTGTTTATTTGCAATTAGCTAAGCTTAGCTTTTTAACATGAGCTAAGGCAGACTTGTGAGAAGGTCTGGAGAAGGTCCTCATGACCACTGCAGCCTGGACATTGAAGTCAAGTCTTGCTCTTACTCCGTGGCTGCCTGGTTGATCTCCAGCCAAGTTCTTCCTAGCCATTGGAGTAGGAAGACACAAGTATTTGAGATTCACGAGTGACTTCAAGAAGGGAGCAGAGGAAACCTTTAGGAAAGTGATTTCTGCATGGTTCAGTCTAACTCTTCAGAGAAGGGTTTTGTGATTTGAAAATAAGGATATCCCTACAGAATATAATACCCAAGGCAAAACGCGACTTGCATTGAAGTGCCATATCCTCTGTGTGGGCGGTTTTCTTGAAAGCATGCTGTGACAGAATACTACTGGGTGATGGGTCCCTGTGCCCTCTGATGAACCTCCAATGGATCAGGGTAGTGTATACTCAGAGGACAAGATCATGGGCAGCTGAGTCACTCATTATGTAAGTATAAATGGCCTTAAGAGTGGCCTCCAGTGCACTGTTTCCAAGACGTCACCCACAGATTTCTATGTCTCTTGTCCCTCCTGAAGAAGCACCCAGAGGGCTGGGGATATAGCCCAGTGGTAGAGCAATTGCCCAGCATGCATGAGGTCCTGGATTCAACCCCCGGTACCAAATTTTTAAAAAAAATTAAAATGAGGAAGAAGCACCCAGGAAAATGGCAGGGAGCCTTCTCTGTTCAAGGCTCTAGGGAATGACCTTTAACTTTCACCAAAGTAACTGTAATCATTGTCAACATTGGCCATCCAAGTAAGATTTTCTTTGAATAACAAATTCTGTAGCATAAAGCAAACCAAACTGGTCTGAGAACCATTACTTTAATGCTTGCTGCCTCAGTGGCAAAACTGTATTAACCCTGGCTTTTATTTTCTGCGTTCAGGTGCTGTGACCACTGGGGTCTTGCTGACCCTGGATAAGCTGCTCCATCCAAGTTGAATCAATTGCTAGAGATAGTAAACAACTCAACTAGGAGAAAGTTGTCCCTTTTTTCCCCCTACTTGTAGAATAACCACCCAAAACCAAGCAAAATCCCAACTTTTTCTTTATTAGGCTCTCGCATTCCAGACTACCATTTCCCTGACCCAAACACCCTCAGTCCTGGTACCAGATATGTAGGGACAGCCCTGATACCCAAGTGCCTTCTGAAACTATTTGAATTAGCCAATCCTAAACTTGAGTACCCTGCTTTACCTCTTCCTTCAAATGAAAACCATGATAAAGCCGCTTGCCCACATTTCTCCTGCCTCCCTCCTGCTGGCCCCCTCTGCCTCTGGAGTGACCTGGGTGCTTCCTCAGGTGGCCTTGCACTGCATGCCATGCCACTTGTTTCTAAAGAACTGTGAGTATAAATTTCTTAGCTTCATGACCGTCATTTCATGTCTGTGTGTCTTACTATACCTGATTAAAATAAATCCTGGTACCCTGAAAATACAAATGCAGCTCTAAACCTGGCAAGCATTATCCTATGTGTAGTAAGCAGGATCTGGTATTAGCAGGAATAAAAATTTGTTTGGGGGATAAAAACAGCTTGCCCAGGAACCTTGAACAGCTATGCAGCTGCAATCTTAATGGGTAACTTCCCACAGCAGGGAGCACAGTATGTGTTATTTGTGCTGGAATCAAGGCAGACTCCACCCACTAACCAGCAGAGCTCTAGCAGGAAGGTTTGGGCCTGTTGGATTGAAGGATTTAAAGAGAGTTAGGCTCCTTGGTGCTAGCCACTGCAGGTAATCTTTTTATCCTCTCTCTCAGCCTTATTTGGGAGGCTAATGTGCTCCTTTAAAGAATTCAGTGTGGGTACTATGATGGAAGGAACAGAGGGGGTTAAAAAGGGAGGTTGCCACTGAAATTAATAAAGATTAATCAAGGCAAGGGAAATTAACACCACAGGAGCTATTTGGACATTTGGGGACAGGTAAATGACATAGCTTTGCACTCTTGTTCCTCCTCTGCATTCTGATTTTCCATTAGAATTAGAGGCTGTGCTATAGACAAAGAGAGTGAGGTTCAATACTGTTGGGACTACATGATTTCAACCATGATTATTTAATGTACAATATATTTATGGTTGCATTCTACTGGAAACTAAAACATTATGATTCAAAACTGGAAACAGAATGTGGTTACTTTTCTTATCTAATGAATTGTAAGTTCTCCAACTTCCAGTAGATTTTACCAATATCTGATACAAGTTCATTTTGATGCTGGAAATGTGCATTGATTCAGTCTCTGGGAGTCGAGCTGTCCATCCCAAGGGTCCCTGTGTAACATTAGCAAGGATTCAGAAGAAAGGAAGCAGGTTTTCTAATGGATGCTCGGTTGATTTCCTCTCCTTCAGAGGACAGCTGCACCTCTGTTTGATCTGAAGAATGATAAAAGAATTAAAAAGTGAAGGAATATTGTCTTCCATCAGGGGTTCAGGCTCCTCTTGGCTCTACCTGGGTGAGGTAGAAGTAGCACCTAGGGATTTTCATTAGGTAAAAGTTCTGGGGATAGAAACTTTAAATGGGAAGAGAAAAAGAATAAAAGTCTGGGCCCCCACAAGGTCGCACTCTGAGTCACTTGTCCAGTGCTCTCTCTTTGCTCTTCTCAGAGCAGGAAGATAGTCCCAGCAGGCAACCCAGCCTAAGTCAACCTGGAATGGGCTCCCAGACTAAGAGTGCTCTAGACAGCAGCAGAAACACCTGTCGATTCCTCTGCCTTTCCTTGGACTTTCCCCTCTTGGGATGAAATATTCCTCCCATCTGTTTGAGTTGTAAGTGACCAAGGTCAATGTGCCTAACTCAGCATAAAGAGGATGTGCTGTTCATGGGCAGGGAGTGCAAGTGGGTCTTAGGGCAGCTAAAAACAGATGCTTAAATGCCACCAGAATTTGGTTCTATGTCATTCCTACCCCTTAACCTGACTTTCTTAGACAAGCAAAACCTGTAGCTGGTAATGTAGCACCGATAGTTCTCAGGCTCATGTTGTCCAAATTCACCATGGACAGAAAACAAGAGCTTCCCTGTCCCAATGAGAGACCCTTGGAAGTGATGATTGCTGCAGCTCAACCAGGCATCAGCTAGCATGGGTCACATCTTAGATAGGAGGTCGGGTCCCATGAGACTCAGAAGCCCTCATCAAGATCATAGTGTTGGAATAGAGAAACAAACATTGACCTCAAGAAGGACATCTGTGTGCCTGGGCCAGAGCAAGGTTCTCCACAGGGAATGATTTCCCCTGCAGGAGACTTCTGGCAATGTCTGGAGGCATTTTGGATTGTCACAGTCAGTGGGATGGCAAGTGTTCCTGGCATTTAATATGTCAAGGTCAAGGATGCTATTAACATCTGATAATATGGAGACTACCTCCCCCAACAGAGAGAGTCCGATCCAAAATGTCAATTAGAGCAGGCTGAGAAACATTAGGTCAGAGGGTAGGAGAACGGCAGGGAGAATCTTGCTTTTAATAGAAGGGGTCAGAAGTGCTGGGCTGCTTTGACAGTGTGGTCCTAGAAGTGCTAAGCTATGGAGGCTGTGGTTCAGGACTCTGAATAAAGGACAAGGGTTCAGGGGCCACATGACCAACTCTGGTTCTCAAGTCTTGCCTGACTGAGCTCAGGCAAGAGACTTCTCCTTGGACTCCTATAATGGACAGGCCCTTTACTTGGAGATCAAAACTCTCACATTATTGAAGGTTTTATTTTGGCCTTATCCCTGTAGCAATAGCTCCGGAAGCCAGAACCTTTCTGGGTTTGCTGCTCTTAGGGCTACTTAGCTGACATAGTTTGCCTGCCCTGTGTTCTGTTGCCCTGTTTCTCAGAGAAGCCATTCTTTGCTGCTTATGCTGTTTTCCCTCCTCTGTGCCTCTAGGTAGGCTAACTTTCTCCTGGGTTGGTTTGCTGCTTTTTTGCCTTTCAGAGATCAAGCTCATGGGGTCACTTCTCTAGGAAGATGTCTGTGAAACACCCTCACACATTCCCAGAGGAGATGCCCACGCCTGAGCTCCTGGGGCCTTCTAGGAACACCTCCACCGTGATGCTACTCAATACCTAAGTAAGACTGATGGATTCATGTCTCCAAATCTGGTGAGCTCCTTGGGCAAGTGACTAGGTTTCTTTGTTTCCAGCACTTAGGGCAGTACCTTTCACAGTGAGTATAAGACTTTGCCCGCCTGAAGATAACCTGATAAAGTGACTTCTTCATTTAAAAATATTTTTTTAGTTGCAGATGGACACAATATCTTTATTTCATATTTTTATTTTTGTGTGTTGCTGAGGATCAAACCCAGTGCTTCACACATGTGAGACAAGCGCTCTACCACTGAGTCACAACCCCAGCCCTGATAAAGTTACTTCTGAAGGTTCCTGATTACCTTAAGATTTTCCAAAACCTTTAGGCAATCAGAAAGGTTAGAGGTCAGAGAAGATCTTTCATCTATTTCTGTGCAATATAAATACATGAAGGACCAGGAAAGCAAGAACCAGATTGGCAGTACAGGGAAGAACATGCCCTACCTAGATAGGCCTCCATCCAAAAAGCCAGCCCCAAAGCTTTTACTTTCCCCTGAGGATGTGTTAATAGTTCTTGTCTCCAACCTGGCATCGACGTACTTAAAGCTGCACCATTTGCTGTGTGAGGCTCTGATTCTGCTGACTTTATTTCAAGCAATCAGAAATATCTAATTTGCATTCACATTCACATCATTGGCCCATATGTTAGCCCTGTTTAAGAGCTATAGGCTTGCATTCATTATGAAAGACTTGGCTCCCCTTTCTTATCTCTTCACTTTAAAATTATTGAGATACTGTCGCTACAAAGGGTTATATTTAGCAAAGACACCATGTTTCCAAGTGCGAATGTGTCTCTGCCTGTGTCTGTGTGTCTGAGAGGGATCTGATATTTGCATCTTCCTCCAAAATATCAGATAACTTTCAAAATGGGAAGAGGAAGATCCATCTCCCTTCTCTATCCCTTTCACATGTGACAGCGCTGCCTCCTACCTAAGGTGTCATTAAAATATCGTGTGGCAATATGTCGGTGCACATGATTCTAGACCACACACTGAGCCCTGATAAGCAGGCCCCTCTGGAGAGCTGCAGTGAGAAATTCTCAGTTTCTTGAGAAGGGGCCCATCCAGGGTTGGTTCCTGGGATTCAATCACATCTCAATTAGAGTCTCCCCACCAGTGGGAAGGGCTTGCCTAGGTCTTATTCTTTCACTTACCGAAAATTTACTGAGCTCCTACTTTGTGATAAGTTCTCAGCGAGGTTTATAAAGAAGAGTGCCTGATATCAAGGAACTTCAGAGACAATGGAAGATGAGCATTGTGACAATGATGACTGTGAGGAAAATTCTGGAAACTGATTGGCATGTGTAAGGTGCTGGGGGAGCACTCAGAGGGAGATGGCCAGTCTTCAGGGAGGTCAGAACAGTGTACAGGACTTGCAGGGCAGGAAGATCATCCCCAGCTCAGCACATATGACCCCAGTGGTCAGGAGGAAACTCACCACAATTATGGGGAAGCAGAGAAAGGGACAGCAGGAGGGAGGAAGGATGTGTCTTTAGAAAGCACCTTTGTCCTGGTCCATAGCAGATGCTGTTCCTACAGCACCCACTTCCCTCACACAGGATGGGAGAGCTAAAAGATGCAAATGGCTGGGGCATGCACACCAACAACAGCATCTTTTTTAAGAAAGATGTACCAGGATCTGGAGAATGTGTTTACCTAATAAGAAAATCAGGGGACAGAGGACAAATCTCATAAGTCTATATCCTTTTATCTCGCTTGGATTATTATTGTTTGCTCCATTCTGCCCAACACCCTCTCTGCTCCCACCACCTGACATTTCAGGTAAGACCCTGTCTGCAGTTGATCTAAACTTAGTAAAGAACAATTTTTGCAGACATTAAAATCCACTGTTATTTTTTCTTATTAATATTATTGTGTAGAACTAAAAGAAACAATGCATTTCTGTGTACTATTACCAAAATACTGACTAAATTAGTTGTATAAATACATAGCCTTTAAATCTGGAATTGCTAAATATGATAAAGACCATGTAGAAGGAATGGACAGGACCTAAAGAACATACAAGACATGGTGTCATGCACCTGTAGTCCGAAACTACTTGACATGGGTGAACAGGAAGAGAACAGCATACAAATGTTGGTTCTTTCCAAATAAAGAGATATATTTTAACTGCATAAGTATTTGTAAAGCATTTAGAACAGTACCTGACATGTAATAAGTGAGATATAGCTGTTGTTGAACAAATAAATCAAGATTTCAACAAGGATTTTCAGAGAGCTTGACAAGCTTGTTCTAAAATTTGGAAGGCAGAACAATAGTTCAAAAATAGCCAAAGCACTCTCCAAGAACAGAGGTGGGAGGAAAGATAATACTCATTCTGTCAGATATTAGTACTTAATTATGAAACCATTAAGACAATGTTTTTGTTGGCCAGAAATATACACACAGATGAACAGAAGAAAGAGCCCCAAGATTATTGCTATATGGAAATGCGATAAAGATATGGCTTTCTTTAATATCTTTTAATGCAATTCAATAACTTTTCTCCATAATGATATTTCAGGGAGATTTCTTCCTTGGCACCTTGTATTTTTTCTTGCTAAAATAGAAGATATCATTTGAGAGCTTATAATTTTAACTGTACATTGCTAATGTAAAGGAATGAAATGTAGATTTTTGTCATAAACCTTAGATTCAGAAACTTTGCTTACCTCCCTTTTTAATTCTAAAGATTTGTCTGTGGAACTCTCTGATTTCCTAGGTAATAATGATAACCTCTGCTGGTGAGGACTCCTGGATGAACGGCAGTGGGGATGGTGGCTATCCTTATTTCATTCCTGACATTAAAGGGAATCCTCTTCATCTTTTACCACTCAGAAGAAGGTCTGCTCTAGGTGTCTGGTAGAGTTTCTTATCTGGTTGGAGAAATTGCCTTCTATTTTTAGTTTGCCAAGTCTTTTCTTTTTCATTTGTTTTCTGAATGAACATAGATTTTTTGGGTACTATTGTGTATATTTCAACACATGCTGAGATTCCTGTAAGTGCCCCCACAGGTTGGGGGATGAGACAATTCCATTGCCCCCCAAAACCTCCTTATGCTAAATAGTCTTAGTTATTGTATCTTAAGTCTTTAAATCAGGTAGTGTGTTTTCTCCAATTCTTTAAAAATTTGTTTTGGCTATTTTAGTTCATTTGGTGGTTCCATATACATTTAAAAAAATCAGCTTGCAAATACTTGCCAAAATATCTGCTGGAATTTTATAGGAATTGTATTCTATCAGTAGGTCAGTTTGTAGAAAATCCTGGACACAGTATGTCTCTCCTTTGATTTATGTCTTCTTACATTAGTATTTTATAGTTTTAACCCTTGAATCCTCTGCATGTTTCAGTAGATATATAAGCATTTCATTTGGGAGGGGGCTATAGTATATGGTATTGTTTTAAAATTTTAGTTTCCAGTTGTTCACTGTTAGTATATAGTATATAGAAAAAAGATTGATTTTTGTATATTGATCTTTGATCCTATGACCTTGCTAATTTTGCTAGTTAGTTCTTCAAGTTTTTAAAAAATTCCTTGAGATTTTCTACATAGATAATTGTGTCACTTATGAATAAGGATAATTTAAAATTTTCCTTTCCAATACACATGCTTCTTTTTGTTATTCCTTCTCTCCCTCCCTCTCTCCCTCCCTGTCTCTTTCTCTTTCTTTCTTTTTCCTTCCTTCCCCATCAGTCCTTTCCTGCCTTATTGCATTGTTCAGTACTTCCAGTGTGATGTTATATAGGAGTGATGAAGAGACATTTCCCCTTATTCCCAATTTAGAGGAAAATGTTCAGTCTTTGACTCTTTATGATTTTAACTGTAAGTGTTTTGATGGTGCCCTTTATCAGGTTGATGATGCTCCCTTCTAGTCCCAGTTTTCCAAGAGTTTTTATCATGGACGAATGTTGGATTTTGTCAAAAGCTTTTTCAAACTCAATCGATATGATCATAGAATTTTTCTTTTTTAGGCTGTAAATATAAAATATATTGATTGACTCTCTAATATTGAACTCTCTTTGCATTCCAAGCATAAAGCCTACTTGTTTGTTTATATGTTGCTACATTCAATTGGATAATTATTTTATCCAGATATTTACATCTATGTTCATGAGAAATATTGGTATGTAGTACTTCCCCCCTTTATTGTCTTTCCCTTTTCTTCTATTTTCTAGAAAAGATTAGTGTAAATGGTATTAACTCATCTTTAGATTTTAATTTCAAGAATTCACTAGTGAAGGTGTTTGAGCCTGCAGTATTCTTTTCATAAGATTTTGGTATGTTTGTTTGAGATGGGTCTTCCTGTATTATCCAGGCTAGATTGAACTTCTGGGCTCAGTGATTCTCCTACATCAGCATGTCAAGTAGTTTTGGACTACAGGTTCATGACACCATGTCCCGTTTGTTCTTTAGGTCCTGTCCATTCCTTCTTTCCTTCCTTCATTCTCTCTCCCCAACTTCTCTCTTTCCTTCCTCCTTCCTTCCTTTCTGTTCTTCTTTTATTTTCTATAGAACCTACAGGTGCTTTCACTGAGTTATATCCCTGGCTCTTTTTATTTTTTATTTCAACAAAGGATCTTGCTAACTTGCTTAAGGCCTCACTAAGTTTCTGAGGCTGGCCTTAAGCCTGGGATCCTCCTACCTTGGCATTCTAAATTACTGGGATTATAGGTGAGCACCATAGTCCCTATCTTTTTCATAAGGCATTAAAATGCAAGTTCAACTTCCATAATAGTTTTAGAACAATTTAGGATATATATTTCATCTTGGGTGAATTGTGGTAATTTGAAGTTTTTGAGAAGTTGGTCCATTTCATGTAAATTATAAAATATACATGTATAGAGTTGTTAATAATAATAGTTTATTATCTTTCAATGTCTGCAGGGTCTGACTTGGTATTTCCTCTTGATTCCAGTTACTGGTTATTTGTGTCATCTCTTATTTTCTTTGTTTTGCTACCTTTAGTTTGCTATAGTTTCGTAAGTATTATTGATTATTTTTTCAATAATCAGAATTTAGTTTGATTTTCACTATTGTTTTTCTGTTTTCAATTTAATTGATTTTAATGGTCATCTTATTTCCTTCCTTCTTCCTCATTTGGTTTTAATTTGCTTTTTCTTCCTAGGTTATTAAACATATATTATTAATTTGAAATTTTTTTTTCTGTTCCTTGAATGTTTGGTAGAAGGTGACTGTAGAATCATGTGAATTAGGCATTTTCTTGTATCATTCTTTTATTTATTTTGGTGGATCATTATTTTACTACATATCTAATTCCTTAGTGGTATAAGGTCTATTCAGACGGATAATTTTCCTTCTTTCTCTCTCCATCCCCCTTTACGTACACTAAATATGATGAAGGTAGCAATTTCAGGAAGTAGCTACCACCCCTAGGGACAGGAGAATGAAGAAAACAGTTTTGAACCACTAACACTAACTTTTAATTTCTTTTTAAAAATGCCTTGCAGTTTGTCAAATTCATTCCTAAGTATTTTATCTTTTTTGATATTATAAATGAAATTGTTTCCTTAATTTCATTTTCAATTGTTCATGTACAGAAAGACAACTGATTTTTATATTCTATTCTATCCTACAATCTTATCAAATTTATAACAGCCTAATAACTTTCTAGTAGATTCTTCAGGATTTTCCATACATATAAGACTATATCATCTGTAAGCATAGGCAGTTTATCTTTTCAACCTCATAATACGGGCCTCTTCATTTTCTTGTCTGGAATCTCCAGTACAATGCTAAGTAGAAATGACAATAAAGGATATCCTTGTCTTATTCCTGATCAGAAGAGCATTCAGTCTTTTATCAGTATGTATGATATTAAACAGGGGTTTCTCAGAGAGGCTCTACATCTAATTGAGGAGGTTCCCACTTATTTCTAGTTTGATAAATACTATCATGGATGATAATTGGATTTTATCAATTGCATCTTCTGTATCTATTGTAAAAAACATATTATTTTGGTTAATTTAATAATATTTTTATTTTAGTAACTTGGTTTTCAAAGGCTGAACTAATCTTGTGTTCCTGGGAAAAATTGTACTTGGTCCTGGTGAATAATCATACGGTGCAAGATTTAATATGCCAGTATCTTGTTGAAAATGTTTGCATTTAATTTCGTACTTTGTGATGTCTTTCTGTTTTTCAAATGAAACTATTACTATCCTCATGATATAAATTGGAAAATGTTTGTTTCTCTCCATTTTTTGAAATAACTTGTGAAAATTTGTTATTAAGTCTTCTTTAAATGTTTGGTAGAATGAAGCATTGAAGACTGGACATTTTTATGGAAAGTTTTTAAATTATTAGTTCCATCTCTTTTAGATCTATTCAGATTTGCTATTTCTTAAGTCAGTTTCAATCTTTCTCAGAATCTGTCAATTTCTTTAAAATTATTTATTTTGTTGGCATATAGCTGTTCTCTTCATTTGTCTAAGGTCAGTAAAGATGCCTCTTCTCTCCTGATTTTAGTAATTTTAATCTTTTCTATTTTTTCTATTGGTCAGTCTAGCTAAAGGCTTATCAAATTTGTTCATGTTTTTAAGTAACTAGTTTTTGTATTCTATTATTTTTCCACTTTATTTCATTAATTTTCACTGTATTATTATTATTATTATTATTATTATTATTATTATTATTATTATTATTATTTTGCTTAAGGGGGGGTGTGGTCAGTGAGGAGAACAGGTTGAGACTCAATTGCCAGAGACTGTCACTGTTCTGAGATTTAATAAATGTTTTTAAAAGTTCTTCAGTTGATGTATGCTCTTATGAGAATTCCCAAAATCTTTGAGTGTTTAGTTTTTGTGTTAGTTTTTCATCACTGTGACTAAAATAACTGACAAGAACAATTTAGAGGAGAAAGTTTATTTTAGCTCATGGTTTCAGTTCATGGTCAGCTGGCTCCATGGCAGAAACATTAGGATGGAAGGGGATGGTGGAGGAAAGCTATACAACTCATGGCAGCCAGGGGCAAGAGGGAGATGGAGAGGCTAGGGACAAGTCATAGTCCCCAAGGCCATGCCTCTAGTAATCTATTCTTCAATGATGCCTGCTTGCCTATAGTTTCCACCTCCTCCCAGTAGTCTATTCAAATTATTAGTCTATCAAATGAACTAATGAGGTTACAGCTCTCATGATCTAGTCACTTCCCTAAAACCATACCTCTGGATATTGTGGCATTAGGGACCAAATCTTCAGCACATGAGCTTTTGGGGGACTTTCCAGACCCAAACCATAATAATTTAAAAATTATTTTTTCCAGTTATAGCTATTTCATTAGAAAGTAGGCCCAAGTAGGTCCATCATGTTCAAACTGCTCTCCATTGAGAATAGTTTTCACATTTTTATTTATTTATTTTTTGGGGCAAATTGTTTTTACTTTGTATAATACATACATTTTCCAACTACGCACAATTAGCTAAATGAATCCTATAGACATCTTACTAGCAAATGAAGTAAGGTACAAATACGTACAATAAATATGTATATGCAAAGCAGATCAAACTAAATTACATTATTTAGGACATTGCAAACATAGGATAAAATCCAGCAGGTATTGTAAAAGTCGTGATACTGATTGGCTCTAGAAGAGTCATCAGAGGTTGTAAAACACTTTGGGGGCTTTTACCCTTCATAAGTTTTATTGGTGCATTATATTGTATGTAATGGTGGGATTCAGTGTTATATATTCATACATGTATACAATATAATGAGACCAATTTCCACATTTTTAAGTGTTTAAAATAAATAAATACATATTTATAGACACATATACTTACATATGTGTATGTGTCTCAATTTTGCCTCTTGTCCTCCAAAGCTTAAAATATTTATAATGTGACCCTTTAAGAAAAATTTTGCTTTCTTTTAGCTTTGTTTTACCTTTCCCATTTAGATTCACAAGAGTCATTTATTTCTTGAGGGGGGGGGTATCCATTTAACCCAGAATCATTTATTGAAAGGGCCATCTTTACAATATATTAGACACCAGCTCTACTTACATTCCTCTCCACTATAGCAGGAGTGAAGAAATTTCCTTGATGAGATGATTAGGTCCTAACTCTTCTTTTGAGAGATAATCTCTTTTCTTTTGCTTTCCATGTTCTCTGCCTCTGCCCTCTGGGAGGTTTTCCTTGTCCATGATCTCCCATAGACACATCAGCAGCACTGCAAAAAGAAGGAGCTGCCTGGCTCTATTCCCTGAGCCTGCTCTTTTTGGGGACTGGAAGGGGCTGGGGGTCAACCAAAGATGGCTTATAGCTTGAATAAATAAAACTGATTTTAAATTGGGTGTACAGTTTCTTTGGCAAATACAATTTCCTCAAAAATGTAGTTGATTTCTAATATTTGTTCCCAGTCAGCTCAATATAATTAATAACATCTAAAATTATTTTTGAGATTGTCTTTCTGAGATTGTGGTGGGAGATGTGGAGCAAGGAAGAAGAGGAAGGATCCAATTAGGAGAGAGAAAATACACCAGTTACTTTAACAGAGAATTTAAAATAAAGAATTGTTAAAGTAAAAAATAAAACAGTACATTTTAGGAAGAACCTTAGGGAGTGTGGTTTCAGCCTGGTTTCACTGGGAAATTTTGGATTGTAAATTATGTTTCAAAATTGATCCCACAGAAATCTGGAAGATAAAGCTTTCATACTCCTACATTTATCACTGGTCCAGAGCTACCTCTGAAGGAATGTAAATTCATAGGTACTTTCAGTCTTCGTAGAGGCAGGCAAAGGGGCTTCAATAGTGAAGGGCATTGAAATCAGCAGATGCTCAAGACCCTAATATAAAATGGAGCAGTATTTGCCTATAATCTGTACACATCCTCCTTATACTTTCATTCACTCCATCTTTATTTAAAATATCTAATATAATGTACATATCACACTGTTGGTATACTGTATTGTTTAGGGAATAATGACAAGAAAAAATGTCCATACATGTATAATTTTTTTTTCTGTGAAGTGTCTGTTCAGTTCCTTAGCCCATTGGTTGATTTGGGATATTTGTTTTTTGGGTGTTAAGTTTTTTGAGTTCTTTATATATCTCAGAGATTAGTATTCTATCTGAGGTACATGTGGTAAAGATTTTCTTTCATCCTGTAGGATCTTTCTTCATTGTTATTGATTATTTCCAGTGCAGTGAAGAAGCATTTTAGATAAAGTGAAGAGAATCAATAGTACACATGTATATTTAATACCTTTTAATCATTGCTAGCAACAAATGCCATTCCATGCTTTGGACTGATGGAGACACCCCAGTGAGCTGGGAAAAGGTGCTGAGAGCCCCGAGGCTGGAGGATGTAGTCCCCAGGAGGGTGCAATGCAGGAGCAGTGAAAGATGAGCTGGAGGAAGATCCAGGGCACAGAAGCTTATCCCAATGTGGCAACGGGAGCCAAGCTTGATCTAGGAGTAACCAGAAGAAAATTACCATTCCAAGGGGGATTAGAAATACACTGCAGGGCTGGAGTGTGGCTTGGTGTTAGAATACTGGCCTAGCATGCAGGAGCCCTAGCCTATCAGCAGCACTGCAAAAAGAAGGAGCTGCCTGGCTCTATTCCCTGAGCCTGCCTCACAAAAGTCACGGAATGTAATCCTGTATTGCTTCTCTCCATCTACGGATAGATCACTTTTAGTTGTTAGTTCTGAAAAATAAACTCCTGTGTGTATCTCTGCCTGGTCTCCTTTTCATTTCTCGTACGCTTGTCTCCTGGTTCCTCACTTTTCTTTCAGCCTCTAAAAATTATTTTTTAAAACTGGGGCTTGAACCCAGGGCCATTTTAACACAGAGCTACATCCCAAGTCCTTTTTATTTTGAGACAGGGTCCCACTGAGACAAGAACTTGATGATCCTCCTGCCTCAGCTTCCTGAATTGCAAGGATTACAGGATTTTGCCAAAACCTCCCAGATCTTTAACACACAGACCTTTCTAATTCTGGCCTCCTGTATGAATGGTTTCTTATTTCTCATCCAAATGGTCCAGCTTTACTCAGGTGTTTATTTTTCCTATAGCCTCCATATTGATTACCTTTCGAGATTAATCTTTCCCAAAGGCCACATGGATCATTCTTAAGGACCTGGCATAGATGCAGATGTCCAAGAGAAAAACAATTTCTTCTCAACTTTTGTCAAGTTTGTTGTTGTGATAGACCCTGTAACAAGACAGATTACAGCAGAAAAACAAATTTATTAATGCTTGCAGTGCACCTCCCGTAGGAGAAACCTTGATGAAAGTAATTTAAGGCAATGGCTTAGAACTCTAGCTCTTATAACATCTTTAACAAAGGACAAAATTTTATAGGAAAATGACAGGACAGTGGGTAACAGTTTCAAGTTTCCCAATGTGGGAACTGGGAAGGTAAATATATAGGTGAGACTAATGGATTAAGTTTTATTTGTAGATTCCTCTAATTCATTCAGAGCTGTCCCCTGTACTTTTTCAGTACTTTTTAAAAATTTTTCATGGAGCCTCATAAAAGCAAGGTAGGCACTATACTACTGAGCTATATATCCCAAGCCCAGAACTTGGCAACATATTGCAACATTTTCATCATCTTTTATAAAAGTAATAGTCTAGAATAGTTGGAATTTTTTAAGTGATCCTTTAGTACAAATAGTTTGAGAATCAGTATTCTGGCCCCCCAAATCTCATGATACTCTTAAAAATTCTAGTTATAGATGGACACAATACTTTTATTTGTTTATTTTTATGCAGTGCTAAGGGTCGAACCCAGAGCTTCACATGCACCAGGCAAGTGCCCTACCACTGAGTCACAATCCCAGCCCCTTCTTGATACTCTTGATACAAAATCTCTTGCAACTCTTTGTTCTTTGTTCAACCAGCTGCAGAAAATCCACCAGAGCTCTAGAAAAAAAGTGAAACTACTAGATAGAAGTAAGCCAGGTTTTCTGAATCATTGATGGAACAGAGACCCCTCCTCCACCAAACACAAACAGCTGTACTAGAGTATAAGGTAAGAAATAAACTTAAAAAGACAATGGAATGAATCTGACGTAACTTTCCTATGGACATATACAAATATACCGCAATGAATTTCACCATCATGTACATCCATAAAAATCAATTTTTTAAAAAGTAAATTACTATGGTTAAATGTGAAAGATCAGTAGAGAGAAGGGAACAGGGGGTGGGGAGAGGGAAAAGGAAAGAGAAGTACTGAAGTCTGAATTAGAATAAGATATATTCCATGCTTGTACAGCAGAAAATGGATTCTACCATTGTGTATAACTAAAAAGAACCAATAAAAAAGAAATAATTTTTATGTTAAACTACTAAAAATTTGAGAAAATTTATCTTAGTAGTGTTAGTTATTCAAATATATTTTTAAAAATCTTCCTATAACATTAACTTTCATCTATATGCTCATGATTTCTGGGTTTTTATTTTCAGAGTATACCTTCTCCAAAACATCAGAATCTATTTTTGTGTTATCACATACTTGACAACCCCATTTGAATGTTCCACAGGCCCAAGACAGTAAATATTTATAAAGCTGAATATATTGTGCTCCTTTCTCTTTTTCTTTTCTCTATTTAATTTTGTCAGGTCATGTCCCCATTCCTCCAGTTATCCAACCCTGAAACCTGAGACTAACCCCTTACTTTGTCTTTCTCTAGTTCCCACCATAGCCATTCAACTCTGCACCAAGTTCCAAAGGTTCTAACTTTATCTTTCCAATCTTGCACTACTTTCACTTTTCAGTTTCTCTACCATATCTTGCTTGAGTTACTGCAAAATTTTCTATTGTATACTCCTGTAATTAACTCCTTCCAGTGCCACAAAAACACATTTTCAAAAAACAGATCCAAGTATGTGTGTTTTAAAAACACATGTTATTAACATAGTCCTTGATATAAAACTTATACTCTTTATATTGTGTGGTAGAATCTATTGATTGACTACTTCATTATCCCTTTTACTCTTATAATCAGAGATGATGGAAAGTGTGTGTGTGTAAGGGGGGGTACTATATTACCCCATACAGTTTTGCTACTAAAGTTCTAGATATAGTAGGTTTTTTTCAAACTGATACACTTGCACTAGATTTGGAAGATGAAAATCAGGTAGAAACCATCTCTGTTATTGTTATCATTGTTGTTATTTTTATTGTTTTTGTTGTTATTAGCAAGGTAAATTAAAAATATATGTCTTAAGTGGTAACTCCAGGGGTTGAACTTAGAGTTATAGTGTCTCTCATGAGAGGCACCTGAGACAGCATCAGTGGTGGTGGCAGAAGCTTCCTGAACCCTAGATCTCAGCCATGAATCTTAGCAGCCCCTTGGCATCTATTCCTCCAACACTTCCACCAAAATTATATTTCCCTGTATTAAATAACTTCCTATCTGAAATACTTAAAACATTTTCTATTATCTATACTACACTCTGACTAATTAACATGATGTAAAGGGACTTTCATAATCTATCTCCTTTTTCTCTCACCAACCTAATATGGTGCTCCATCACCACTCTATACACATCCATCCCCACAAATTATACTGACACCATGCTGAACTACTTGCACATCCTCAAACGCACCCTGTTTTCTCATGACTCCTCTGCTTGAAAAACCATTTTGCCCTTTTTCAACTCTCCAACTCCTATTTGTTCTTTAAGATTCAAAAGAACCTTACCTACTCTGGGAAGCATTCCCTGATATGTCTGCCTCCATCAGTGTGCTTATAATAGAATTTTTTCATTTTTCTCCAGAGTGTCTGAGTTCCCTACCTACATTTGAGATGCCCCCATTTTCATTGGGCATAGGCTTCCACCTATGTAGAAAGTGCCAGCTACTTGTGTTCCCACTTTCCTTGGTTAGGGTATCTGCACATGATCTAGGATCTGCCAGTTAGACACATCTATCCCATATTTGGGGTTAGGGGCTATTGATGTGAAAAAGGCATGTTTTCTTTGCAGAACTCACACTGCATAGCAGCAATAAGAGAACCTAAAACCAATTTTTAGAGGCATCAAGCCAGTACTTATAGCAACTTATATCAGTGGTGTGGGCAATTCAAGCTGGAGTGTCTCTGTTACTGGCCGTAACAATGGTATCCTCTCCATCCTAGTTCAGTATGATTTTGGAAGTTATTTGTGTTTGCGTAGGCTCTGGTTTTTAAACTGGTCAAAATACTATATACTAATCAATGCTCCTTAATAAATTCCTTTACTGCATAAATAAGTCAGAATCTGTTTCTATTGCTTATGACCAAGGACTTTGACTTGTATAATTCCTCCCTGCTCTCTCCTACTGCATTTTGTATGTGTGAGTTTAGGTCATTGTTCAGCAAATATTTACTTCTGTGTACTCCAAATACAGTTTCCTGCCCTAGCGGCATTGCACTTGTTCAGTTGTTTTTCTTTGGCCAACACAATGTCAGCATTTGTAATTCAAGCAGAGACTTGAAATATTTTTGTGTGTTTGAGCTAGCCTCCTGATGCAATGATGAGAAGAGTGAGTCCCAAGTTGTTGCTAATTATTCAGTTTTGACTGCAAAGTTAAAGCCTATGGAACCAACCACACACCCCAGGCAGCTGCAGATCCAAAGACAAGGGACACATGGAGTTGACTTGAACCCAGCCTGTATACAGCCTGTATTCTAGAATTCATATCCCAGAGACATCCCACAAACTTAAAAGCAAGAGAATAAATTTGCTATTTAAGTTAATGCACTATTGTGCAGTATCATATCCATAACTAATACAGTATGGAATTATCATTAATAGATCTAGCAATAGTTAACCTATATTATACTTATTGGTATAACTTGCTCTCCACTGGATTATAAGATTGTTGAGGGTGAAGATTACTTCTTATTGGTCTTTACATTTTCAGTGCTTATCTTAAAATCTTTATCAAACTTCAGTGAATGTTTGGTGAATGAAAAAACACATAAACAAATGAATGGGAAGCATTCTAAAAAGTGTGTGTGTGTGTGTGTGTGTGTAGATATAGATATAGATATAGATATAGATATAGGTATTGATTTTTTTTGGTTCATTGCACCATGAGAGAAGCCTTTCAGAATGTCACCTCTTTATTAAAATGTTTCTCCTGTCAAAATATAGTAAAATTGATTAGATCGAGCTAGATTAAATTATAGTTGTACAATAATCTGTGCCTGAGATTACTCCCTATTTATCTTGTTTGGAGTTTTGGGTGCTCCTCAATGAGATGAAAACAGAGAACCAGCTGATAATAAATACACTCAATAAATTTCATTTCCATTTTCTTTTCAAAACTTAGTTACTGCTTTATATACATTCTTTTGCTATTTTATATGTACTTAATTATCTCTAGTATGTGTGGATTCTGCAAAATTACTTTCAAATAATAAATTAATTTCTTTGTTTTCAAATTTGGCTTATTTGGTAGCATCACCCCATCACTCCCATGTACCAAATACCTGACTTACAGCTGAAGCTTAAGAAGTTTATTAGATAAATTTGTCATTTATTAGATTAAGAGTTTCCTGAGTGTAAAATTTTCTGTGTAAAATTTTGATACAATTCTTTTAACAAGGGAACATTTTAGTACTGACTAAAATTGAAACTCTTATACATTTTTATTTTATTTTGATAAAACATGCAAAGTGACTTGTCTCAAACCTTTCCTGAGATCTGTATAATTACTGATGTCCCCAGCTGGGGTGAAAAATCAGGATTGTGTTGAGGTTCAGAGATAAAAATGAGTATACAAGAATAAGATAAACAATAAGAGTTTAGGTTTTGTCATGACCATGACCATTTTGATGAGTCTATAACAACTGCATCAAAGTGGCCTGTTAGAAGACAGAATTCAAAGTTATGCATATGTCCTGTTTCCCTAAGTTACAGCCCTAAAGCAGGAATAAAGTATTAGATCATAAGTAAACAGTTTTGCTTTGTTTTAGTACTGGAGATTGAACCCAGAGGTGCTTTAACACTGAGCTATTTTTTAATTTAATTTAATTTTTAAAATTTGAGACAATGTCTCACTAACTTGCCAAGAGTCTTGCTAAATTGCTGAGGATGGCCTCAAACTTTCAATCCTCCTGCTTCATCCTCAAATGCTGGGATTACAGTTGTGCACCACCATGCCCTTCTCATAAGTGGACAGTTATATTGTCTATAATACAAAAAGCAGACAGATTTCTTTAGGAAAGCAAAACTATGCTTGAATTAAAGCAAAAACACAACAAAATAACTTCTTTGAGTCATTCTAGGCAAGATTTTATGTATGGTCTACCTTTATCCAGGGTAGATTTCAGTATATCTAGAGGAATGGGTATGTTATAAATCCTTCAGGCAATTTTCTTTAGTGTTACTGTATTCAACTGAGCTTTTAAAAATTAGTGAACAGCTCTGAATTTGAGATTACCCCGCCTGAGAAATACCTAGAATACAGTGATTCATTGTGACTAATTAAGTACAGAGCCTTATGTTTTAATAAACCAACAGAGCTTGGGGGTAGCATTGACATTTTCTGGTGAATATTAAAACATGCAAAAAGCCAGCTGAATAGAGAGTCATTCCACCTGGTACTTGGAGTTGTGCCAAAGAAATGAAGTATAGAAATAAGGATGAGATTGTCTTGAGAAAGTAGTTTGTGTCCCCTCTAAACTACAAATAAATGGGTAACTGATCTTGTAGAATTCCACACCATAAAACATAGCAGCAATAATTTTAGTCTGGAATATTTTAAATACCAATGTGATCCTTTACCATTAAAATCTTTATACTAAAATATTCATAGAACATCAAGATGTTATTTTCTCATTTTGGAATGGCCCTCCTGAAACCTGCCTGATTTTTAAATTGAATACTGACCCAAGATAGCATCTTTTCAAGTGTTTTTTTTTTGTAACCCATCTAACCTCCTTGATAAAATGTGTGTTTTGCACATTTTTTAAAATAGTTAGATTTTGAGAAATCTTTATGTATTCTGGATAAAAATACTCTATCTGATATGTGACTTGAAAATGTTTTTCCAAGTCTATGGCTTATCACAGTGTCTTTTTTAAAAAAAGAGAGAGAGAGAGAATTTTTGTTTAATATTTATTTTTTAGTTTTTGGCAGACACAACACCTTTGTTTGTATGTGGTGCTGAGGATCAAACCCGGGCCGCACACATGCCAGGCGAGCGCACTACCACTTGAGCCACATTCCCAGCCCATCACAGTGTCTTTCAAAGAGCAAAAAATCTTAATTTTACTATAGAGGAGTTCATCAGCCTCTTTTATGGCTTATGCTTTTGGTGTTGTATTTTAGACTGACCCAAAGTCACAAAGATTTTCTTCTGTTTTCTCCTAGAAGCATTAGAGTTTTAAGTTTTAGATTTAGGGATATGATCCATTTTGAGTGAATTTTGGTTACATATGGTACAAATTATGGATTAAGGACACTTATTTATTTTATGCCTTCATACTTATAGACTTTATCTGTCAAATTAATCTAAGATCATTTGCTTGTTCATTTCTTCACTGCACTGCCTTTGCACCTTTGCACCTTTGTCAAAAATTAATCAATCATATATGTGTAGGTCTATCTGTAGACTATTCTGTTTGGTTGATCTATTTTTCTATATTTATACCCACATTATGCTGTCTTCTTAGAGTAGCTTCATCGTAAAGCTTAAAATCAGATGGTGTTAGCCTTCCAATTTTTTTCTTTCTTGTAAACTTGTTCTGACTATTCTAGGTCCTAAACATTTTCATATAAATTATAGAATCAGACTGTTAATTTATTCAATAAAAACCTATTATGTTATTGTGAATGGGATAGTTTACTAATTTCTTTTTCAACAGATTCATTATTGTTTTATGGGAAATCCATTGATTTATAATGTATGTTGATCTTGTATCCTGATACTTTACTAAATTTGTTTATCAGCTGTATAATTCTTCTAGTGGAGTTTTTTGGATCTTTTAAACATACGGTCATGTCATCAACAAACAGAGATAATTAGAGCTCTTTTCCTATTTGTATCCCTTTAATTTCCTTATCTTGCCTGATTGCTCTGGCTAGAGTTTCAAGGTTTATATTGAATAGTAGTGGTGAAAGTGGGCATCCTTTTCTTAGTCCTACTTTTAGAGAAAATGCTTTCAGTTTTTCTCTGTTCAGTGTTATATTGGCCTTGGGTTTGTCGTATATTGCCTTTACAATGTTGGGGTAAGTTCTTTCTATTCCCAGTTTCTCTAGTGTTTTAAACATGAGTGGGTCCTGGACTTTGTCAAATGCTTTTTCTGCATCTAATGAAATAATCATGTGTTTCTTATACTTAACTCTATTTATGTGGTGAATTACATTTATTGATTTGCATCTGTTGAACCAACCTTGCATCCCTAGGATTAAACCAACCTGATTATGGTGCACTATATTTTTAATATGTTTTATATGCAATTTTCCATTATTTTATTCAGAATTTTGGTAACTATGTTCATCAAAGATATCAACCTGAAGTTTAGGAAAATTATCCAATTCAAAATAACCTCAAAAAATTGGGGAATTTATCTAACAAAGGATGTGAAAGACCTCTACAATGAAAACTATAGACTACTAAAGAAAGAAATTTAAGAAGACCTTAGAAGATAGAAACAGTTCCCATGTTCTTAGATAGGCAGAATTAATATTATCAAAGTGGCCATGCTACCAAAAGCAATATATAAATTCAATGCAATCTTCATCAAAATACTAATGACATCCCTCACAGAACTAGAAAAAAAAACTGTTCTAAAATTTATTTGGAAAAATAAAATTTAGAGTAATCAAAGTAATTCTGAGCAAAAAGAGCAGTACTGAAAGCATTATAGTACTGAGCCTCAAATTATACTACAGAGCTACAGTAACAAAATCAGCATGAAACTGGCACCAAAACAGACAGGATGACCAATGGGATAGAATAGAAGACAGAGAAACAGACCCATAGAAATATAGTTATATCATATTAGATAAAGAAGCCAAAAACATATGTTAGAGAAAAGACAGCTTTTTTTTTGTACCAGGGATTAAACTTAGGGGCACTTACCACTGAGCCATATCCTTAACCCTTTTTATATTTTATTTAGAGACAGGGTCTCCCTAAATTGCTCAGGGCCTAGCTACATTGCTAAGGATGACTTTGAACTTGCAATCTTCCTGCCTCAGCAGCTGGGATTACAGGCATGTGCTACCATGCCCAGCTGGAAAAGATAGCCTTTTTAACAAACTGTGATAGAAAACTGAAAATATATGTAGAAGAATGAAACTTGACCCATATCTCTTACCCTGCATAAAAGTCAACTCAAAGTGATAAAAAACCTAGGAATTAGATGAGACCTAGGAATTATAACCTGTAACCTTGTCAAAGTCACTTCCTAGTTCCACTAGTTATTTATATTTTTCAGAGATACACATTTATGTAGGCATAACAGAATTTTTTTAAAATAGATTCCACCGTATATTCTACATACATGATCATGTGGTCTGCAAATAAAGTTATACTTTTACCTTTTCAGTCTAAATGCCTTTCTTTCCTTTTCTTATATTAATATATTAATAAAACTTCAATACAATGTTGAATGCAGTGACAGTGTATATCCTTCCATTACTCCTGATTTCAGGGTGAAAACAAACATTTAGTGTTTCATTAATAGAGAGTTGTTTATTTTTAAAATGCCTCTTATAAAGGTGGGTAAATTCCCTTTAATTCCTCATTTCCTGGGAGTTTTTGTCATGATGCTAAATTTTACTGAATGCTTTTGCTGCATCTGTTGAGATGATTGGTTTTTTCCTTCATTAATCTTTCAATATAGTGAATTACATGAACTGATTTTCAAATGTTAACCCAAGCTTGTATTTCTCAGATAAATCTCTCTAGATTCTTTTTGTATATTGTTAAATTCAAATTGCTAAATTTTAAAAATATGTTTGCAGCAAAGTCCATGAGGGATATTTGTCCATTTAGTTTTCTTCTAATGTCTTTGGTTTGGGTATCTGAGTAATGCTGGCCTTCCTCCTCTTCAATTTTTTAAGAAGTGTTAATGTATAATTGGTATTCTTTTCTTCCTTAAATGTTTGGTAGTACTCACCAGTGAAGGCATAGGAGTCTGTATTTTTATTTGTAGGTATCTTTTTTTAATTTTTTTAATTCTTTTTAGACATATATGACAGTAGAGTATATTTTGACATATTATACATACATGGTTTGTGGGTAAGTTTTTAATCATGCATTCATTTTATTAATAATACTTATATTTGAGTTTTTAATTTCTTCTTGGATGAACTTTAGCTATTTGTCTTTCAAGAAATTTGCTCATTTCATCCAAGTTGTCATATTTAGTGACACAAAGTTGTTCATAATATCTTCTCTTTATCCTTTTAACATCTGGATAATCTATATTGATATCACCTCTCTCAGTCCAAATATTGTCAATTTGTGTATTAACATTTTTTCCTGATCACTCTGGATAAAAGTTTATTAATTTTTTTAAATCTCCCTCTTCAAACCAGCTTTGAATTGATTTCTTTTAATGTTTATCTGTTTTCTGTTTCATTGATTTCTACCCTTGTCTGCATTTTTTTTCTTTCTTCTGCTTATTTTGGGTTTAATTTTTCCCTTCTTTCTTTATAGTTTCTTAAAGTGAAAGCTGAAGTTATTTCTTATGTTCTAAAAGACATTGAATGCTATTTATTTCTAAGTTCAACTTTAGCCACATCTCACAGGTTATATTTACCTGTTGTCACTTTTGCTTTGTTAAAAAGACTTTAACTCAGTAAATAATTTTCTATAAGTTCTTCTTTAATACATAGATTATTTAGAAATTTAATATTTAATTTCTGATATTTAAAGATTTCCCAGATATCTTTTTGTTATTGTTTGCTAATTTTGCTTGTTTTTTGTTTGTTTGCTTGCTTTTGTTTTAATAAACTCACTTCATTTTTGGAGCACTCTTAGGTTTACTAAAAGTTGAGCAGAAAGTACACAGTCCCCACATACCTTCCGTGTTTCCTTTATTGTTAACATCTTGTGTTAGTGTAATACATGTGTTACAATCATCCATAGTTGATCTTAGAATTCACTCTGTTTTACAGTTCAATGGGTTTTGACAAATGCATGTCATGTATCTACCATTATTACATCATGAAAAATAGTTTTACTCACTGCTTTAAAAATTCCTGTTTCACTTATTCATCCCTCCCACCCACCAACTGAACCCCTGGAAACCCTGATCTTTTTATTGTCTGGATAGTTTTACCTTTTTCAGAATGTCGTATATTTAGAATCATATGATATGTAGTCTTTTCAGACTGACTTGTTTATTTAGCAATAGGTATTTGAGTTTCCTCCATGCCTTTTCATAGCTTGAAAGATCATTTCATTTTATCTCAGAATGGTATTTCATTGTGTGGATGTACAACAGTTTGTTTGTTTTTTTTTTTTTTTGTTTATTCACCTACTGAAGGACATATTGGTTGCTCACATTTTGAGGCAATTATGAAGAAAGCTACTATAAACATTCATGTGCATGTTTTTGTGTGGGCACGAGTTTTTAAATCATTTGGGTAAATACGTAGAACACTAACAGCTTGATTTACCTGCCTAAGGTCATGCAGTCAGGGTGTAACTGATAGAATTGAACTCAATCTGATCCAGAATCTATACACTTAACCACTATGCAAAACTGCCTCTTAATAAGTGATATAAGTAAGACTAACTCAGTAGGGACATGTAGTTTGAGTTAGATCTGGCTAGAAGACAGAGAGTTGGACATATAGAAATGGGGAGAAAGTTTCATTGTGGGGTATGTGAAATGCTGCTTAGAAAAGTGAAATACTGATGATGGTTACAAAAAATGTGAATGTATTACTAAGTAATATCACTGAATTATAAACTTAAATATAGTTAAAATGGCAACTTTTATGTTATGTGTATTTTACCATAGGTTTTTTTTTTAAGGAACATCTTTCTGTCTTTCTTTTTTTTTTTAGTTGTAGATGCACAATATCATTATTTTATTTATTTGCTTATTTATTTTTATAGGTACTAAGGATCAAACCCAGTACCTCACAAGTGCTAAGCAAGTGCTCTGCCACTGAGCTATAACCCCAGGTACCATAGTTGTTGTTTTTTTAAATACAATGTGCATGTTGATCCATGGGTGTAATAGTAAATTAATCCAAGTGAAATTAAAGTTTTATTGGGGGAATAGAGAGAGAAGGAGTTGGAATTTGTAAAGATCTTGGAGAATCATTGAAATTTTACAAGGAAAAAAAATGAAATCTGAAATTTATTTCTTTGTACTGGGAATTGAACCCAGGTATGCTTTACGAGTGAGCTACACTCACAGCCCTTTTTAATTTTTATTTTGAGACAGTATTTTGCTAAGTCACTAAGGGGCTCACTAAATTGTTGAGGCTGGCTTCGAACTTGCAATCCTCCTGCCTCAGCCTCCCAAGTGACCGGGATTATAAGCATGCACCACCGTGCCAGTGAAATTTGAGATTTCAAAGTATTACCTTCTGTATATGAAAACTTACTAAAGTAAGACAAGGTTAGAGGTAAAAGAAGCAACTCAATTCAGTCTAGCTGCATACACACATACATTATCACATTTCATAAGGTGAGCTTTACTGTCTGTTTCTATACTCAAAAAAGCTAAGGCTAATTCACATTTATCTTCCCAGCATTTGGTAAAATTATGGTAATTTTAAATTAGGTCTTTTTATTGAAAATCCAGTGGGATTCATGTGCTGGGAGCCATCAGCCAAGTAGGTATGACAAATTCCTTGCCAGCTTACTCCCATGCTGTCTAGTGGAAGGACTTCTGAAAGGTGACCTTGCTCAAGGACCAGGGCAGGATCCGTGTTTAGGGTGTTCCCCCTTTAGAATAGGGCGGTTTAGCATAATAGGAGATTAGGGTGTTCCCCCTTTAGAATAGAGCAGTTTAGCATAATAGGAGATTAGGGTGTTCCCCCTTTAGAATAGGGCGTATCCTGCTGCTGAGTTCCTCTTGAGTGCTTAGGGTCAGACAGTATATTTTGGGAGACAGAAGCCCATGTGGAGTGAATTTGGGCAGAGTAGTGGATTTGGGAGAGAGTGGATTTGGGCAGAGAACGTGGATTCCCCCAGAGCGTGTTTGTAGACGGCCGGTGTGAGTTCGGGAATAAAGAATTGCTGTTTGAATCTATAAGCTGTGTGGAGACTCGTGATTTGTGCCCAGCCAGAGACTGCGGCATTCATGAGTAGTAGAAATAACAGGGATTTACTAATCATACAACCCTTTGAATCCTGGCTCTTTTTTAAATTATTTTTTTTTATTTATATATGACAGCATAATGCATTACAATTCTTATTACACATGAATTCTGGCTCTTTCTTACTATCTATGTGACTTTGGGAAGATTATTTAGCTTATCTGAGCCTCAATTTTTTCATCTATGAAAATACCCGTCTCCTAAAGATTAAATTCTAAGAGCTAAGCCCAGTACATATTACCCAAGGTATGCTCAGTAATTGTTAATTCACTTTCTTCCTCCTAAATTTGTAATTTTTATCTGACATTTATTTTGTAGCTTGTATGTGAATCAAATTATTTGCTGATTGATGATATTTAAAACTTCTTATTTGTAAATTTAAGGGTTTCTTGCATTGACAAATGATAAATTTTCACACATTAATCTCTTTCTGGCTAAGAGAAAAAGCACATTTTACTAACTAAAGGCACAAAATTCTAAAGAAAAAATTATGAACATGGTTTGGAAACTCATGTACATATTTATTTAACACCATTTCATATCTTTAAGAAGGCTTTTGGAAACTTATTTAGAAAACTGAAAAGTCCTTGAATACCAAGTGGTTTAACAGGAATTTTTTAATGAGTTAAGTGTAAATGAATCAAAAACACATGAATTCTATTTTCTGTAAATAACACATGGTTACAAAAACTGAAAATGTACTCAGAAAAAAAAAATGTCTCTTGTGTACTGTTGAATTAAAATCCAAAAAATAGTGCTTCCCAAAATGAAGCAAGCACCATTGAGATCATAGAGCACTCTCTTTTGAAGTTCTCTCTGATCGACCATAGCATATATGGTATTTATTTGTATTATGTATTTGATTTTGCTGAGATAAAACTACTTTAGGATGGTGTACAAAGCTACATCTGATGAGACTTTTGGTATTTTCATTTTCAGAGAGATCAAATCAATTGTATTTGACAAAAGAGAAAGCAACTGTCTTTATCAGCATAAATTGTTCATATAGCAACAACTCTAGGACCTCAGATATGAGAATAGTAGGTAGAAGTGGTAGAGAGAAGTTGGCAAAAGCTGGCACCACAATTTCCCAAGAAGAATCACTTATTTTGTCAGAAGAGCTAACCAGCTAAATTTTCATCAAGACACTAAAGCCTTGCACTAACATTGCCAAGTCATATAAGTGTCTCCTAATATTTTAGTTGTATTGTGCCTATGACTTCCTCCCTCACTCTCTCTCTTCTTAGAAAGACTTGGCTATGACATCTGGGGGCCAGATGAAGAAATCCTAATTTTAATATTACTATTCATCTGGTTAAAGCCATCTAGTTCTTTTTTGGTAATTCAGAAGAATTTCCACTCATTGGAAGTAGTAGACATTGCCTTTTATAATTTGCAGTCTCCCTCTCCCCTAAGACGGTGAAACTGACTGCATTTGGTTATTTTTAGAATAAAAACATGCAGATAAAATTGCTTTAGAATAAGACATATGTTTGTGCAATGAAATGGACCTTAAGATATGACTAAATAGATGTTGATTAAAGAACCAGAAGCATTGGCAGAAGAACAGACATATAGATCAATGGAATACAATTGAGAGTCTAGAAGTAAGCCCTCACAATTATAGTCAAGTGATTTTCAACAAGTGTGCCAGAACAGTTCAATGGGTAAAGAATCCTGTTTTTAAAAAATGGTCTTGGAATAACTGAATTTCTATATATGCAAAAGAATAAAATTGGACCCCTACCATATGCCCTTACAAAATTTAACTCAAAAGAGATCAAAGACCAACACAAATGAATCAAAGATAAACTATGAAGTTCTTAGAAGAAAATATAGGCATAAACTTGAATTATCTTAGATATAACAATGGTTTCTTAGCTGTGACATCAAAAGTATAAATAACAAGTGAATTCATCAATATTGAATCTCTGCTTCAAAATACATTATCAGAAAGTGAAAAGACAACTCACAGAATGTGAGAAAACTTTGGAAATCATATTGCTGATAAGGACTTCTATCTAAACTAACAAAGAATTATTGCAAATCAATAATAAAGAAACAAATAGCCCAGTTTAAAAGTGGGTGAAGGATCTGAATAAACATATCTCTGAAGAAGATATGCACATGGCCAATAGGCACACAAAAAATATTTGATGTCATTAGTCATCAGGGAAGTTCAAATAAAAAGCACAATAAGAAATAACACCTCAATACAACTAGTATGGCTCTAATAAAAAATACAGAAAATAACAAATATTGGCAAGGATGTGGATACATTGGAACATCCGTATACTGCTTTTGGAAATGCAAAATGATGCAGCTTCTTTAGAAAGCAATATGGTCATTCCTCCAAGTTTAAATACAGAGTTACCATGTGATCAATCAGTTCTACCACTGGGTATATATTCAAGAGAAGTGAAAATGTAATGTCCACAGCAGTATTATTCTTTATAGTGCAATGCAGTAATACCCAGATGACTATCAGCTGATGAACAGATAAAATGTGCTGTGTTCTTACAATAGAATATTATTTGTAAGAAATGAAGTACTGACACACACTGCAGTATGGATTAGCCTTTAAAATATCATACTAATTGAAAGGAGCAACTCACAGAACACCATATGTTTTATTATTTCATTTATATGAAATGCCTAGAGTGGGCAAGCCCAGAGAGACAGAAAATAGATTAGCATTTGCCATGGGTTGGGAGAATAGAAAGCATGGGAGATGGTTAACTGCTAAAAGACAGGATTTCTTTTGGAGAGGATGAAAATATTTTAAAATTGGTTATGTTGATAGATCCATAATGGTGAATATAACAAAATCACATTAAATGGATAGATTGTGTGGTATATGAATCATATCTAAGTAAGGACATTACCAAAAAGAGGACCAGAAATAAATATAAGTGTCTACTCTTGGTCTTGAAATATTTTTAGATGACTTATACCCAAACTATTAAAGGTTGAGTTAGTAAACTTTTTGTTGCTGTGACAAAACACCTGAAAAATCAACTGAAAGGAGGAAAGGTTTATTTTGGCTTACAGGTTCAGAGGTTTTAGTCCATGGTCACTTGGCCCTGTCACTTTGGGCCTTTGATGAGGCAGAAATCTTGGCAGGCAGTGCATGGTGGAGTGGAGATACTCTCCTCATGGTGACCAGGAAGTGAAGAGAGAGAGAGAGAGAGAGAGAGAGAGAGAGAGAGAGGGCCTGGACAAAATATACCCTTCCAAGTCACAACCCCAGGTACTTCTTCCAACTGGGCCTCACCTGCTAAAGTTTCCACCATCAGCTGAGGACCATGTCTTCAACATATTCCTGAACTATAACATAGGTATATGTTGAATTTCAGGTTAAAGGGTTGACAGATAGGATTAGTTGATCTCCAAAGGTCTTATATAATTGAAGTTTTTTCTTTTATTCTTCTCTTTCTTCCTTCCTTCCTTCCTTCCTTCCTTTCTTTTTTTTTTTTTTTTGTATTTCTTTTCCAGTCAATTCTCAATGCTGGCTAGGAGATAAATTTAACTTTGATATTAATTATATAATTTATCAATACATCTGGCATGTATTTCCTTTTCTGTGACAAGTGCCAGGCACTGTTTTTAATACTGAAGATGCAGAAGTGAACAGGACAAATTGCTGTCGGCTTACATTCTACTGAGGGAAACAGAGTTAAGTTGGCATGGGGGAAGGGCCTCTCTGAGGAAGTGATATTTGCACAGGGACCCGGATAACATGAAAATCTGGAGGAAGAAAATACCAGGCAGATGATGCAGAAGCATAAATATCCCAAGTTGAGAGGAAGTTTAGTCCACTAGAGCAGTGGTTCTCCAACTTGAGTGCACACCTTGAGGACTTGTGAAAACAGATTGCTGGCTCCACACACAGTGTCTACATCAGCAGACCTGGGATGAGGACCCCAGAATTGCATTTCTAACAAGTTCTCAGGTGATGTTGACACTGCTGGTCTGGGGACCATACTTTGAGAATCACTGTGTCAGAGGAATAAGAAAGAAACAAACGTGGCTGGAAAATTTGAATCAGTTTCTCATCTCCTGGAATATTGTTGCCATTTGCATGGGCAACATTGGGTCACTACTGTGTCTGCGTTGTAACTTTCAAGAAAAAAAGAGGATATTTAGGAAAAGGAATTTTTTTTAATCCAGTAACAGAAATTTCACACACCATTTTATTCATATGACATTGTCATATGCTTAAGTACACACTCACATAAAGCTGCAAGGATAGCTGAGAAATGTAGCCATTAGCTGAGTAGCTCAATAAACCCAAACAGAAACAGATTAAATTTGGGGTATATAATCATATTCCCTATAATCTGTTTTAGTTAGCTTTTCATTATTGTAACAAAATACCTGAGATAATAAAATTAAAAAGAAGAAAGGTTTGTTTTGGTTAACAGTTTTGGAGTTTTCAGGTCATACTCAGTTGACCCTATTGCTATTGGACCCATAGTGAGTCAGTACCTCATGGTGTAATGCATAAAGTGGAGTAAGATGTTCACCTCATGTGGCCAGGGAAAAAAGAGCAAACTGGGCATGGTGGTGTGTGCATTGGGAGGTTAAGGCAGGAAGATTAAAAGTTTGAGACCAACTTGGGAAAGTTAGCAAGACCCTGTCTCAAAATAAACAATAAAAAAGAGCAGGGGGGCTGGCATTGTGGATCTGTGGTAGAGTGCTCATCTAGCAAGTGCAAGGCCCTGGGTTCGATCCTCAGCACCACATAAAAATAAATAAAGGCATTGTGTCAACTACACCTAGAAATAATGTATTTTAGAAAAAAGAACTAGGAATGTAGCTCAGTGGTTGAATGTAGCTAGAGAGAGAGACAGAGGCAGAGAGAGAGATCACACGTGCATGTAGGAGACCCTTAAAACCTCTCATGAGGCCCTACCTTGTAAAGGTCCCACACCTGCCAATAGCACCATGGGCTGGGGAGTTAGCTTTTAACACATGGGCCTGTGGGAGAAACTCAAGATCCAAACTTTAGCACTACACTAGATTTAGTAGCCAAAATGTCCCTTTTAAAACAAAAGTCAGATTGTGCTTGTTTTGCTCAAAAAAATTGGCTTCCCATTATCCTTACTTAAATCTTTTTTCCATGTTATGGAATACAAGACTCTTGAAGTTCTGATATCTGCCTACCTCTTAGATCTCATCTCTACCACCAGAAGTGGAATCTCTGATTTTGTAGCACCTACCGATTTCTGAGTTACAAATACATCCACGGTGGCTGATATCAGGCCACCAATGTAACATCACTTAACATAAGGTTGGGAAAAGATGCTCAATTTCAGCTCTGTGAGCTAGAATAAGCTGGCTTCAGCACACCACTACCTACTGTTCTCTCAATTACTCAAGTTTCCCAGCCACGTTTGTTTCTTTCTTATTCCTCTAACACAGTGATTCTCAAAGTGTGGTCCCCAGACCAGCAGTGTCAACATCACCTGAGAACTTGTTAGAAATGCAATTCTGGGGTCCTCATCCCAGGTCTGCTGATGTAGACACTGTGTGTGGAGCCAGCAATCTGTTTTCACAAGTCCTCAAGGTGTGCACTCAAGTTGGAGAACCACTGCTCTAGTGGACTAAACTTCCTCTCAACTTGGGATATTTATGCTTCTGCATCATCTACCTGGTATTTTCTTCCTCCAAATTTTCATGTTATCTGGGTCCCTGTGCAAATATCACTTCCTCAGAGAGGCCCTTCCCCCATGCCAACTTAACTCTGTTTCCCGCAGTAGAATGTAAGCCGACAGCAATTTGTCCTGTTCACTTCTGCATCTTCAGTATTAAAAACAGTGCCTGGCACTTGTCACAGAAAAGGAAATACATGCCAGATGTATTGATAAATTATATAATTAATATCAAAGTTAAATTTATCTCCTAGCCAGCATTGAGAATTGACTGGAAAAGAAATACAAAAAAAAAAAAAAAAAAAAGAAAGGAAGGAAGGAAGGAAGGAAGAAAGAGAAGAATAAAAGAAAAAACTTCAATTATATAAGACCTTTAGAGACTATATATTTCTATCTGTCAACCCTTTAACCTGAAATTCAACATATACGTATGTTATAGATCAGATCTGGAATATCTTGAAGACATGGTCCTCAGCTGATGGTGGAAACTTTAGCAGGTGAGGCCCAGTTGGAAGAAGTACCTGGGGTTGTGACTTGGAAGGGTATATTTTGTCCAGGGCACCTCTCTCTCTCTCTCTCTCTCTCTCTCTCTCTCTCTCTCTCTCTCTCTCTCTCTCTTCACTTCCTGGTCACCATGAGAAGAGTACCTCCACTCCACCATGCACTGCCTGCCAAGATTTCAGCCTCATCAAAGGCCCAAAGTGACAGTGCCAAGTGACCCTGGACTGAAACCTCTGAACCTGTGAGCCAAAATAAACCTTTCCTCCTTTCAGTTGATTTTTCAAGTGTTTTGTCACAGCAACAAAAAGTTTACTAACTCAACCTTTAATAGTTTGGGTATAAGTCATCTAAAAATATTTCAAGGGCCAAGAGTAGACAATTATATTTATTTCTGGTCCTCTTTTTGGTAATATCCTTACTGAGATATAATTCATATATCACACTATCTATCCATTTCATTTGGTTTTTAACCTATACACCATTATGGATTGAATATGAAAAATGAGGGAAAATCCTGAAGTTAAAAATAGCATATTTCTTTGCAACTTCCCTGCTAAAATGCTTCCAGTCTTCCCAGTGTCAGAAAATTGCATCATGATTTACCTAATAGCCAAAGACAAATACCTAAGGACCATCCTCTGTTCACTAGATTCTTCATCTAGTCCTTTATAAGGTTTCATCCCAGAATTCATGACACATGAAGACTTCTTGGGAATTATAAGAATCCATGTACATCTCATCATCCCTGAACAAAGACCTCACTCTGAAAAAAGAGTCAAATTCAGACATTACTGCCAATTTCAGAAATTCCAGCAAATATTATAAAGACTGTAGTTTAAGAGAAAAAACAAATTCTGGGGCTGGGGATGTGGCATGCATGTGGCCCGGGTTGGATCCTCAGCACCATGTACAAAGATGTTGTGTCCGCCAGTAATTAAAAATAAATATTAAAATTCTCTCTCTCTCTCTCTCTCTCTCTCTCTCTCTCTCTCTCTCTCTCTCTCAAAAAAACAAACAAACAAACAAACAAACCACAAATTCTGTATTCTCACTAGATAGATTGGTCCCTGGACCATTGCCAAGACAACTTCAGAGTATACAGGGAATATAAGTACCAAGGTCCTTCACATCTGTTGAGAAACCAGAACATATTTAAGAAGGGTGAAACACAGGAGCTCAAGTATGCTTGGGAGATCCTAAAAGAAGTGGAAAGTAATTGCCAGGGACAATGGCTAAGGCTCAGAAAATATCAACTTTCTTCTTATTCGAGACTACTGAGGATAAAAATAATCTCTAGAAGGAGAAAGCCTTCCAGCTTCTTCACTGCATCATCTAGGACAATGTTGTTAACTTTTTTGAGTTTTAATCTGCCACTCAGTGAGTAACTGGGAACACGTTATCTACCTCACAGGATTGTTGGGAAGATAAAATCATGTTATAGGCCTTAGGACATGAGATGCAGTATGCATTCATGTTTATTCCCTTCTTCTTCTCTCAGGCGGGTAACATTGTAGAGTAGATTAACTATCTGTGACTTAGTGTACTCTCAGTGAATAAATATAATCTTCACATGTGGTCACCAGATCAAATGCTTAACCATTAAGATAAAAATGTTCTCATCACAGAAACTCATTGCCAACTTGTTTAAATTTGAGGAGAAAATATTTATGGGTAATGAAGTAGGGTGCAAACGTTTTAAGATGAAAGGCAAAACTTTGTTATTTGTGTTAAATGCAAAACTGCCAGTTGTAAATGTAAGGGCCATGGCCTCATAAAAAGCTCCTCACTCACGAACACCATTGTTTAAGTCTCCTGATTTACTTCACTGTACAAAAAAGCAGCAATGATCTACTATGTACTGTGGATAACTCATATTTATTTACTTCATAATAAAATAAATTTTCTTAATAAACTTTATAACTGATTTTTAAATCAGTTGTACATAAAACTCATATAAATTTTTTTATATAAAAACCTGGGCTGGGGTTGTGGCTCAGTGGTAGAGTGCTTGCCTAGCATGCATGAGGCACTGGGTTCGATCCTCAGCACCACATAAAAATAAAATAAAGGTATTGTGTCCACCTACAACTAAAAAATAAAAATTAAAAATATATGTATATAAAAACCTTAATTCCCAATTTATGAAGTCATTCTAGACAAAAGCCTAACTGAAAATGATAATTCAAACTTATGGGGAAGATTGATTTTTTAATTCTATTATTTGACATTTAAAAAATTTCTAATAAGTATGCATTAATTTTTCTTTTTTTCTAGTAAAATCCCAATTTCTTTTTTTATTTGTTTTAACTAGTTACACATGACAGTACAATGACCTTGACATATCATACATTTGAATCACATGGCATACAATATCTCATTTTTCTGAGTATAAAGGTTGCAGAATCACATTGGTCATGCATTCACATATATACACACAGTAATAATAATATATGTTTCATTCTACTATCCTCCCTATCTCCCCAGTCCCACTTGTCCCCTCGCATCACTTCTCTCTACCTAATCTAGGGTAACGCTATTCCTTTTTTTTTTTCACATATTCATACATGTATTTTGTATAACAATGAGGGTCTCCTTCCACCATCCATGCAAAGAAATTAAGTTCCAAAAGCCATACGTGGTGCTTGTATGATTATTGGATTCTCTTTGTTAGAGAGTTGGCCTGCTATTTCTGCTCATAGCCAAATTGGGATTAAAATTAGTTATTTTCTCACGTAAGTAAGTAGAGTGATTAATTTTATGTCATCCTGGCTTGGACACATTCTCCAAACATTTGATCAACATGTCACTCCAAAGATATTTTTATGATGAGATTAACAAATCAAAAGACTTTGAGTAAAGCACATTACCCTTTATCATGTGTGTGGACCTCATCCTTTCAGGAAGGCTTTTAGAGAAAAAGTTCCTGAGGAAGAAGAAATTCTGCTTCCAGACTGTCTTCAAACTCAAGCTGCAATATCATTCCTTCCTTGAGTTTCCAGTCTAGTGGCTGGCTTTGCAGATTTCAGAACTTACCAGCCCCAACCATCCTATGAGCCAGTGAGCCAGTTGCTTAAATAAAGCTCTCCTGGCTAATAATCCAGTGAGAAAGCACTAAATTAAGCATTGAAGTAGTAAAAACATTTTTTCAGTTAAAAAAAGTTTTAGAAATGTAACAATTTCTGTGGTATCATTAATTATTCATTGATACTCTATATAAAACTGCTACCAGATATTTTCCTATAATGACAGTTATCTCAGAAAATTTGACCGATGTAAAAATCTCAATCCCTTTTCATTTTAATGGCTTAATTTAGATATAGGTCATATACTATACAAGTCACCTATTTAAGTATATAAATCAATGATTTTTAGTGTATTCACAGTTTGCAGCCATTATAACAATTTTAGAATATTTTTGTTGCCCTGAAAAGAGACTTCATGTCTTAGTAATCACTCTGACCCTGCTCCCCTCTGCCTAGTCCTAGGTAACCACTAATCTACTTTCTATCTCTATAGATTTGCTATTGCAGTATTTTATGTAAATGAGAGCATACTATGTGTGTCTTTTGTTACTGGCTTCTTTTACTTGGCATAATGTTTTCAAGGTTTATCCATATTGTAGCATATATCAGTATCTTATTTCTTTTAATTGACAAATAATATTTCACTGTATGGATATATCATTTTATTTATTCATTCTAGCACTGGATGGACATTTAGAATATTGCCACATTTGGCTATTATCATTTTTCTTGGCCCTTAGTATTAAAATGTGAGATGACTAAAAGGTAGAAAAGAAGAAAAAAGTATTGAACTTTGAAAAGGTCTCAATTAGGTGAATGATCACTAGATAAATGAGTATCCAGAACATAATATTCATTATAGGCACAATTCCTATTAACTAATCATTTCCAAAGCTATAACTATTAATAAAATGCCTTTCAAAATATCTTCTTATTCCAAGTATTTGTGCCTAAGTTCTTCTGTTTATGGGATAAGAAATTGAAATGACTGTCTTGGCAGTATCACCCCAGTTGTATAAGTCAAGGGATTAAGAGTATTTTTGAGAAGGAGTAACAATGTGTTCTTCTTGGCTTTGGAAATAATGGTAAATTTATACATGATGTATGGATGATTAAATTATGTCCTTATGAGACTGTCAATCAGAACAACATTTCTGTCAGGAAATACTTTCCAATTCAGAAAACTTATATTTTACATTAAAATCCTTTCTGGGTTTAGATCCTATTCAATGTCCATATTTCCCTGTCAGTTTATTTTTAAAAATCCATTTCTAAAAATGAAATGACTGGATAATTCTAACTTTGAGCAACAAGTATTCATGCCAGCCTGGTACAGGAAAGCTTAAATCTAATCCTAACATCACTCTTCATACAAAATAAGTGCTGTTGTTATTGCAAAATCCCAAGGTGGATCTCCTTTTAATTTCCCTTAAACTAGCTGTACAGCCAGTATTGCTTTACAGAGTATAAACGGAAGAGTAGCTAAGCTTCCATAGAGCAGAACTATGCTCTAGAAAGAACAGTAAAGTCAACTAGACTTAATGTGGAATGAAAGGCTTAAAAATTCCATAAAATAGTGAAAGAAATCAGAAACTTAGTTATGGGCATTTTAAGTTTTTGCCTTCTTACCAGGAAGGACTCAAATATCAAACTTAAGGTTTGTTTTGCCTGAAGATACATCTTTATAATTTTAACTATTAGTAAAATAATGTGAGTAGCAACTTAACTAGGATTATTTTTACATAAGTCCAGTTAGATCAAATTGTTAGATGGGCAGTGTTTATCTTGAGATTCTTTCATATCCATTTTCTGTGTTTCCTTTCTTGATGTTCTTTCCTCTAGAAACATTACTAAAGTTATTTACACAAATATGTTAGTGAAAACTTGCTTATTATCAAAGAAATGTAGGTATTTTGAAAGAGGTCATAGTAACACAAAGTAGTAAATTATTAATGATGGAATTTCACATTTTGCATGTAGATCAGCGATGTATTTCACCTGAATCCACACTATATTTTCTGCAGTGAGCAAGCTTTGCTATAACCCATATATGTAAACACTTGACGGTCAGAACTACAGATTAGGTATTCTTAACTGGAGGAAGGGGAGTTGTTAGATCACAATCCCAAAGTTGGCCAAGGATAGCTGTGTCCTTCAAGTCTGAAACTGTCACTTGGGTGATAGTAAAGACTTGATGATTCTGATCACAGAATCAAAAGATAAGAAGATGTTACATCCACATTTGTGAGAGCTGCTGTTTCCTGCTCTGCCCTCTTACAATGCCCTTGATTGCAGTTGTCAGCTGGATCTTCTTGGTTCAAACATCCATATTACCCAAAGCATTCACTAAATTGGAGGTTTAAAAACAAATAAAACATTAGTTTGAGAATGATATAACCTAAACTATTGAAGAAGAATTAGATATAGATTTCCCTTTTGAAAGTAGCAGAATACAATTGGCATTTCCTCCTTCTTCTCTAGGAGATCACCCAAAAGGAGAATGAGAAACAGAAATGCAAGCTAAGATACGTATTAAAATTCCAGCCACAAGTAGGTAGAAGGGCTGCCAAAAACAGCAAAGAACAAACAAGATGTGGGAGGAAGAGTAGGAGATGCTTGTGAATGCAATTCCCTGAGAGTTGGCACCTCCTCCAAATGAGGAGCACACCCAAGAATCAGAAATGTCATCCTCAGTGTCCTTACAAGGAGAGGGCATGGGAGGTAGTGACAGAAGAAACCATGTACTAGTTTGATTCTGAAAAACAGAGGTAGCAGGATTAAAGAAGGACTCCCTTGACAAACCATATTTTAAGAAATATTCTGTTGGTGAGACAGAGGATTAAAAATAGAGTGTGCCTGATGACAGTCTGATATCTGCTTACCTCCTGCAGTTGGGGAGAGGTAACAGATCAATGGACTCTCACACTTAAGTGAAGGCACTAAGAAACCTGCTTCTAGCCTTGGACACAGCTCTAGCATCTCTAATATATGAACCATTGCAAATAACTGGTCAAGAAAAGCCCACAGTGCAAAACAAGAATGAAAAATAAACCAAGGTGGGGCTGGAGTGGTAGCTCAGTGGTAAAGCACTTGCTTAGCATGTGTGAAGCACTGGGTTCAATCCTCAGCACAACATAAAAATAAATAAATAAAATAAAGGTATCATGTCAATCTATAACTAAAAAAAAAATTTGAAATAAAATAAACCAAGATGTGTGTGTGTGTGTATGTGTGTGCACGTGTGCATGTGCCCACATTTGTGCACACTTGCACATGTCTATGAATTTTTTATAAGGACAAAGAAAAAAGAAATAGGAAAACAAATGCAGGTGAGCACTGATCAAAGAAGTATTTCTGTGGAACAGGTGAAAGTTCAAACTGAATGTTTTGCTATGGAAACATAAAACAACCTATCCATTAAACAAGACTATATATATACATATAGAGAATATTTTTATCCTTAAAAAGGAAGGACTTCTGACACATGAGACGACATGAATAAATCTTGAAGACGCTGTGCTGAATGAAATAAGCCAGTCGTAAAAAGACAAATACTGTATGATTCCACTTAATAAATACCTAGAATAGTCAAATTCATAGAGATAGAAAGTAGAATGCTGATTGCAAGGTGCCGGGGAGGGAGGGGAGAATACAAGTTATCTATTTAAAGGGTACAGTTTCAATTGGGGAAGATCAAAAGTTCTGGAGGTGGATAGAGGTGATGATTGCACAACAATGTAAGCGCCACAAAGTTGTAGGCTTAAAATGATTAAAATAGTAAATAGTATTGTGTTATATATACTTTACCATAATTTTTAAAAAGTCAAATGATGGGGTAACCAGTACCCTGACAGAGCAGATTTTGCTCAGGAGATGTGAACCACATGGGAAAATAAAAATTCTGAAATAATCAGTAAGAAATAATACAAAGCCAAAGATTAAATTTAAAAAGTGGGCACTTGATGGGTCTTCCAATCCTGATGGGAACTGGAACTGAACAACTGAAAAAAAAAAAAAAAAAACCTCAATTCTTTATTTAAGGGGGAGTACATCTCAAAGGCAGGAATAAGGTTTCAGTGGGAGGAGTGTTGTTTTGGTGCTTGCTTCTCAGTGTGGCAGGAGTCTTGCGATAAACAGGTTGATTGGTGTTTGGAAAGCTACACCCTTCTCCAGGAGGCTGGCTCTAGCAGGCTACTCCTCTCCAGAGCTGTGTTTGAACCTGAGCTGTGAGCTAGAACAGGGTGCTGATGTGAATTGGGCATTCTCGAACCAGTGGATTCCACCTGGGGGTTCCCAAGACCAGGCTTCCCTGCATAATGGCTCCAACATCCATCAGTTCACACACAGCTCATAGATGGCTTCACATGTCAAACAAGACCACAAATCAGAGATACAAGACTCAGAAAGATGGAGAGCCATGAAAGGAATGAGACAAGAGGTGGCAGACCTCCAGACATGAAAGTATCTTTAAAATAACAGATAAAGGAGCCTGGAGGTAGAGTTCACTGGTAGAGTGATCTATCTTGTGGGGAATCTGTGAATCCTCTTAGCTAAGAAGGGCTAATGGCAATGTCCCTGTTCTGGCCTCTGCTTTTTTTAGCCAACAAGTTCTGGGCCATCTACCACCATTTTCTGAGGCTTATCCATTCATATTACTATGATATCCTGCATAAGAATGATGCTTCCTTGCCACAAGGCTTTTAAGACTAATTTCATATAATTATTGTATGTATTCACATGCAAAGACTCAAAACTTCTTCCTTGAAACAGAAGTCTTCATAAAGCTCTAACTTTATCTGTTTTTCTTATTGTTATTGTTGTTATGTTGTTTTGTCCTCCTATGTCACTGGAATTACAGAGATGCTCCAATGCACTGGCCCTGATTTTTAATTGCATTGAACTTAAGAAAATTTGCTTCTATTTGTTTTAGGATCTGCCATATTAGGAATATTTCCCTTATTTCCCTTCTCTGGGATAAAACACATTTTAGTTATTTTTTAATAATAAGATGGAAATTCAGGATGAGAGAGAGAGAGAGAAAAAAATGGCCAAGAGATGATTACAGTACCCTTACATATTCTAACAAAGTCAATGTCCAAAAAATAATTATACTTAACCATATTCTTTTCAACTGTTTGTTTCAAAATTGAAAAACTTAAATTGTCCAGGTAGTCCTGGGCCCTGAGTTTATGTGGCTTTCTCATGACTGGACATGGGCAATTGAGGGGATATCAGAGATCTATAGGTAATCCTACAGGGTGTTTCTAGGATATTGCTCTAGCAAATTGCAGGGCAAATCCTGGCTTCCTACTTTTAAAACACACACACACACACACACACACACACACACACACACACACACACACAATTTTTCCTGAGGTAGAGGTTTACAGATTCTTAATGAAATTTACCTGTAATCTCCTGATGCCTTATTAAGCTTCCACCAATGGCAAGGTCCCCTTAGACCTGACAAAGTTAAAGCCTGTTTGATATTAAAACACAGGAAAAGGTCTCTACCTAAGTAGATTAGGGAGACATAAATCAAGCAAGCCAAATTTCTAAATAAGGGAAATTTAAGCATTGAATTTAAATATATTATTCATCTTTTCTCCATGCAAACATGCAGATATTGCTCCATGAACTTTGGCCTACCATGCTTAAAAACAATGGTTATAATGTGAATACAGTATCCTTCTTTCCATGACTGCAGCCAGAGGAATTTCAGGCTCCACTTGGGAATTTTCACAGTAATTCCCTTCTAACACCCTCCTATATCCTTTCTCTGAAATGTCACTTGGGGCTTTGTTAAGTGGATTCTTACCTCTGTGTGCCAAGTTCTGTGTTGTGTATTCCATGTCTCTGCTTTTCTGCTTGGCACATTTCCCTCTCAGCTTCTGGCTAAAAGAGAAGGAAAATAAGGGAAATATTCCTAATATGGCAGATCCTGAAAAATATAGAAGCAAATTTTCTTAAGTTCAATGCAATTAAAAATCAGGGCCAGTGCATTGGAGCATCTCTGTAATTCCAGTGACATAGGAGGTCAAATATAACTGGTAAATTTAAATTTTTAATTTTATAACAGCTTAAACTTGTAGAGAAGTAATGGAATCTATGTTGTTCTCTGTATGACAGTATCAAACTCCCTCTTTTTCACTTGGTTGTAGCCATCTAAAGTTTTGTGATTAAATTATTTTAAGTCTGCATATATTCTCTAATGTGATCTGTTCTTTGAGTCACACTGTTGTCCACCTTGATTTAGTACCTTTGTCCCTCCATATCCACATCTACATTTTGTTTATAGAAAATGTAACTATTGTACTTAAAATTGTACTCAGTGAAGGTGAGATGCAATGAGTGGTGTTCCTCTCATACCTGGATGCACACCTGGGAAAGCCTCATCACCTTTCTGGTGACTCCAAGGTACTAGAAAGACCTGTGTCATTTTAACCATAAATCCAGTCTCAGTTCAGAAATCAGAACACAAATTTCATAAATAATCACAATTCCATACTTCATGTTAGTGTCCACATCTGCTTTTGATACTGGGACTGCACTACACAAGTTGTATTAGTCTCTTATTACTGCTGTAACAAATCACCACAACTTCACGTCTTAAAACAATATAAATTTATTATCTCACAATTATTTAGGTCAGAAATGCAACAGAAGACTGTTTCCTTGACTTTTTTATCTGATATAGGGAGCCTTTAGTCCTTGGTTTAGAAATCCGTCCTCCATCTTCAAAGCCCAGACCGTCACATCTCTCTGATCCTTTCATTGTCACAGCCTTGTATGTTGCCACAACTTGAATGAAGCTCTTTAATTTCAAGGACTCCTGTGATTAGATTGGACCCACCTGATAATCGAGGAAAACTCCCCATCTCAAGGTGTGTAAACTAATCACCTCTGCAAAATTGCTATAGCACTCATCCAAATTAGCATCATCTCTTACCTCTGTCTTACCTGGATTTCAGCAATAGCCTTCTATCTAAAGCTATTTTCATCCACTATCCATAATTTCCTCACACAAAAAAAAAAAATCAAAAGTGTTGTTTTGAACATTTTAAGTGTAAGATATGTAAGACAATTGAGGATTTCAAATAGTTGTCTAGTACATAGACTTTAATTCTGGAGCTCAAGGAGTGGTTTCAACTGGAAATGTAAATTTAGGAAATGCTGTCATATAGATGGCATTTAACAGAGATAACCAAAGGAGTGAGTGTAGACTGAGAACTGAGTCATGGGACATTTCAACATTTAGAGATTTCAACAAGGAAGGAGTCAGCAAAGGTGTCTGTCTGTGAAAATGAAGGAAAACCAAGGGCACATGGCTTCCTTGAAGTTAAGTGGAGAAAGTATTTTGGGAAGAATAAAGTATCAACAGTCTCAAATGCCAACTGAGTAAGTAAACAATATGAAGACTAAATTGGACTGCCAATGAATTTGACAAAGTGGAAATAGTGCTTTCAATAAAAGAAGTTGTAGTGAAGTTGTGCTGCTAGGGAAATGTGTCATTCAGATCTGCTGCAGGGAGCACAGCTGACTGACAGCCCCAGGTGAAGCTCCTGTAGATCCACTACTAGACCAAGTTTACACCAGGATAGATTGAACCTGGCTACAGTTAGCACAGGAGCCCTCCCACAGGAAACTTTGGCTTAAGGACACACTATCAACCTCACCAAAAATTTTTAGAACTCTGGTGCAGTCTCAGACCCTCTCTCCCCAGTCCTCTTTCCTGCTCCCCGACCTCTCACAGTCATCAGACCTGCAAAGTCCAGGCTTTCCCCAACTATCCCTGTTCCCTCCCTTTATCTTCCACAGGCATTTTACCCCCAAAAATCTCTTACTCATCTAATTTCATCTTTGGGCCAGCTTTTCAGAGTATCCAAACTAAATCAGAGTAGATTAAGAATAAGAGGAAATACATATCATAAAGAGGAACAAACATGGGGCAACATGATATCTAGGTCCGTTGCTAGTTGTATGTTGTATATTGGTAGTTGCATTCTTATTTGTATATTGATCAGATTTATCTGATAAAAAAGGAGAAACTACTGATGCAGGAGACACAGACCATAATTCCAGGAACAAGGTTCTTGAAGAGACAAAACGGAATGAAATAGAGTGCACATCGAGAGAAGTAGGCCAGTTTCCAGCATCTTCTCTGTCCCTCTCCCCTAGTCCCTCTAGCTCTTCAAAATAAAAATGACACCTTCTAGGATAAATTTTCTTTAACACACATTATTTCACTTGATCCTCACATCTACCTTATTAATTAGTAAGCATTAGCATCATCTGCATCACAGATGAGAAAACTCATGTTCAAAGAGTGAATTTCAGGGTTTACATGATTAGAAAACAGTAGAGCAAAGAGTGGAAACTACAGTCATGTGTTGCATAAAGACAAGGACACATTTCTGAGAAATTCAATAAAATTAGGCAATTTGATTATTGTGCAAACACCAGAGTGTACTTACACAAATCTAGATGGCATAGCCTACTGTACAGCTGGCTATAGTATAATCTCACTTGACCACCATCATAAATGCAATTTGTCATTGACTAAAATGTCATCATGCAGCACATGAATCTATTTCTTCCAATTCTAAGTTCATTATTCTTTTTGTTACTCCATCCTGTTTATCCTAAGAAAATGGAAGAGTTTGGATGAAGGATATAAAAGGGTTAAACAAAGGATGGTTACAATAGAGTTGGGTGTCAGTGTGGGGGAAAATTGAAACTCATATCAGGAGTTCAGGGTTATTCATTAGACACAGCCTCGAGCAAAAATGAAATAGAAAGCCATATGGTCCAACTGATTTATCATTCTGAAGGTGCTAGTGGATGAATACAAATTTCAGTATAAATCATCTATAATAAGACTAATGATAAAATATACCAGACCAGAATAAGAAAGTCTAAACCCAGGTCAGTGGCACTTGCCTATAATTATAGCTGCTCTGGAGGCTGAGACAGGAGGATCATGAGTTTGAGGCCAGATTCAGCAACATAGTGAGACTCTGTCTGGGGAAAAAAGTTAAAAGCTAAGAACAGGAGAGAATAGTCAGAAAAATTCCAACATCTTCACAACTGTTCTGCGGGCTTCCCCCCATCCTCTGAGACTTGAACCCACAGATGCTCTTCTACTGAGCCACATCCCTAGCCCTTTTTAGCCCTTTTTCATTTTTTATTTTGATAGGTCTCACTAAATTGCAGAGGCTGTCCTCTCACTTGCTATACTCCTGCCTCAGCCTCCTGAGTCACTGGGATTACAGCATGTACCACTGCACCTGGCTGTTGCAGGCATTTTTATGGTACACACAGCTTGGGCAGTAGTTTAGAAGGGAATCATTAAGGGAAATGAACTAGCAGGGTGCAGGCATGTTAGAATTCAAGGTTTTAAGGCTTTAAGATTTTTTTCATGGATATCATGTAGACTCACTCAAAGAAGAGAGAGCAATTGGGAAAAGGGATGCAGTGCGAGGGCTGTGAGAGAAGCAAATGACTACTTCCTCCAGATACATGATGGTATTTGGGATGGGAGAATATTCCCCTTTGGATCTAAGAGAACATATATAATTGGTCTAATTATGAGGTACGGCTGGTGTCATTTCTGTAAAATCATTTTTTGGAGAAGAGTAGAGAAGAGAAAGCTTAAGTAGGACTGAGAATCAGTAAGGAACAGGTCTTTTCTTTTTTCCTTAATTCCTTGATCAAAGAGGTGAAAAACACATCCTTCCTGACTTATTTAAGTTTTAACGTGCTAAATTTTCATGTTCGTATCCCAAATATCCACTTTCTACAAAAATCATGTGTTTATTCCATTTTATGAACAGAAACATCAATAGTTCTCACTTCACATTACACAGCATTCTTGTACCCGAGAGCCAGTCAGCCAATTCCACTATCTCTCCCTTTTACCTTTCTCCTTTCTCCCTATCCCTTAAAGCATGCTCTCAAATATGTGTTGGCCCCACAGTTTTCCTCATAAACTCTAAGGAATATTAGCCATCAAGGACATAAGAGGAAGGAAAGAAAGAAGGGCTTTCAAGATCTACCCCAAAAAAGAGTAAAACCATAATAACAGACATGCTGAACTGTGCAATTAGAGTCTTCAGCCTTAGCTGGATTTCCAGTGGTGCTCATAACCCTGCACAAGATTTATGAAGCATGACCAAAAGGAAGGAACCAAAGTAAATAGAATATATGTGTAAGAAGTTATCCTTTAGTTCAGGTTGTTTATTTAAATATTTTCTCTTTCTCAGACCTGGTCTCTGCTACTCAAATGTAATCAAAGTCCTCCTACCCTCTGAATAGAAAGAAACCTTTTAGTTATACAGGCAACCCCTACATTTTAACACTCTGTAATTTGCTCTTGTAATCATTTTAGGATTCTTCCACTTTAGATTTTGTGTAGTTAATACTCATTGCCTCAATTTGTTCAGTACTAAATCATTTTCCATTCAACCTCCTTGAGTTCTGAACTAAATTCCTACCTAGACTATGTGCTACACAAGGACAAAGTATTTACTTCCATGATCTGTCACAGAGGAGGGTCTCTCTAGAATGTTAAAAAGATGAATAGGTAGATGAGTGGATGGATAGATGAATTACTCTTCTCTTATCTCCTTTCTCTAATTTTTGATGCCTTACCTCAAATGTTCACTCTTTCGTGCAGCTATTCTTGAGTTCATTCACTTGAACCCTTAAAGACTTCGTCTCTAATATGCTTATTCTGTCTTTTATTTTTGTTTGATCATCTTGTTCTATAATTTCAGAGGACTTTCACATTCATCTTTATAATGAATATTGTTCTTGGCATAGAGTTTTCATACCATAGATGATTAATAATATTTTAAAAGTATTAAACTAGAATACATGGATTCTCATAATATCCCCACAAGACAAGAAGAACTGGTATACTTGTCCTCATTTTATTCATTAAGAAACTGAAACTTAGCTAGGTGAGGCAGTGCATGCCTATAATCCCAGTGGCTGGGGTGGCTAAGGCAGAAGGATCACAAGTTCAAAGCCAGCCTTAGCAACTTAGCGAGGCCCTGAGAAATTCAGCAAGACCATGTCTCAAAATAAAAAATTAAAAGGGTTGGGAATGTGGCTCTGTGTTTAAGTGCCCCTGGGATAAATCCCCATACCAAAACAAAACAAACAAACAAAAAAATACAACCCTGATGTTTACAAAAATTAATGACTTGCCCACTATCATCCAGGAAAAGAACACACATGGAGGAAAGGAGAGCCAATTTTTACCAGCATCATTTCCTGGCTTAGTATGCTTTAAACAGATCTGCTCTTAAATAGCCTTTAAAAAGAATATGCTACATTATAAAAATGAAAAACTGCTGCATTTAGAAAGAGGATAAAGTTTATAGAGATATTTCCCTGCTTTGATCTTTCCTTAAGGATGGCATATGTTATATTTTCCTTTTAACCAGTGTGCACCCATCACCATACCCAGATGTCTCACGTGTCTAAAACTGTTTTTATGTCTTTGTATTACCACAGCCCACCTAGTCAAAGCCCCTACTTATGACTATACAGTTGCTCTAGTCCTTTAATATCTCTTACCACCATATGGGTCCCTTCACCTACCGGTTCGTTCTCCACAACAATATTGACAAATCTTTCTAAAATGCCATTGTTTACACCCCCCACCAACTGTCCCCTTCCTATTTTTTAATGACTGGCCTCTGATTTCAGAATAAAATTAAGCTGTTGTTGGAGCACAGAACACACTACTCCAAAATCTGGCACCTTGGCTTGCTGAGAACTGAAGAGACTGGAAAGGCCTCTGAAGCATGGTCTCCTGACCTTCTCCTGGCCTCCCATCTCTCACCCCTTTTTCTCCCCAAACTGAGTCATAGTATTCCTCTTCCTCAGGGAAGATCATTTAAACTGGAATGCCTCTTCCCCAAAAGCAAGCCATAAAACCTAGAAAAGATTACTCTCTCCCCCTCTTCTTTCTCTAGAAGACTCTCACTGCAGAGGGGTCTTCCCCAACATCTGGAAAAAGGAATGATACACAGGGAGGCCAAGAAGAATCTGAACAGATAAGCTTTCCAGAGTCTCCCCACCACGTTCCCACTTTCAGCGTTTTACCATTAGATCATACTTCTTTTGTTCAACCACATTTCTAACACAGGTGTCTATTCTTTGTTGAATGTAAATATGAAAATAGACATTTTTTCCTCAGTCTTTGGACCTTCATTTCTGAGGTCTCCTGTGCTATGTGAAATTTTAATTATAAATATGCTATGCTTTCTCTTGTTAATTAGTCTTTTGCTAGAGGCTGTCAGTCTTGACCTTTATGGTAGGTAAAGAAAGGTGTCATCCCTTTCCACCTCTATTCTCTAAAGCCTAAAATCTAATTTTCTTGTAGCCTTGTCATCAACCTTATTTCCAACCGTTTCTTGTAGAAATCCTCCAAGTAGCCTTCCATTCTTCAAGCCAAGATTCCCAAAATGTAAAAGGTGTAATTTCCTCCTTTACCCCCCTCTGAGTCTTCTTATTTCTTCACCTTTTAGGCAAATGTTTCATTTCTCCAAAGAGCTAAAAAAATTTACACTCTGAGTATACCTCAGCCATTGGTAATCAATCTTTCCTCCTAGTTTCTTATTATTGGTTCTTGAGTACCTTTTAAGATACATATATTCACTGACCCCAAATAAATTTAAGTATTCTTTTTAAATATATATATATTTTAGTTATAGGTAGACACACTATCTTCATTTTTATTTTTACGTGGTACTGAGGATCAAACCCAGTCCTCCATGCGTGGTAGACAAGCGCTCTACCTCTGAGCCACAACCCCAGCCCAATCTAAGTATTCTTAATAGGAAACTGTACCTGACAAATTGAGATGGGAATTTGGGAATAAAGGGAGAGACAATGAGTCTCAAAGGAAGTGCCCATGAACTATTGAACTTCAGGAAACACCCACAGAACCATTCAAATGCAGAAAGTGCTCACGAACAGTTCCAACTCCAGAGTGACTCAGTTCATGCCCTTGATCTATGCTTTTGACTCATGACCTCATCTGCAAAATAACATGAGGGCGATGAGCAAGTTCAGAGAAAACTGGCACAAAATTGTGTTACTCCACCCTGGCTCCACCTCTAGTCTAGCCCTTAGCAATCTTCCCTTTACAACTATTAAAACCCACACCAAAGGGTTGCTGTCGCTCCTTCTGGAGAAGGCCTGCATTCTCCCTCGAATGGGTATTCCTTGCCTTACACGAAGGCATCTTTCTCTTGAGAAAGCCCCATTCTCTCTTGAATTGGTGTCTATTTTCCCAAATAAATCTGTCTATGTCTTTAACTGGTGAGGACTGAAATTCTTTTCTCTTGCACATGCCAAGAACCCTACCAGTCCTATGTCAAGGCCCCCCTTCTCTCCAGGAATTCCTGGGACCCTTCTTCAGAGCATCTCTTCTCCCATGACAAAATGTTTATATCCAAAATTCTTTTTGGTAATTATCTTTTTCTCTTAGATATTATTTAATCACAAACATCTTCGGTGTCTACAATGTACCAGGAAATCTTTACAGGGGAAATTACAGTTCTGAAGCAAGAACTTTCTCATGAGGCTTTTTCATCACTTCATTGGTCTATGTTACTTCCAGCTGTACCTAATACACTTCCAAAAGCAGCAGATTGCCAGTACTTCTCCAGAATCAATGAAAGAGTCTACCACAGTGGCTCCTAATCCTGGCTGCTCATTAGAATCATATAGGGAGCTTCAAAAATAGACCATGGCAGGAATTCTATTCCAAGAAATTTTGATTAAGTTGACTTAGATTGGGACCTGGGTATGGTTTGTTTGTCTGTAGTTGAATAGATTTTATTTTTATAACAGTTTTAGAATTACTGAAAAACTGAGGGGATAGTACAAAGGGTTTCCCTATACTGTATACCCAGTTCATTATTAATCTCTTTCATTGGTGTAATACAGTGTCATCACTGATAATTAATAATATGTTATTATTAACTAAAATCCATCATTTATACAGATTTTCTTAGTTTTTACATAATGTAATTTTTCTATTCCAGGGTCTTATCAAGGAGACCATATGACAACTAGCTGTTATGTTTCCAAGATTTTTCTTGGCTCTCAATGTTTCTCAGACCTTCCTTCTTTTTTGATGACTTTGGCAGTTTTGAGAAGTACAGATCTGGTATTTTATAGAATGTACTTCACCTGGGATTTATCCAATGTTTCTGCCATGATTAGACTGAGTGTTTTAGAGAGCAAGACCATGGAGATAGAGTGACATTTTTGTGATATTGTTTCCAGGGCATATACTATCAACGTGACTCAATGTTGCTGATGTCAACTAACCTTGATCAGCCTGTAATAGTCTGCAGTTAGGTCTTTCAGCTGTAAAGTTATTGTCTGCCCTTCCCCCTTTCCATACTGTACTCTGAAAGGAAGTCACTATAAAGCTCATGAGGAGATACAGTCCACATGATTTTTTAAAAATATTATAAAAATTTAAATTGTTCTAGGATCTTGTTTTAGGATCTAGTTAAGCTACTTGGAAAGAGTTTTATCATTTTGGGTCTAGATCTTACTTTCCTTTCATAATATTTAACTTAAAAATTTTTAATTGTAGTAAATATATGCAACATAGAATTCTACTATCTTTTTTAATATTTTGTTTTAGTTGTAGTTGGATACAATACCTTTATTTTATTGTTATGTGGTGTTGAGGATCGAACCCAGTGCCCTACATGTGCTAGGTTAGCACTCTACCCTCAGCCGCAGAATGCTACTATCTTAACCTCTTTGTGTGTGTGTGTGTGGGGGGGTGGTTACTGGAGTTTGAAAACACAGTTGCTTTACCACTTTGTTACATCCCCAATCTATCTTAATTTTTATTTTGAGACAGGGTCTCACTAAATTGCTGAGGCTAGCCTCAAACTTGTGATCCATCTGCCTCAGCTTCCTGAGTTGCTGGGATTGCAGGCATGTGCCAGAATGTCAGATGTCTTAACCATTATTAGGCAAACAGGTCAGTAATATTAAGAACATTTAGATTGCCTTGCAAAACCAATCTCCAGAACTCTTTCTCTCTTGCAAAACTGAAACTTTATGCTCATCAGTGAGTCCCCATTCTCCTTCCCAGTCCCTGCTAATCATCCTTCTACTTTTAATCTCTATGAATTTGACTACTCTTTCATTTTTAAACTATCTTTAAATAAGGTAAAGTATATATTCCTCCCCACTCCAGCCACTTTCTTTAAATCTCCTCTAGTCTTTTGTGATTAGAATGTTCACCATCCTTGAGAAGTTCTTATCGGTAGGGTAGCACACCCATCCTCACCTCTAGCCCCAGGTAATACTGAAGTTTAGAAATACTTGTTGGCTGCACTGTTCACAGAGGTAGAATTCTCTGGTACTTTTGTAGCAAGTTTTCCTCAGCCTCCTGAGTAGGTGGAATTATAAGGAATATGCCATTACACCCAGCTGTTGCTGAAATACTTAGAATGCTTGGTTTTATTCACTGCTTTTCCATTATAATATATAACTTAATGAGGATGAGAAGAAATAGAAGTGAAATAGACTTATTTAACATTTTGAAAGTATAATACTGAAATTGTGAGCCTACTTTCATTCATGTTTGAAATTAAGGCAACACCATATATGAAAAAAAATTAGAAAACAAAAAGCAATGATGAGCAAGATGCAATTATTTGTACATTTTATCATTCATTTACAATTAAGCACCTGATACTATGTCTATACTCAATGTTGGAAAGAGAGATTTAAAAAAATGAAGATGCATGGTCTTACCTTTTAGGTGCTCAAAATATAGTGCGGAACAAAAAACAGTTTACAAAGAAAAATTAAATGTAAAAAAAGCAATATAAGTAAGGTATAATAGCATTACAAAGAAGAAGAGGAACCACTTCAATTGTGTGAAAGTAAAAAAAAAAATCTTGGTGGTAGAAAGACAATTTTAACAATATCTCTAACACAGATGAGATTTGTGTTCTGACCAAAACATCTGACAAGAACAGATCACAATTTCAGAGGTCTCAGACCATAGACTATGTGGCAGAAGAAAGCAGCTGAGAACATGACAGCAGGAAGCAGAGAGATACTAAGCTCAGTTCTCAAAATATATACCCCAAAGGCATGTCCTCAATGACCCACCTCCTCCAGCCACCCCTTACCTGCCTACAGTCACCACTCATCTAATCCCTATCAGGTGATTAATTCATTGATTAGGTTAAGAGCCATAATCCAATCATTTCGCCTCTAAACTTTCTTGCATTGTCTCACACTTGAGGTTTTGGGGGACACCTTTTATCTATACCATAAAAAAGTCTGAAGGCATTCTGTGGCTGAAGCTCTGGCTAGTTTTGTGACTCCTACTGGCTCTATATCAAGGAAACAAACTTAGTATCTATATCCTCAGATTCTTTTTTGGTTATTGAAATTCATACCTAACCTAACTGTAAAATTGCTTCGGTAAAATGAGATAAGCATCAGAACATACTGCCTAGCACATAATTTGGACTCAATGAATATTCATTTCCCTCATTTTCTACCTAGTTTAAATTTTAAAATATAAATTTTTATTACTGTTAATACAGTTTAAGTTAATTAATACCCACATATTTTATTTTAGTATTTTTTCATGGTGCTAAAGTCTGTGAAACAAAAGGCAAAATTATTTTACATGTGCACTTCAGAGAATAAATTTACAATCAGGAAATTAACAGTTAATTTGGGTTTTCAAGGTAGTCTGATTTTATTCATTTAGCCAATATTTATTGAGCCCCTGCATGGGTCTGTGACTATGAAAGGAAATGCAAAAATAAATGAAACTCAATCCTCCTCTCTAGGAGTTCAAGGTCAAGAATAAGAGATAAATCATTATATATATCATCAAAAGGGCTTACAGTAAGTATTAGCAAATTGTAGTGTATGGAAGCACAAAATAATTTGTAATTAGCTGAATTTACAAATGTAAGAAAAAGCTTTACAAGGAAACAATACCTTTATTTTTTTAATAAATTTATTTTGTTTATTTATTTTTATGTGGTGCTGAGGATCAAACCCAGTGCCTCACATGTGAGAGGCAAGCTCTCTACCATTGAGTCACACCTCCAGCCCATACCTTTATTTTATATATATATATATATATATATATATATATATATATATATATATATATATATATATATTAGATGTTGGTAGCATGTGGTGCTGAGAATTGAACACAGGGGCTCACACATGCTAGGCAAGTGCTCTACCACTGAGCCACAACTCCAGCCCCAAAATAATACCTTTAGATGAGTTTTGAAGTATTAGTTGTAGTTCATTATTACACAAGGTAGAAGAAGAATATATCAGACAGTAGAAGTAGTATGTAAAGATATAAAGAAATGAAGAATTACATTAGGCTGCATTTAGCTGAAAATACCAATAGGGGTTTAAACAAAGTTTAGGCTTATGTTTGTCCTGTACTAAGAAATCTAGGGATAGGTATTAGCATTGATTTAGTAGCTCAAGGATATCAGGATACAAATCTTTGGGATTCTTTTGACCTATCCCTTAGGATCTCAAGGTGCTTATTTCAACTACAGAACACTAAATAAAGAAATTGAAGGGGTGGGGATGTGGCTCAAGCGGTTGCGTGCTCGCCTTGCATGAGTGCGGCCCGGGTTCGATCCTCAGCACCACATACAAAACTAAAGATGTTGTGTCTGCCAAAAAAAAAACTAAAAAAAAAAAATAAATAAATAAAAGAAATTGAAGATGTTATAAGATGGAAAGATCTCTCATGCTCTTGGATAGGCATACTACCTCAAGTGCCATACAGATTCAATGTGATTCCAATTAAAATCCCAATGTCATTTCTTATAGAAATAGAAAAGGCAATTATGAAATTCATTTGGAAAAGTAAGAGACCTAGAATAGCCAGAGCAATCCTTAGCAAAAAGAGTGAAGCAGGAGACATCACAATACCAGACCTTAAATTATACTACAAAGCTATAATAACAAAAGCTGCATGGTATTGGCACCAAAATACACATGTAGACCCATGGTAGACCAATAGAAAACAAAGAGACAAATCCACATAAATACAGTTGTCTCATACTAGACAAAGGTGCCAAAAACATATATTGGAGAAAAGATGGCCTCTTCAACAAATGGTGCTGGGAAAACTGGAAATCCATATGCAGCAAAATGAAACTAAACCCCTATCTCTCACCATGCAAAATAAAAACTCAACTCAAAGTGGATCAAGGACCTAGGCATTAGACCAGAGACTCTACACCTAATAGAAGAAAAAGTAGGACCAAATCACCATCCATGTCGAATTAGGTTCCAACTTCCTTCCTTAACAAGACTCCTAAAGCACAAGAAATCAAGAAGCAATAAATGCAAGGGATTCAAACTAAAAAGCTTCTTCTCATTAAAAAAAAAAATCAATGAGGTGCCGCAGTCTCTGGCTGGGCACAAATCACGAGTCTCCACACAGCTTGTAGATTCAAACAACAATTCTTTATTCCCGAACTCACACCGGCCATCTACAAACACGTTCTGGGGGAATCCACGTTCTCTGCCCAAATCCACTCTCTCCCAAATCCACTACTCTGCCCAAATTCACTCCACATGGGCTTCTGTCTCCCAAAATATACTGTCTGACCCTAAGCACTCAAGAGGAACTCAGCAGCAGGATACGCCCTATTCTAAAGGGGGAATACCCTAATCTCCTATTATGCTAAACTGCCCTATTCTAAAGGGGGAACACCCTAATCTCCTATTATGCTAAACCGCCCTATTCTAAAGGGGGAACACCCTAAACACGGATCCTGCCCTGGTCCTTGAGCAAGGTCACCTTTCAGAAGTCCTTCCACTAGACAGCATGGGAGTAAGCTGGCAAGGAGATTGTCATACCTACTTGGCTGATGGCTCCCAGCAATGAGGTAAAGAAAGAGCCTACATCTTGGGAGCAAATTTTTGCCACATGCACATCGATAGAGCACTAATCTTTAAGATATATAAAGAACTCAAAAAACACCAAAAAAAAAAAAAGAATCCAAATCTTTACCACATGTACCTCTGATAAAGCATTAATCTCTAGAATATATATAGAACTCAAAAAACTTAATACCAAAAAAAAGCCCAATCAACAAATGGGCTAAGGAGCTGAACAGACACTTCTCAGTATATAATTGATCAATAAATATATGAATAATGTTAAACATCTCTAGTAATTAGAGAAATACAAATCAAAACTACTTTAAGATTTTATCTCACTCCAGTCAGAATGGCAGCTATCAAGAATACAAGCAACAATAAATGTTGGTGAGGATGTGGAGGAAAAGGCACACTCATACATTGCTGATGGGACTGCAAATTTTTGACAACCACGCTGGAAAGCAGAATGGAGTTTCCTTAGAACACTTGGAATGGAACCACCATTTGACCCAGCTATCCTATTCATCGGTCTATACCCAAAGGACTTAAAAACAGCATACTACAGTAATGCAGCCACTTCAATGTTTATAGCAGCACAATTCACAATAGCTAAACGGTAGAACCAACCTAGATGCCCTTCAATAGATGGATGGATGAGTAGGTAACTCATTTTACCTTGTTACTCCAACAATTATGGACATCTCAGTTGTCCTAACATAGTCTAGCACCACTACAGGCATGGTCAGAACAGCTGCTTAAATAGACCACTAAGGACCTGTAACTGTAAGTGATCCAGTTGGAAGAGTTCTGTCCATAAGTTGTTGAATTTATGGGCTGTTTTAGTTTGTATAGTAAATTAATATATTGACAAATAACCAAGTGATATAAGGATAATTAAATAAGAATAAAAAGCCAAAAAGGAAAAGGAGAAGAAAAACAAGATGCATTTGCAAAGAACTTTGCCAAAAGTTATCATCTTAATTGTTGTAAACACACACACACACACACACACACACAATAGATGAATGGATAAAGAAACTGAGGTATATATACATAATGAAATATTAGTCAGCATTAAAAGAGAATAAAATTATGGCATTTGCTGGTAAATGGATGGAGTTGGAGAATATCATACTAAGCAAAATAAGCCAATTCCCCAAAACCTGAAGCCAAATGTTTTCTCTGATAAGTGGATGCTAATCCATAATGGGGGTGGATGGGATGAGTGGAGGATCTTTGGATGGGGCATAGGTGGCAGGGAGGGAGCAAGGTGTAGGAAAGATGATGGAATGAGACCGACATCATTATCCTCAGTACATGTATGATTGCACAATTGGTGTAACTCCATGTACAACCAGAGAAGTGAAAAATTCTGCTACAAATGGTGTAGCTGGATAATGGAATTGTGAGGATTGTTGGGGGGGGGAAAGGCTCAAGATACAAACAGAACTGAGCCAAGGGGGGAAAAATTAAGCCACGTTTTTTGTGGGAAGATATATTAAGAATTTTAAGATGGAATATCAGGAACATTTGTGTGGTTGCAGTCATGGCACTAGGAAAAGAAGCTCCTTATTTCCATTACATTTCGGGGAAATTGATCAGAGAAACTTTCAAGTCCTAAAAATGTAGCCAAGGTTCCAGAAGGAAATGAGTAGTGTATTACATAGGCTACACAAGACCCATTTTATTCCATGCCTTATTTGTGATGAAAATCACCATCACTGTATCTTATCCTTTACTTCTTTTTTTCCTTTTCTTCTACTCCTTTTTGCTTTGAATTTACACCATATGCATTGTTATGGCTTAGCACCTGTGTTAATACTGAAATCATTGGATTATGAGAACTGTTACCTAATCGGTCCATCCTTGGTGGAATGCACTGAGTAGTAACTGTAGGCAGGTGGGGCAAGGCTGAAGGCGGTGGGTCACTGGTTGCATGCCCTGGAAGAGTCCATCTTTTCTGCAGTCCCTTCCCCTTTTTCTGCTTCCTGTCCATCGTGTCCTGAGCAGCTTCCCTCTGCCATGCCCTTCCCCCATGACATGTTGCCTCACATTGGGACCACAGCAGTGGAGTCCACTGACCATGGACTGAATCTCCAAAACTGTGAGCCAAAATAAACTTTTCTTCCTCTAAGTTGTTCCTGTCAGGTATTTTGGTCACAGTGAGGCAAAGCTGACACATGTGTCCTAGGGACTCCATTTCTTCTCCCTCTTAAAATATTCCACACGCCTAACTAAAAGCCAGGTGGAGTCATTTCTAGGCTCCAGGTTTCTGAGACAATAAGGCTTTCATATTTTTTAAAGTTTTTGCCATTCTATCATATTCCTTTTAAATCCTTTTAAATTGTCTTACTGAAATGATATTTAATAAGTTTTAACATCAAATAATATTTTAAAACTTACGAAGAGTTGCATCAGTCCTCTGTGCCATCCCTCCTCCTCTTTGGTTTTCATTCCCCGAGGTCAGATATTTAGAATTGACTTCTTTCTCCTAAAAATAGATCTATGTATGTCTAGCTAAAATGTCTTTATAATTATTTCTAGGTTTTAATCTACAGGCATTGAAAAATGTCTTCTACAAAGCAAAGCCAAAATTTAGAACTTATGAACTCTTCCTCCAATGTACAGACAAATTTTACCTCCTCTTGAGTTATATACATAACAATCTTTATCAAATCATTTAATGTTTACATCAAAACAAACATGTATTTACTGCTACTGAACTATACACTTAAAAATGGCTAAAATGGAAAATCTTATGTATATTTTGCTACAAATGTTTTTGGTTTGTTTTATCACAATTTTAAAACCAAATCTGCCAAAAATGATAATATTATTCACAAGTATTTAATTTCCTGAACTAAATTTCAATTCTAGTACAACTTTTATTTTTTCTAAAGTCAGTAATCACCTTGGTCTTTGTTTTTGTTTTCATATTGACTTAGTTTTTATGGAACTGATCCAAACCTTCCACTAAAGCTATAAAACTTTAGTCAATACAGTCCAAAACATCATTTCCTTTATTCATTTTGACAACACCACTTTTGATATCCTCCATAGTTCTGGTCCATTGAAGTGAAATTTTCACTCTGATCTTACTTCACTTTCTCTCCTATGTTGGATCTCTTGCTTCCTGAATTCCAATATTTTTTCTTGCTTTAATTCTTTTTCTAAAATATTTTTAGTTGTAGACGGATACAATACCATTATTTTATTTATTTTTATGTAGTTCTAAGGATGGAACCTAGTGCTTCACATGTGCTAGGCAAGTGCTCTACTGTTGAGCCACTGAGCCACAACCCCAGCCCTGATATTCCTATTTTTCTTTTCTTTTCTTTTTTTTGTACTAGAGATTTTACCCAGGAGCACTCTACCACTGAGTCACTTCCCAAGCCCTTTTAATTTTATTTTTATTTTGAGACAGGGTCTTGCAAAGTTGCTTAGGGCATTGCTAAATTGTGAAGGATGGTTTGAACTTGCAGTTCTCCTGTTTCAGCCTCCAAAGTCACTGGGATTACAGGTGTGCACCATGGTGCCCAACTCTGATATTTTTTTATCTGACTCAGAGAAGATTTTACAATAAGAATGTAATTTTCTTGACCTCTCTCTCTGTAATATTATTTAACAGGGAAAACCAACTCATAGGAAAACTAGAACTGACACCATACCCAGAGATCAAACTTTGTCCCAAGCATGGTCTGTTCTTCAGGCCCATGCATCTCCCCTAAAAATTATTTACTCTCCCTCCCCTCAAGAAAACCTTTCCTCTTATTTCTTTCTATAACTCAAAATGCTTTTTAAGCTTCAACCATCTGGCACTTCTTTGAGTCCCACATTTTGTGTAGCTCCTGTGTGCATGCACATAAATAAATTTGTATGCCTTTTTTCCTGTTAATCTGTGTATTGTCAGATTATTTCAGCAGACTCAATTTTAGAAATTGCAAGGGCAGAGAGAAAGCTCCTTTCACCTAACAGCCAAAGATATATTTATTATTCCCTCACTTTATTGGTAGTGTGATTAAGTATAGAAGTATAAGATGAAATAACTTTCCCTCAGAATTTTCAAGGCTGTATTCTATGTTTAAGCTTCCAGAATTGCTGTTGACACACCTGCTTTATGATTCTTCAAACTATTTGGGGTGTGTATGTGTGTGTGTGTGTGTGTGTGTTTTCTTGTCTTTCTAAGATTCCTTATTTATGTTTGGAATCTGAAATTTCACAATGATATGCCTTGATATGGGTCATGTTTTTTTATTTAGTGTGTTCATCATTTACTGTGTTTGTGTTTTTTGTTTCATGTATGTGGTATTAGAGTTGAACCCAGGAGTGCTTTACTACTGAGCTCCATCCCCAGCCCCCCCATCTTTTTTTTTTTTTTTGAAACAGGGTCTTGCTAAACTGCTGAGGCCAGCCTCAAACTCGTAATCCTGTGACTCAGTCTCCTGAATCACTGGGATTATAGATGTATACCACCTCATCCTGCAATGTTCTTTATGCTTTTTCAATTGCAAACTTGTATCCTATAGTTCTGTAAAAGTTAGGTTTTTCTGTGATCATTTCTTTACTGTATTTTATTTTTGTTCTTCGAACTTCTGTTATTCAGACTTTGGCTCTCTCAAATGATAATCTTTTTTTCTCTCTCTCTCTCTCATCTTTTCGTATTATTTTTTTGGGGGGGAAATGTTGAAACTTTATCTTCCAACTCTTTTATTGAGTTTTTCCATAGCTGTTTATTATCCATGTAGGTTTACTTTTGTTTTGGAGGAAGGAAATTCTTTTTTGTGCTGAAGTTATTAACTTTTTTGGTGGGATGGAGAGAGTACTGGGAATTGAACCCACAGGTGCTTTGCCACTAAGCTACATCTCCAATCCTTTTTCTTTTATATTTTGAGACAGAGTCTTGCTAAGTTGCTTAGGGCCTCAACAAGTTGCTCAGACTGGCCTTGAGCCTATGATCATCCTGTCTCACTTTCCCAAATTGCTGGAATTCAGGCATGTGCCACTATGTCCAGTACCAGCAGTTATCATTTTTTAAACTTTTTTTTTCCTCTAAGTATTGTTTGTGTGGTTTTTTTTCTGGATTATTTTTCATTTGTTTGTTTTGGTCCCTACTTTATAATAGAGGCATTCCTCAAGTGTCTGATAATCCTATCTTTTCATATTTAGCGAGTTACTAAAAAACTGATTTGATTAGTGCCTGTATCATTCCTAAAAGCAGGGGGCAGTAAAACACCATGTCCCTGAATGCCTCCTTTCTGCTCCCAAGACTTAGGTAAGTTAAGAGAACAATGAGAGCAATTTGGGGCCAGAAGATCTAGAAACATATTGTCTAGTGGGACATTGACTTTTTCTTATGCGCACTGGGAACCAGGACAGATTAGTGTGATCTGTAGAAAGCTGCTTTCTTGCATGTTTTCCAATACAGTTGCTCTTTGGAATGTTGGTCATACAGGCAAACTAAGCAAGCTAATGCTGATGATGTCACTGCTTCTGCAGCCTGACATATAAAACTCCTCTCTGAGTGGGAACGGGAATGGAACTGAGGCCACTGTGGAAAGAACTAGGTCATTCATGCAGCCAGCCACCACTGAATGAAACACGTGAGGGAGAGGAGGCAGTGCTTGGCAAAGCATTGTGAAGGATGGAGGTACTATCAGCCTGTCACCATCTTCTTAGAGCAGTCTTCTCCCATAAACCATATGACCCTGTTGTCACTGGGCACTTTCTTTGGTCTGTCTCCAACATCTAGTGAAGCTTGCTCAACTGATGAGTCCTTTGTTGTAGAAGAAATAGGATCCAGTATCTAATTGCTGGTACTTATTTTAGACAGACAGTTTCATTAAAGAATAATCCTCTATTCTCTTATTTAAGGGATATAGACCTGATCACCAGCTGAATACATTGATATACACATTCACACACATACACCCATTCATATATATGTATATAAATACTTTTTTCCAAAGATAAGATTATATATAATGCCTTTTTTTAAATTTATTTTTCATCTAACTCTGTATCTAAGACATCTTCTCATGTCTATGCATAGGAATATTAAATGACTGCCTAGAATTTCATATTATATATTTATCATAATTTACTTATTTTCTAATTGATGGACATTTTAGGGTTTTTTTGTTTCCTAAAATGCCACCTAAAAAGATTATGTCTATAGACTGGGCGCAGTGGCACACACCTGTAATCCCAGTGGCTCTGGAGGCTGAGACAGAAGGATTGTGAGTTTAAAGACAGCCTCAACAATGGTGAGCCTAAGCAACTCAGTGAGACCCTATCTCTAAATAAAATACAAACTAGGGCTAATAAGGCTGAGGATGTGACTTAGTGGCTGAGTGCCCCTGAGTTCAATCCCCAATACCAAAAAAAAAAAAAAAAAGATTATGTCTATATCTTTTTGTACTTGTGCAAATTTCTAGAAGTGAATCAAAAGTTATGCATATTTTAAATTTTTATCAATATCACCTAATTACTTCCTAAATGGTTGTACCAATTCATAGTACCACCAATGGTGTGTAAGAGTGCTTGCTTGGATATAATCTTGAAAATTCTAAGTTTAATGTTTTCAACTTTGCCATTTTGACAGGATATTTAAAAATATATTTAGGCCCAGTTATGAAATACATTCATCAGTGAAGTTGAACAACTTGTATTATTTTTATTACATTTGCACATACTTTAATATGAACTTTTTCTCCAAATTATTTACCCATTTTTCTATTGGATAGTTTTTCTTTTATTGATTTGTCTGGTTTTCCTATACATTAAAGAAATTAATATTTTGCCCATTTTTTATTCTGGTGTTTTCTTTTAAACATTCTTCAGTTTGATTTCTTCCCAGTGGAAATCTAAATACATTTTTACTTTATGGCTTGGGTTTTACATAATACTTAGGCCTTCCTTACTCCAACATGATAAAAAAATATTCACTATTTTTACAGCAAATGCTATGGTTTCAGTAATCCCAACTACTTTAACCACATTTCATTTCATATTTTTTTTGTTTCATTTTTGTTACCTTACTCTTAAATCTTCTTTGCCATTTGACATGTGTATTAAAATGCCAGTGCCCCAAACTGGTATGTTGCTTTAATAGTGTGACCAATTCTAAGTTTAGCAGAGGGATACTTTACTAACTCTTGGATGTCATAGGCCTATTAATATATTTAACTCTCACTGTTAGCTTTATAAAACCACTTGCTTTATACTGCTGACTCATAATCAGCTGGTGGTACCAGGCTATCAAGTTCATAAAACTAGAAATAATATCTAATACGTTGGATGACAGGAAAAGATTCAAAAAGATTCTGGAATTTTGAAACATTTGGCCAAAAAAGTGAAAATAAGCAAAATCATTTAAAAAAAAGTTTTGCATTTATGTTTACAAAAAAAGTACAAAATAGATTATTTCACTTAACATACAAACACTAACACAATTTAAATCACTGTAAACTTAATATTTTAACAATGTGAAATTGCTGCCAAAATTTTTAATGCATTTTTTTTTACTGGAAAAAAAATTAATGGCTGGCTATTAAAGCCTTTCCCTCCTTCCCTGTGCCAAAGAGAGTTCTTTCCTGGCAACATCAGTTCCTTGGCCTCATTAAGAGATTGGTGGATTGGGTAAAAGAAAAAGGGTTTGATTAATCCCTTGGAAAAGTGGGAGAGTTGCACAAGGAAAAAGACAAATCCTGAAGATGGAGAGGAGTTACTGATAGGCAAAAACTGAAAAGACCTGGATGTCATCAGAGTGAATTAGGAAAGTTTTTGAAGAGTGGACTAGGGATGTCATCAGAGTGCCTGCCCAGCTAGTGTGAGGCCAAGCAGAAAAAACAACAATAACAAAAACCAAGAGAAAGAAATTAGATTAGTTGTTGTATTCTAATAAGGTAGGCTTTTTATTTATTTTTCAATAACTCTATTGACATGAAATCAAAACTAACACAAAATTATTATACTTCTATGATATAAGTAGGTAAGCCAGTATTAAAAGTAAAACACATGAAATTTGAAGCCTTTCAGATTTTTAAAAAAAGTTTTATTATGTTATGAAAATCAAGATGTGAATTGGAGAAGATTTCAAATAAGTTTGAAAGGGAGCAATTCTATATTCTATTTTTCCCCATATTTTTTAATTGGTGCATTATAGTTCCACTACTGATGGGACTTGTTACATATTCATACATGAATACAATACACTATATGACAATATAATTTGGCCAAAATCATTCCCCTGAACTTTTCCCCTTCCTCTAAACCTTCCACTCCTTAGTCTCTTTTATCTACTAATCTCCCTTGGATTTTGATGAGCTCTGTCCCCATCTTTTTTTTTTCCTCTCTGACTTTCAAATGTGAGAGAAAACATACCACTCTTAGCCTTCTAACTTTGACGTATTTTGCTTAGCATAACGGTCTCTAGTTCCATCTATTTTCCTGCAAGTGACATAATTTCATGTTTCTTTTTTGCTGAATAAAACTTCATTGTGTGTATGTGTGTGTGTGTGTGTGTGTGTGTGTGTGTGTGTTGCATTTTCCTTATCTATTCATCTGTTGATAGACATGTAAGTTGGTTCCATAGTTTGGCTATTATGAATTATGCTGATATACACATGGACATGCATGTAGCAGTATAGTATGCTGACCTTAATTCTTCAGGATAAATACCTAGGAGTGGTATAGCTGGGTCACATTGTGGTTCCCTGCCTAGTCTTTTGAGGAACTTTCATACTAATTTCACAGTGGTTATACTAATTTATAACCTCACCAACAGTGTAATACTGTTATTTTCTCTCCACACCATTTCCAGCATTTATTATTATTTGTATTTTTGATGACTGCCTTTCTGACTGGTTGTAATGTGAAATTGCATTGTAAGTTTTGATTTGTATTTTTCCTAATTGCTAATGATGTTGACCATTTTTTCCTATATTTGTTGGTCATTTTTAGTTCTTCTTTTGAGAAGTATCTGTTTAACTCATGTGTCTATTTATTTTTATTTTTAAATTTTTTTTTAGTTGTAGTTAGACACAAAACCTTTATTTTATTTATTTATTTTTATGTGGTGCCAAGGATCGAACCCAGGGCCATGCATGAGCTAGGTGAGCGCTCTACCACTGAGCCACAACCCCAGCCCCACGTGCCTATTTATTAATTGGGTTATTTAATTTCTTGGTATAAAGTTTTTTTTGAGCTCTTTATATATTCTAGATATTAATCCTATGTCAAATGAGTAGCTAGCAAAGATTTTCTTCCATTCTGCAGTTTCTCTCCTTACATTCGTAACTGTTTGCTATGCAGAAGCTTTTTAATTTGATGCCATCCCATTTGTTAACTCTTGGCATTGTTTTATATTGAGGAAGTCATTGGCTGGATTTTCTCAATAGGAAAAACAAGCTGGAATGTTGACCCTGTGTTTTCTTGCATAGTTTCTGATCTAATTCCTAGGTCTTTAATCCATTTTGAGTTGATTTTTGTGCAGAGTGAGAGGTAAGGGTCTAATTTCATTCTTCTACATATGAATAACCAATTTTCCCATTACCATTTGTTTAAAAATCTGTCTTTTCTCCAATATATGTTTTTGGCACCTTTGTCGGGGATGCAATGACTGTAGATGTGCGGGTTTGTCTCTGTTTTTTTTTTTATTCTGTACCATTGGTTTATATGTCTGTTTTTATGCCAGTATCATGCAGTTTTTCTTGCTATAACTCTGTAGTATAATTTGAAATCAGATAATGTGATGCCTCCAGCATTGCTTTTTTGGCTTAGATTTGCTTTGGTCATTTCTGGGTCTTTTATTCTTCCAAATGAATTTTAGAACTGTTTTGTTTTTTCTAGTTCTATGAAGAATTTTATTGGTATTTTGATAGGAATTGCATTGAATCTGTATATTGCCTTTGGTAGTATGGCCATTTTAACAATAGTAATTCCATGAATATGTGAGGTCTTTTTATCTTCTGAAGTCTTCTTCAATTTCTTTCTTCAATGTTCTATAGTTTTCATTGCAGAAGTCTTTTACCTCCTATCTTAGATTTATTCCTAGATTTTTGGTTTGGGGTAGTGGTTTGTTTGTTTGTTTTGTTTTGAGGCTATTGTAAATGGAATTATTTTTCTGACTTCTTTCTCACCAGATTCATTGTTGGTATATGGGAAAGCTATTGATTTTTGTATGTTGGTTTTGTAACCAAATGTGTTTATTACCTGTCAGAGTCTTTTGGTGGATTTATTTTGATCTTCTAAGTATGGGATCATATCATCTGCAAATAGCCCCATAATTTGACTTCTTCCTTTCCTATGTTTTACCTTTTATTTTCTTCTCTTGCCTTAAAATTGCTCTGGCCAGAATTTCTAGTACTATATTAAATAAGAGTGGTGAGAGTGGACATCCTTGTCCCAGATTTTTAAAGAAATGCTTTCTGGTTTTCTTATGTAGGCACTTATAAACTTTCCTCTAAGAACTGCCTTCATCGTTTCTCAGAGATTCTGATATGTTGTATTACTATTCTCATTTGAGTCTGAGAATGTTTTAATTTCTCCCTGTATCTCTTCTATTACCCATTCATTATTCAAAAATATATTGTTCAATCTCCATGTGTTTGTGTAGCTTCTGTAGGGTTTTGTCATGGTGATTTCTAATTTCATTCCATTATGATCTGATAAAGTGCAAGGGATTATATTGGGTTTTTTTGCATTTGTTAAGAATTATATCATAGACTAAGGGTAGGTTTTTTAGATTAGAAGAGTTTTGTGGAGTTTTTTTAAGAAAACATTGTCACGTGTTAGGAATATTGCCTTACTTTGTATGGGTTTTAAGAGATTAAGTAAAATTAAATTTTTTTCCAATTATTTTTTAATATCTGAAATGTGTCTTTCTATTGAACTTTCAGTGACAGACTGTCTCTATTACATGCAGTTTTAAAAATCTTAAATTTCATAAGCAAAACTGTGGAGTCACCATATTACTATCTTCAACTCTGGATGCCACATTTTTACAAGCTCTGTTAGTTTGGTAGAACCACCATGAAGAAGTGCTACAGACAAGGTAGCTTAAGTATAAGAAGTTTATTTTTCCCTCATTCTGAAGGCTACAAGTCAGAAATCAAGGTGTCTGCAAGATTTTGTGTACAAGAGTTGCTGTTGGTTGTTTCCCTATGCATATCCCCTTCCATACTCCTTAATACAGTTTACAATGAGGGAAATGGGCAAACTAGATGGAAGTTAATGCTGCTGGAATCAGCCCTCAGTGAATGACAGGTGGAAACGGTAGGAAAATATCCAACTTCTTTGCCTCTCAACTGGAATAATTCTGAGAAATATTTTACACTATCGACCAGAGTTCTCCAGGAGGAGTCAAATCCAGTTGCATAATAGTAACTTGCTCTATAATGAATCCTTTATTGGATTCCTTGCCTTCCCGGTCTGCTGGGAGCCATCAGCCAAGTAGGTATGACAATTTCCTTGCCAGTGTACCCCCATGTTTCTTTAGTGGAAGGACTCATGGAAATAGGACATTTTGCAGCTACATTGCATGTAAGGTGACCTTGCTCAAGAACCAGGGCGGATCCGTGTTTAGGGTGTTCCCTGTTTAGCATAATAGGAGATTAGGGTGTTCCACATTTAGAATAGGGCGTATCCTGCTGCCTGAGTTCCTCTTGAGTTCTTAGGATCAGACAGTATATTTTGGGAGACAGAAGCCCAAGAGGGGTGGATTTGGGCAGAGAACGTGAATTTCCCCAGAACGTGTTTGTAGAGTGCTGGTGACAGTTCCGGAAGAAAGAATTGCTGTTTGAATCTACAAGCTGTGTGGAGTCTCGTGATTTGTGCCCAGCCAGAGACTGCGGCACCAGTCTCAATTCCCTGCTCACATAAAAGTGCTTCCAGGAACCACCTCCCAAATTAACTACCAATTCTTAAATCTTGACCTCCAAGTCACCTTCTGTGGGAAACCAACTTAAGACACTGCTCAAATGTCATAATGGTTACTAGTAAAGCCAAACAGATGTTCTCTCTCAGGTACTTAAATTGGAAGTATAATCTTTAAAACCCCTAAGTCTTAGCTAGGAAAAAATAAAAAAAGCTCTTTTTTTCTGTGGAGCAAACACTTGAAGAGACTTTAATAACCTGACACCTGAACGACCAATCATTGTTTTGGATGCTCAGCATCCCTTTCTACCCGCTTTTCGTAACTGTAGCCTCCCTATACTCTACTGTCACATATACATGCATACATCCTTTGGGAAACTATCTGTCCCTCAATTTGCGAGACTCTGTCCCTGTTCCAAAAAAGGTACAGATACCCCACAACTGTCAGTCATAATCCCCTGTTTTTCTGGAAGTTTGGTATACCACTGACACCAGATAAAACTTCTGCCTTTAGATGTTTTAAGGGGCTAGGAGGAAAGAAACTATCTTGATCTCCTCAGTTTGCAAAGATGTAGTGACGTAAACTTGAATTTGTTTATGCCTAGCTCTCACATGTCCTTGTTACCACAGCATGAGAAGAAAGGTCCATCTTCAATTGAAGTGGTTGAAAGAAACGCATAGGGATATGCAGGAAAGGAAGGGGTTAAGGATAGCAAACAAGACCTAGAAAGGTTTTTAAGTCACCAAAACCCTATAAAGCAGCTTCTCCTTGTATTTCTCTTTTGAAGAGTCAATAAATTTCTTCTGGGGGGCTGTGGCTCATACCTGTAATCTCAGTGAGGATCACAAGGTCAAGGAAAGCCTCAAATAGTGAGACCCTGTCTTTAGGGGAAAAAAATAAAAGGGCTGGGGTGTAGTGCAGTGGTAAAGTGCCCTGCGTTCAATCCCCTATACCCCCACCCCCCCCAAAAAAAAGTAAATAAAATTTTCTTTTACTTTTTTAGTTACCTTTAATTGGATTTTAATCACTTGCAAACAAAATACTTTATACAAAAATTGGAAAAGCAACTCCAAAACTGACAGGAATACATTGTAATATTGAGTCCCCCCTCCCTCCACTATAAACATCCTTTAACAGCACCTCAATCCTCAGGGAATGGTACAGCAAGATTCCATACTTTCCATTGCACCAAGAGATCTGTTAATGGAGATGAGAGTTGTAATGGTTTAAATATGAGGAGTCCCCCAAAAGTTCTTGGGCAGGACAATTCAAGAAGGTTCAGAGTGAAATGATTATGAGAGTTCTAACCTAATCAATAGATTGATCCATGATATGGATTAACTGGTGATAAATGAAGGAAGGTAGGGTATGACTGGGGATGTGCCTTTGTAGTTTATATTTTGTTCCTGGTAAGGAGAGCACCCTCTCTCTCTCTGCTTCCTGATTGCCATGTCCTGAGCTTCTTTCCTCCACCATACCCTTCCTCCATGATGTTCTCCCTCTCCTCCAGCCCAGAGCAATGGAGTCAGCTGTCTACAGACTAAGACCTCTGAAACTGTGAGTCAAATTAAACTTTTCCAATTGTTTTTGTCAGGTGTTCTGGTCACAGTGACAAAAAAGAAAAAAAGAAGCTCACTGAAACAAGGGTACACCCAGTCAAAAAAGATTTCAGAAAGAAAAGAAGATTTTTTTCCTTTTTTTTTCAGTGTTGGCGATTGAACCCAGGGGTGTTCTATCACTGAGCTTCATACTCAACCTTTTTTATTTTACTATTAGATGGTCTCACTAAATTGCTGAGGCTGGCCTCAAACCATCCTCCTGCCTCAGCTTCCCTAGTCATTGGCATGCAGGTGAGCACCACAACATCCAGCTATGAGAAGATTCTTTTCTTAATTGTCTCATTTGGCAGTGAATAAAGGGGAGATTACAGTAAGAATATAAACTCTTCTTTCTAGGAGTTAGATAAAATGAAAAGCTTTTTTTTTTTTTTTTTTGAGAAAAGCTTTAGGGAAATTTAGCCATCTTTGAAAAGTGATTTCTTCCAAAACCTTTAATAAATGTATCTGAGTAAATCAAAACAATTAAATTGTCATCTGGCCACTTTCATGTGACTGTCTTAAAAAGAGAAGAAAGAAAGAAAAAGAAAATCTTAAAATTAATCTGAAGGGGCTGGGGTTGTGGCTCAGTGGTAGAGCAGTCGCCTAACACATGTGAGGCACTGGGTTTGATCCTCAGCACCACAAAAAAATAAATAAATAAAATCAAGGTATTGGGTCCATCTACAACTAAAACAGTTTAAAAAATTAATATTAAACCTAGACTCTATCTCTTCAACCTGATTTCTTTTTCCTGTCCCTTATCAGGATAACATCATTTGCAAACTTACAAATGGAATACAGAAATCAGTGAGTTATTTTTAATTACATTTTTGCTTTTTCATCCTCTATATCCAGTGAATCAACAAGTTGTACTCATTTCATTTTCTAGCTGTCTCTTGACTCTATGCTTATTCCAACTCATTTGTTGCTTCCTCTGTTCACACTTTCATCAGACTGGATTAGTAGTCTAAAATACTAAGTGCTCTCCCCTTCATTCTCCCCTTTCATCCATTTTAACCCATTTTTTCCACTCTGGAGGCCATCTTTGTTGTTTTATCTTTAAAGAAGATCTGTTTGTTATTTCCTCCATTCTACACCCCCTTAAAACTGCAAAGTATTTTGGACATCTAATGATATCCTTCCAGAAAATTCCCAACTTCCTTGTGGCAATAACAGAATTACTTGCAGGAAACCACCTCCCCCATTAGTGTAGGATTACCCCATTTCCAGTTCGAATGATGGATGTTCTAATTGGCCTGCTCTTCCCTAGCCACAAAGGATATTTTAGGGAAGGACACTTTAACCATGCCTAATTCACTGAGAGCACAGCATTCCCCTACCAAGAGGAGGTTTTTTTTTTTTCAGGGTGGGAATGTTACAAAATCATATCTAATCAGGTAAACTGACTGGTTCTTGCCATGATAGGAAGCAGACAGAAAATTAAGGTAGCACAAAGATGAGGATGGAGTCAATAGATCCCAGAGAGCCAGAGCTAAGGCACAAAAACTCCGTCCTATAGATGAAACTGCCTGGACTTAGAGCTAAACTCTGGATTTCACCATTACATAAGACAACAATTCTTGTTTGTTTAAAGAAGGTTGGATTAGGGTTTCCATTCTTGCAGTGCAAATATTTGTAGTTAATATCCTTTGAAACTAATGTTCCATGCACATGAAAGAAAGGCAGAAGTCCTTCATAGAGCTGAAAGCACGTTTGTATTTGCTGCATTGGCTCCATCCACAGAGGCCTACGTTTAACTTTTGTTCATGCCACTCCCTCTTCCTAAAACCTTTTGGCCTCCCACACATCTAATATTATGCCTCTTATCCTACTTTACTCTCAAAGCCCTCAAATAGACCAGATGCCTCTTGTTATTCACTCTTAAGGCACAGTAGGGACTCCTTTTTGGTAATGGTAAGTATATAAAATTTATATTTATTTGTTATATTATTTCACCAATAACTATTCCTTTCTCTTAACTGTAAATTACATGTAAGAAACTGTCTCTGCCAGGCACAGTGACTCATGACTGTAATCCCAACAGCTAGGGGGAGGCTGAGAATAGAGGACTGCAGGTTCAAAGCCAGCCTCAGCAAATTGGTGAGGCCCTAAGCAACTAAATAAAGGTCTAGAGACCCTATCTCTAGATAAAATATTTTAAAAAGAGGGGACTGGGGATTTGGCTCAATGTTTAAGTGCCCCTGGGTTCAATCCCGGATACAAAAAAAAAGAAAGAAAGAAAGAAAGAAAGAAAGAAAGAAAGAAAGAAAGAAAAGAAAGAGAGGAAAGAAAAGGAAAAAGAAAAAGAAAAAAGAAACTGTCTCTTTTTGCTCACTAATGAGAGTCCCTGACGCATAGTAAGTATTTAACATTTTGTTGTTGTTGTTGAATGTACTAAATAAATTCAAATATTAATTTAAAATATGTATATAGTTTAAATAACTAAGATGATAAATTTAATGTTATGTGTATTTAATTACAAAAAAACTCTACATGTGGGAAACACTGGTCTCAGTCATTAGTTTTGGTTGCTCATTCTCATCTAGTATTTTATTCATTCCTTCCATTAAAAATATTTACTGAAAACCTACTGTGCACCATGCATCATTCTAGATTGTAGAGATAGATACAGTAATGAATAAGGCAGATAACATCCCTGACCTCAAAGAACTATGATCTTACTGTTTATGAGATTATATTTATAGGAATTAGCAGAAATGGAACAGAAAATCCAACTTCACAGTGGTTTTAATACTCAAGATATCATTCTTGCATAAAAATATCTATTTGGCAGACATACCTAGGACACTTTTATAGCTATGTTCTTCATCAATCCTATAGCATAACAATAATAAGTATGGTACAATAAATGTGGTACAAAGTGACTGCTAAGTAAGGGATTGGAAAGCTCATGGTGAGGCTAAAGACTGAAATTCCCTCTCCTGGCTGAGAAGATGGCAATCTTCATAAGCATATTTTATCTAGAAACTCAGTCAATGTGTCCACTCAGGCTGGAGATTTGGAAGAGTCAATAGGAAAATGTTACTTGGTTGGATCAGGTTGGTTTTTATAGTGCAAGATAAGTTACAAGTAAGAGACAACTGGATCATCAGAAATCAGAGAGAAAGTTGGGTACAGTGGCTCACATCTGTAATCCCAGTGACTGGGAAGACTGAGACAGAAGGATTGAAGTTCAAGGCCAGACAGAGAATTTAGTGAGACCCTGTCTAAAATAAAAATAAATAAACAAATGGGGGCTGGGATTGTGGCTCAGCGGTAGAGCGCTCGCCTTGTACGTGCAAGATCCTGGGTTCAACCCTCAGCACCACATACAAAAATAAATAAATATATAAATAAATAAATGAAAAAAATAATTAAAAAAAATAAACAAATGGGCTGGGGTGATAGAGCTCAGTGGTAAAGCAACTTTAAGTTCAATCCCCATTACCATTCAGAAAAAAAGAAATCAGAGAACAGGAACTGTTAAGAGATGCTCTGTAACTGTGGTCTGTGTCAAAGAGGGTAAGTAAATAATCCTGAGCTGAATTTTCTGACCCAAGATAAAGATAATGGAAGCAAAATCCACAATTCTGGAAACTGAAGAAAAGATGAAACAGGGTCCTGGATCAGCTTTACCAAGCACCTCCTACTGGCCCTGCTTTGCCTGGTAAAGTTTTCACTAAGCCCCTACTTTAGAGCCCAACCACTGAAATTCCTGGGAAGGGAAGCCCAGGATGGTTTCATGTCTTCCAAGGGAGTCTCCAGAACTCTTCTCAGTAGAAAATAGAATCCTAAATTAGCTTATCCCTCACAAGCGATCCTTCCACTGTCTTGTTCAGATATAACGACAGTGGACACTGATTGTACTCCAGGAGGAGAGAACCAACTACTTTGGCTAACTAAGGGATTCACCCCATCACTGGGGCAGGGAGTATATTCCATGCCTAGGATGCAGAATATGATCAATGCTATTGGTAAGTGACCACTCTAAGTTGTTTCATCCCCTTTCTGTTCCACATGGCTTTTGTTTTTTCTTTAATTAATCATCCAGATACTTACTCTTCCACTTTTATTAGGTTAAATTGATCATTTGACCAGAGTTTGCCAATACACAGAAGCTTCTGGGCCAACCTGAGAGTGATAAATGTTTCCAAGAAACCCTAAAGCTAGAAGCACTAACTGGATTAGAACCTGGGGAAGGAAGGAGTTTCAGTATGTACATGGAAGAGTTGTACTACCATGGATGGTAACAGTTATGACACTTTGTACGCATGAGGAGAGTGTGTGTGTGGATATTGAATGGTCAGGAGGATTACACTTTTACCTGCCCAGCACCGAGGGGTTTCCTTTACAAAACCTTTTTCACCTTCATAGTTGAGTTAAACAATTTTAGAAGGACGAAACCTATGCCTCTCCAGCTTGGTTAGTGTATAAAGCAGATAAATTTATTCCAATCCTCCTGGCTCAATGAATGATTTAGGAAAATGTATGTGTTCCAAATTCTATCAATAGAGTCAGCCTCCTAGTTTTGATTGAATTACTGAGAAAGAGACACTCTATTTACATAGAGACTTCTTGACTGATCTAATATAAATTTGTAGCTGTGAGCTGTAGAGCATGCCTATAATCCCAGCAGCTCAGGAGGCTGAGGTAGGAGGATCGCTAGTTCAAAGCCAGTCACAGCAACTAAGCAAGGCCCTAAGCAATTTAGCAAAACTCTGTCTCTAAATAAAAACATTTTAGATATGGTTCAGTGATTAAGTACCTCTGAATTCAATTCCCATGCCTAAATAAATAAATGAATAAAATATAAGTTTGCACTCTCAGGGTTCAACCTTCTATCATTTCAGGTAGAGAGTCCTTGAGAATGAATCTTGAGCAAAGCAAAGCAGAGTAAGAACCAAAGAATGAGAACCAATACATAACCTTTTTGTTTAGCCATTGGAGTATATGCCATGGACATTTTTTTGGAGCCTAGCACCTTGAGAACACCTTCCCTTTGGCTAGAGAGTTTCCTTCCTCTGCAAATTAGACATCAGAAATCGTCCTTTGCTAGCACCCCTTGCAGCTGTACACAAGTAGGTGACCCGATCCTATCAGACACTGTTGTGAAACTTCCTTTGAGAAGAGAGTAATGTGAGAAAGAAATGCCATGTGGCATCTACTTGTGCCAATGACAGTGACACCACTGCCACTTGGCCTTCAGAGGTGGCACTGGTGAGTTCCTGGTAATAACTGGCAGGAGCACCCACGTCAGTAAAGTTCAGTTCCTGCTGGTGATGCCAGGAGGTGGAAGCAGTAGCAGCATCTTTAGGCTCATTCTGATACCTGTTTTAGGTGGTGTCCTAAAAACTCAGCCTTGAACCTAACTCTTCAGACCTCGTGGCAATTCTGTGACCTACCAAATATCCTTTGACAAATTTTTATTGACTTAACCAACCAGTTAGGTTTCTGTCATTTTAAACTAAAACTTCTTGTACTAATTTACAATCAGTAAGTCATTTGATATGTGAATATATAATGAATGAATGAACAAATGAATGAATGTCAATTCTGAAAGGGAGATATTATTATTCCCATTTTTAATGTAGTCAGCTTTGTGTTCCTACAAAGAACTACCTGAAACAAGGATATTTGTAAAGAGAAAAAGTTGATTTTACTTAGTTCAGAGGTTCAAATCCAAGATCAGTTATTCCATTGGTTTGAACCTCTGGTGATGATGGTATATCACAGCAGGATTATGGGGTGGAATAAATCATTCACATCATAATCGAAGAAGCAGAGCAAGAAGACACACCAGGGTCCCACAATCTCACTTGAGGGCACATCCCCAATGACCCAAGGACCTTTTAAAAAGCTCCATTTCTTAAAGGTTCTGTTCCCTCTCAATAGCGCTACCCTAGGGACCAAATTTACACATGGACCGTTGGTGGATATTTCATCCAAACCATAACACCAATGTACAGATAAAAATAGATTCAGTAATATTTAACACATCTTTCTCTTCATATTAACAATATTAATAATTAATAACTAATATTAATAAGGCTACATAGCTAACAAATTCTAGAGCAGAGATTTGAATTTTAGCCTTTTGTTTTAATCTCCAAAGTCCATACTTTTGTAGTATGTCATTTGAAAAATGTTTTCAGAAATCATCTTGTGGCAGATAGAACAGATTGGCTTACTCAGAATTCATTCCAATCTTCTACTGTTTCTTCCCATACAAAAGCTAGAAATCTAAAAGCCATGTTTCCCAGACTCACTGGCAACTCCAATTATGATTTAGGCTTTACCAATTAGATGCATTTGTGTGAAGATTGAACTTATAACTGACTCAAGTATAAGGAAAAACTCCCTGAGGACTTCATTTTAATGGTACAAATCAGGTACAGCAAGATTTTAGGGTCAAGAATGGAGGCTGTGTCTCTCTGACTCCTGAGTTATGACAAGCCAGTGTGATCTAGAGTTGGCAGGTGCCACAGGGCTTCTTGATTCCCCAGCTTGCCAATTTTTTGCTGAGAGACATTCTTAAGACAGGTCAGCTCTATAATAGTGTACTGGGAGGATTCTTGGAAACCCAGCCCAGAACCCACTCGTCCAGCCCTTGAAATTGAGTACCTGATCTCTACATCCAGTTCTTCCTTGCTTAAACTACTTGAATGGTTTCTACTTCTTTTGAATCCTTTCTAAAATTAGCATGTAAAGAGCTCAAGCACATTATAACCATGCAATACACAGGGATTCTCATTTTTCCTCAGTGTTGCAATTAAGGGGAGAGAACATGTATTCAATTTTTATATTCCAATGATAAGCATCATGGCCTTTTCAGTTATCTTTTCTTTTCTTCATTTTTTTTCCTTTTCTTTTCTGTACTGGAGCTTGAACCCAGGGGTGCTTTACCACTGAGCTATATCTCCCAGTCTTTGAGACACAGTCCTACCAAGTTGCCCAGGATGGCCTCTAACTTGGAATTCTCCTACCTAAGTCTCCCAAGACACTGGATTAGAGGTGTGCACAATTGTGCCTGACAGTCTTGCCACTCTTGCAATCTCAAGAAATTGAGTGTATGAGTCAGGGTCCTTGCAGGAAGCATGACTCATTCACACTGGACAATTTGGGAAGACTTCAATAAAGATTAATTTTTATTTCTCTCCTTGTTAATTTTCCCATTCCCCTCACAACCTCTTATATGTAATTTTGTATAACAATGAGGGAGAAAAATAAATTATAGTAGATGGGGTAGGGAGAGAAGATGGGAGGGGAGGGGAGGGGGGATAGTAGAGGATAGGAAAGGTAGCGGAATACAACAATCACTAATATGTAAAAATGTGGATGTGTAACCTATGTGATTCTGCAATCTGTATTTGGGGTAAAATTGGGAGTTCATAACCATCTTGAATCTAATGTATGAAATATGATATGTCAAGAGCTTTATAATGTTTTGAACAACCAATAAAAAAATAAATAAAAAGAAAAAAAAGATTAATTTTTAAAGGAATGGGTAGGGTTTGGAGGACCACACAGGTTGTACAATGACTCTAGGAGCAAATGGAGGAAGACACTGTGGAAACTTGGAAAAAGCCTGGTGTGGAGGGTGCCTTATAGGAGGTGTGGCTTGAGTTTGAGAAATGCAACCACTCACTGGACCCCACAGGGAGGGAACTATCTTACAATCTGCCCTTCTTCCAAGCTCCTGCACATTCACTAAACGCACTTGGAAGCCAGAAGACAATAGATGGTGCCATAAACCATCCAGGATAGCTTTCCAGAGTGGAGGAGAGATATGGGGAGTAGATTCTGATGGGACCAAGGTGGGAGATCCAGCATGCCATGTGAAAAAAATCAGTTGCCCGGTGAGACAAGAGAGCGTATGATTGTGAGCTGAAAGACTTTGTGCTGTTGAATTTTTAAAATTCTCACAGGTTGAGTTTATTCATCCTTTTAAAAGATATTCTATACAATCTGCTCAGATGATTTGAGGACATTTTACTTAGTTTAGCATGGGATACCCCAGAGTGCAAGAAGTGGAAGTCACCTTAGAGGTCTTGCCGAAGACATATTTCAAAGATGAGGAAATCTCTTAGAAAAATGAAACAAATTGCTCCGAAGTGACACATCCAGAACAATTTCAGAGCCAGGTGTGATGGTGCACACCTGGAGTCCCAACTACTCAAAGACTGGGGCTAGAGAATCCTAAGTCTGAGGGCAGCCTGGGCCACATCATGAGACTCTCATCACAAAAACAAAAAAAAAAACAAGCTGGACTGTGAAGCAGCTGCAGTCTAAGCCTTGAGCATCCTCCTCCATGGTTTTATTATTCTCTTCATTTTAAACATTTACCTGCGAAGCTGAATTCCAAAAACACTTTTCCTAAAAATAACTAAAAGACACCATGGGAGAAATTTGCATAATGTATTTTTTTTATCTATAATTTACAGTATGTAATCTAAAAATGTGTGACAAAGCAATGCTTGTAGTGCAGAGAAAACTCCCCTGGGATATTTCATTCCATTTAAAAACACCTCAGTATGGGGGGATGAGGGAGCAGCAGCCTGTGACACACTTCCATCAGGCAAAATGTTATTCCAGTGATTCACAGCAAGAGGCCTGACAAACACTTTGAGTCAATATAAAGGTTCTTGCCATCAGGATAAAATGAGAATTGCAGTGGGTGGTCCCATTCTAGCCTCATGTCTCCTTCTACTTCTGTCCTGGCTTAGGTGGTTGCCCTGGAAATGGTAGGGTGGCAAACAAAACCATTTGGAACAACTTTTAAGAAGCCTTATGCATGAAGGCCTAATTTTTATTTGCTGCTGCCTTTTCCAAAAGCTGTCTTCTCTGGAGAGAAGGGTGTGCTCTTTGGACTACCTTGAAAGCTGGTTCATTCCAAAGTCTTTGGCAAGGTCCAGTTGGCTGACTGGCCAGAGTTTGGCAGACATAAGGGAAAAGGGGCTTTACTGATAGTTATTTAGCTTCAGATCCCTACACAGATGGTCCTGATCTCCTCCCCCACCTAAGAATTTTTCTAAAATGACACCCAAGTTTTTCTTGGCAGAAGTTATAATTCCTGGCAAACAGTTCACTGAAGCTCTAATTATGATGTCAGCTTTAATGGAGAAGATAATCATATTAAATGGTTCTTATTCAGTTCCATGTGATAAATCAGTGATTACCATGAAATGTGTTAAGCAGCCAAAAGTAAAAGGAAAGAATAATGTAACTGTGCTACAGTTGAGGTTTGAGGGATTCCAAAACTGGGTAGAAAATAGGACAAAATGCCTTTTAAAGTAGAGATGATGATTCTAATGTCTCTCGTAGCTTATTTACTGATTAAAAAACCCCCATTTTTCTTCATGTGTCTATTACAGTAAAAAATTATCCTGACACTTGTTAAAATAGTATGGAAGACTTTATTCGAGATTATAGCAATAGGGATCAACTCCACTGCAGTAAGAGGAAGTGGTCACCTCAGTCCTCAGTACAAGGACAGGTGGGGATTTGTGACCAACAAGCAGAATGCCTAAGAGGAGACATCAAGGGTAGGGGATTCTTGCTAAACTGACAGACTGTTGCTGAAGGCAGGCCAAGGTGTTCCAATGTCAAGGGATAAGAGATAAGGAATTTAATCTGTTATCAGGGGTGATCAGATATCAAATATTCTCAATATTGACTTAGCAGGATTCTTATTAAAACTGGCCTATACAGGCCACAGACAGGATAAGAGTCATGGTAGAAAGCTAGTTGAAAAGATGGTTCAGGGGATCGAGATTAAAGTTAGGTCGAGAAGAGTCTTAGTCATAAACTCACTAGTACTACATACTTTTTTTCAGTTCTGGGAATTTAACCCAGGGGCCCTCTACTACTGAGCTAAATCCCCATTGTTTTTATTTTTTTTAATTTTGAGACAGGGTCTTGCTAAGTTGCTGAGGCTGGTCTCAGACTTGTGATCCTCCTACTTCAGCCTCTTGAGTCTCTGGGATTACAGGCATGCACCATTATTGTAGTACTATATGCTTTTACATACAGTGAACCAGACATGAAAAGGAGAGCAGGAGGAAAGAAGGAAAAGAAGGATAGAAGGAAAGGAGAGAGCAAAAGAGTGGGGACAGGAAAGTTTGTAAAATTGTCTTCCAAATTCAGACTGTTCTGAGTGTGGTTACATATTTATTTTGTGGGTAGATAGATTTGATCTTTGAAACAGCCAAAAGAGGGCTGGGGATGTGTCTCAAGCGGTAAAGCACTTGCCTGGCATGCGTGGGGCTCTGGGTTTGAGCCTCATCACCACATACAAATAAAATAAAGATGTTGTGTCCACCAAAAACTGAAAAATAAATATTAAAAAATTCTCTCTCCCTCTCTCTCTCTCTCTTTCTCTCTCTCTAAAAAAAAGAAATAAACAGCCAAAGACATTTAGGGCCAAGTATAAGAAGTGTATTAAATTAAGTAACACTGTTAAAATTATAAAGCAATGTGTTGGTTAATGGTTCTTGTGTGGTTTATAAACAGGGTGATAAATCTCAACCCATTTTTCCTGGAACTTTCCCAGTTTTAAGACTGGAAATCTTCCTCAGTTTCAGGTAAACAAAAAATTTTTGCCTAAGAATTTCCCAGTTTTATAGTCCCATGTCCTAGGAAACTCCCCAGTCCTGGGAAAATTTAGCATGGTACATCACCCTATTTAAAAAAAAAAAATGCCCTTTAGGTAATTTCAGACAATATGTTTCAAATGTATTTGAAGTCATGGGGTATGATAAACTAGGTGTTTAGCTTTCAATGTAAGTGTTATTTCAAACCAAAATTAATTTAGTCATATACTATGTGAGAAAATAATGTTCACCCTGACTCCCATGTAATTTGATGAACCTGCACTTAAATACTTTGATTCAAATACAAGGTCCAAACACTTCTCCACAATGTTCAGCTAAAGACAGCTTGCTTAGTAAATTGAAGTATTTATGTACAATCATGTATGTTTTCATTTTATATTAATATCTCTTTATATGTTGCTATAAAATTCTTACTTGGAAAAAAGACATTCATTCAAATTTGTCATTCATTCATCTGTAAACTACAGTAAATGTAGTTACTGTGTGTAGTATGGAGAGAGAGAAAGAGAGAGAGAGAGACAGAGAGAGAATGTGTATATGTGTGTGTATGTATGTGTGTGCACTCGCACGTAAGCACGTGTGTGTGATCTTCCATGGGGAAACAACCTTCTTTATCATCTTCTTTTCCAAACTAATTCATCTTCATGTTCACTCATTTTACCAAGAAATGTGTTGTTCCTTTAGAAGGCATTTTTAAGGGCTAGAGAGATATGAAGAGGACCAGATGACAAAGCCTTGCTCAGAAGGGTCCATTGCAACCACTTTGAATAATCCATAATTTATCTCTTTAAAGTCCATTTGTATGAGGACCTGCCTCCATGGAAAAGAGGAAGACTGGGAAGGGATGTGGCTGTGTGAGAATGGGACATATCTGAGGCTAATTGGAGCTAAAGAGGTGGAATATTTTAGGGGGACCCTGAATTAAAAACCACTTAGTTCCAAAGAGCCAACACTTTACAAGATTGGAGAGAGAGAGAGAGAGAGAGAGAGAGAGAGAGAGAGAGAGAGAGAGAATCCAAATATGATGACAAACTAGGAACCCCAACTGAGAACAAGCAAGTTATAAACAGAATATAAATGTTTATACTTAAACACAGGTAAAAGCTAGCACACATTAAGGTAGTTTTCCTGACTGTTTTTATAGGGTGCCAGCAGCCTTACCCTGATGTAGGTGGAGGCTCTAACCAGGACTGACTCTTCCACTTCTCACTTCAATGGACTGTGTTGTCCAGTTTGAGTGGCTGCCAAGCCTGAACATGCTTGGGTGGGATCTCATTTGGGTGGGGGACATTTCATGTATTTGCTTCTCTTAACTGTCATCTTTTCTATTGGACAAGTTACCAGAGATGACTGTGGCTCTGCTGGGAATCCAGACACTTTTGCAAGATTTCTAGGCTCTTCTAACTCATTTGTTTTAAGTCTAAGGGAAAGTCTCAGGGAACAAGGCTAGCAAGAGCTGGTGTAAATAGACCTCATTTCTTTTTTTCTTTTTGTGGTGCTGGGGGTTGAACCCAGGGCTGTGTACATGTGAGGTAAGCCCTCTACCAACTGAGCTATATCCCCAGCCCTGGACCTCATTTCTACTAAGAAGCAACCAGAGACAACTACAGCATTTCCATCATCATATTTACAATTTTTTTCTTGCTATAATGGAAAAACTGTCCTAGAGTCTAAGCCTTTTAGACCTTGCCATTCAAGCCCTGGAGCCTCTCTTACCTATTGAAAGATTTTGCTCTTTCCATCACCCAGTGTCCCCAGCATCTCTAAATTTCCCCCTCTCTAGTCAATCATTGCCATCAACATGTAAATGAACCCCTCTTCTCCTGCCATTCAAGTTTTCTTACATTACCATTTCTAAAATGAGTTACTAATACTTAAGGTCTTCACATATTTCTTCACTTCATATTTGCATTTGTGACTTCCACAATCAGGTTTTCTTCCATATATTTCCACTGAAGCCATTCTTCTCAAGATCAACAGTGAGCTCCATATCACCAAATCCTTGGAACAATTCCTGGTTCTTCTCCTTCAGTGGACCTTCTATAGGACCTTTCAGTGCTATAATGATATAGTGCTATAATCTAAGTGGTCTACTGAGACCACTTAGATTCTGAGTCAAAGCTCCATCTCAGTTTTCCTTCTATGTTCCTGATTGGCTTCTTCTCAGTCTGTTGTCTCCTTCCTCTTATTCCCAATTTTTGAAACTGTTTAAACTTCTTCTGTTCTTTAAATACACTCTTCACTTTGTAGGAGATCCTATCCAGTCCAATGGCTTTAATTTCTATCTCTCTGTCAATAACTCTCAGATATATATTCTCCAGTCCTGACATTTCCTCTGAGATCCAGACTTAGCAAATCCTACCACCTACTTGACATTTCCATTAGATGTCTAATAAGCTTTTAAAATGAACATTTTCAGAATAGAACTTGATCTTATCTCCCAAACCTATTTCTCCCAGTTTTCTTCATGCAGCTGTTGACTGCAGTAGTTCAGGAAATAAAATTAAGGCTCATTTTTGACTGCTTTATTCCTCTTGTACCTAGACATCACAATAGTCAAATTGTGTGAGCCCTTGCCTGACTTGATTACCACTATTAGTGATGACCAGAAATGTCTTCAGAATTCCCAGCAGATGATTTCCAGGGGTGGTCCTGTGGTCTTCCCTTCAATATGGTATGAAATGGTAAATCCAAACTGCTTGAGATAGGTGACTCTGCTGCAAACTGAGTTTCTACCTCTCATTTAGCTACTCAAGCCTCTTTGAAAAATAATTCTTATTCTCACGGAGGATGAGCAATTAAACTTCTCCAAAAAACAATTTCCTAGAAAAAGGAAACTCATGGGTGGAGTTACCAGGGCTGGGTCCTCCTGAGGTCTACTGTTTCCAACCTCAATGGTTGAAGACAATCATGTGGACTGGACTGGGTCAGGAAGATTAGGGAAAGGTTGAAGGGAATTAAGCAAATCTTCTTAGAAGGCTACATCTACATCTGAGAACAAAGAAAAGCCTCCTTCCCTTTTGAGAATGTCAATTTTTATTAAAAAAATCAAGAAGAAATGTGTAAGAAATTATCTAATGAATTCCAGTAATTGATAAGTATGTTTGATGAATCATATGGGCTCTTGCTCTGGGACTATGAAGACTTGAGCAGATAACATGGCTAGACAGAATTCCATCTAGGAATTCCTCCATTTTCTTTAACATGTACTTTTCAGGGCTGGCCTGCAGGTGGTGGTGTAGCCCACAGAGGACTACATAGGCAAGGACTAGATGGGACATTAGATCCAGATACCTGTTGTTAGAATTTTGTCTAAGTAGATCTTGCACCCAGATATGATTCATTCAACCCAAGAAGATGACAATGACACTGCACAGGTAAAAGGACACCATAATGTCAGATTATCCCTCTCCCATTGATCTCAAAGCTCTTGGATTAGTAGTCAGAGATATCAATAAGCTCTTTCATGTGCAGATAGGTGACAAGCAAAAAAAAAAAAAAAAAAAAAAAAACCTTCCAGATACACTCAAGATGTTCTTCCCATGTAAGGTTGCTAATATCTACTAAAGGGCAGGTGTGGTGGCTCACATCTACAATTCCAGTTTTGGAGGCTGAGGCAGGAGAATCACAAGTTGGAGGTCAGTCTGGCCAACTTAGCAACATCCTGTCTCAAAAAGAACATTGAAAGGGCTGGGGATTTAGCTCAGTGGTAAAGTGCCCCTGCGTTCCATCCCGAGTACCACACACACACAAAAAAAAGAGGGGTCATCTATGGGTTAAATGGTCAATTCTGTCATGATGCTGGTGTAGCTTGCTCCCAGACTCAATATAGCAGGTTAGCATCCTTCCCTTCTGCCTCTCCTCCCCCCACACTCCACCTGTGCCAAAGCTTGGGACTAGAATTGCTGTCCATACCTGGCTTGGCAAAAAGTCAAACATATTATTTATAGTGGGGTCACAAATTCATTTCTTCTATACTCAGATGGGCAAGGAAACTGCCATCCGCTTCTTTATTTTTCTACGACTTACCACTTGTCCATAAGGAATTGAAAAAAAAAGAACTCTAAAATTATCCCATTCAGTTAAACTTAGTTCAGTTCAATACTTCAGATGGCTCCTTTATGTGAACTCTATTTAGTTTCCTTAGGTAAAACACTAAGTATTTACACTTTTCTCTCCATGGTTTTGTTCTCAAGTTAATGTCTGTGTGTACTGAAGTCTATGAGAGCTTAGATAAGCCATGTAACTGCTATTACCTGGATCCTTATTCCTTAGTGGCAGAGTGACTGCACTGGTGACCACAAAAGTACCATTTTTCCAGTCTAACCTTTTGAAATAAAGGGGTTATCTCTGGAATTATGATTCTGGTCACCTCAAAGTTCCTATTCAGCTACTCCTTTTTTTGACCAGAGTCCTCTGATGTACCTCTGTGCTCTCAAAACTTCAGTGTCTGGTCAGAACACAGAGGACTTGCTGGATCATCTGTACAACACCCCTCCATGTGGGCCCAGGAATGATGGCTCAAGTGGATCTATCAACATTCCTCCCTCTACCACCTCCTCACTCTTACTCCTTGCCAAGAATCTGGCCTCTGGCCTTCTTTCCTCTTCTTTGTCTTCCTTGTTTCTTCCATATCCCTTGGAACTGGGTGGGGCATTGGTTAGGCAATTCATTCATTCATATATTATCTCTCTTGTAGGCTAGAGCAATGTGCCTCATGCCCTAGCTTTTACAAGTGGAAAGGATATCTTCTCTACCTTTAAGAAAAGACACTATGGGCTGGGGATGTAGCGTGCTCGCCTGGCATGCATGCGGCCCGGGTTCAGTCCTCAGCACCACATACAAAGATGTTGTGTCCACCGAAAACTAAATAAATAAATATTTTAAAAATTCTCTCTCTCTCTCTCTCTCTCTCTCTCTCTCTCTCTCTCTCTCTCTCTCTCTTAAAAAAAATAAATAAAATCCCTTCTTTACAAAAAAAGAAAAGACACTATGATTTGAGTCTATAATAAATCTGAACTTCAAAAATCTTTCTGGGTAATGTCCAACTAAGTCTTTCTGTGAAATCAATGCAAAATATAATCTAAATACAAAGATAAAAATTTACTTTGTTGTTCTAGGTCTACTCTGTGCAATATGGTAACCACTTGCTCCAGGTAGCTATTTAAATTTAAAATAATTAAACAATTAAAATTTTAAATTTCAGGTTCTCAATCACATTAGCCACTATTCAAGTTTTCAGTAGCCATATGTGACAGGGGTCACTATATTGAACAGCAAAGATGTACAACATCAATATCATTGTGGAAAATTACATTGAACAACTACTCTAGAGGAAAGCTACACATCCTCCTTTTCTAAATCAGTAAAATCTTTTATTTGAATGGGTATGAAGCTTCCTGTAAGAATAAGTTCTACAGAATGTGACACTAAATCTGAAAATACATTTTGAAACAATTACTTGTCATAGTTCTTGCTCTGGATTCTCTAGAAGATGGGTTAGTCAATAAAGCCCCACATACTTCCCCAAGTGCCATTGTTGTTCTCTGTTTTTCCTAAGAGGAAGCTACATAAATTTTGCACTGTGGAGCCCAGTGCAAAACCAGAATTGTATTAATAAATTTCAAGACAGCAACATTGGTGCAATAATCCAAGTTCTGGGTTTTTATTTTGGGGTGGGGTGTGTGTGCTCAATATGATGACATAGATTTCATACCTATGAAGCTGACCTTTTCTAGGATAATCACATCCCGAAGAGAAATCAAGGCATCTCTGTGGGTTTACTGGGGAATGTGCTCATGAGCAGCAATGCCAGAGCCCACAGCTGCACCAGTGCTGGCCAAGTTCAGATGTTAACTCAGACAGCTGGCCAAGAAATGCCTGTGGCTAGAGGTAACTGACTAGCCAAATCAAGTGACAGGAAGTGAGGGCCCCAACATGTACTGGAAAGCCCCTTACTGAAAGATCAGGGCATGTAAGCTGCTTCTGTCTGCATATGTTTCCATCATGGCAGGGGGTGATGGAGGAGGGCGGTGTCCATCCAGAAGGGCTGAAACCATCACAGCCATCATTCTAGAAATTATTGGAGGACAAAGAAAAGGCAACACACCCAGGAACTTCAGCACGGAGAATGATGTCTAACTTTCTTACTTGCACTCTGGATATGAGCAGAGCATGTGTGCAGAGAAGAACCTACCTGCCTTAATTTGAGAGGCAAGGGGATTCATGAAGAAGCCAGAACTTCAGAATGAATGATCAGAGCAGAGGAGCAAGATAGAGAAAGAGAATCTACTCGAAAGTCAACTAAACAGAAACTGAGAAAACCACACAAAAACAAAAGAGCTGAGGTGGAAGGTGAGACTTGGAAGTTGTAAACATTCTGTAAGATAAGTAAATTAACTCCCACAGCTTTTTAGAGTGTAGCAGATTGGAACCTACACATAGAAATTCTGGCAATGAAGTAAAAATATAAATAAATAAATAAATAACTTTTAAATAAACAGCTGAATGTAAAAGATAGAAAATAATTTTATAATAAAGAGACGAAACAAAACCCACATGGATTTAACCCGAGTTGGCCCTCTGGTTCCTTTGATGGTTAGACTATTTGGTTCCCCTTGAGGATTTGTTCAAGTGCCCTTGTCTCTCATACTGACCCCTGGCTTTGAGCAGATGAAGGCTGGCCCAGAACTCAATTGGAGACCTGGCCACCTTCTCTGTCCAAGTTTAGAAGCTGCTTAAGGGATCTCCTTGAGCTCTCTGAGACACAGAGTCTAGATCACACATGTCCTTGAAGGAAACCCTCTGAGGACCACCCGCTGTCATGGAAAAGAAGTAGAAAAGTTCCACCCTCCAGCTTAGAAAAGTTCCATGGAAACCTGGGTGTTAAATTTCTCACAGAAGTCTTTTAGTTTTAATCCTGACCTCCTCTAACTTACAGTAGAAATGAAGGGGACAATTAAGGACAAAAAAAAAACTATATCAACTCAAGGAAGGAGAGAAGAAGAACAAATCAAAGTTAAAGAATGGTAAATAGAAAACAAATTATTTCAGTAATCAAAATGCATGTAAATATCAATATACTGAATTTGCCTATTAACGAGCAGAAAAAAATTTTTTTAGATGGGAATCTTACTATATAGCCCAAGCTGGCCTCCAGTGAACCTCTGGCCTCAGCCTTCCAAATTAGAGGGACTACAGCCATGTACCCCTATACCCAGATGAGATTTTCAGAATTTTAAGCAATTCAATCATGTACTGCTTATAAGAGGCATACCTAACACATGATGACATAGATAAATTAAGATAGATAAAATGTACTAGAAAAATATTTTTTAAATTAAACATATAAAATATTATTAATTTTTTGAATTTTATGGCAAAAATATAAGGTATAGGGCTGGGGTTGTGACTCAGTGGTAGAATGCTTGCCTAGCACGTGGAAGGCATTGGGTTCTATCCTCAGCACAATATAAAATAAATAAATACAATAAAGATATTGTGTCCCACTACAATTAAAAAAGTTTTTAAAAAAATATATAAGTGATAATGACAAAAAAATAAGAAAAAATTATATTGATGAAATAGTCATTTGGAACTTCAGTGTGTGTGTGTGTGTGTGTGTGTGTGTGTGTGTGTAAGAGAGAGAGAGAGAGAGAGAGAGAGAGAGAGAGGGATACATTGTCAAAATTAGAAAATAATCAGTTTTAGAAGATGTTAACAACACACCCAAATCACAGGAGACACATTCTAGCACATATGAAACATGTACAAATTGGACTATAGGGCTAGGGCTGTATGTAGCTCAGTGGCAGAGCGCTTTTCAATCTTTAGCATTGTATTAAAAAAATAAACAAACAAAATAAAGGCATATTGCCCATCTACAACTACAACATTTTTTTAAAAAAGCTCACTATGTCTAAAGCAAATCTCAAGCAAATACCAGTGGTCTAAAATTACATAAAACATGTTCTCTGACATGAAACAATAAAATCAGAAACCAATGTAATACTTACACTACCACTATCCATTTTAGAAACTTTTAAATAACTATTAAGGGAGAAAATGAATGGAAATTTCAAATGTATAGTACTGCTCAGACAATGAAAACCCTACCAAGATACATGGCATGCAGTTCAGTTCATAACTTTAGGATTTCCTTCTTTTAGAAGGGAAGTTAGAGTTTTACATGCAAATACTAGAAGAAAAGGAAGCATATATCCCAAAGATTAAAAAAAATTCTGAGGTTGGAGGTGTGGCTCAGTGATAAAATTCATGCTAACATGTGCAATACCTTGGGTTCAATCCTCAGCACCAATTAATTAATTGATTAATTAAAAATCCAGAATAAAGAAAATAGAAGGAAAGAAGAAACAACAGAAGAAGGGACATAAATGAAAGGGAGAAAAGTCAACAGATCGAAAAGCTAGTTTGTCTTAGAAAACTAATAAAATGTACCTGGCAAAATTGATTGAGAGGGAAAAAATAGGAAAATTATGGAAAAAAAAGGTCTTGACTCTAGAGTTGAGATTTTTAAGTATAAGTGAATGCAATAAACATTATTATAATAATAAATTTAAAAATGTAAATCGACATTTTTCTAGAAATATACAAATTACTAAAAGTGAGATGAAAAACTTGGCAATCTGTTTATAACCATTAAATTAATTAAATATGTAGTTTAAGAAAAAAATTACCCATTAAGTACCGTACCAACCGTGTGTGTGTGTGTGTGTGTGTGTGTAGGGTTTCACCAATTTCCCAGGCTGGCCTTGAACTTGCAATCCTCCTATCTCAGCCTCCTGTATTGCTGAGAATACAGGCATGTGCTACTGTGTTTAGTTGCAAACAAATTTTTGAAAAAGATAACTGAGAGGGGATTTGCTTTACCAGGCTAATTATAAGACTATAATAAAAGGATACATACTCACATACACTTACAACACACACACACACACACACACACACACACACACACACACACTCATACACACACACATACATATACATGGAATCTTCGTATGGAACAAACTGGCTCACATATCCATAGGAAGAGGTAAACATTAGATAAATGATGCTAAGTCAACTGACAGTATACAATGAAAGAGAATTCAGATATTCACCTCATGCCATAACAAAAGTACATTTAATCTGCATGGATTAAAACCTTAAATATTGGTGGTAGGGGGTGTTTAAAAAGAAAGTATAAGAGAATGTTTGCTTTACATTTCTTCAGGTTTCTTAAACAAAATACCAAAAGCATAAATGATAACAGCATGATAACTTACATTAAAACATAAAAAGTCCATTAGACAAAAGACACAATAAACAGTCTGGGAGAAGTTATTTATAATACGTATTATTAGGTATTGGTATCCAGAAAATGAAAGATCCTCGTAAATCAATTAGAAAATACAAGTAGTGCAGCAGAAAAATTGTCAATATTTAATTGTTAAAAGGAAGCTAAATAATACAAAAAAAAGTTTTTTTAAAATTCTCAACTTCAGCAATAAATGTGACTTAAAACCACAATAAGGTACTTTCTCATGCCCATAGGATTGGCACTGTTAGGAAGTCTGAGAAGGTTAAGTGTTGGCTAGGATGTGTGAAAGAGGAGGAGGAGGAGGAGGAGGAGAAAAAAAGAAAGAAAAAATACTTTTATATTTGGCTAATGTGAATGTTTGTCATTAAAAACCACATTAGAGAACACTACTATGTTATCAAATAAAGTTGATGTGCACATACCCTGTGATATGGCAATTCTTGTAGGTATATAGCCTAAAAAAATTCTCATACATATGCCTAAAGAGACATGAAATAGATGTTTATTGTGGCAATGTTTTTAACAATTAAAAAGAAGCTAAACTTTCAAAAATAATATAACTGTGGATAAATAATTGGTACTGGAGTCACAACACAAATAACAAATACACACATACTATATATATAAAAATGAGGCTGGAAGGATACAAGCTAATTTCAGGATAGTGATTACTTTGGACAGAGAGCAGTAGAATTGGGCAGGGGAGCTGTAGTTAAAATGTATCTGTAGTATTAAAACAAACAGAAAGATTTACATTCATTATCACAACATGTCAACATTGGTGAAATCTGCTAAGAACAGTGAGTGTGGCTCATATTCACAGACCAATAAGAAATGATTTCCAGACTTGTTAAGGAAAAAATAAAGCTGTGGAGGAATGTAAGGAATGGAACACCATTTGTGTAAAATCTAAAAGGAAGGCTCTGCTTGTTCTGTTGGAGATTTCTGAACGATACAAAATTAAATTGCCAACAGCATTGACCTCTGAGGGAGGGGAAAATTGGGGAGCAGGGGTCAATTATGGAAAAAAACTTATTTCATGTAAATTTTTTTCAATTATTGGGCTGTTTATCTCTTGAATATATTTTCTCAATAAGAAAAAATTAAAGCAAAAATTATTGTAATTAAAAATGATTCGTACCCCACTTAAAGCCAAAATCACTCTTTCAAAGACTGTTTTACATAAAATGTAAGTTTACCCTTATGTTTGCCATCCTCCCGAATGATGATTTTTCTCAAGCATTCTTGCTAATAAGTTCCTTGTGGTCAGTCTCACAGGAACATGCACTCAGCCTGCTGCATCTGCTTTAACTGTGCATCTATTCATATGGGATGACTGATACTTTCCCTAATAAATCTTACCATTTCCCCTGCTAGAGAAATGAGTGCTGACTAAATGGCTGATGACACATTGGAATTATTCCTACACTTTCTTATACAGTAAGACAAATCAACCCAAAGCAGAATTCCTGTTATAAACACTAACAGCTTTGGAGTATATCAGAGATGGGGGTAATACAATGAACCCAGTGAATCTAGATTTTTTTGCCCAGAGACAGACTGAGGTAATCTGAGAGCAAAGGCAGAATTTGGAGTTCCTAACCTCAGATGTTTTATTTCCATGAGCCTATTTACAATCAAGAGATCTATCAGATCTAAAACTCAAATACTTTAAGTAGTGAGTATTCTCCTGTATTTAACACTGAATTTTAAAAGTGATTTGTGGTTCAGAAGCTAATTACCTTCCTGGAACAGTGATTTCAAACCTTTTCAAACCTAGGACCACTTTAGGGGACAAAACAATCTCAAACAATTGGGTCTTATCACCCTCTGTCATCCTGAGCTGGACACATAAGGCCCATGCACCCTTTGGTGCACCATGCAAAGTTCTGGTTAATACCACCTTGCAGGTTGTCAAGGAAGCAGGGCAGTGGGGTGGGAGAGGAAAGGGTTACAGTCATCTCTTTTTCATGTCTTTCATTTCACAACTTCTTCCTTCCCATGCCTGCAGGTGTGCTCACTTGCCTTGCTCCAGAGCCAAGAGACAGGTCAACTTTACTGCTTCTTATCCAAGTTGGCAGAGGTTATGGCAGCAGGGTGGTAACTCTGCCCGATGTTCCCAGGCTGCAGTTGGGATGTATCCAACAGCAAAGTCACTCGGTAAACAGTTCTCTGTTTCTCTTTCCCCTAAGTTGGCTAGGCCCTAGTACCACCCACTCTTTAATTGAAGACAAGCCCACAGACCAGAAACTTCACAGATCACCCTGTCTTAAAACAAGTCTTTTGTTAGGTACAAAATATCATCTACAGAGTCATCCATACACTACATCATTTCAACTCCAAACCTAATAGAGGTCTTTTTTGATGGTTTGACTTTTCTATTTTCAGTAAGATTTCTTGACCATCATTGAGTTCAATGTTCAAAAACCTTATTGTGTCTTTTTATGCCTTTCTTTATGTCACAGGGGGAAAGGTGAAGGGGAGATGAACAAACACTGTGTTTAGCAGTTATTTATCTTAATATATTTATAAACTAATTGGAAAGATAAACATCAATGTGAAAAATTAAATAATTCAGGAAAAAATATCTTTAAACACCACAAATGAGGGGTTGAGATCAGAGAGTCATGGAAAGGTTAGGAAAAGAATCAAGAAAGGTGTGTGCTGGAGATGGGTTTTGAAGGAAGGGTGGAAAGTTGAGAAGTCTCCAGATGTGACAGAATGGTCAAGACCTCAGAGGGTAATTTCAGCAGAGCAGATTGTGGGACTGTCAGAGACCAGTCCTAATAAAGCAAAGCTGACTCCAGAAAACAGAAAAACAAAACAAGCAAATAAAACCAAGGGACCAGGGGCATTAAGAAGTTGGTGAAGAATATGTTGAGTCCTAGAGCTCAAATAAAATTTTTGAATCATGTTGTCCACCTGTACACCTTCATTTTACAGATGAGAACACTGAGGATTAGCATCATAAAACAATTTCACCATATCAGGTAACACATTAGTACCAGAGTAGAAATTCAACTCCAGGGCTTCTCACTCCCCATGCATCACACTTGGCTTCAAAACACAACACTCATGCTCAGATGACACCAAGGCCTGCTGAGGCCACTGACATACTAATGATAACAGCATGATTAATTCCAAATTAGATGCCTTATTGAAGGGATAAAGCTCATTTTGTGCATAGATATTTCTAAAAATTTCTTTTCTTGAATTGCATTACATATTGCATTATATTTCATCTCTAATTAACATTCAAAATCTTCCATGACTCTGACTGACCTTTCTGACTTTATTTCCCAACACTCCCCACTGTAGGGCCTCCACTCCAACAAGGAACATCCATTCTGTTTTTGACTTTTGCCAAGTTCAGGCTCACTTCTGGGGGGCATTGCTTCTATCATTTCAGCCTCTAAGATTTTTTTGCCCATTTTCAACCTCAACAAAAACCTGACGGCTCAGTTAGGGTCTTTAGCTACCTCCTCTGCACTCCAACTTAACTCAATGCAACCTCATTCATGTCAATAAAATTTTATAGAGGACCTGCCATGTGGTAGGCATTCTACTAGACAGTAGAATTCCAAGATAAGAAAGGCACAGGTGCTACCTATTCTCAGGGTGATAAGAGTAGAAAGGGAATGCAAACACAAAAACAAATCTTTGTCACCCAGACTCATAGAAGTAGGCACAAGAACCTCAGAGACAGTACAGTCTAGAGGGGTGGAGGGGGAGGAGACCTCACTGAGACTGATGTCTCGGCTCTGTTAATGGTGAAACAGCAGTTCATCAGGCCTTTACTGGGGGAGGGAAAGGAAGGAAAAGGCCATTCCAGACAGAGAAGATTGGATGTGGAAATTTACAATATCTGGTGACTTTGGTTTTGGTATCAATTTTTTGACTCAAGTAGGTTTAGGTTTGGCACAAGGATTTGGTTTGCCTTCAAAATAGTGTGCAAATAAAGGAACAGAAAGTGAAAAGACCAGAAAAGTGGTAAGGGGCTCTGATGAAGAGCAGTGGAGACACTGTTAAGTGGGACAACTTAAATCAAGTGTGGGGGGAGGGTGGTTCAGAGCAATAAGGACCCCTCCTTATATTCAAGCAATTAAGTGAAGGTATGTGAAGAAAAGTTCTGGAGACAGACTTTGAAGAATGGGTAAAATTTCAACGGACTGCAATGGAGGTAAAGTCATTAATTACATCATTAGTGGAAACTGCAAAGCAACCACTTAATTGTTACCTGATTGTTCCAGGTATGCTAATTTTTCTCTCCTGAGACATATTACCTAAATTCTTCAAGGGCAGGCATTATTTTTCAAATTTCTTTATAATTGCTCCTCCAAGTCACTAACAAAGCTCTGGATACAAAGTAGGTGTTTGATCAATTATCAATAATCTTTTGGAGTACAGCAAAAAAAAAAAAAGAGAGAGAGAGATAAAAAGAAAACCCTCATATTTGTTCATGACAGGAGCTTGTTTTTGTTCCTAAATCTGTTGCTAAGAATGAAAATTCATAAGCTTTTATAAATCCATATTTGAAATGAAGATGGTGTGTAAAATTGGAAGCTTATGGTTGTCTAATAAAGAACAGAAGATTCCAATTAAAGCCAAAATTCCATCTCTAAGCAGCCTTTCTCACTGTGTGGGCATTGCAACTGCTAAGTTTGTTTAATAGATCAAATTAAATGGATGACTGTTTTTGAAGGGCATCTTAGGGACTTGGGACTTAGCTTTGCTTTGGTGTGTATTTCCCTAAGCTCACTACAGACAGAAGTATTCAGTCTTATTATCTGAAAGTCAAACCACTTTTAGATATTGGGGAGAATGATGTAAATACTTCAAGAAGGACCATTTATACATGTTATTTATTTTTCTTGCTGAGGAAAAAAAAAAAGGAGCATTGAGTTTCATCAATTCTTTCTCCCTGACCCAAATCTAATAGAGCTCTGAAAAATACTCTGACAAAAAAGTGCTCTAAGTGCAAGGGATAATTTATGTTAAATAAAAAGAAATGTCGTTTTCATGTGTTCAACAGTGTTCATATCACATTACATATGTTATTTTTAACTCATAAGTAGTGAGATACTGTCAAGCAAGGATGATATTTCAAATAGTTAACAGTGGTACAGCATGTAAACTAACATTCAGATGAACCCCTGAACAATCTGGCTGGATTCCAGTTGGTTCACTGACCTTGCATACACACCTACATGGAAGCCCTATTGTAGTAGACTGTAAAGCTAACTTTGTTCATCCATTTCCCTTCCAGTAGCAGCCACACTTTTTCCTTTGGCGACCTACCCTCCCTCAGAGGAAATGGCCATCATGGGACTCTACATTTCCTGGGTCACAAGGGAGAAGCAAGCAATCTGCATTTTAGCCAATCAATATGGGAAGCAGGGGGGGGGGAAATCCCCCCAATCAAAATAGTACATTTTCTTGATCTCAGTAATTAGTTGAGGGTTATGTGTATGAAAGAGTTTAGGCCAAGTAGAGTCCTCCCCAGAAATTTTCATCTGAAGTTAAGGGGATGATTTTCTCTATTTAAGAGATTGCTAAACTTGAAGGATGTAAGCCCAAGGCACTTGGAGCCCATCTTATCTTTGTAGAGAAGAAATCTTAACCAAAGACTGAAGACAAGAAGAAATAAGTGAACCCAAGAAAGATGAGACACAAGGTTCTGAAAGCAATATTTGGGCTTCTGGAAGGCAGGCCTACAGCCAGATATGATCTCCTAGACTTCCTAGCTACTCAAGGAATATTTTTTTCTTTCTTTTTTGTTTTTGCTTAAACTAAATTGAGTTGAACTTCTGTTCCTAACACTCAAGTAAGAACTGATTAATAATCATGCCCACAAAATACAGTCTATATGATTTGTATTACACAATACTGATGAAATCTTTAAAAATACAAATCTATGTAATTTCTATTGCACAATGCTGATGAAATCTTGAACTTGATTGAAAACTCTGCTTTAAATTAAGTTTTTCTAAGGCTCTATACCAATGTATCATGTAACTAGAAGCCATCATGGGCCCTTAATTGGGGAATAACAAAATAGAGATGGTGTTTTGGAAAAGTTTGGCAGGCACGAGATGTATGCAAATAATCAAAAAAACATGTTCATACATGTACTCAGGAATATATGTGTGTATGTGTGTGTACATATATATGTATGTGTATATACATATATATATGTACATATATATACACAAACATATATATGTACATATATATACACATACATGTATATGTATATATATACACATACACACATTCTTAATTTTCAAAGATGCCAGATGCCATTTCTTTTTGTTAGCACAACTGAAAAGAACTATTATTGCTAGTACCATTAAAATGTTTGGAAATTATTATACCCTCTTCCTTTAAATTATTTGGAACACGGAATCAGGTTTACTACATTCATTTATCCTGTAAGCATATTTTAGGAAATTGCTATGCACAGGTTACCAGTGTAGGCACTAGGGATAAAAAAGATGAATGAGACAACTTCTCTGCCCTCCAGGAGCTAACAGTCTAGTAAGAGAAACAGAAGTGTAAATAGATAAAGGGCATAAGAATTGGTGGTGTCAGCACCCTTCCTTCTACTGGAGGTGGTCTCCTCTTCCTCCTGGGAAGCACAGGTATCTGAGAGCTAGATACAAGGAGCCCAGGATAAATGCATAGCTCCCCAGTGTTCCAGGCTAAACTGCTCAGTAAAACCTAGGATTTTCTGGCATTTCAGGCTCAACTCAGATGCAATACTATTCCTTTGATTTTTATTCTTTGATTTTTAAAGAACTTTCTCACCAGAAAGATAATGAGTTAGGTATCCAATAGTTGATGAATATAGTCTTGTTTTAACTCTCATTGCAAGGCTAGATATGGTCTTTAGGAAATTACTTTGGTTGATTTATGCTTCAAATCGAAAATTAAGGTTAGATTCTAAAAAGCTTAATTACCAACCAAACGCTGGAGAGCACAGAGAGGGAACCACCAAATTTACATTTTCAGTCATTGTCAAACCTATTTATTCCCAGCCATCCTTTCCTACAGAGGCAGAGCAGCTAGGTCTTGAAGTGGATTTCTTCACAAGAAATTCCTTGAGGCTATGTCATTTTCCTCAATTCCTCATTGGAATCTCATGATAATTTAACCCATAGCTGGAATTCACTTAGAGGTTCTCAGAAGCTAGAGGCCAAAAAGACAGAGTCAATTTCTTTCATCATTTTTCCCCCTCTTTAGTTCCTGGATCTTTCTGAGTGTTGTTTTGTTTTGGTAGATGAGAGAGATACTTAATAAATGAAGAGAAAAAAAAACAAGTCTCCCATTTCTTTTCCCTTTTTATTCTAACTGGCTTTTTTCCCCACTGTGGACTTCCAAATGAGATGTAATCTAAAATGGCTTATTTTTTTTCCCAAAGTAACTCTTTCAAGGGGGAAAAGAAGCATCAATTGAGTTAGATTACTTGTTATAAACAATTTAGTGCCTGAGTTCTAAATTAAGCTAGAAAGCACTTTGGAAATTACCTTGCTCAAATTCCTCAAATATTTCAAATCTTCAAATATTCAGACTGGTTTTCCCACACAGAACTAGACAGTAGCACAGCCAAGGACCCAGATCTCAGAAGGCATTTGGTATTGCTAGAAATTCCCTGCCCATTTCTCATAACAACTGTTACTGCTTTAATGAACCTACTACTTTCCCATCACTCTGGCCCCCTACCTCAAGGGAAATTAAAATCTACTTAGCACAAAGTCCAGATTTCACCTCTAAAATTTCTCATCGCCCATAGCAAAATATTATCAACACTTTTCAAGAGTAATCCTGTCATTTGTTATCTGGGTCTCATGGAGTCCCATTCCCTCTAGAACTCTATTCTTTTGTTTTGTAATATTTATTTTTTAGTTATAGCTGGACACAATATCTTTATTTTTTATTTTATGTGGTGCTGAGGATTGAACCCAGGCCTCACACTTGCTAGGCAAGCGTTCTAACTTCTAAGCCACAACCGCAGCCCTCTGAAACCCTATTCTACTAATAGTTTTGTTTTATCTGCATAGGGATCCTCACTCCATCTGCATCTCCTGTTCAATATGTAAACATGCTTGCATATGATATTTATGGTGAGTTTGTCCCCCATTCCACAAACTCTTTTCTTTTCATCATAACAAAACTTAAGAAAGTTTACACATTCTCAACTCTCAGTCACTCCTTCAACTTCAAAAATCCAACTTTTTTTAAAGAATTTTTTATTGTAGATGGACACATCCCTTTTATTTATTTATTTAGTTAGTTAGTTAGTTAGTTAGTTAGTTATTTTTATGTGGTGCTGAGGATGCAACCCAATGCCTCACACATGCTAGGTAAGCACTCTACATCTGAGCACAACCCCAGCCCCCAAAATCCAACTTTGTTACTACTATTCTACTAAAAATGTGTGGTCTAAAGCCATCTGTGCCTTTCAAGGACATTTTTTTAAATTGAGAACTTGCTTCTCCTTTGGCTTCCTTATTCTCCTCTTCCTGTTGGTTTACTTCTAGGTTTTTCTTTCTTCCTTCATTCATTCCTTAATTACTGATGTTTCCCAGGGTTCTGTTCTCGGCAGCATTCCTTCTTATTCTCTCCTACAAATGATAAGTCTCATTTATGCCTCAGCCCTCACACACATCTATATAATGTACACATACTATTTAAAGGAAAAGATTACTCCTAGATATTCAATGGTGACAAATTATTTTTATTGTAACATTACTTACTTATTTAAATATAAAATTAAATTTCTATGTTTATAGTTGTTATATGACTTTACAACTAAAACTTTGCAAAATGAATGCAAATAAAACCAAACATCTTTAAAAAACCCTCATAAAATGAAATAAACATTAATTTGTGTGTTAGTGATGTTGTTTTTTGAAACTAAATTGCTGCCTCACCAGCAACTGGTTGCTAATAACATGGCTCTTCTTAATTGAAATAGAGCTGAGTGCTGTGTGATGATTCAGTTCTCCCACCCCTCTTCTCTATTCAAACTACAATGAAACTTCTTTCACATTGGCAAGCACAAAATGACACTTGACCTGATTGCATCATTTGCATATTAAGCCTGGCTCTATGACACTTGGCACCAGCAGGATTATAAACAGAAATACAAATGCTGTCACTAGAGTAAGTTGTCAATACTTACTTACATGGTGGTCATCCAAATAATCCAGATTATGGTTGAAATGAAAACATGAATATAAGCATGAATATAAAAACCAATGTAGTGAACACACAAATCCCTGAAAATACATGTGGAAACATCCCAGAGATCTGGGGACCCCAACTTTGTGAGTTTCAGATCTGTATCTGCAGCTCAAATCCCTCTCTCAAGTCTCTGCCCTGTATTTCCAACTGCCTACTAAAAATTTTTCTACCTACATGACATCGCAGATGCAACATGTCCAAACTGAACTTGTTATCATTCCCCACACACACACCCACCTTAACTTCTATTCCCAATCTTAGTTAATGACATCATCATCTACCATGATACCTAAGCCAAAAATTTAAGTCTCATCCTAGATTCTTTCCTCTGCCTCACCGCCTACATTCAAGTCTTATTGATGTTACTTCCTAAACTTCTTTTAAATCAATTGTCCCTTTACCTTTGACCCAAAACTTCTATTCAGAAACTATCTCAAGGAAATAATCTACATATTTAGAGTTGAGGCAAGGCTAAGGGAACCAAGAAGAGAGAGTAAAGGATACTGAGACTGGCAACGGTGGGAAGACAATACTAGAAGGCCCAAAAGGGAAGGAAATGTGAAGCTGTCATTGGACCTCAATGAGAGTTGTAGCTCCGATAGGAGCTGTGGCCATAAGAGACTTTGGTAATAACAGCCTCTGACAGAAGGCAGCCAGATAGAGGAAGCCACCCTCTCAATCTTATGGAATGTCCTATTTAGGAACCTAACCAGAAATCAGAGGGCAAAGGAACCCAAATGATAACCAGCCTTATAGAACACAGAGCAGAGCAGAGAAGAATATTTAAAAAGAATTGAAGCTCTTTTTTTATTTAATTAATTTATTTTAATTAGGTATATATGAAAGCAGAATGCATTTTGATTCATTGTACATAATTGCAGCATAACTTTTCTTTTCTCTAGTTATACATGATGTAGTGTTGCACATATATGCAGTCATACATGTACCTAGGGTAATGATGTCCATCTCATTCCACCATCTTTCCTGCCCCCATGCTCCCTCCCCACCACTTCCTCCCCTTTGCCCAATTAAAGTTAAAGAAGGGCATCTAGATTGCTTCCACAGTTTAGCTATTGTGAATTGAGCTGCTACAAACATTGATGTGGCTGTGTTACTATATACCGGATGCTGATTCTAAGTCCTTTGGGTAAAGACCAAGGAATGGGATAGCTGGGTCAAATGCTGGTTCCATTCCATGTTTTCTAAGAAATCTCCATACAGCTTTCATAAGTGGTTGCACCAATTTGTAGTGCCACCAGCAATATGTATGAGTCTGCCTTTTCCCCCACATCCTCGCCAACACTTATTGTTGTTTGTATTCTTGATAACTGCCATTCTGACTGGAGTGAGATGAAATCTTAGCATTGCAGCTCTTATACTTGCATTCCCATGTTTATTGTGGCACTATTTACAATAGCCAACATGTGAAATCAGTCAAAGTGCCCATCAACAGATGAAGTGATAAAATATGTGAAATCAGTCAAAGTGCCCATCAACAGATGAAGTGATAAAATAATATGATATATATATATATATATATATATATATATATATATATATATATATATATATAGAGAGAGAGAGAGAGAGAGAGAGAGAGAGGAGAGAGAGAGAGAGAGAGAGAGAGTACTATTCATCCATAAAGAAGAATCAGATCATGTCATTTGCAATAAAATGGGGTGACCAAAGGTTATGTTAAGCAAGATAAGCCAGACACAGAAAAACCAGTACTATATGTTTTTTCTCATGTTTTCTCACATATGGATAATTGGAAGAAAAAAAAAAGGATGACTTAAACACGGAAGACTGACTATTAGGAAAGGGGAAGATGACCACAGAGAAGGGAGTAAAAGAGAGTAAAGGGAGAGTGAAATGATCACAGCACAATGAATGCATATGTGGAAATGTCACAGTGAAACCCATTGATTTGTACAATTGACACATGTTATAATAACAAGAATTGCAGCTCTTATGAGTATGAGTTAGCTTTAGCACCCCTACTCAACAGATGGTTTGATTTACCAGAAAATAAAAGCAATTGAAATGGAAATCCTGGAAGAAAAGGAGAAAGAACTTCTGGGAATTAGGGTGTTCTAAATAGCCAGATATTCTCAGAACTTAGAAAACCACGTGCATGCCCAGGGTGGGATGCATGCTGGAAAAGACCTGAGAAGATGAAGCCTTTGCCTCTGGCTGGTCTCCAGGCTCTGTGCAAGCAGGAAACAGAAGGCTGAGGCAGAGGTGTGGAGCCTGGTCTGAGTAATGAATGATTGTTCTAAGCCAATCTCCCAAGACTGGGAGAAGCTTTTCTTCTTTCTTTTCCCCTTTCCCCTGCCATTTTCCCCCTTTTAAATTTTTTGTTTCTCTTTTTCTCTTATGTTAATCATGGCAAAGCTGACCTTCAAAAATGAGGGGGAGGGACTGGGTTGTGGCTCAATGGCAGAGCATTTGTCTAGTACATGTGGGGCACTGGGTTCAATCCTCAGCACCACATAAAAATAAACAAAATAAAGGTATTGTGTCCACCTATAATTAAAAATGAATAAAAAAATGAGGGAGATAGTAAGACCTTCCCAGATAAAAGCTGAGAGAGTTTGGTCTTGATAAACCACTCTACAAAAGTATGTTTTAAAAGAACACTTTTTGCTGAAATGACAGGGCACGAGAGAGTAACTGGAAGCCATATGAAGAAGCCACAGAAAGAACTCCAATACAGGTGATCATATAAGAAATAAAAACCTCACAACTTTTAGTTTGTAACTCCTCTTTTATATTTCCTACATGATTTTAAAGATAAATACATAACAAAAATTATATCATTTTGTAGGTATAAAGGTATAATTTGTGACAATAACAACATAAAGCAGGGGGCAGAACTGTATAGGAACAGAGGTTATGTGATATTGAAGCTACATTGGTATCAATTCAAGCTAGGTTGTTATAAGTTTAGAATGTTTATTGTAACCCCCATGACAACCACTTTAAAATCTTTAAAACTCATATGAAAGAAATAAGAAGGGTAGGGCTGGGGTTGTAGCTCAGGGGAAAAGTGCTTGCCTAGCATGTGTGAGGCACTGGGTTCAATCCTCAGCACCATATGCAAATAAACAAAATAAAGGTCCATCAACAACTAAAAAATATTTTTAAAAAAGAAAGAAAGAAGAAGGGTATCAAAATTTACATTCCACAAAGTCAACCAAATATAAAAAAAGGACAGTAATAGAGGAAATAAGGCAGAAAAGGATAAGACACACTGAAAACAAACAGCAAATGGCATTCCGTTCTTATCAGTTATTCCTTTACGTAAATAGATAACATTTTGAAATCAAAAGATAAAGAGATTGGCAGCATGTGTGTTTTAAAATGATGCAACTGTAAACACTTTCCATAAAGAGACTCGTTTTAGATCCAAAGACCCAAATAGATTGAAAGTGGAAAGATGGTGCCATGAATCGAATTTGCACCCCCTACAAAATGTGTTAAAATCCTAACACCCAATACCTATGAATATGAACTATCTATGAATGTGAACTCTTCTGGAAATTGGGTCTTTGCAGACAACCAAAGTATGATGAGGTCATTAGGGTGGATCCTAGTTCAATCTGAGCAGAAAGCTGATAGAAAGAAGGCCAAGTGGAAAGGCAGCAGAGATGGGAGCCATGTAGCCACAAGCCAAGGAATGCCTGGGACTCTCAGAAGCTGGAAGAGGCAAGGAAGGATTCAAGGAAGGTTCCTGCCAGAAAAACTCCAGAGGGAAGCCTGACCCTGATAACACCTCTATTCAACATTTCTGACCTCCAGAACAGTGAGAGAGATGTTCATATTACTTTATGCCACTCTGTGACACTTCGTTACAGTATCCTTAGGAAACTAATACAGAGAGGAAAAAGGTATTCCATGAAAATAGCAATCAACACAGAACAGGAATGGCTACACGAATATCAATTTAAGCCAAAAACTGCCAGAAGAGAAATAGAAGGTGATTTTGCATTGATGAAAGAGTAAATTCATCAAAAGGATGTAAAAATTATACACATTTACACCAATAGGATAACTCAAAAATGTGCAAAAATACTGCCATGATTGAAGGAGGTTCTACAACATTAGGTGGAAACTTCAATACCCCAAAATTGTTACAGCATCTAGAGAGAAAATCAAAAAGAAAAATTAAGTATTTTAAACAACCTAGACCAACCAGACCTTTACAAACCAACAAGACCTAACAAACTTCACCTAACAACAGCATTAACAATCTTCTCCAGTGAGTATAGAACATTCTTCAGGTTAGGCCACAAAACAGACTCAATGAGTTTTAAAAGATTAAAATCATACAGTGCACATTCTCTGACCACAATGGAATGAACCTAGAAATAACAACAAAGGGAAAATTGGAAAATTCATAAAATGGGAAATTAAAAAGCACTCTTAAATAATGAATGGATCAAAGAGAAATAACAAGAAATGTTAGAAAAATACTTAGAAATGAATGAAAAAGAAAATACAGCATATCAGAAATTACAGGATACAGCAAAAGCAAGAGTCAGAGAAAATTCACAGCTTTAAACATCTATAGATACTCCCAAATTTATTATAGCATTATTATATCCTGATAAACCCATAATGAGTTGAAGATATTATAAGTCAAAAATGTACTTAATACATTTAACACTTATTTACCAAATATCAGAGTTTAGTAACATAGGACAAGTAGAATGAAACAAACATTATTACTGTATGTATATATGTGACTGCATGACCAATGTGATTCCACAACATGAATGCTCAGAAAAATGAGAAATTATATCTCATCTATACATGATATATCAAAGTACATAAATGCATTCAACTTCATGTATAACTAAAGCAAATTTTTTTAAAGAGCGAGTGAGAAAAAGAGTGAGAGTGAGAGAGAGAGAGAGAGAGAGAGAGAGAGAGAGAGAGAATTTTTTAATATTTATATTTTAGTTTTCGGCAGACACAACATCTTTGTTTGTATGTGGTGCTGAGGATCAAACTTGGGCCGCATGCATGCCAGGCAAGTGAGCTACCACTTGAGCCACATCCCCAGCCCCTTAAAGTGAATTAAAAAAAAATTTAATTAAGTAAATGGGAGAATGTGAAAAAGAGTGAAAGAAAGCTGACAAAAAAAGGGATTGAAAAAGAATACTACAAACAATCATATGTCAAAAAAAATCAATAATAGCTATACATGGTAGCACATACCAATAATCCCAGCAACTGGGGAGGCTAAGGCAAGGTCACAAGTTTGAGACCAGCCTAGGCAATTTAGTGAGACCTTGTCTGTCTCAAAATTTAAAATAATAATAATAATAAAAAGGGCTGGAGATGGAGATGTAGCTCAGTGGTAGAGTGCCCCTAGATTCAGTCCATAATACCACACACACACACACACACACACACACACACACAAAAGTGGATCAAAGCTCTAACTGTAAGAGCTAAAACTACAAAACTCTTAGAATAACACAAAGGTAAATTTTCATGCCCTCGTGTAAGATAAACAAAGTTAGATAATCTAGATGAAACGAGCAAATTCCTAGAAACACACAATCAACAAAATTGACTCAAGAAGAAATAAAAAATATGAGCAGAGTCCTAACGAGTAAATGGGTAGTTAAAAAAAAAATCCCAACAAAGAAAAGTCCAGGAACAGATGGCTTCAGCGTTGAGTCATACCAAACATCCAAAGAAAAATTAACACCAATCCTTCTCAAAATTTTCAGAAAACTAAAGATTAGAGAACACTTCCTACTCAACATATGAGGGCAGCATTACCCTGACACCAAAACCAGATCAAAAGCTGAAAAGAAAAGAAAATTACAAGCTGACATTCTCAACATATATGAATATAGATTGCAAAAATCCTCAAAAAACTGCTAGTAAACCAAGTCCAACAGAATATTAAAAGATTACAGACCATGAACCAAATGGTTTTTATACCAGAAATGTAAGGATGATTCAACATTTTTTTAAAAAGCAGATGATGAAATTCATCATATTATAGAATGAAGGGAAAATACCATGTGGTCATCTGAATGATGCAAAAAAAAATCATTTAACAAAATGACAAAAAAAAAACAGAGAAAACTAGGAATAGAAGAGCTCTTCCTCAATGTTATTAAGGGCATTTATTGATTACCCACAGCTAGTATTGCACTCAGTGGCAAAAGACTGAAAACTTCCCTCAGGAACAAGACAAGGATGACCACTTTCACTTATGCTATCATTGTATTGGAAATATTAGGTAAGAGAAATATTAGGTAAAAAAATAATAATAGAAGACATACAATTTAGAAAGAAGTAGTAAAACTATTTCTTTATGCACATGGCACGATCCTCTATATAGAAAATCCCCCAAAACCCATAAAAGAAAATGAGCTACTAAGCAAATTCAGTAGTTTTGAGTATAACATCAATAGTAAAAAATCAATTTTATTGCTATACAACAACAGCAAACAAGCTGAAAAAAAAATAAGAAAAAAACTCAACTTACAAAATCATCCAAAAGACAAAAAAACCTTAGAATAAATTTAAGGAGGTGAAAGACTAAGAAAGCAATATGGCAAATGATTGCAGTTTGTGAACTTAGGAAAAAGAATGTAAGATATTACCTTGATTTGGACCTGGTTTATCTCCCAAAGGTTCACATGCTGGAAGCTTGGTCCCTAGTGGAGTCCTGTGAGAGATAGTGGGACCTAGTGCAAGGTGATTAGGGCAAATGGGGGTTCTGCACTTAGAAGGGATTATCATTGCTCTTGCAGGAACCCAGTTAGTTCTCACAGGAGTGGGTTGTTAGAGAGCAAAGCCACACCATGCACTTGGCTCCTTCTGCACACAGTTCCCTTTCTGATTGTCTACCATGTGGTAACACAGACAAGGGGACCCCTCACCAGAGACTGAACAAATGAGGTTGCCCAATATTGGACTTTCAGCTTCCAAAACTGGAACCCAAAGAAATCTTTTTTTTTTAAATAAAATATCTAGCTTTGGGTTTTATTTGTTAGAGCTGAAAACGGGATAACACATATAGGTATTTATTGAAGGGTTATTTCAAATTTTATAGAGAAATGACTTTTCAAAATAAAATGTTGAGAAAAACTTTTTCAAATAACAAAAATATTATTTTATTATACTATTAGCTTCAATATATAGAATTAAAAATTGGCAAAATTCCAAAGAGAAGTTGGCAAATTCACCATCCAAGTGGGAGATTTTAATGAACTCTGTTAATAACCGGTAAAGCAGCTTTAAAAATCAAGAAGCATGCACAAGGTCCTAGGTTAGATTCCCAGTTCCACTCCCCAAATCAATAAGAATAAAGAATATCTGAACAAGTTTGATTTAATAGATACATATTTATACAACAACTGGAAAACAAAAAAGTGTAACCTTTTTAATCACATAGAGTATATACAAAAATTGACCAGGTGTCAGGAGATACAGTGTCTCAATAAATTTGGATGAATCAATATCACACAGAAAACATCATGACTGCAATGCTGCTGATTATACTAAATCTATGAAGATACAAATTTGGAAATTTTAAAACATACTTCTAAATCTAATTTTCATTATGAAAATTAGAAAAAAATGGGACTAGGAATATATGTATAGTCAAACTTTAGAAAAAATAAAAACTAAAACTTAATAAGACCCAACTTTTTGTTTGTTTTTGTTTTATGATGCTGGAAATTGAACCCTTGTGTTCACAAGGCAAGTGTTCCACCACTAAGCTACATCTCTAGCCCTAGGCCTAAATTTTAAATATTAGAAAGAGTGCAACATAACAAAGATATTAAAAGTTGGAAGATAATTAAAACATAAATTAATGAAATAAAAATAAATATATACCAAAGAGCATTAACAAAGAAAAAAAGTTATTTTTTGAAACAATGATAAAATTGGCAACAAAAATTATTCAATAAAAAGGAGAGGAATAAATTAAAGTATTAGAAAGTAAGTACAGATGCAGCATACATTAAAAAACTAACATAAAACATTAGGAAGATATGTATACCAATAAATTTGAGAACTTGAATAAAAAAACAACTTAGAAAACAACCTGAAAATTCAAAAAAAATTACAAGTTAATTTATAATGATAACATAATTTGATACCAAAGTCAAGCTAGGTTATTACAAGGAAGAAATTTCAACTCATTCTCACTCATAAACATAAATGCAATAATCATAATTAAAAAGTAGTAACCCAAATTGGAATGGTTCTAGACTTTGCAGTGTGTTCAAAAAAGGGATCCATGAGCTGGGGATGTGGCTCAAGCGGTAGCGCACTTGCCTGGCATGTGTGTGGCCCGGGTTCAATCCTCAGCACCACATACAAAAAATGTTGTGTCCACTGAAAACAAAAAAATAAATATTAAAATTCTCTCTCTCTCTCCTCTCTCTCTCCTCCCTCTCTCCTCCCTCCCTCTCTCTCTCTCTCTTAAAAAAAAAGGATCCATGGGCTGGGGCTGTAGCTTAGTGGTAGACACCTGCCTTTCATGTGTGAGGCACCAGGTTCAATCCTCAGCAACACATAAAAGTAAATAAATACATATATTTAAAAAAAATAATTAAGGAAACTAAAAAAGTTTTTTTTAAAAAGTGACTCATCATGAATAAGCCTATTCTCCAGCCAAATCACCTTGGTTTACTGTTACTAAATGCTTAACATGCATTCAACCTTCACATTAAAACCTTGTAAGATAGAAATTATACTATTATTCCTGTTTTACAGACAAGAAACCCAAGGCATTGACAATTTAAGGAAACAGTCCATGTCCTAAAGTTGAGTTGTACTCTCAAGAGCTTTCCAAGCTTTCAACACAGGTTAATTCTTGAGTTGGGACTCGTTTCACAAGCTGGGGCACTTTCTCAAGTGGCTTCATTTGTATGTAACTGTAATGCCCAACTAAAGAAAATATAAACAATGAAAAAGTCTGGCACTAGCTACTTTTAAAGCTGGGCATAAATACTTAACTTAACATGCGAGGCTTTGGTTGGCTTTTGTGTAATTCTCATGGCTTTCCTTCAGAGTGACAGATCACCATCCAGCTCTAAGCCATCACATTCTGACATGCTCACACAAAGTATTAAAATACAGTTGAAAATTGGTAGGGATTTTTCCTCATACATTTTTTTTTCTGGGTGAAAATCTTCCCAAAAGCTCCATGAAGAACTACCTAGATGTTTAATTAGCTATAAATAAATTTGTCAAACCCTAAACCAGATACACGGATATAGAATAACTATCAACAATTGCAATTTGCTGCCTAGACTGTCCACCTCCCCCAATCATGTTGCCACTCAATAACTGAAAAAAATGGTCTATTTCCAAGGGAGAAGAAGAAATGACTGCTGGGGTGGCAACCAGTGAGATGTCAACAATCATTTTGATTTTACCTATGTACCATAATTTAATTAAAGTGATCCCATGTTGAAAGATACTTAGGTTGTTAATTTTACACTATTATAAAGAAAGCTACAATAAACATTTCTAACATTTTTATATTTTTAATTTTTCCTCAACATAAATTCCTAGAATTTTTGTATTGAAGCTGATTTTTAGGCCTTAAATATACATACATATGTATATCGCCAAGCTACAATCCAAAATATTTATGCAGATGTAAGCTCACACCAAAAGTATAAAAGTTCCCATTTCTTCACACTTTCAAAAATGTTAATTAACTTCACTATTGCTTTAAATATTTGAAAATACAAGAAAAATTATATAAATGTCTTCTTTTAAGGCTTAGCTTTAAAATTACAAAACAAAAATTGTTTATTGATAAAAATTTAACAGTCCAAATGTATAAAGCAAAAAGTACCTCCTTTTCCCAGCCCACTGCCACCATTCTCATTCCCCGGGGGGAATCACTGTCAACTATTTGTCAACTCCACAGCTGCAGAGATCTTGTTCATTTATGGCTCTCTAATTGATGGCCCGATTTTTCGCATATTCTGCACATTAATAAATGTCTGTTTATAAAAATGGCATCATAGCTACATTATTTTCCAACTAATAAATTCTACCCAACAGCATACTATAAATATCTTTCTGTACTTTCTATACTTTGCATATAGGTCTGCTTCATAAAAAAATAAATAAATAAATGCAGGAGAGCACTTGCCTCCTGTGTGTGAGGCACTGGGTTTGATCCTTAAAATCACATTAAAAATAAACAAATAAAATTAAGGCAGGCTGTCCATCTACAACTACAATATATATATATATATATATATATATATATATATATATATATATATATATATATATATATATTTAAATGCAGGGCTGGGGATGTGTAGAGTTCTTGCCTTGCATGTGTGAGGCCCTATGATCCATCTCCAGCACCACCTAAATAAATTAATTTTAAAAATAAATAAATGCATAGTGTTTCATTGTACGACCATGACATAATTTATCAAACCCCTACTTAGATTCTTCCATTATTTCACTAGTATAAGCACCACTCACAGAAATATCCTTGGAAATATATCTCTGTGCAAATATTTCTAAGCAATAAGATCCAATAACAGTTTCAAGGTAAAAAAAAATTTGTTTTTGTGTGTGTGTGTGTGTGTGTGTGTGTGTGTGTGTGTGTCTCAAAACTGGGCATAGTGTCACATGCCTATAATTACATTTACTCAAGAGGCTGAAGCAGGAGGATAGCAATTTTGAGGTCAGCCTCAGCAACTTAATGAGATCCTGTCACCCAATACAAAATAAAAAGGGCTGTGGATATAGCTCAGTGATAAACACCCCTGGATTCAATCCCTAGTATTTGTCCCAAAAGTGTGAAATTGTTTTCTTCCGTATCTAAATGTTTCCCTATTCTTAAGTCAGCATTTGATATTGAAAATATTTAGGCATTTTTTACTATTAGACATAAAATTTTTCCTCATTATTTGAATTTTAGACATAATCAATTAGGCAATAACTAATATTTTCTTATGATTACTGGCCATTTGTATTTCATCTGTAAATGCCTTGTTAGGTCCCTTATCTATTTTCCTATTAGTTTTTGTCTTTTTCTTACTTATCTCAAGGAATTTGAGATATATAATTAATATATTTTATATATATAATATATATAATTAATATACTTTAATTACCTTTAGTCTACTACATATTTTGAAATATTTTCTCCCGGTTTGTTTGTTTTTTCTCTCTCTCTCATTGTGGTATCACAGATCTTATATTCAAGTTTCTTTTTTAATATACATAAATATTTAGTAGTAGAAGGATACAATACCTTTATTTATTTATTTATTTATTTATTAAATGAAAGTTTTTTTTTTTTTTTTTTTAAGAGAGAGAGAGAATTTTTTTAATATTTATTTTTTAGTTTTCGGCAGACACAACATCATTGTTTGTATGTGGTGCTGAGGATCTAACCCAGGCCGCACGCATGCCAGGCGAGCGCGCTACCACTTGAGCCACATCCCCAGCCCCAGTTTTATTTATTTTTATGTGGTGCTGAGGATCAAACCCAGTGTCTCACATGTACCCATGACCTTCAATCCTGTCCCTTCAAATTTATCTTTTTGGGTATAATACCATGGTGATTTAATTACCATAGCTTTATATAATATTTTGCTATCTGGTATCATAAGCCACTCATCAAAACTCTTTTCAAAAATGTTTTGATTTTAAGGCTGGAATTGTGGCTCAGTGGTAGAGTTTTTGCCTAGCATGCATGAGACACTGGGTTCAATTCTTAGCACAACATTAAATAAATAAATAAGTAAAGGCATTGTGTCTGCCCACAATTTATATATATGTTTTGACTTTAGTTGACCCTGTCTCTAAATAAAATACAAAATAGGGCTGGGGATGTGGCTCAGTGGTTGAGTGCCCCTGAGTTTAATCCCTGGTACGTGCCCCATCCCCCACAAAAAAATGTTTTAACTTTTACATTTCCAGTTTAATTCATTAGCTTTCCCAGAAAGTTTTTCCTTTTATTCAAAATTTTTTTACTGGACTACCATATCAAATCACCCAATGCAAACATCTTTGTATCTCCACTGAGTCTTTCCTCTCTCTCCCCAATAAACTTTCTTCAAGATTTCTCAAACCTTCCCCTGTTCACTGCTCCCATAGTCATTGATTTATTGCAGTCCTCTTTGCTTCTGAGTTACTGCAATAATCTCCTAACAGGCCTCCCAATCTCCAATCTCACCCTCCTCCAATCCATTCTCTACACTGTGATCAGACAACACTTCTCAGAAAAAGAAAATCTGGTTATGTGACTACATGCTTGAAATTCTATGAGGTAAAGTTTGGACCCTCCAATTTCTGGTAATGTTTACCTACCAGTCTAGTCTCTTTCTCTTCCTTCTTCCTTGTTAATTCATGGTGATTTTCTTCCTTTTCTTTCATGACTCTTCTTCTCTGTGTAGAAACTTTTCCTTTTCTTTTATGTTTAATCATCTTTTATTCTCCTGAAAACTCTGCTGAAGCATCACCTTCCCCAGAACCATCCATCTGTGATCCCACAGCATTAGTGCCCACATACTTCTGTCATAACACCTGTCAAACCACTCAGGACATGAATGTTCATAGTAATTCTGTTATAGCCCCAAATAATCTAAATGTCCATTAATAATAAAATGGATGAATAAATATGGTTTGTTCATACACTGGGATGCTCAATACCAATAAATAAATAGCAAGCCTCTGAGACATAAAACAACACGGATAAATCCTACAGACATAATGTGAATACAAGAAGACAGACTCTTAAGATGCTTAACATACCATCCCCCACAGCCACACTGAAAAACCTAATGAGTCACAAGACACTGGGGTAGGGTATACAGCTGAATCATGCCTCCAAAGTGAGAAAAAAAATAGGTGTAGATTGAGCTCTTCTTCACTCTGCATAACAAATCTTTTTACAGTAAGACTAGAAAGAATCAAACTATTGTACAGTAATTAACTGTGTTCCAGGGCAAAGGTCAAAAACATAGGATACAAAATATCTAGCATCTAGCAAGGTGATATCACCATATCCTGAATCCAGTAAAAAATTGCCAGACATGAAAAACACCAAGGAAAAATGACTCATAATGAGGAGAAAATTCCATCAGTTGAAACCAATCCAGAATTGACAAAGCTGAAAAACTTAGTAAACATTATTATAACAGCATACTTGCTACTTGTTCAAAAATTAAATGAAGATATAGTACATATGAAAAAATAAATTCAGCTAAAACTTTCAGAGATTAAAACTACAGTGGATGAAATGGAAAACACTCTGAATGATATTAACAACAGATTTGACATTGTTGGAAGAAATTGATAACAGAGAAGGAAAGATTAATTGATTTATAGAAATAGCAAATAAAACCTAGAGACAAAAAGTAATTTTTAAAATAAGTAGAACATGAATGATCCACAAGATCAGAGTCCTTCATGGAGAGGAAATATGGTGGCAAAATTTAAAAAAAAAAGTATTTGAAGAAAGACTAAAATCTTCCAAACTTGATGGAAATTATAAACCCAACCTATTCAAGAAGTTTAAGCACTCCTGAGCATAAAAACATGAGGAAAAACTACACCAAAGCCCATCATAATTTAATTACTCAATACCAGTGATAAAGAGAAAATGTAAAAAGTAGCTGGAGGAAAAAAAGACACATTATGGAGAGAGCAATAAAGATAAGGATAATAGCATGGTTCTTATCAGACACAGGCAATAGAAAAGCTAGTGACGCAACACTATTAAAATACCAAAAGGAAAAAAAAAAAACCTGTCAACCTAGAATTCTATACCTAATAAAAATATCTTTCAAAGAAAGGTGAAATAGACTTTTTCAAACATATATATAAAAGCTGAAACATCCCTCATAGAAGACCTGCACTACAAGAAATGTTAGTGAATGAAATGAAATCCTTAAGGCAGAAGAAAAATGATACTCAATGGAAATTAGGGATCTATACAAAAGAAGGCAGAACAGTGAAAATCATAATTCTCTGAAAAAATATATATGAAATTTTTATTTAAATAACTTTTAAAGACATTAACAAATAAAATAAAAGCCCTATATCATGGAGTTTATAATATATGTAAAAGTATAAAGACAACTCTCATATTATAAGGCTGTTATACATAAAGTATAGTGTAAGATGATAATATCACTTACACTATGCATTATAACCCCTACAGAAATCTCTAACAAAGAGTTATAACTAGGACAGGAGGTACAGCTCAGTGGGGGAGCACTTCCCTAGCATTGTGAGGCTCTGGGTTCCATCCCCAGCAAAGCAGGAAAAAAAGTTATAGCTAATAATAACATTAAATGTAAATATAAAACCTTTAGGAAAAAACATAGAGGAGAAGTTCTATAACATTGGTCTGAACAATCATTTTTTTTATATTAGTCTAAAAACATGGGCCAAAAAAGCAAAAATAGACAAAAAGCATTACATCAAATTTAAAAAGTTCAGGCTGGGTGTGGTGATATGAGCCTGGAATTCCAGCTACTTGGACTAAGGCAAGAGGATTGCAAGTTCAAGGGCAGCCTGGACAAACAAAAAGTGATAAGGGTTAGGGATGTAAGTTTTGTGGTGAAGCACCCCCAGTACCACCACCAAAAAAAAACAAAACAAAAGCTTCTGCACAGCAAAGAAAGCAATTAACTAAAGAGACAACCTACTGAATGGGAGAAAATATTTACAAACCATATCTCTGATGAGGAATTACTATTCAAAATACATTAAAAACTCAATAACAAGAAAAAACAAATAATCTGCTTTATAAATGTAATATATATTTCTAAAAGAAGACATACAAATGGCCAAAAAAGTACATAAAAAACTCTCAACCCACTAATCAGGAAAATGCCAATTAAACCCATCAAGAGAAATCACCTCACACCTGTTAAAATTATTGTTTTCAAAAAAAGACAGCAAAAAGATAACAAGTGTTGGTTAGGATGTGGAGAAATTGTAATGCTTATACACTGTTGGTAGAATTTAAATTAGTATAGTCTCTGTAGAAAAAAGCATGGAGGTTCCTTGAAAAATTAAATATATGGCTACCATAGGATCCAGCAATCACACTTTCGGATATTTACTTAAAATATTTGAAGTCAGGGGCTGGGGTTGTGGCTCAGAGGTAGAGCACTTGCCTAGCGTGTGCAAGGCCCTGGGTTCGATTCTCATCACCACAAATAAATAAATAAATAAAATTAAAAGGTATTGTGTCCAACTATAACTAAAAAAATAAATATTAAAAAAGTTGTGGGGCTGGAGTTGTGGCTCAGAGGTAGAGAACTCGCCTGGCACACATGAGGCATTGGGTTCGATCCTCAGCACCACATAAAAATAATAAAAATAAAATAAAGGAATTGTGTCCACCTACAACTAAAAATATATATTTTTAAAAATTGTGTATTTAAAATAAAAAGATTTGAAGTCAGTAAGTCAAACAGACGTCTGCATTCCCGTAGTCATTGCAGCATTTTTTGCAGTAATCAAGATATGGAATCAATTAAGTATCCATTAATGGACAGAAGAATAAAGAAAATGGGCCATACAGCCAGGCACAGTGGTGAACACTTGTAATCCCAGCAGCACCGGAGGCTGATGCAGGAGAATTGCAAGTTCAAAGCCAGCCTCAGAAACAGTGAAGCACTAAGTAGCTGAGACTCTGTCTCTAAATAAAATACAAATTAGGGCTGGCTCACTGGTTGAGTACCCCTGAGTTCACTCACTGGTATCCCCCACCAAAAAAGAAAATGAGGTACACATACACAATGGAATACTATTCTCCCTTTAAAAGGAAGCAAATTCAGTCATTTAGAACAAGTGAATGAACTCGGAGGACATTATGTTAAGTGAAATAAGACAGGCATAGATAGATAAATATTGCCTGATTTTACTTACATATGGAAACTAAAAAAGTCAAACTTAGAAGATGAGAGTAGAAATGTGGTTACTAGGAGATGGGGGTGGTGAGGGTAGAGATTGGGATTGGGAAGATGTTGGTCAAAGACACAAAATTCCAGTTAGGAGTAATAGGTTCAGAAGATCTGTGTACAACTTGGTGATCATAGTTAATAAGATTATATTGTATAGGGCTGGGGATGTGGCTTAAGTGGTAACGCATTCACTTAGCACTGGGTTCGATCCTTGTGTCCACCAAAAACTGAAGAATAAATATTACCAAAAAAATTATATTGTATACTTAAAATTGCTAAGAAAGTAGGTTTTTGTTGTTTTGTTTTTTCAGTGCTGAGGATCAAACCCAGGACTTCATACATGTAAGGCAAGCTCTCTACCACCGAGCCCCAGCCCCAGCCCTGACAGTAGATCTAAAGTGTTCTCATCTCAAAAAGAAAGAAGTATGTGTGGTGATAAACATATTAATAAGCTTGTTTTAGCCATTCACAATGAATATTTGTTTCAAAACATCATGTTGGGACTGGGGACTTGACTCAATGGTACCGCGCTTGCTTGGCACGTATGAGGTTTGGGTTTGAAACCTAACAGTGCCAAAACAAAAAAAAAAATATGTGCCATAAATATATGTGATTTTAATTTGTCAATTAAATGTATAAAAATATAAGCAAAAGTGTAAATAACATAAACATACCCAATTAAACTGCAGAGCCTATCAGATTGGATAAAAAGGAAAACATGATATGCTGTTTATAAGAAACATACTTTAAATACAAAATATCAACAGGTTACAAGTTTAAAAAGTAAAAGAAAAATACATTATGTTAACACCAATAAAAGAAGGAATGAATGCCTATACTAATCACTAACAAAGTAGATTTCAGAACAAAGAATGTTATCAGATCCTTACAGGTCATTTCATAATGATGAAGGGTTCAATTCGAGCATACCATAATCTAAAAACATTCACCAAACAAGATAGCTTCAAAATACATGTAACAAAACTTGATAGAACTACAAAGAGAAAAATAAAATCCACAATTGTAATAGAAGATTTCAATAACCTTCCTCTCAATAGTTAAAAGAGCAAAGTAGCAGAAAATCAGTAATGGTAGAGTAGGGATTTTACAAACATTATCAACCAAGTTGACATTGCTAATGTGTAGAGATGTCTACTCAATAATAGCAGAGTACACATTCTTTTCAAGTGTGCATGGAATATTCTAATACCTTAATTTTTGTTTAGTTATAGATGGACACAGTACTATTATTTTATTTATTTATTTTTATGTGGTGGCGATGATTGAACCCAGTGCCTCACATATACTGGGCAAGCACTCTGCCATTGAGCTACAACCCCAACCCTATTTTAATATATTGATAGATAACATTCTGTGCCATAAAAAGTCACAATAAATGTAACAGTGCCAGCCGGGCTGCGGCATAACAGGATTCAAGTCATATGAAGCATATTCTTGAACTTAGAAATTAAATCAGAAATCAATGATAGAAAGATGTCTGCAAAATCTCCAAATATTTGAGCACTAAATAAAATATTTATAAACAATCCATGGATGAAAGCAGTAATAGAAAAAGAAATTAAATATTATTTTACACCAAATGAGAGTGAAAAGAAACATAAAACTTTCTGAGTTTTATAAAAGCACTACTTGGAATGGGAGTTCTTTCTTGCACTAAAGCCTATAGTGATAAAGAAGAACAATCTCATATTGATGACATAAGTTTCTACCTTAAGAAACTAGGGTGAAAAAAGAGCAAATTAAACCTGATAAAAGCAAAAGAAAGGAAAAAATAAAGATCAGAAGCAGAAATAAAAGAAATATAAAAGGAACAGCAAAAAACAGACAAAATCAATGAAACTAAAAACTGGTATTTATGAATTGATAAATTGCTAAACTTAACAAGAAAAGAGAGAAGACACAAATTACCAATATCAAAATAAAAGAGATGACATCAACATAGATTCTACAATATTAAAAGAATAATAAGAGAATATTGTGAGCAGATTTTTGCAAATACATTCAACAATTGAAATGAACAAACTCAAAATCAAACTAGAATTATGTCCAATCTAGTTTTCTTAAGTAAGAAAACACAGGGCAGAAAGATCACAGTATTGGAGTTACAGTCAGAAAATCCAGACTGGAAAAATCCTATAGGACAAACAACCCAGTTTTGCTTCAATAAATCGATAGGGGGGGAAAAAAGGAGGGAGAAGCAATAGTTTAAGAGATTTTAAGACATGTATCAATAACGCAATGTCTTCCAGGTGCAGTGGCATACACATGTAATCCCAGAGGTTTGGGAGGCTGAGACAGGAGGATTGCAAGTTCAAAGCCAGCCTCAGCAACTTATCGAGGTGCTAAGCAACTCAGTGAGACACCATCTCCAAAAAAAAAAAAAAAAAACACACACAAAAGGGCTCAGTATGGGGCTCAGTGGTTGAGTGACCCTGGGTTTAATCCTCAGTACCAAAAAAGAAAAAAGAGAAAAAAGAAAGATATGCAATGTGTGAACTTTATTTTGATCCCAATTTGAACAAATCAGCTGTGATAAAATAATAAAAACATTCATGAGACAATTGAAGGGAATTTAAACACTGACTATTTTATCGTAAAGCATTTTTATAAAAATTATACATGTGATAATGGTATTGTCAATATATATTTTAGAAGTAAGTGCCCTTATATTTTAGCTATAAATACATAAATAGCTGTGGGTAGAAATGATTTGGTGTCTGCTTCAAATTAATTTGGGGGTATGTTTGAATAATTGTTGAAGCTGAGTGAAGCTTCAAAGGGATTAATTTACTATTCATTCTACTCTCTTTTGTGTTTGCATTTTTTCCTAAAATAATTAGATTATAAAATTATATTTAGAGCATGATGTCAATTTAAGTTCTTTATATATATATATATATTACTTATGTGTATTAATGCATACATAGAAAGGAAAAGAAGCTTAAAAATTCTTGGTGATTACCACTTTTTGATGAAATTAGAAATGAAAAGTATAAACTGGTTAAGGTGGTACATGCATGTAATCCCAGCAATTTGGGAGGCTAAGGCAGGAGGATGTAAAGTTTGAGACCAACCTCAGCAATTTAGTGAGATCCTGTCTCAAAGTAAAACTTGAAAAAAGAACTGGAGATGTAGCACCATCAAAGGAATCTCAAAGTAAGGTACCCTTGGGTTAATTCCCCTGTAACCATCCCCCTTCAAAAAAAATGAAACATGCATGTTTTTTATTATTATTCTCTATATTCTTTATTGGGGGAAAACAAATTTCAAGAGGCACAAGACCCAATTATTTTCAACTCTTTTTAAATTAGCATTCACAAATAATGAAGACAAGAAGAAAAGTCCCTAAACTACTAAAAGTTGTCATTATATGGTGGAACCACATGACATTTTTTTTCATTTCTGTATTTTTTAACTTTAATATAAAGGTTAATTACTTTTAGGATTAAAAAATTCAGGAGCTGAAGTTGTGGCTCAGCGGTAGAGCGCTCGTCTAGCATGTGCAAGACCCTGGTTTCAATCTTCAGCACCCTGTAAAAATAAAAATAAATAAAATAAAGGTATTGTGTCCAACTACAAACTAAAAAATAAATATTAAAAAAATTTTATAATAAAACACCACTAAATCTACAAGCACAATTTACTAAGCATAAACAAAATTATGTACCGTTTAGTAAGATTTTAGAAAATACTAACAGATGTAGGTAACATTGTCTAAACTTCAGGTGCCTAATTGGTTGATTATCCCTGAGATGATGGGTTAAATACCAGTCTAAAGGTCTGGAGAAAGAAGGGGGAAGGAAATCAGACTGTGAAAAAGCAGAGGGTGTTCTTGTGATTCCGAATCGCAAAAGCTGAATATTACTATCAAATATAAGGAAGCATACCTCCAGAAAGATATCATGCTTTGATGATTTTGTTGCCTCAATTTGTTTTGTTTTGGCATAACGCTATATCTTTAGCAATTTTAAGTAAAACTTCATAGATTTCATTTTTAGAAATACTACATATTTTAAAAATATCATGGCTTTAATAATTCATGGAAGAAAAATAAATTTTAAGAGGCATAAGACCCAATTATTTTCAACTTATCTTAATGTTATCACTTTCTCTTCATGATATCTTTTTTAAATCTGTTTTTCTTTACACATAAAACTTTTTCCTCTATTTTCTTGTAACTAGAAAATTTTTATAAGTGGAATCACCTGGTCAGGAGTATGAGCATTTAGAAGGCTCTTGATATACATGATTGATAACTTGTTTTCCATTGTGTTTTTTACTAATTATTAATTTACTAATTCATAATCTACCCTCTACCCAGAAGTGTTTGTGTGTCACTGAATATTCACCAAATTTATCATTATGTTATTTATTTATTTATTTACTTACTTACTTACATTTTTGTGGTGCCAGGAATTGAACTTATGGCCTGAAGCATAACAGGCAAGGGCTCTATCATGGAGATTTTTTAATTCCAGGCCCATCATTATGTTTTTAAATATATTTGGGCTAATTTCACAGTCATAGGATTTTATTATATTTGCATATCTTTGATAGATATTTATATTAGCTATTTTAAAGTCCTTTTTCATGAATATTCCCTTATATACATTGTCTGCAATGTAAATCTTAACTGTCTACATTTCTATTTAACTAAGAAAATAAACAAAATCAAGGACCCATTTAAATATATTGAGCACAAAGTCATGTTTTGAGAACATGGCATAGTCTTTGAAATGTGAACTAGTTCCCATTTGAGCTTGTGTCTTCCTCCCAACCTCCAGTACCTATGTCCTACCTAATAGTTCATGCTAATTATTATAATGTTTCAAATAATTCTTGTCTTTAAGTTCTCTATTTGCACTTATCTATAAATCATTTCAATTTACAGATGCAGCAAAGAACACCAATGATATTACTGGTGGGCTAGACGCATTCTTGTGCTCTTCCTTCTGGGTCCAAAACTTTTTGAGATGGTCAGGAATAGAAGACTGATCTGTGGTGAAAAAAAACCCTGCCTCTCTGAGAGAAGTTAACAGATACTTTGGGAATAAGTCTATGATTTTGATTTGTTATTAGCATTGTGAACTCCATTCAAGTGTGACTGACAGTTACACAAGTCAATACAGAAACACTTTAGGACAGCCAAGTTTCAGAGGTTTGTTTTCTTTTTTCTTTTTTTTCTTATAAATTAGTGCTTCTGTTTTTACAGAGTTCATTGGAAAAATAAATCAGAGCACTTTTGATTCTACAAATAAATGTAATGAAGCAATGTTTCTAAGAAATCTATCATTTGGCTAAAAGAGGACCAAAATAATAAATTGATTGTTTGAGGAAAATACTACTGAAGGAACTGAAAGTACATTCTAGATGATTATTAATGCTTTCATTTTCACTTTAATTATTGTTCAAGTCATACCTAAAGACTAAATGCAATTGCACAGGTTTAGAAGGCAAAGAATATTTCTGGGTTTGACAATTTTGATCTCATCAAGCATTCTTTATAAAGTGTTGAATAATGTCAAGATGGAACAGGGTAGTCAAAGACCCAGGAGATAATCAGCCAGTTGCATTTATTGATTTTTGGTTTTCATTCCCAATTCCAGAGGAGGTGATATCCCTCAATGTAAAAGATTTTAAAATATTCAATGGCATCTTTTCATTATGCTCTTGAATATAGTTCAAAAGCTTATGGTGATATGTTTAAATATTAGACCATAAAAATCCTGTAGGTTTATAATACAAATAAAACTGGAAAAATTACAGTAAGAAATTCTGGATTTAGAGAAGAATGTGCCAATCACCAAAACTTAATGTGTAATTGCATAAAAATGCTGGTTTAGTGAAATTAGAACTTCAGCAAATGGATCCAAAATAAAATATTTTGGTAGTATAGGAAACCAATTGTTCTCTAACTCCTCTTAAATAAAAGTGTGGATAATCAAGTGCAATTTAAATAATCTAATCCAAGTCAACCCATTCATTTCATCAAATCATCCAGGGAAAAGAACTTTAAGACAAAGCAACTTTCACTGAAAATACAATTTCTCATTTAACTAATAAATAATTACTTAGGGATTCTTGGCATTAGAAGAAAGATGGTTTTTAATAAGAAACAGAAAATATAGCCTTTACCCTTGAAGAACTCATATTGGGGGGGGGAACAGAAAATATGTGCCCCCAAATCTCAGAATATGGACCATGTTCTCCTATTTTCATGAATGTTAAAAGTAAACAACAAGTTGACTGTAATAGACTGCATTTGCCAAAAATGCCAAAGACTTGTAAGCAAAGTTTTATAAGCTCTGACATATACTGAGAGTTGAACCAAGTGTCCTTTTTTTTCTGGGCTTTTCATAACTTTTTCTTTTGCAATCATTTGAAAGTGGTTTATTCAAATACATCTTTATTTCTTTTAGCATTTCAGTATCTTGTTAAGTACTTGCTCCAATGGTCTATATCTATTTAAGGTAATATATGCTGGCAGTCCAATTCATGTTCAACTTAATTATCCTGAGTAGTAGTTGGAGAGTCACTACTCTGAGGGCCCTGTTTTCCCACTGTAGTGTGTGCCAGAATCACAGGAAGAACATATTACAAAACAGATAGCCAGTCCCACTCTCAGAGTTTCTGAGATGGATGAAGTTCCATTAACTGAGTAGTTCTAGGAGAAGTCCAAGAATTTGACTTCCTAAATAGTTGCCAGGTCATTGACATGCTACTGGTCCCACATCTGAGTTTCAGTCCTTTTTTTTGTTCTCTCTGGAAGCTTGAAGATCTTTTCTTTGTCTGCTATGCACTCAGATTTCTGGATCACGTTTTCAAGTTGATCTATTTTTATTTTGTTTTATTGTTCGGTATTGGAGATTGAACTCAGGGGCACTGGACCACTGAGCCACACCCCCAGCCCTATTGTGTATTTTATTAATAGAGAGGGTCTTACTGAGTTGGTTAGAGCCTCACTAAATTGCTGAGGCTGGCTTTGAACTTGCCATCCTCCTGCCTCAACCTCCTGAGCCGTTGGGATTACAGGCCTGTGCCACCATAACCAGCTGATCTATTTTTATACATTGTAGCAGACATTTAATGAACTTGTTCAATTTGATAATTCATGTATTTCAGTTCTGGGAATTTTTTTTAGATTATTTAATTAATGACTTTTTCCTTTTTTTTTCTCTTAATTAATGATTTTTTCCCTTTCTCTTCCTGCCTTACTCCCTCAACCCCCAATTTCTCTGTTATTATGTGGATTTTGAACCTCCTAAATTAGTTCTTTCTTTTTTGCTCTGATTTCTAGGAAATTTCCTTAACTTTCTCTCTTTCAATAGTTCATGCCTCCACCATTTATATGATTCCATTATCAATTCTTAAGGCTTTTTCTTGTATTCTGAATATTCCTTTCTTTCCGCTGAGCCACAATGTGCTCACCTAGCATGAGCAAGCCCTGTGTTCAATCCTCAGCACCACATATAAATAAATAAAATAAAGGTATTGTGTCCAACTATAACTAAAAAATAAATATTAAAAAAATATTTTTCTGCTTACTTGTCTTTCATGGTTGCAACTCTCTCCTAAAGATAATTTTTTTTTCCTTGAGTAGGAGAAAAGTGTTCTTGTCATTTGTTTTGATTTCTGTCTTCATGATAGAGGCTTTTGTTATATACCTAATAATCTTTGGTGTCTGCTCTTTTACACAAATAGGGTAACAAAATGCTGATGGGAAACTGAGGAAAGAGGTAGAGGTTTGTTAAACTGTAAACTTCTCTGCAGAGTTTGGGCTTACAGCTGGAAAACCTTCTGTATCTTCAGGACTTTTCACTTGGGTTGATCAGCTTACATGGAGAAGGATCATCTAATCTCCTGAGAAACAGAAGGCCTGGCTGCTGGATTCTGGGAACCAAATTGGTAGCCAGGAACCTCAATTTTCAACAACATTCAAATGCTGACTCAATATCCCTGTCGCCTAGAGACCTTCTGCTTCACCTTTTGCAGATAATACATTTGTATTACTTTTCTTGGTTAGGAGAGAGGCATTTACTCTACTGTATGAAGTAGGGAAGGAAATGGGTGGGAGGACTGATTGCCTTTGTGTGTGTGTGCTGGGGATTGAACCTGGGCAGTGTGCATATTAAGTACAGGCTGTACCACTGAGCTACACTTCCAGCCTCCTGACTGCTTCTTGAATAAACTTGTAATCAATCAACCTTGTGGTAGTTCTTCCTTTCCTTCTCTTCACTTCAAGAGGCACCTGGAACTGGATAGTTAAATCTTTTATTGACTCTGTGGTATGCATGGGTTTGGTTATTGATTTCCCTCATTTGTTACCTTGGGATTCTGTTTTAAACTGAGTCTCATATAACTCATAAGTGTTTAATCTTCTCAGATTTTGTTGCCATTGTCTTGTCTCTTGTCTTCCATGCTTTTAATGTTTAAAATGTCATTTTATGAGTGGGGCAGGGAAGTGAATGCCTGTATTCCTAGTTGCTTGGGAAGCTAAGACAGAAGGATCTCAAGTTTGAGGCCCACCTGTGCCAGTCAGTCAGTCCCTGCTTACAAACACAACAATAACAACAACACAAAAACAAGGGCTGGGAGTGTATCTCAGAGGTAGAAAGCTCCTGGGTTCAATTCCCAGTATGGGGTAAAAAATCTTATGAAATTATATGATGTATTTGGTTAAATTTTACTTAAGGTAGGGGATGACAATGAAAAGATAAATAAAAAAACATAATTATTAAAAATGGGCAATTAAATACATAGATGTTCTTAATACTATTCTACTTTTTTATATACTTGAAATTTTCCAAGAAAAAAAATTTTTAAAAAATAGCTTTGCTCTTGGTAGGTGGAGGCAGGAGGATAATAAGTTGGAGGCCAAACTCCTCAATGTGTGGAGATCCTGTCTCAAAATAAATAGAATAGGAATATATCTCAGTGGTAGAGCGCACCTGGGTCTAATATGTAGTGCTTAACAACACAGTCCTTTTGTTGATGTCTTAGAGTAGTTTTGAGGGAGTGTTTAACTGCTATGTTTATATAGAAGAGTGGAATCATTCACTTTTTAATAAATCTTTATCAAATATCTATTATGTGTTAGGCCCTATGCCAAAATGTGCATGGGAATATGCACATTTTACCTGATCAAGTATACTGAGTTAAAAAAGCCCAAATCTATGACTCTTTTAAGTATGATGTTTTAGAGTGTTTGACAGTGTTTTCCCTTTTCTGACCTCTGAATGTTTTGATTTAAATACGTTTTTATGAAGTATGAAAGAAGGAATCTTAAGGGGGTAAAAGGAATTGAGTGTAAGATAGACCATAAAGGGGTATCTTCTCAAATCTGAGTATCATATTCATATGAGACATCTAAATAGCTTAAATAGTGGATAAAAATCATACTAGCAAGGAGTAGATAACTATTTTTATTTACTCACATTCAGAGAGAAAAGATAAAATCTCTACCAGAACCCACAAAGGTGGGAGATTCTTGCTGGTAGAAAAGAATGGGGAGTATACTATAAGTGATTGATTAGTAGAATCTGGTTTATGATTAAGTGAAAAATCTTGGTTTTTAGTTTGTCAGTAATGAGAATACCATGAACTGAAGTTATTAAATTAATTGTTACACAAACTTGTTCCTGTTAGTCTCCCCTCCCCTCCCCACCCCTCCCCTCCCCTCCCCTCCCCACCCCTCCCCTCCCCTCCCCACCCCTCCCCTCCCCACCCCTCCCCTCCCCTCCCCACCCCTCCCCTCCCCTCCCCTCCCCTCCCCTCCCCACCCCTCCCCTCCCCTCCCCACCCCTCCCCACCCCTCCCCTCCCGCGGGCTTTGTCCAGCGTCCGCACAGCGGCCCCTCCCCGTTTTCGCCGGCTCCGCCTCCCTGACCCCCCCAGTCAGCTCCACTTCCTCGGTGCAGGAGGCGGCAGCGGGCAGGGGACGAAGGGGTTAACCACAGGCTCTTCCCGGCGCGGAGGGATCCGGAGGGATCCGAAAGCGGTGCTGAGGGAGCCTCAGCGAAAAAAATGTCCGCCTGAGGAGACCCACAAGTTCTATTCAGGGACCGCCAGCCCGCCCCAGGAGGAAGGGGCGGCCAGGCCAGAGAGCCGCCTCCCCCGCCCAGACCCGAGAGCTCGCACGCGCCACAGTGAGCCGTGCCGCCGGGCGGTGCAAGGGGAAGCCTGAGTCCGCTCTCCTGGGCAAAGTGAACTTTAATCCGGGTGGTTGGATGCAGAGACGGGGCGGCAGGTAATTGCGGGTTGGCGAGCTGGAGGGAGACGGCGTGGCGGGGCTGGAAGCCCCTGCCAGAGCTGGGGCGTCGGCCCGCTCCCCAACTCCGCGCCCCATTGTACACAGCCAAACCCGAGGTCCCCTCCAAGTTGAGGAGCAGAGTCGGGTGGAGGCGCGAGTCGGGTGGAGGCGCGAGTCGGGTGGAGGCGCGAGTCGGGTGGAGGCGCGAGTCGGGTGGAGGCGCGAGTCGGGTGGAGGCGCGAGTCGGGTGGAGGCGCGAGTCGGGTGGAGGCGCGGCCCGCTGGGCGGCGAGGCCCGCGCGCCCTGCTCGCTGCTCGGTTGGGGCCGGCACCCGGTTCTGGGGCGCGCGGGAGAGCAGAAGGCTTCGGCCGCTGAGCCAGGCTCATTGTTCGGCAGGTCCGGGGCAGGGCAGCAAAAGTGGGAGGAGGCCAAGCCCTGGGAGAAGGACGCCCAGCAAGACCGAGACTAGTTGTTGGCGTTCCTGCTTTCTTTTTTAAAACGCCCCTTGGGCGCGCGGGGCGTGCTTGCCGACCCCCTGGACCCGCCGGGGACGTCCCTTCGCCGCTGCTTCACTCTCTGGCCGCCGAATTGCCCCCACCCCTCCCCACCAGACCCCCGCCCCGGGCCGCCCCGCGCGCCAAGCCACCACGTCGCTCTCGGGCTGCGTGATTCAGGGACGCGTAAATTCAGGGACCCGGCGCGGGTGCTGAGCTCTCCCGCCCCCTGCTGGCGCCGTGGTGGGAAGGAGTGGGGGAATTGGAAGTCAGCTGGGCGCCCCCCGCCAGTGCTTTTCCTCCTCCCTTAGGCCTCTTTCCATCCCCTCACACACTTTGGACCTTGGTGCTCTCTCGCTCAGCCCGTTTTCCCCTGCCTTAGGACCTGCTAGAAGTGGCCGAAGATGAATTCCCAGCAGCAGCGCATGGCCGCTATAGGGACCAACAAGAAACTGAGCGACCTGCTGGACTTCAGTGCGGTAGGAAAGCGTTCCACGGCATCTTGGGGTTCTACTGAGGTTTACAAGAAAAAAATCAAGCAGAAAAGAGGGGAGAAAGACCTAGACACTAGGTGGGGTGAACTCCATCTGTTTTGAGCAGTAGTTCTCAGGGCTGGAGTCCAGCTCCCCCAAGTTGGACACCTGAACTTTGATGTAATGTCTAGACTTGCAGATTTCAAACTTTAATGCCAGAGGGGTCGTTTGATTTAACCAGTTAAAAGAAGAACAATATAATCATGAGCTTTGGTTGAGTCATTCTTTGACCCTGATGATTATTAGTGATTTTAAACTGTATATAAAGACAAATTATTTTTTCTTCAACTCTCCTCACCATTTTCCTCCCTAAAATATGTTTATGGTACCTGAAAGATGTCAGCTGCAAGAAAGTGAATCCAGGGCTAAAATTTTCAGCTATTTGAGCCAGTACTTTTATTTTAAGGTGCACATATGGTATACATGTACGCACTCTATCTGTAGTCTCAACCGGAAAATATCTTAAAAATATATGGTGAAACCAGAGGGCTGGCTTGAATTTCTTTATCAGCTGCTATTAGAAGACAGGACTAATACCTGCTTTGTAGGACTGTGTTATCCTTACTGTACATAGTAATTTCATTGGACATGATTCTGACTGTAAGTGCATATTAAGTAATGTTAATATAATGTTAATATAATGAGATTCACTTAGGTCCAAAGTGAAGATCATGGGTAGAAACTTACTATTTAAACTTAATTAAACCGGAATCTTTATGTAAATGACTGGGTTTTCAGAAAAGACTGTAGTCAGTTTTTTCCAAATAGTATTAGTAAACAGTATCAGTGTTTCCATTCTGAGTCTGAATGTATCTCCAATTTTATTTCAACTTCCCTATGAATTCAGGATTAATAGAAACATTTGGGATATTTTGCAGATGTTTTCCCCACCTGTTAATAGTGGGAAAACCAGACCAACAACACTGGGAAGCAGTCAGTTCAGTGGATCAGGTAAGATGTCTAAAACTAGAAACTCATATTTTGGTGGTGTGACACATTTTAGTAAAAAAGTATGAAGCATTTTAGTATCTCTTTTCATACCATTTTCTAGTGTGTCGAGTAAAAATTATAAATAAAAACAAAAAAGCATCAAACATGGACAGTTTGCTAAAGATTCATTGATTCAGTTACAAGAATTTTAATACAGATTTAAAGTTGTTCATTTTCCTATGAATTTAAAATTGAAAATCATCTTGAGTTCAAAGGATTGTTTCCAACCTTTATATTTAGAAACATGTCACAAAAAAATAGTCCATGAGTGGTCTTTAAAACAAATTTTTTCATATATATATATATATATATATATATATATATATATATATGTAATTTGCTAAATTTTAACTCACTGTTACTAAACCTGGATTCTAAAAAAATGGTAAAATACTATTATTGATTATGTGTATACAATGATTGAGTCCTGCTATAATTAGTAAGATGTATTTATTTTAAAAGTTGGCTACTGGAAATTTATAAGTAACTAATTTCATGGGCAGTTATTTAAAATATTAATGGATGAAATGTTAGAAATGAATATAAACTTATGTTTTTTTAAATTACGTGTCTTAGATGAATAAGTTCTGTCTGTTCTATATTCACATTACATTAGGGTAATGTTTATTAAATTCCTATTTCTATACCAATGCTGTTATCTTTGAATTTATTTTTGGTGTATTTATAACTATTCTGTTCCATTATTAGACATTCCATTTTTTTTCTAACTTTTTTTAAAACTCATCAGTTTAAAATTAATATTCCAGAAGTAAAGTCGAAGCCGAAATGAAAATCACATAGAAAAGATAATTCAGCATTTCAATACTGTAGCTTTTATTTTCTAGGTCTAAAATGAGGTTATTTTTAGAACTTTAGCAGGTCATTGCTTTTATTGCTCTTTTATAGTACTTGATTTTTGGATTTTATTTTCATGGTATTTGCTGTTAACTTGAGTAATACTTAAGTGTATAGAAAACCAGCTTTATTGGTTTGGGAATGTGGGAAGTATAAGTTGAAAAGAGATTAAAAAGCAGTTTCTTTGGGTTAGAAGTAATTTACATCTGAAAATATATCCTTGAAGTCTGGTTGTAGTTTTTCTGTTATTTGCAAATACATTTGTGATGAAATTTTGATAGTATATCCTATAGAAATGATTTCAGAGCCTCTGTTTTCTTTCTAGAAAAGCTGTAATTGTAAGCATAATTTGGCCATGTTGGTTTTGAGTAGGGTGTTAAATCTTGCAGGTGAAAACAAAAAAGGGTAGGGATTATTCTTAACCAAGATACCATGCTTGTATGATTTTTAATCTTTATTTTTTAAAAAGAGTGCTTTGAGATATTAGAAAAGGAAGAAATCTTTGATCAAATTTGAGTTGTTCTCAGTGTTTTATTTTGGCCTTCATACTTGAGAATATCAGTTTTATAATATGAAAAAGGAGGTTCCCACCCACAACCTTCCCTCACCCTTTCTGCACACAGCTATTTATTTTAAAATGATCCTACTTCTTTATGAACTGTCAAATATGGCCTGATTCTTTATATTATAGCAAATAAAAATTGGTACGGATGTGGCAGGATGTGACCTGTGCCTCAAGGAGGAATCAGACAGAGTTTGGACAGCGTTCATGTATGTATCATAGGGTGCTGCTGACTTGGTTCCCAGGAGAACATGAGATTGCCATGGCAACATAGGCTCTTTGAAGGCAGATATCTTGGCAGAGTGGTTGGGTCTTTTGAAGTGCTGGGTGTGTTGATAGGAAAAGATCCACTCAGCAATAAGCAGACAACTGTAGTCCAGCAGTCAAGGAAAATAAGAATTTAGTTTTAACTTTAACTTGAGGACAGATATCTTTTGAATTTTCCACTCAATCCCAATCTTCCTTTAAAAAAATATTTATATAAGATTTTCTCTTTACATTGTATACTGTTTCAAGGACAAGTTTCTAAGCATGTGCTCTGTAATGTTTTTGCTAAATAAAATTGTCTGAATTTTTAGTGAAATTAATATGGTGTAATGCATTCTGATATTATTGGTAGCTTCTGATATTGAAAGAGTTGGTGAAGGTTATTATAAACTATTCAGTTTAGAATTTGGTAGTGTTTAAAAACTTGTAGCAAAAAAAATATATCCCGACTCCTTGATCTGCCTACTGTTTTCAAGATCCTTTTCTTTAGGTAACAACTTTCTCTCTCACATTTCTTCACTCTGAATGTCAGCCTGCTTTTTCGGTTTTGTTCTGTGGAGGCTCATGTCTGCCTCTGGGCCTTTACTCAAGTTTGCCTCCTGCCTAGTATGGGTTCTCATCTTTATGCCTCTCCAAATACTACTTGGAATTCACCTTTATTAGTAAAACTTTCCCTGACTCCTACAACTCCAAGGACCTTTCTTTCCAAATGCTTGATTAAAAATTGCATATTAAATTGTTTAGAACCTAATAGGATTTTTGTACATATCTTTTATTAAGTGCTGGGTGTTGTATTTAATTCCTGAGTAATAAGCCTTTTATGATCAGGAGTTGTGTCCTTTAGTTTTGTGCCTTATAATAAGGACCAGACACATAGTAAAACTAGTTGATTATTGGTTTTAACTATGTTAATAGTAAAAGTCATATTCAAATAGGGGATTATTTATTTAGTTTTTTTTCAAAGTTATATAGGCAATCTCCTTAGCGTACTAAATTGAAGATCTTACTTTTAATTGTCCCAGAACCAATAATAATTTGCATGGAACTTTAATTCTACATCTAAACCATAATTAATCATCTAAACTGAAGAAACCAGAAAATAATTTATATTTGGGTCTTCTTTTTTTGTTTTTAAGTTGAACTTTTTTTAAAAAAAAATATGTTTGTTTAGTTGTAGTTGGACACAATACATTTATTTTATTTGTTTATTTTTATGTGGTGCTGAGGAGTGAACCCAGGGCTTCACATGTGCTAGGTGAGGGCTCTATTGCTGAGTCACAACTCTAGCCCATATATTTGAGTTTTCTTAATTCTCCCAAGAGTGATACATAACTAATACTATTCTAGATGCTTAGGAGAGAAGACCATTTAGTGTACACCGTGACACCATGACAACTCAGGGCACTCGTGCTTATTAATTCTTGTGGAACCACTATTGAGAACTGGACATATAGTGTAATTTCTTTATTATATTTAGTTTCCTCATATTTCAGTGGCTCATTTGAACCTTTCTGTATGTGAAATTTATTCTGTTCTAATACTTCTTTTTATAAGAAATATTGGTAAAACTTTTAAAGAAAGCCATGTCAGGGACCTAGTAGAAGTTTTGCTATTGTGATTTATTAGAAATGATTGAAATGATTACCTAGTTTTCAACACTACTGTCTGCAGATGCAAAATATAGTTCCCACATTATAAAATCAATTCATTGTAAAGTTGGGAAATTTTTGGTTCTACAAAAACTTTGAGATTTTTCTCCTTCCAATCTTGGAATGAAGAAGATAAAACCAGTTGCTGAATCCAATATTTTAGAATTTTTTATGATGTTTGTAAAGAAATCTGTTAGTTATTTGCATATGTTTTACATCTGAAAGTGTTAAGCTCCCCGCCATACTTTATTTTTAAAAGCAATCACTCCTTAGAGAAATATTTAAAATACATAGTTGTTCAGAATCACTATTACCTCTTTGCTTTTGTTTATTTAGCATAGGGGAAATGCCTAGAGCCAAGGGGAGTACCAGGATCTTGTGGGTCTGATAAAACATTAGGGTTATTCCCATTCACAGGATAGTTATTATTCCCTTAATGCAAGTGTACTAAAAAAGCTCCTGCAATTATCCTAATAGGGGATGGTTTGATGGTTAATGATTTATATGTACTTCTTCACTGGTACTGAAGAAGCAGCAATTTTTATTAGTTTTTGATTAAAATCTTTATACAATACATTATGAATTTTATTGTTTTCTGAAAGTTTACCTCAAATATTTGGCTTCATCAGGCTTATAGTCATGAATATTTGTTGTATTTAGCATCATAAGACAATACAGTGATAGTATATGTTTTTTTTTTAATGAGGCTATGAAGAGGCTTGGAGAGGTGATTCTTAACTCTATTATGAAGAAGAGATCATGGGTTTATTGAAGCTCTTTTTCTAGCTATTTACCCATCTCTGGGTGTAATACATTGATTTTAATTACTTGATTCTGACTACCAGATATATGGCTGTTGGTAATTCTTATTCAGGTGACTTTCATATTAAACATTTTTTTAAACACTTATTTCTTCTGCCTCATGTATGTGCAAAGTTTGAAGATATAGAAATGGTTTATGCATTTAGGTGTGTTTGAACATGAACTTTAATGTCAATAATTAGAGGTATTTCAAATGATAAACAATAGAATATTTTTAGCATTAAGATTGGTTTATATTTAAAATTATTGGTAGTGAATATAATTTTTTAAATTTTTTAATTGTAGTTGGACATAATACCTTTATTTTATTTATTTATTCTTATGTGGTGCTGAGGATCAAACTTGGGGCCTCTCACATGCTAGGTGAGCACACTACCACTGAGCCACAACCCCAGCCCCGAGTATAAATATTTCAATAGGCTGAATTAAATTAAAATATGTTCTGATAATGCATATTTAATTTTACTTGTTCTTTTTAGATGTACATGGTAGTAGAGTATATTTTGATATATTTAACAAACATATAAAGTATATCTTGTTCTAATTAGGATTGCATATTCTTTTGAATACTTTATACCTAGACTGGTGTGAAGTCTTTCTGTAGACATAATGGGGGAAAAAAAGGACAACTTAAAACATCTTTTGGTTACTGCTAGTAGTGACTGGATTGGTCAGTGAAGAAATATGCATCAAGTCCATTGTTTGATACTGGATAGAACATAAGAAGCTTCCTATGATAAGTTCTATATAGCTCCTGAAATTTTGGCTTTTACTTGAGACTTTCTTTAATGAACTGCTTCTCCTTCTTCTATGTTTATAAATCTGTCTAGTTTATTGAGTGGGATGGACAGGTAGAGCTGTGTTTGCCAAGGACCAGATGTGCCGCTCTACTTGCTATGGCACTCTTGGTTTGGATTTCACATATAAAGGATTGGTCCAGACCCAAAGGAGGAGATGTAGGGAGTCAGCTGATTAGAACTTGCTCTGGATTTAAGGAGTAGACAGAAGATGTGTATTGCTGAGAATGGAGCGTAGGGTACTGCCCCAGGTTTTTAAATTTATTCTTCATTAGAGTGAAAATTGGAGATCAAGCCTCAGGGCAGATACTGTATCTGTTAGAACCTCTCTTATCTGAGGGAACTTGAAAATAGCAACCTTAGTGGAATTGCCAGAAAAGTGTAAGTGTTGTTTTATTATAATCTAGTTAAGTGGAGAAATTTCTTTTTTAGCTAGATAAAGATATAAATCACATTAGTAATTCAGTGGTTACTAAATGAGAATATAATTTTGATACCTGTGTTTTGGTTTGGTTTTAATTAGAAATAGTAGGAAAAACTGGCTCCCATTATTTTGTATTTATTCATATTAAATTTTATAGTACTAGTGTAAGAACAATAAGAGTGCTTTTCAGCCAATTTGAAATAAATAGGGGCTATCTGTAAGTACAAGACTATTGTTTGGCTTTCACTGAGTTACATTTTACCAGGATCATGTTGTCTTCTGAGTGGAGAGTAAGGCAGAAAGAATAGATCATTTAGGAGGCTGTAGAAGATATGGCTAAATTTTAGATATATACTGAAGGTAGAACTGATGGATATTGGGTCTGTGTAACAAAATAATGGAGTTACAGTTATTTGAGAATGGGGAAAACCGAAGAAGGAGCATAGTTTTGTTTTTTAGAAATAAGATGGAGAATTCACTTTTAGACACATTAGACATTTAGTTGGAGAGATTAGTAGGTTATTAGCTACTCTTGTCTGTGGCTTTGGGTAGGGATGTGAGCTGAAGATAGTAATTTGGATGTCATCTAAGAATATATGGGATTGGAAAATAATGAGGTTGGAGTGAATGTAGATGAAGAGGAGATCAAAAGACTATGTATATACTTCAACATTTAGATGTTGGAGTGATGAGCAAAAGAGACTTGAAGACATATTCAGAAATACAAGTGACTTAATCGGAGTTGACTGTGACTATGGTTTAAATTTCTTTTTAAGAGTTAAATATAGCTTGGTATTCCTTCCATTCTATATCTATCTCATTTTGCAGATTAGATTTTTTTCAATGTCTTATAAACAGACCAGTGGAATAGAATAGAAAAGTGGAGATATACACCCAAGAGTATACAGAAGTATGTGACAAACCTGACATTTCAGAGCACTGGGATAAAGGTGAATTTTAGTTTTTAATTTTTAAAATATTTTAAGTGGTAGATGGATACCATACCTTTATTATAAAGGTATGGTATCCATACCTTTATTTATACCTTTATTATAAGACTTTTGCATGGCAAGAAATCCACTAAATATAAAGTCAAAAGGCGCATTCAGAACTGGGAGAAACATTTACTGCAAATAAAGGGCTAATATTCCTCATATGTAAAGAACTTTTTAAAATTGAGAGTAAAGAAAGACGAATAGAAAGGGACCCAGACAATTCTCACAAAAAAACTATAAAAATTGCCCTTATACATATGAAACATATTCACTGTCACTAATAGGAAAAATCAAGATCAAAACTGCACTGAGTTATCTGTTTTTTACCTATCAAATTGGCAGCATTTAAAAGTATAATCAAATACATTGTTGTGAGGAGAAAAGTATTTTAACATGTTGTTGATTGAATGGAAACTGGTAGTTTGGTGTAACTGTACCCAGGGTTTGCACAGTACATACTGACAAGTGGCCTTTGAGAACAAGATGGAACTAGAGAAGGGTTCATTTTCTAATGCCCTTTATGGTATATATCTGACCACTTGTTCTTTTTTTCAAAATTCCTGGGACCAGAAAAAGGTGGGGATTTTCCCTCTTGCTACTTATTTTGGTTCTATGTTACTTAATAGTAATGTCTCTCCCTTCAAAACTGGCTTTTGAGATGCTACAGGACAGTATAGGGGAAAACAAACAAATAAATAATCCTTTCTCTAGAGAGTAACTGAACTACAATGTTGAAAATTGTTTTTGATGGTTATGAACATATTTACTAGCTCTATTATCTTAGATTCCTTTAGTAGCAAATCATAATTTCTCTGGAGATAAATGGATTCATTAGGCAGGTGCAAGCAAATGACAAGTGATTCGAAATTCCAAAATTATTTTAATAATTAAAATAATCCACACTATTACTTGCAGAATGGATGCATTACATATGTATAAGTGGAGAGATGTGTTGGGCCTTTATTCTGTGGAATCTATTTAAAAATGTACTGAGAATAAATGGAAACTATCATGTACTATGTAAATGCAAAGCTCCTGCCTTAGCTCACAGCAATTATTATATTTCACACTCTTATATACAGTAACTGATGATTGATATTTAGATTAATGATAGTACAAGGAATCTCAGTAATACCTTGGTTACATATCACCATACTTGAGTTATTTGTTTATACCAGTCATCAGAACTGTAGAAGAAGGTAATGTTAACTAATAGATGTAGAAAGAATGATTTAAAAAATCATCAGTGTGCAACAACTTGATAGTAATTGGTTCAGATAACGATCATTAAAGAATGCTAAAAACTAGTGAAGTGAGCTGAGTGTGGTGGTAGTACACACCTGTTATCCCAGCTACTTGGGAGACAGGTGGGAGGATGGCAAGTTTGAGGCCAGCCTGTGCAACTTAGTAAAACCTTGCCTCAAAATAAAATCAAAAGGGCTGTGGACTTAGCTCAGTAGTAGAGTGCTTGCCTAGCATTTGTGATCCCTGGGTTCAGTTGCCAGGACTGAAAAACAGAACACAGCTAGTGAGTTGAAAGTTTGATGATTAACGAGATACTTATATACATTCCAATTATCCTCCTGCAAGATACTTATTAATTTCAGAGGGAAAATTATAAGTTTACAGTGGAGAAACCTTGCTGACAGTACATTAAACATATGGTTAAAGTTAGATCACCAGTTAAAGGACAAGTTTACAAGTGCCTCCTGACATAAAGCACTGAAAACATACCATCACTTCTGTGTTACACCTGCCAAAAGTATAAAATCTGAATCTAATCATAAGAAGAAAATTCAGACAAACTCACTTAAGGAACATTCTACTAAACAGCAGAGCAGCAGTACTCTTCAAATGTATCAGTATTGTGACAGATGAAAATTAAGGAACTATTCAGATTAAAGGTGCCACAAAGAAGTGCATGTTCTGGAATTTTCTTTTTCTACAAAGAGCATTATTGGAACAATTGGTAAAATCCAAATAAGGCCTGTATATTAGATAGTAGTGTTGTATGAGTGTTAGTTTTCTGATTTTGATAATTGTATTTTGACTTTAAGAGAATATTCTTCCTTTTAGAACAAGTATTTAGAATAATGGAGAGAAGACAGTGTTTGATAGTTACTCCCACATGGTTCAGAAAACCTTTGCAGGTAAACGTATATAGAATAAGAGAAGAAAAGAGGATATAGCAATTGTGTCTTTGAAAAGAATGAGATAAAGTATTTATGAAGTGTTAGCATATCTGGGATTTGGGTGAAGAATGTGGGAATTCTTTTCATGATCCCCCATTTACTCTCCTGTTTTTCCTCCCCTTTTCCCTTCTCCATCCTCTACTTTATTGGACTTCCTTTCGCTCATCTGTTAATTAGTATTTGATTGTTTCTTTATGTAATCTTAACTTTCCCTCTCCCTTTCCTTTATTTTACTCTAGCTTCCTCATAAGTGAGACAGCAGAGTATGTAGCGCAGGTGGTAGAGTGCTTTCCTAGAATGTATAAAGCCCTTGGTTCAAGCCCTAGCACCCTCTGCAACCCCCCAAAAAAAATAATCTAAGAGAATTAGAGAGAAAACATTTGACCTTTGAATTTCTAAGTTTTAAATGGAGCATGATATTCTTCATTTCCATTCCTTTTCTAGCCAATGCCATAATTTCATTCCTTTTTATGACTGAGTAGAACTCCATTTTGTGTGTGTGTGTGTGTGTGTGTATACATACATACATACATATACACCACAGTTTCTTAATCCATTGATTTATTAACAGATCTGGATGGATTCCATAATTTAGCTAATGAGAAGTGTGCTGCTATAAACACTGATTTGATTCTGTTGTAGTATAAGGCCGATTTTAGATCTTTTGAGAAAATTCTCTTATTTTGAAGTATTCAATTAATTGTTGTCAACAACAGTTATCCTGACATGTTATAGCACATTAGAAGTTATTTCTCCTATCTAGTTGCACCTCTGTACTCATTAATCATCCTCTTTCTCCATCCATTCCCACCATTACACCCTTCTCAGGCTCTGGTAACCACTCTTCTATTCTCTCCTTCTTTGAGATCAACTTTTTCTAGCTTACATATGTAAGCATGTCATATTTGTCTTTTTGTACCTGACATTTCACTTAACATAGTACCCTCCATTTTCATCCGAGTTTCTGCAAATGGTAGAATTTCATTCCTTTTATGGCCAAATTATATTTCAATGTGTATATAGGCCACATTTTTTTTATCCAATTATTCATTAATGGGCACATAAGTTGATGACATATCTTGGCTATTGTGAATAGTGCTATAGCAAACATTTTAAACGTATGTACAAATAGAAAACAACATGTTTGTAGCTCTCTTTTATGGTTAATACCTTAAATTCATTTTGATATTTAAAGGACTTATGTACCAGCATCTTGCTTATGGCTATGATCTATAATCAGGATATGGTAACAGGTCATTTAAAACATTAGTACTCTATATGTTTTATCTATAATTGACAAAATGTACTCCACAGTAAGAATTAAAGGGAGTGAATGTGTTTTTAAACCCTGCATTAAAAATATTTAGCAATAAACTTTATATATCATTATATTCCTATACTTTGGGAAAGAAAACCATGTATGAATCATCATTACCTTAGATTGTTAAAAACTAGGTATATTATATTGCATTCTCTTTTGGTGATTTCATATTTTTAGAGTGAGTTGTCTTATGGAAATTGGAGATGCAGATATAGCTCAGTGATTGAATGCTAGCATGAGTGAGATTCTGGATTTTAATTTCTAGTACCCACCTGCCCCTGACACAAGTGTTTAGGGCTGGGTATGTAGCTCAGGGGTAGAGTACTTGCTGAGTATCCACAACGTCCTACGGTTAATCCCTAGAACCACAAAAGAAAAATTAATTTACCTAAAAGTCTGCCTACCTTTACTATTTCTATGAATATGTTAACAAACAAAATATGCTCACAACCAAAAGCTAGTATTTTATTTTTACTATTTAATATGAGGCAGATAACTGACAAATAGCTAATTACAACTTATAATTTTAACACAGCTTTAAAGTTTCTTTGAATATAAGTTGAGGTATTTACATTATTTTTCACTAAAAGTAATCAGAGGTATTTGGAAATGGATTTGTTTTGTATCTCATGCAAGGAACATACAAAATAAGATTGGAACATTTTGTGATACCTGTAATAAGAAAGCTTTAAAGACTACTGGGGTTAGAGAACTTAGGGTGCATTGAAGAATTTACTGCTGAATTAAAAATGGCACAATTTGAGCATTAATAATGATAATATCTACAGTGATTTGAGTTATATATGTTAAATGTATGAGTTCATAGTGACTCTTAAAATTACTGATTAAAAAAGTGGAGGAAGCTAATAAAACAATCATTATTTTAAAAAGTGAAAATGTATGAAAGAATTGCACTTATCCAGTCTTTTCTATTGGAAATGTACTGTTGGGCAACTAAATAGTAGATGAGGGGATGTTTCCTTATATAGAATTGTTCAAGTTAACAAATAAGGTTGTAAAATTAGACTATTATCATTTTGTATTTAAGACCTTATAAATTAACATATGTAGGTATTGAGCATTATACAATTTGTATTACAAGAAGAAAGAGATCCAGACACATTTGCTTCCTGAATAAGACAGTGTCACATTCAAAGTAGTCTTTTCTCCCCAGAAAATAATCTAACTTCAGTATTAGACCATTCCAAGTACTAATTTATGGTGAATACAACATATAAAGAAAATGTTAATTAACAGGAAATAACAGAAAAATCCAGATTGTGGGAAACACTGTAAATTTGGGAAAGCATTTGTAATATATGACAGGGGATTGAGAGCCTTTATACATAAGAAGCCTCTATTGTTGTCGTTGTGTGCCTCCTTCCCTCCCCTCGCAATTCTTATTAGGAAAACTGGAAAAGGACAGTGAACCTTGCCATCTAGAAAAAGTGTTAGAAGAATTACCACAGTTAGAAAATGGTTAATTAAAAAATTAAACATTCTTAGAATAGACATGTAGTTAAGTTTGTAGTGCTTTTTGTTACCAAGAATTGAACCCAGGGGCACTTAACCACTGAGGAAATCCCAGCCCTTTTTATTTTGAGACAGGACCTTGCTAAATTGCTTAGGGCCTTGCTAAGTTTCTGGGACTGGGTTTGAACTTGCAATGTTTCTGCCTCACCCTTGGGAACTACTGGGATTACAGGTGTGCACCATCATGCAATTTTTTTTTTTTTGTTGTTGTTGTATTTTGATCAGTATTGTTTTGAATTCAGTATTTTTAGTAATTTAAACCAAAATTTTTAAAAAAAATCAACAAAGAGAGTAATTGAGTTTACTGGTTAAATGATAGAAATTTCTGTGTCTACATGTGTTTATTAAACTGTTATGTATATTATTAGGGTACTTCTTGAGAAGGTCACAAATTTCAAATTTCAGCACTTGTGAGAATCACCTGTAGTGACTTTTTTTTTAGTACCAGGAATTGCTTTACTACAGAGATATATCCCCAGTCCTTTTTTATTTTTTTATTTTGAGATGAAGTCTCCTTAAGTTACTGAGACTGACCTTGAACTTGTGATCTTCCTGCCTCAACCTCCCCAGTTTCTGAGATTACAAGTTTGTTCTACTGCTTCCAGTTTATTTGGAGGGCTTTTGGAGGAGATACAGACTATTGAACCCCATCACCAGGAGTTTGTATTCATTGGGTTTGGGATGGTGCAGGTACTTAGAATTTGTGCTTCTGACAACTTCCCCTGAGATTTGAAACTGCTTGTTGAAGCACTACACATTGATGATCAGTGTTCAATAATTAAATAAAAATAAAAACAAAGGATACATATGTATGTGTAACCATGAAATATTTGATGCACAAAAAAGCTCTTCCTATTTTGGTTTATGATCAGTTAAATGTATATTTAAAAGGTTGCATTTGCTTTATAGAGAATGATTGGAGCCTTAAGTTTTTAACTTGAACATCTTTGACTCATAAATGATAAATTTATCTAAATAAAACTTGTTTCTTTGTGTTATACTATTAATTATATGGATGAGAATAAACTTCAGAGTGAGACTGAAAAGAGTAAGTAAAGAAAAACTGATTCTAAATATAGAACAATACATTTTTACAGAAACATTTGCTAAAATTATTTTAAAAATCAAGTAAATTCACAACATTGTGATTTACTCTCCAGTGGAGAATTTCTATTATTTGTCTATACCTCTAATAATAATTTCTTTTTTTTAATTCAGTAAGAAAAATTAAAAACTAAAGTAAAATACTGTTTCCTTCCTGGAAAATAATAAATTACAAAGAATAAAGTTCTCCTAGGCCTTTTAGTTGGGCTAACTGAATACATAGGCCAGTATTGTCTGATAGAACTTCTACAGCGGTGAAAATTTTTTATTTATTTTTTTACATCTATGCTGTCAAATAAATGTGACCATTGAGCACATGAAATGTGACTAGTGTGTATTGAGCAACTGAATTTTAATTTTAAGTATCTAAAATTTGTATTTAAATAAACACATGCACCTGGAGGCCATCTCATTGGACAGCACAATTCCAGGCAGTTTGGAATGAGACTAATCTCTTGCTATAAATATATTAATAATTTTAAAGTATTTTTTTACATTGTAGATGAACACAATATCTTTTATTTATTTATTTATTTTTTATATGGTGCTGAGGATTGAACCCAGTGCCTCACATGTTCTAGGCAAGCATTCTGCCACAGCCACAACCCCAGCCCTATATTAATAAATTTTAAAAAGCATATTCAGCGTTTGGTTTGCTGATGTTTTGCTTTGTCACTCATTTTGTTATTGTCTTTTTTCTTCGACTACCACTTCTGCTTCTTTTGTGTAATGGTAGCAGTTTGGCTTACTTTCATGTACTAAATATTCCTAAAATTAAATCTTTAGGATTTGAAGGTTCTGGTTTAGAGTTTGTTGGCAACATAATAATATTTCTTTTATAATATTATTTGTAAATTTTATAGAATCATGTTTTTTTATGAGTTTTAATTGTTTATATTAACTTTATTAAAAATCTCTCCCATTGACTCTTTTGATTCTTAAAACAAAATTCTTTTTATTTTTATTTTGTTTAGCTTAAACCTGGAGTTATTCAATGAATATTATTTGCTTATTTTGAAGCATGCATTATTGAGAGATAGGGAATGGTAGAGGAAATAGACCCTGTCATATGATGTGCTTATAACCAGGAGAGGCAAACATCCTGTTGTGACCATATTTGGAAGTGTTTTTAGGAAGCAAAATGTGTGTGAGGGAAATGCATTGAATAATCATATAAAAACTGGAAGAATTGGAATAGACAAATACATGAATGGCAAGGGGCCAATCAAGAATCTTTTATAGATTTCTACTTTCTATATTCTTTGTTCTGTGACTTGACGGTAATGGAGATTGAGCCTCACAGTTCTTAGCAGTGTTGTGTACCTGCTACCATTTCAATGTTTTGAGGTTTTTCTTTGGTATGGTGTAAGGGATCAAACCCAGGGCCTCTTGCTTGTTGGCAAGCATTACCAGCTGAAATCTTATAAACTTTTTTATTTTTTCAATTTTATTTTTTTAATAACTTTATTTGTTAATTTTTTTATGTAGTGCTGAGGATCATACCCAGTGCCTCACACATGCTAGGCAAGTACTCTACCACTGAACCACAACTTCAGCTCAAATCTTGTAAATTCTTAATGCCTACTTTACAATTTACTTCTACCCTGAAAATATTTATTACTTTTGTTTAGTTGAAGAAGCTTTAGTGAACAGTTTTAACAAACATTCTGTGAAATGTAACTGAAATTTTCCTGTTAATCATAGCAGTGGATTTGTGTCTGTATTATGTTTCCTTAGTGTTCCTCAGTTTGAAGGCTAGGTCATTAATAAAAGTAGAATGCTTGAAACTATTAGATTTCTATAGTCATAATTTGTATACATATCAACTGTTGTTTATGTCAAGACTTTATTTCATCATGAACCCTGTTATATGGTGGACACCAACTTTCCTAAAATCATTTTGCTATGTAAAATACTTTTTGCCATTTATGGAATCTATTATGTTTTCATTTATGTTTCTATTTTACCTACAACTCATATTTTCCTAAAAACTGTTATGACTAGTCAAAATTTCTCTCTCTTAATGATTCTTATATCCTTTCTGCTACCTACATGGTAGTTACTGAGTTTACTAATTTAATATTAATATATGAATTTGTGACGCTATAGCCTTGTTCATCATCCTAGGTTGAGAGCTTATTATATTGTGTTTTCCAAATGTCTCACACCTGCCATTTAGTGCTCAGAAGAGCATTTTTTAGCATGTAGTTTTTAGTTGAGACCTTAAGAGTATCCTGAATGTGTAGAATGAAAATGGTTGAGGGACTTTTTTTTTAATTTTAATATTTATTTTTTACTTTTCGGCAGACACAACATCTTTGTATGTGGTGCTGAGGATCGAACCCGGGCTGCACGCATGCCAGGCGAGTGCACCACTGCTTGAGTCACATCCCCAGCCCTGGTTGCAATCATGAGCTTTTACTAACTATTGTTATAGTAAAAGCTCATGATTGAAAAAAAAAATAGAAACAATTTTAGTGTTGAAATAGAGATATAAGCTCTCAGGGAATTCTACATTAAAAAAAATAACATTTAGGTCTTATAGGAACAGAGTTTATTTTTATTTCCTTCGGGGTCCTATAGTTTCTTGATTCAGGTTCCAAGGTGGGTGTGTTTGCCTTTTACTCTGTTCTTTTTGCAGACTAATTTCTTCACTTATTTATTAGTTTGACAAAATTTATAACATCTCCAGCTTACCCACTATCTCTGTGTTAACTTCCTGATTCTAGTTCTCAAGATAGAGCATTTAGTGATTAATAAGCCACTGAATTAACTAGTCTTGATTTGGCTATGTGTGCATATCTGATCCACTTAGCTTGTGGTAGGATCATCGTTGTTGTTCACTGATATAGACATGGCTGCCCTGATCTCATTCAATAGGGACTGTAAGTGATTTTATGCATATGTGTATTTCAAAAGTAATTAAACAGATTCTCCATGCCATCAGTTCCTTTAATTATTTTTATGCATATTCATTAACAGACTTTTTTTAAGCACATATTATAAAAATATACAGTGTTGGGTGGTGATGTTACAGACATAATTAGAAGCCAGTGTAAACCTTGCCTCCAAGCAGCTCATAGTTTTAGCAGTAGGGGTGACACATAAACACTAATGTCATAGTGATAATAGGTAATTATAATACAAGTGGACTACTCAATAGTCACATTAAATGAGAGCTCAGAGTTGGATTTCTATCCCTAAGAAAAACTGTGTGACCTAGGGGTGGGCACAATGGCACATTCCAGTAATCCCAGTGGCTCCGGAGGTTGAAAGAGGAGGACCGAGAGTTCAAAGCCAGCCTCAGCAATGGCAAGGTGCAAAGTAACTCAGTGAGACCCTGTCTCTAATAAAATATAAACAAGGGCTGGGGATGTGGCTTAGTGTTTTGAGTGCCCCTGAGTTCAATCCCTGGGACTAAAACAAACAAAAAACCGTACATGACCTTGAGTAAGTTTTTAAAAATACCATTATACCAATTTATTATTATTAGTTGTTCAAGACATTACATAGCTCTTGACATATCATATTTTATACATTTGATTCAAGCGGGTTATGAGCTCCCATTTTTTCCCTGTATACAGATTGCAGAATCACATTGGTTACACATCTATGTTTTTACATACTGCCATACTAGTGTCTGTTGTATTCTACTGCCTTTCCTATCCTCTACTATCCATTATACCAATTTTTAAAAGGAGAGTGGTATGTGTTTTTATTGTGGAACTTCAGATAATATACATGAAAGTAAAAGTATGAATGAAGTATGACAAAAATATTAAGAGTTTTAGTCTATTGACTGATTTCATTGCCTTTCAGTTCTAGTGAAGTCTTTTTTTCTTTTTTAAACACAAAGATTGTTTTCCCTTTCTATTATGTGATGATACATTGAGAAGGTGGCTGTATGCAAGCCAGGAAGTTTTCCCTTACCAGAGCGTGACCATGGTGTGCCCTTGATCTTGGACATCTGGCTTCCAGAATTTTGAGAAATAGATATCTATTTAAACCACCTAGTCTGGGCCAGAGCAGTGACTCGGTGACAGAGTGCTTACCTAGCATGCGTGAGGCACTGGGTTCGATCCCTGGCACCACATTAAAAATAAAAACAAAATAAAGATATTGTGTCCATCTATTACTTAAAAAAAATACCTAGTGTGTGGACTTAGTTATGGCAGCCTGAGACTTCTACAGGATGTGAGAAGGAGTTGGACCAATGTTACTGTCTTTGAAAATAAGGAAGAGAACCATGGAAAGTAGTCAGCATCTAGAAACTGGATAGGGAAAAGAAATAGATAGTCACCTAGATCTACATGACAGGAACACAGTTTTGCCAATACCTTAATTTTAGCTTTGTTAGATATTTGTGACCTAGACAACTGTAGGATAATACATTTTTGTTGTTTGAAGCCACCACACGGTGGGGGAGATTGTTTTCCTGTTCTTACCAGGAGAATATATTATCTTCTTAAGACTTGACCTTTGTATTCTTTTCATGTAAGACATAAATTTTGTTTCTTTGGGACTGGGGTTGTGACTCAGTGGCAGTGCACTTGCCTAGCATGTATGAGGCACTGGGTTCCCTCTGCACCACATAATAAATAAATAAACAAATAAATAATTTTGTTTCTTTGACAATATTGTACTTTTTATATTACTTATGTTCTTTTGGTTTGGGTAGGTTCTTTGACATTTTTCTGATTCTTTCCTTCTAGGTTCTTTTGCCTTTTTGTATTTATTTGTACTTTCTCATCGAATTTAATTAAAAACTTGAACTTTGTTTTACATATTTGAAACTGTAATTTTATCCATAAGCATTCTTTTTTAAATTTTTTTCTTAGTTGTTGATAGATCTTTATTTTATTTATTTACACGTGGTACTGAGAATCGAACCCAGTGCCTCACACATGCCAGACAAGTGCGCTATGCAGAGCCACAGTCCCAGCCCACATAAGCATTCTTAAATGTGTATATGTATATTATTTCTAAGTTGCTTTATTTTAAAATCTATTTTCTTGAAAATCTATCTTGCTATTGTTTATATTGATATTATTGTTTTAATGATTTATCTGAAGTAAAATTACCTGCCTCTTCTGTAATCATGAATAAATACATATTTTTTCCCAACTCAACTACAGATTTTATTGTTTAGAAGCTTTAAAGTTACTTTGACCTTTTTTTTTCTTTTTTGTGCTATGAGAAATTGAACCTAGAGTCTTATGTATGCTAGGTAAGCACTTTACTATGTCCTTAGCCCTCCTTTGCTATCTTGAAATTTATTTTGTTGGAAAATCTGAAAATGATAATTATTTTGTTTCAGTCAAGACAAGAACATGCCTTTGACCCTAAGTCACGTATTGTTAAATATTCTGACACATTTGAATGACTTGAATTAATGAGTATGCCACTTAATTTTTCTACTTGGGCTACTTCTCCTGGAGGTCCATGGTATAGTTGTATTTCTCTGATGTGAATTTGGTACTTTACATAGTCTTCTTTCTTTATTCTTTTCTGGTTTGGGACTCAGTAGTAATTGAAGTTTGCTCCTTATGAATTCAGAGACAAACTTAGATGGGAGAAAGAAACATGCATTGGATTATCTGCACTAATTCAGTAATAGTTTTTTGATACTTTGTTTTGCTTTTCAGAATCTAAGCTGAGCTTGCCAATTTTGATCAGATGACCCTTCTTTTCAAATCAGAATTCCCTGCTCTATTGAACATAAGGATTCTATATTTAAGGCCTGGTTTTAATTTCCTTTCCTAAACTTGAATTAAAAACAAACAAACAAAAAAAAAAAAAAAACAACTTTTCATGCTAGGTCATCTCCTTTGTTTCATTTTTTAAAAAAAAACTATGTTTACATTCCTCGTTTTCTCATATGCTCACTTAAGCTTTAGAAAATAATCATTAATGGCCCTTAGTACATTTTTATCTGCAATTCTATAATGCAAGCAACATGAAAATGTTTACCTGTTTTCAGATGTTTCTTTTGCTTCACTGGTCCCTTCTTTTGATTCTCTTCAAGGATCACTCCCACACTGTAAATTTTCATAGTGTTAATTTAAAAAAAAAAGAAGAAGAAGAAGAAAGAAAAAGTCCAAGTTCAAGTTTAAAGGAATATGGGAATAGAAGGCAAAAGCCAGATTATAAGCCCTATGTTTTTACAATAGAGTAATTTTTGTATCTGGTTAGTAAATTATCTGTGATGCCAGTTTCTAAAATATAGTTCCAAAATAGTTTAAAAAGTAGAAGCATAAGTTAAGTATTAAGCTTTTCAAGGAGTCAGTTTTGAAGAACAGAATTGTTTTGGTATAAGTGTTGACATGCTTATTTTAAAAAGAATTAACTTTACTGAAGATCTTGTTGAATAATTTTAAGTTATTGTTGTAACCAAAAATTGGTAGTTGTAACCAAAGATTCTATGGTTTTTTGGCCCCATTAGGAAAATTTTCCAGTTTGACTTTTCAGGATCAAATTGAGTTTTCTGTGCCTTTGATTTTGGTTACCATTTAAGACAACACATGGGACTTACTGAGGTCTTAAAAGTAACAATGTAAAGATATCAGAGGATGACAAGTTTGGTGAAGATAAATGCTGGTTCATGATACGTAGAGGCAGAGGCAGGTATTGTACATCAAGAGTGTCTAAAAGAAAATTGAAACTTGTAGTACTCCTGAGATAACACCTCAAAACAAAAGCTTTTCTTCTTCTGAGATATTAATTATACAATAATACTCTGTCAAGAAGTGAAGAGGGAAAAAAATGATAATTGAATAGATGCAGGTCCGTTTTATTTATCTGAAAGATATACTTTTTATAGATCATGGTACAAATTGATTATAAACTTGTGGGGACACAAACATAGCTTTATCTTTAGAACCTCGTGTTTCTATTATTAGGTAATTACAAAATCCTTCTTCAAAGTATTTTTTTTAACCCAGACAATGGTAGGCCCTCTTTCTTTATAAAGAATTTTCCAAAAGTAAAGGACAAAGCAGACCACACCTCAATGACAGCTAGCTATAGGCAAGGCTGTTATGTTGAAAAAACACTGCTCAGAAAACAAATCTAGATTTCCCCCCCACTTTTTCTTTTAAAGAAGGGCTTGGGTTGGGGTTGGGGCTATAGCTCAGTAGTAGAGGCTTTCCTAGCATGCGTGAGGCACTGGGTTCAATCCTCAGTACCACATAAAGATAAACAATAAACAAATAAAATAAAGGCATGCGGTCCATCTACAACTACAATAAAAGTGTGTGTGTGTGTGGGGGGGGGGGGTTGGGTTGGAGCCTATCAGTGAAATGAAGGGATTAGTATAAAATTCTCTTAACAACACCAAGATTAAAAAAATCTAATCAACAGACAGCTTGTAGTTTCTGTGACAGTAATTTCTGTGTAGTTCATTAAGTGAAATAAACCAGTCACAGAAAGATAAATAACAGTATGACTGATAGAACTTTCTCCGAAGCTCAGAGGTTGTAGTCAAACTCAATTCGGGGTATGATGGCAAGGTGCAAACTAAAAATTTTTAAGAGAATAATTTCTACCTATTTCTTAGTTTTCTTATCAAGTGTGATCAGCTATAAAGAAAAGCTACAAGGCTGTCTACCTCTTTGACATATTTTAAAGTACTCTGTGTTATAAAAAAGTAAGTGCCTTCATCTCAGTAGATAGTAAGTATTCAGTTGACTACTGTATTTCTAGATCTATGTAGGGGAACCCTCAGACACTCTTTAAGGTATGATTTTTGTCCTAAAGGAAATTATGTTTCACTTTGGATACATAAGATTAATAGCTATGAAAAAATTAAAATCCAGGAGTTTAGAGTGACTGATGTGAAGGTCATAAAAGTGCTGAAAATGAAAAGGATTTGAAGCCATCACTGATGTGATTTTAGACGTAAAAGGAAATGATATAAGATTTGTTCTACTTATTAAAGATAACAACAGGTTGTTATTTTTCTAGGACTATTTATAAATTTTATCCTATAATTTTAGATTCCTAAGAGAATAACATTTGATTTAGATTATTTTGTTGAAGGGTGTTGTAAGAAAAGAATGCTTTATGATAATGAGATCCATCTCAAAAATGTTTTAATTTTAATTAAACTGAAATGGTTTACTTTTAAAATACAGGTTTTTATTTCTTTTTTTCCTGGGGATGTATCTTACTGGCAGGGTGCTTCCATAGCATTGTGAAAGCCATGGGTTCAATCCCCAGCATCAGCAAAACCAAAACACTGTGTTTGTGTGTGTATTCTTTACTTTTCTCTCTCTCTCTGTGTGTGTGTGTGTGTGTGTGTGTGTGTGTATTCTTTACTTTTCTACCTTTGTGGTATTGTTTAATGTTTGTCCCCTTCAAAATTCATGTTGAAATTTAATTTCCATTTTAACAAGATTAATATGAGACTTTTAAGAGATAATTAAGCCACAGAAGGGATTAACGTCATTATAAATGGGTAAGTTTGGCCTCCTTTGGCCCATTGCCTTCTGTTTTCTGGTACATGAGGATCCAGACAACAGTCTGTAAAATGCTATCTTGGAAGAATTGAATGGTTTCACTAGTCACCAAACCTGTGTCATCTTGACCTCATACTTCCCAGCCTCCAGAACTATGAGTTAATAAATTAATAGTTTTAGAAGTGACCTAGTGTACAGTATTCTGTTAGAGCAGCACAGGATAGAATGAGACACTTTTTTATGCTGGTATGCTGTTCTTAATATCTTTTTTTGATACCTTGGATTGAGCATTCCCTCAGTTTTCACATATTGCGCTCATTACTGTGGCAGTCAGATAAGTTGCCACCTCATCTGTGAACCACTTTCAGTTATTTTCTGTAAGATTTGTTAACTCTGCCAGTCATGTTTGATTATTTACTCATCTGGCTTTCCTCTTACATTTATGTTTATATTGTTTATATATTTATTTGGAATATCTGGCATAATGCTAAGCACATAGTAGATAGATTGTAGATAAATAAGTTACTTAAATTCCCATACTAAGGAGTAGAGTTTTTTTTTTTCACATTTGTGGAAAATTAGGTCTTTCATTTTCAAAGATTAGATCTTAGGCTATAAATCCTTAACTTTCTGTATTTTCAGTAATAAATTAAGCACCGATGGTGACTTAGAACATGAATTTATAAAAGTTGCTTGTTAAAACAGTTTATTGAAATAATAAGCTTGGAATAAGAGAGACTTAACAGAAAAATTATGTTTCAGTAGTCCATTTTATGCTGCTATAACAGAATACCTGAGTCTTGAAAATTATAAAGAACAGAAATTTATTCTCCCAACTGTTGTTTGCTGGTTCCAAGATGGTGCCTTGCTGAGACAAGGAGGAATGGTTATAACCTCATGTGACATAAGAATAAGAGTGAACCTATCCACTCTAAGCCCTTTTCATAGCAACTTCAATTCATTCATGAAGGTAGGCCTCACCTCCTAACACTGTTGTATTGGGAATTAAGTTTCAAGATGAGTTTTGGAGGGGGGAAAAACATTCAAATCATAGCACTTTATATATTTTTACTGATTCTAAATTTAGATGTGATTTATTAATAAATTCATTTAATAAGTATTTATTGAATATCTGCTAAACTCCAGGGACTGGGGTGGACTTTGGTGGTATATTGGTGAGCAAGATATCTAACAAGGTCTTAAAAAAGGCAACAAATGAATACGCTGAGTTTCAGGTTTATTCAGTTGATATAATTGAATTAATTTTAGACAATCCTATTTTATATCTAATTAATATAGTTTAATAATGTTAAAAACAAGTTTTAGAATCCATGTGCTCTTTTTTTGGGGGGGGGGATACTGGGGATGAACCCAGGGGTGCTTAATCCTTGAGCCACATCCCAGCCTTTTTTTTTTTTTTTTTAAGTTTCGAGACAAGGTCTCACTAAGTTATTTAGGGCCTCACTGAATTGCTAAGTTCAACTTAGACTTAGTATCCTCCTGGGCTGGGGCTGGGGCTCAGTGGTACCGCACTTGCCTGGCATGTGTGAATCACTGGGTTTGATTCTCAGCACCATGTATAAATAAAGGTCTATCAACAACTATAAAAAAAAATTAAAAAAGAAAAAAACTTGCTATCCTCCTGTGTCAACCTTCTGAGCAGATGGAATTACAGGCATCTACCACCGTGCTTAGTTTACTTTTTAAAAGTAATAAATTCAAAATTCTCTTGGTTTTGATGGTATTACATGTAATACTGAAGTTTTTCATAAAATCCAATTAGCCTGGGGCTGGGATTGTGGCTCAGCAGTAGAGCACTCGCCTAGCATGGGCGGGACCCGGTTCCATTCTCAGCACCACATAAAAAAAAAAAATAATAAAGGCATTGTGTTGTGTCCATGTACAAAAAAAAAAAAGATATTCTCTCCCCCCCCTCTCTCTCTCCTTTAAAAAAATCTAATTAGCTTATTGGATTGGAGCTGATTCACCATGCAATGACTTAATAATTATCTGTTTCATTTACCATTGTAAATTCAATAGCTAGGTTATTCAGTTGTCAGACAAATTTGCAAAATTAACTTCAGTAAGTATTAACTATAGTACTGACTTAAAGTTTTAATATATATGGAGAGAGAGAGAGATAGATATTTCATTTCTGTCAAAATCTGTTAGTGATTTTTTCTGTTAGCTTTTTTTGGGTTTTAGGTGGACACAATATCTTTATTTTTATTTTTATGTGGTGCTGAGAATTGAACCCAGTGTGTCACACATAACAGGTGAGTGCGCTACCACTTGAGCCACATCCCCAGCCCCTAAAGTTATATATTTTTTTAAAGAAAAGAGCTATATCTGCAGGTGATTGTATAGAGCATGCTTTATAATGTTTTAAAGAAGATTGTATTCTCTGTAGAAGATAGATTAAATGGAATCTTCTTGACTAGTGATGATTTAAATTGGTTTAATTCAAAACAAATTTTATATCTTCAGTGAAAATAGTTGCTCATCAAATTTAAAAAATAAATGCTAATTGAAAAGTAGATATGTATGTGAATTACTTTTGAGGTAGCTGTTGAAATAGTTGTATGTGGTATGTGTTAGTGTGGGATTAAAAAGTGCAACAATTCTGCAAATGGTAGGGTGTAGAAAAGTGACATGACTATATGGTAGCTTGGAAGAAATAAAACATTGTTATATAAATGTTGTTATTAGAAAATAGTAGTAGTCTTTATAATACAAGGAATTCTTAAGATTAAAGATTCCTGGCTTGAATCTTTTCTGTGAATCTTGCTATGCTTTAGCCATGTCCTGTTGTCTCTCTTATAGTCAAATAAAGAAATAAAGAATATCATCGAGGTTAAGTCTTTCTTGGCAAAAGAGATTAATAAACATTAAAGAGAGGAATTAAGACATATGGATCTTATTCTGACTACTTTGTCTTTGAGATTAGAACTGATAGAAGGTTACAATGAAGGAAAGTTGTAGAGGGAAAGAAATTACATATACATTAAGAAAATGAAAACAATGAAGATATTATTCCATAGTTCCTTGATTCAAAACCTTGATAATGTATTTGTTTTAGAATTCACAATTTTCTTTTAATTTTAAAAACCTGAATTAATATTATGTACTACATATTATGTAACATTCCCTAGATAACACTATAGCAGGATCCTATAACCAAATACATCAATATTTCTGAATTGAAACACCAAAATATACACAGAGCAGAATAAAATAGGAGTATGATCACTCTTACTTCCATTCAAGTGAGGTTTTACCACCAAATAACTTATTTAAAACTTTGTTTTTTAAGAACTTTTTGAATTTTAGTTAAGGAGTTATGGACCTCTTTCTGTTTTACTCTTGAGTGTCTGTACAGGCTACTCTTGTGAAGAAAAGAAGATACACTGCTCTGTTTTGATTTTTATGAAATACATGTTTCTGGTGAAGTAATGTGTATGTATATGAACACAGTTTTACATAATGCATCTATACAGACAGATGTATATATATCTATATACAAATTTAGGAAAACTTTGTGCATGTTTTATTTGTGAGTGGGAGAGAGATAGTGAGATAGTCGGGAGTAAATGGATTGTAGGGAGAGAAGTGGTGAACTGGGTCATTAACACTGTTTCCTCCTTGTGCTAGTAGGTCAGGTTTGGTTACTAATGTGTGAAATAAAACCTTGATTGTAGTTTCACAGCTGTGTTAGCACTTAAGCTGATCACTGACAGATTTTCTTGACAGAAATAAAACCTAGACATTCCAGGACTATGTAAAATCACCAGTAAGCAGAATATTCCATATGCCACACAAAACAATGGTAAAAAAATTGAAACAGTCACAACAGAATGATTTGAAATACTGCTTTATTAATCTTAAGGAATTGGAAGTGTTTAGTGCAGTATGTAGGTACCCAAAAGCTATTTCAATTTGCCTCTTTAATAACTAGTACAAGCCTTGAGCTTTAAGACAAAGAAATAAAGAATAACTGAACCAATTGAATAGATAGTAGGATTTAGGTAAGCAGAATCTAATGATTCAAACTGGAAAAAGGCCTGGGCACAGGGGATTAACACCCCAACCATTATGAAAAGTCACACAGGATCCTCAAGAGGGTTGCACTTTTGTTTATTAAGAACTTTTGTAAGATTGTGCTAAGATACTATGAAGAATACTTGGACTCTAGTATTAACTATTTAAGTGCCAATACATGTCAATAGAAATTACCATTATTTTTACTCAATTATAGCAACTAAAGGTCAGGCCCTGGATCAAATGAAATGAGTTCATGGGTTGGAATGCATGTATGTATTTCTTTTTAAATATTAAATATTTTTACAATTTAATTTAATGTTCCAGATCCATATAAACATTAAAGTAGGATTATGATCACCCTTATTTCAATTCAAGTGAGGTTTTACCACCAAATGCACAAGAAATGTTTTCATTCCCTTCCATTGCTTTTACAATGCTTTTTCTGCAGCCTTCTGTTCTTTGCTGACAACAGCAAGTGTACGTACTTTGTTAGATCAGTTAATGCTGATTCCTGCAAGAAGAAAACTCAGGAAGTGAGCTTAGACATTGTGAAGAGGAAGCACAAAGAATGAGGCAATTGAATGAGGAATATTGGAAGGATTATTTAAAAGTGTGAGTCATGAGCTGTATTAATATTAATTTCCCAGGTTACCAGTCTTCATATATGTATCATGGTTTATTTTACTTGGTTCATTTATCCACATATATAGATGGTAGCAAGTGAGTACAAAATGGTGAATACAAAGAAAATTATCAAATTTTCTTTCAGACCAAAAAGCTTAATAAGTATGCCTGTAACCACAGTTCTTGTCCCATAATCATGTACTAATAAACTTGAGCCATGCAATATAAGATTATAAAACAGAAGACATTTAGTGAAGCTAAAGCAGCTTTTACATAAATCTTTATTTACCACATGATGCATACTTGATGAAATATATTTTTAAAGATTCCCTTTAGGACACTAACACTTATTCTGTTATGTTATAATAACCTGTTTAATTCTGAATAATTGGTTTTTTTCTATTTAAATGAAGAGCTCAATGATGGAAAAAAAACATTTCCTGCAGTTTTTATTCCATGCTAGAATTTGGAAATTATATGTGGTAAAGCCAACAGGAACAGCTGTGAGACTGATGGAATTTCAATTATGAGGTTTTTATTTTATTAATTTAAACTGTGTTTTGGGGAGTGGACAGAAAGGGAAGAGGAAGATTTTTAAATCATGCCCAATAGTTTTTGGTTTTCTGTCTTTTCTTTATTAATGGTATAGATGGCTATAACTTCAAATTTATAATATGGGAGATTTGTGTATTATTAGATAATTCACATCTTGTTGGATTTTCTAAATATCTTCAATCCTTTTTAGAAACAGGTTAAAAAATATATAACATGAAAATAAGATCATATTTATTCTGCAGGATTGTAAAACCAGCAGTCTGTATTCCAAAGATGAAAATATGGTTTTGTTCAGCACTATAAATAAATAGACTTTATATTGCTGCTTACATTTCTGTTTTCTTTTGATAAATTATCAATATTAACTAAAATGAACTGAGTGTGTTGACAGACCAGGAAAAAAATAAAAAAGCTTGTGTTGCTTAAAAAAAAAGCAGCTTTTAAAAATAAAACTTTACTCCTATAGACTGTTATATATGATCTGTGTTTCCACAAGGAAATGTTGATTAAGTAGTTTCCATTTTGGTATTACAGTATGTCCTGTTGTAAGTTGCTGACTGTATGAAAATCTTTTAAGTCAAAAAAGCAGCTTGGCTTAAACCCCTACTATTCATTATGGCAGAAACCAGAAATAGAAATCCACCAGTTTTATAATCTTTTGAGTTCCTGCATATCTTTTAGAGTAAATTAGTTTTTTTATAAAGTTTTAAGAAAGGCTATTAGCTATAGAACTAAGTCACATTATGTGTTCTTATACAAAAGGTCTTTTAAAATGTGATTTACTAAATGCATATCTAGTGGTGGTGGTGGTGTTTTTTTAAAGGAAACCTTAGCCTAGAATTAGTGCCCAAATTGTCTGTTAGTGGAACTGTAAAATATATTGTTAAACTATAAAATAGGATAATTAAGCATAACTGACAAAACTTGTTTATATGTAATACTTGTCAGGGTAGACTTATTTTGGATGTAATAAAAAGTCCAGATATCTTTTCTGTTAAATAAGTAACTCATCCCTGGATATATTGAGGATATTTGACTAAGTTTTTGCCAGTAAGGTCAATACTGAATTGTGAATATGTCTGCTTGCAAAAGTGTAGTAGTAATTCAGTATAAAGTGAGATTAAGTTTTTGTCTTTAAATGTTACAAGTTCTGAGGAGTGTGACTTGTGTTTTCTGAATAAATGATTCAGTTTCTATCAGTACCTGGAAGAGGAAGGGAAGGAAACATCCTTATATCTGCTATTTTATAAAAAATTTAAGACTAGTCAGTGTTAAGTTGCTAAGTTATTACTTTGCAGTAGTTTTGATACATGCCATGATCAGTAATTTTTACTTAAAAATTATTTTTATGTTTAATGAGATTTAATTGTTTACAGGTTAATATTATACTATAAAGGAGACAGAAACTTGAGTGGCACTTGGAAAGAAAAACTGTCATTTGTAGTCTGATGTGGCGTTCAAATTTAAATTTGTGATTTGGGAGAATTAAATTAAGATTTTAATATCATTTAGAAGTAAAACTTTTATGCCATTTCAAGATAAACTAAGGAAATAAACCATAAAGCAAAGACTTTCTTTTTTTTGTTCAGATACAGTAAAGATGGGACTTTAAAAATGCTTTCTAATGTTTATAATACACCTTTCATTTGTCAAGTTAGAGTTCAATTTGTCATATAGTATTTTATATATCATTTATATTAGTATGTTGTCTTATACTTTGAAAGTTAATGTTCTCAAAATAATAGCTAAATTTTATAGTTAAAGATTATTAAATAAGAAAAATTACTATTCATGAGAACAATCAAAATTGTTTAATTGTACTTTAGTTTATTGGAATGCATTTTAAAAAATAAGTTATTATTATTATTTTTAAAGAGAGAGAGAGAGAGAATTTTTTAATATTTATTTTTTAGTTCTCAGCAGACACAACATCTTTGTTTGTATGTGGTACTGAGGATCGAACCCGGGCCGCACGCATGCCAGGTGAGCCTGCTACCACTTGAGCCACTTCCCCAGCCCCAGTTATTATTATTTTTGAGATGTGTCTTGCTATGTTGTCCAGGCTGGCCTCAAACAGTTGAGCTCAAGCGATCTTCCTGCCTTGTCCTCCTGTGTAGCAGGAACTGGACTATAGGCTCAACCCAGTTATGCTGGGCTAAAATAGTAATCTTTTCTATCTGTAAAGATGTTTTTGTTTGAGTTGTTTAGTGACTGTCAACAAGAAATTTTTTGTTCAATATAACTTTAAATGTTAATTGGTATAGTAGTTATAAAGAGTACATGAAATATACATAGAATGTATTTATTATTTTGTTCATAGCGTATTTTGAAAGAAACATTGAAGCTAATGTGAATATAGTAAACAATATTGGAAATGAACTTCAAATTGTATTAAGTATCTTAAGATATGTCTAAACTGTTAATTTCAAGGAGGTAACCCTGAAAAGTTAGATCAACAACTCTGAGTAAAGGTTTTCAAAATAGAGGGCCTTCTCTTTTTTATGAATGGCAAACAATGTACAAAACAGTTTTATTTTGAGGTAATGGTGAATACAAAATGTAACTGAAGCTATGTAAAGTAACCATGGAACTAAATTCAAGACATTGGTATTTTTGATCTATATAAGTACCCTATAGTTTGTTTACTGATTTTAACAGTGGTTGCTCACTTTAAGATTTGGAAAGTACAGAAAAAATAAAAAGTGATAATAGCATTTGCTAAGATAAGTACTTAGGAACATTTTGGTGTTGATTTCCTTCCTTTTTTTTTCTCTGTATATTCTACATATTACACATGCATGTTTATACCAGTGTTTAAATTGGGATCATCCTGTTTCTGTAATAGCATTAGATTTTAACATAAAAAAAATTGATTGTTTATATGATCACATTCAGATGTTACAATTTGTAGGAACATAGTTTTTGCTTTTGAAGAGAATTCAACAAATTGTCTGAAAAGGCCAGACAGTAAAATATTTGAGCCTTTGCAGTCCAAGAGTCAAAAATGAAGATATAATATAGGGTTTTATAACCACTTAAAATGTGAAAAACATTATCAGCTTATGCGCCCCCCCTCCAAAAAAAAAAAAAAAAAGCAGCTGGTTGGGTATGACCCATGGCTTTAGTTTACTAACCTCTGCTTTGGAAGATTATTTGTTTATATCTTATTTGTATTTCACTCTGTGTGTATGTGTGCATGCACATCTGTCTGACTATCCATCTAAATCTTTTAACACTTCTTGATAGGACTCAAAGGCACTAAGCTAGGCTGTGTGTTTTTAAAAACTAGGGAGTTTGGGCTGTGGCTCAGTGATAGAGTGCTTGCCTAGCATGTGCAAAGTGCTGGGTTCAATCCTCATAAAATAAAAATAAATAAAATACAGCTATTGTGTCCAACTACAACTAAAAAGTAAGTGTTTAAAAACAAAAACAAAAACCAAGAAAACCGAAGAGCTTGTTCGCAATCCCAGTCTTATCATTGCCAGAATCAGTTTGCTGGCTCCTGGAGAGAGGGCTGATCGTGACTTAGTGAATTCTGCTGCTTATAGTCTCCCAAGTAGATGTACTTGCTGAACTTAGAAGTGAACTTGATTTAGCCTTTATGGGAAACAGGAAACAGATATACTTGGGTCTAATGCTAGGAAATGAGGATACTGTATAGAAGATATTAGACCTAGCTGAATTTGGCCTTGAAATATCATGGGCTTCTTTCCCAAATCTAGTTTTTCTTGACCTCTTGTTATTTTAGTGTCTTTTTTTTTACTTTAGAGATGATCTTAAACTATTAATAAATAATTTTATATGTTAATGTAAAAGAGTAAAGCCTAAAATGAGAGCAATAAGTTAGCTTTAAAAAAAGTCTCTTTTTCTTGGGATATGAAGTGTGTCCTACAGTGTATTCAATTGGGAACAACTGCTGTAATTTTGATATTGCCGTGGTACTGTTTTTAAATATGTTTTTTTAGTTGCACATGGACATAATACCTTAATTTTATTTATTTATTTTTATGTGGTGCTGTGGATTGAACCCAATGCCTCATATGTGCAAGGCAAGTGCTCTGCCACGGAGCCACAGTCCCAGCCCTGCTACTGTTTATTTTTAAAAATAGTTTTTATTTTCTTTTTTTGGGAGGTCTATATGTAAATACTATAACTCTCATTTTTAACTTATGTGTGCAAAGCTTTTCTAATTAACCTTTAACCCAATGAGTCTCAAGTTTTCAATTCTGCAAGTACTTCAGTAAAATTACCAGGTACATTAAAGTAGGTTGGAAATTTTAATCTGGAGCTTATATATATTACCATAATTAATATTATAATCTATTATTATATATTATATATTGTGTACTATATTTATGTTTTTATAGGTGTTCCACGTCTGGAATGATGGAACAAAATGAATTAAACAAAATGTATTTGGAACAATATTAGTAAATAAAATTACAAGATGTTACTTTAAGCTGTTATCTTAATAATATGTACAAAAATTACATGGTTTAACTCCCTTTTGGGGGACAATTTACAAGCTTACAGATTTGTAGTTATAGCACAAATTTATACTGAATCTTTGTTCCAAAAAAGTTTTATTTTAAGATGGCTTTCCTTCTTGGCATGTTTATTTCATAGGAACATGAAGAGGAACACAGTCGTTTGTATTTTTCTTTGCCCTTCTAGTGAGCAGTTAAAAAAACTAGTAAGCAGTTAAAAAATAGGTGTGAATGGTAAACTAGGATTGCATTTCATAGCTTGGTGTTGCCTTTAGTACCAGAAATACTTATTTAGATAAGGAGTGACAATAAGTTTTTAACTTGAACAGATTTGCTGTTAACACTACTCTGCATGTCTGTTGGCCTGTAGGTTCTTTCCTGCAGAACTTGGAACAGAGGATAATATGTGTTTTAATGGCTAATGTTTTGTTCTTATGGTTTGGTTCTGACATGTTGCTGAACTTTTAAAAACTTCTTAATAATTTTCACCATAACATCTAACTCAAAATTTCCTTTTAATAAAGCTCTTCAGTTTGTTACCTTTTTTTTTTTTTTTTTAGTTTTCGGCGGACACAACATCTTTGTTTGTATGTGGTGTTGAGGATCGAACCCGGGCCACGCTCAAGCCGGGTGAGCGCACTACCGCTTGAGCCACATCCCCAGCCCTTCAGTTCGTTAACTTATTCTCAGATGTTTGCTTTAATTTCACAATTTCCTTATATAGGACTATGTTTTAGATTGAAAGATGATTTTCCTGACTTACTACTTCACTTACTGTGTTGTTTTCCACTGATGGTGAAGGATTTGCACTGTTGTATGTTTACATTCTTTGCTGATTTCATTCGCATTTTTTCCTGTCACCAACCCTCATTTTCCATCCAATGCCAGTGTGCCACATTTAACAAGAAAAAATGGTCAACCAAATCTACAGGCATAGAAGAAAGGTTTGAACTTGTGATGTTTTATTATTATATTATGTTATAATGTCTTAATTGATTTATTCAATTCAGACATTTAACTGGTTAACAAGTATGGACTTATTAAATAAAAATTTGGAGGAAATAAGATCTCATCAGTATTCACTACAGAAAATGCGGGTTGTTTTTTTCATTGTGTGGTTGTACAGATATGCCCACTGCCTGAATGAAGATGGTCTAAAGATTTAAAAGGTTTTTAGAATTAATACTTTTTTATGGCAAAGCATTTAAAATTTTTTGAAGAAATGACAATCAGGGCTTAGGATGTAGCTCAGTAGTTGGCGCTTGCCTAGCATGCATGATTCCCTGGGTTCCATGCCCAGTACAACAACAACAACAACAACAACAAAAGAAATAAAAACCAGTTACTCATTTTTGAGTATTTGTTGCTTTTTTGTTGGAACTACAAGATTAAATCTCCAATAAACAACTACAGTATAGTACTTTTTTTTTTAACTTAGGGAAACATTTGTCTTTGACCAGTTGTACAATGTATTGCAAACTGTCTTTTAGTAATCAGAATGTAGAAAAAGTATTGATTAAAACACATTAGTAATGTTTTTAGTTTGTAGAGACAAATGCTTCTGTATGTTTTCCTAAATTTTCTTAAAAACTGACCCAAAATTTAAAGGTTTGCCCAAAATCAAGTTTTCTTATTCCAAGATTTGTTGCCATACTCTTTCTGCTTTTTTGTTTGTTTGTTTAATCTAAATTTTGAAAACTTATTATTTCCCAGATAGGAGCTAGAGTTTTTTTTTTTTTAGTGAGAGAGGGAGAGAGAGAGAGAATTTTAATATTTATTTTTTAGTTTTCGGTGGACACAACATCTTTGTTTGTATGTGGTGCTGAGGATGGAACCCGGGCCGCACACATGCCAGGTGAATGTGCTACCGCTTGAGCCACATCCCCAGCCCGGGAGCTAGAGTTTGAAAGAGATTAGGGATCACTCTTTGGAAATAAAAGATGTTCTTAATGATTTTAATTTGGGTCCACAACTGAAAATCATTTTAGTATTGTGTTGAATAAGAATTCTTACCTAGTTACCTATAAAAGGATCATCCACATAGATTCCCATTGCTGTGCCATCATTATGTCATTGCAATTTTCATAGAGTCTAAGGAGTGAGGAAGCATAATTTTTTCTGATAGTGCACTATACAATTCTGAGAACCTTGCTGTTGCAACCTGAAATCATAAAAACTCTTTACTTAAAACATGATTGGATTTTTCTGGCAGTGTGATGGCTGTCTTTCCATGACTTAGTTTTTGTGTAAACTAGGACTCTTGGTGAATGGAAGAACTCATTAGACTTTTCTTATTTGAGATTATTAATATCTTTTGATAAGAATTTTGAGTAGTTAGTGAGAGTTGACTGAGAAGTTAGAAGCTAGTTCCATATCTGTGTATAATGTATTAAAAAACACATACACCTAGTCTCTTCCTCTGAAAATGCATCTATAAAACCAGGCTAAAATGGATGGAAGAGCTATTTGACGACTCTGCAGAATAAATAATACCAGGTGGATTGAAAAAGAAGAATAGAATTCAGAGTATCATCAAAATGGCTGTTACTTTACAGTTTTTTTCTTCCAGTGACCCTAGGACCTGAATTCAACAGTCTGAAACCTAGATAGTGGAGAGAGAGAGAGAGAGACAGAAAAAGAGAGAGGGGTAAAGATGGAGATAATCTGCAAAAGAAGCCTGATAGCTGTGACTCAGGATCAAAATCCTTTCCCCTTTTCCCCTTCTCCTTTCTCTCTGTAACTCTGTGATAATGTCATCAGAAGCTGTAGTGGAAGCCTACAGCTGCAACTCTGAGGGATAGGAAAGTTACTGTCCAATTGACAAATCCTATTGCTTCCACCTTCTTTTCTCTGACTTTCTACAGCTTGGTCTCAAAGCAGATACAGTATCAGAAGTGTGTGACTAAGCAGGATGCTGAAAACTCTAGCATTCTGGTAGGAGAAATGAGAAAGGGTGCCCCTTGAGATTGGAAAGTGGTAATTGTGAATGCTCTAGAAATGAAGAGAAAAGTCTTGGCAGACAGAAGATAAAAAGAAGACATGTAAATGTTAGAACTAAAAAATACAGTAGGTGGAAAAAACTCCACTGGATGGCTGACTAGTAGAGTGTGATGACACAGGGAAATATCAATGTATTTGAAGATAAAGTAGAAAAAAAATTTATCTGAATGACAGTTTTAAGATTGAATCGAATCTCAGTGAAGTGTGGAAAAAAAAACATTAGGCATTTTGAGAAAGAATCGGTGCTAAGGAAATACAGAAATAAGTGACTTGAAAACCTCACAGATTTTGTGAAAGCCTAAACACAAATTCAAAAAATCTAACATGGAATAAACCCAAAGAAGCCGATCCACAGAAATGTCATAATCAATCAGGAAAGTAAAAAGAAAGAAAAACGGTCAAAAGCAAGCAGAGAAAAACCATATGTTATTTTTGATAACTGAATTCCTCATCAGAAATTATGTAAATGAGAAGAAAAAGGCAAAATATTTCATAAAATACTGAAAGATAAGCATTGTTTATAAACAGCAAAAATACCCTTTACAAACAAAGGTGACATAAGGGTATTTCCAGGGAAAGGAAAACCTGACAGCATTTGTTTCCAGCAGGCCTGAACTGAAAGAATTCCAAAGGCAGTTCTTAAGACAGAGGGAAATGGTATCAGAATGGAATATGGATATTAGGAATGAAAGATGATAAATGGAAATGCTAGCTATCATAGAAACTTTTCTCTCCATGTCAGTCCTAAAAAAATAAATGGGCTATTGAAAATATAATGTCAATTTATTCAGCAATTTTATAGTTGAAAGCAAAAATTATGACATGAACTGATGTGGTTTTTAATGGAGGTAGTAATATATATAAAATCTACAATCGATTTGAAATAGTAATATGCTGATTTTACGTGGATTCTGAAAAGTTAAACATGTTTTATAATGCCTAGAGCTTGTACTTATAAAATAGATGTTAGAATCACAATGGATAAATTAAGATGGAATGTTAAAAAAGTGCTCCAGTAACCTAAAAAAGGGAAGGAAAGGGGAAACAGAAAACAAGCATAAAACAAGTAATAGAATCATAGATGTAATCCTGACACATCAATAATTACATAAAAATTTTAAATGCTATAAACACAGTAATTAAGACTTTGTCAGAGTACAGTAAAAAATGACCCCACTTTATGTTGTCTCACATCAAATGCAGTAGTGTAAGTAAATTGAAAAGGAAAAGATGAAAATAGATATAACCTGCAAACAGTAATGAAAGGAAAAATATTTGCTATATTAATGACAAAATAAACTTAAAATACCCAGCATTCAGAGTATAAAAGGATTGATAAAAGGATTAGTTTACCAATCATAAGTGTGTGATTACATAACAATAAAATCAAAAGTACATGAAGCAAAACTTTACAGATCCTTAGGGAGAAATAGAGAATGCAGTGTTTATAGTTGAAGATTTTAACATTCTTTCCTTAGGAATAGATAGAACTAGTAGACAGAAATTACCAAGAATATAGAATATTTGGATGACACTGCCAACCAACCAGCTAGATGTAATTGACATTTGTAGGATATTTTATCCAACAAGAACAGAATATTCATTTTTTTACAAGTATACCTGGAATAGTCACCAAAATACACCACATATTACTCTTAATACAAATCTTAACAAATTTAAGACAGTTGAATGCATACAAAATATTTTTCTCAGATTATAATGGAAATCTACAAGAAATAAGGAACAGGAAAATTTTCGAGTATTTAAATAATTGATAGGGGATGTCTAAGTAATGTTTTAGTTGGGTAAAAGAGGAAGGGGTCATGGAAAATTAAAAATCATTTTCAGCTGACAGTAAATGAAAATATAATGTCAATTTATTCAGCCTAAGCAGTTCTTAGAAAAACAAAACCAGTTCTAGAAAAACAAAAAGACCTCAGATCAATAATCCATGGTTCCGTCTCAACACTAGAAGATAAAAATGAAACCAAAATGAGAAATTAACAAATTCAAAAGAAAAGAGTAACAACCAAAGTCAGTGAAATTAAAAGCTGTGTTTCTTTTTCATAGATCAGTAGAAATTGATTATCTTTAACATTATGATAGAAAAGATAAGACAGGAAGAACCAGTGTTATCAGTGAAAGAAGGAATGTAGTTAGTCTACTGGAATCCAGAGGACAATGAGGAAATGTAGAAAGCCTCTCTGGACATAAATTTAACATTTTAGGTGAAACGGACCAGTTCCTTCCAGCAAACTTCCAAACTTTACCTAAGATGAAACAAATAAGCTTAATTAATTCCTTATTAAAGAAGTTGAATTCAGCTGGCCTTGGTGGTGCATACTTGTAATCCCAGCCACCCAGGAGGCTGAGGCAGGAGGATCTCAAGTTTGAGGCCAGCCTCAACAACATAATGGGACCCCAAGAAACTTAGAGAGGTCCTGTCTCAAAATAAAAAGGATTGAAGATGTGGCTCAGAGGTTAAGTACCCCTGGGTTCAATCCCTGATTTAAAGAAAAAATAGTTGAATTAATAGTTAAAACCTTCCAAAAATATTCAAACCCTGAATAGTTAAAATGGTCAAGCCTATGAAATATTTAATGAAAAAATAATATTATTTCACTGATGATGTTTTCCAGAACATGAGAAGTGGAAACACTTCCCAACTTTATATGAAGCAGAATAAACTGATAAAAACCAAAACCAGACAAAGACAGTAAACAACAAAGGAAGAAGGAGGAAAGAAGGAAAAAAACATTGTGGACTAGAATACCTCATAAGTATAGTTGTGTAAATTAAAAAAAGGAAAGTGGATCCTACTATTCAAAAACAGAATAATATACCATTACCCACAAAATCTATAGTTAATGCCATAGTTAACGATGAAAGCATGAAGATTATTTTCCTCCATGAATGAGAATAAGACATGGATTTTATTAAATATTTTTCTAGACATCCTGATCAGTGTTAATATGGTAACAGAAGGACATAAAGGCATACAGATAAGAGGCAATGTAGAGAATCCCTCAAAAAACCTGAAGTTTAACAAGGTTCCAGAATGCATTGCATTTACCCTTCCCTGCAGTTTTTTTTTTAAACTTTTTTTAATATTTATTTTTTGGTTGTAACTGGACACAATATCTTTATTTTATTTATTTATTTTTATGTGGTGCTGAGTATCTAACCCAGGGCCTTCCATGTGCTAGGCGAGCGCTGTACTACTCAGCCACAAACCCAGCGCCCCCTGCAGTTCTATTTCTATGTACTGTTGCCCTTCTGTGTTTGCAGGTTCTGCCTCTACAGGTTTAACCATTTGTGGATGGAAAGTATTTGAAAAAAAAATTCTGTCTGCACTAAACACATAGAGTCTTTTTTCTTGTTCTCTAAACAATATAGTATAACAACTGATTATGTAGCATTTATAGTGTATTAGGTATGATGAGTAATTCAGTGATGATTTAAAGTATATGGGGGCTGGGGATGTGGCTCAAGCGGTAGTGCACTCGCCTGGCATGCGTGCGGCCCGGGTTCGATCCTCAGCATCACATACAAAGCAAAGATGTTGTGCCCGCCGATAACTAAAAAATAAATATTAAAATTCTCTCTCTCTCTCTCCCTCTCTCACTCTCTCTTTATTTTATTTTATTTTTTTAAAGTATATGGGAGGTTGTATATCGGTTATATATAAACACTATGCCATTTTGTATGAGGGACTAGGGCAACTATGGATTTGTTATCTGTGGGTGGTTCTGGAACCAAATTGCTCTGAATTGTGAGATAGCTTACTAGCAATGTACAATTAAAAAAAGTAACAAACCCAGTTCACAGTAGATCCAAGGGAATAATATACTTTATACATATAACATACTAAACAATGATGAAGCAAATTAAGAAAGACCTAAATAAATGTAGAAGCACACTGTGTCTAGGGATTGGAAGATTAAAAAAATTTTAAACTGTCAGTATTTCCCAATTTGATTTACAGATTTTTGAAGAATTCCATTTGCAACTCTAGCAGTATATTTTGTAGACACAGGGAATTAGACATCAGAATTTATGTGGAAAGGTAAAGAAATAAACTATTGAACCTTCAATATAAAACATAGACAACCTTCCTGATCTGGGGTTAGGTAGAGTCCATGACATAAAACAGCATGATTCATTAAAGAAAAAGTTAATAAACCAGAATTCATTAAAACTAAAAATTTTGTAGTATAAAATCCAAAGTTAAGAGAATGAAAAGGTATGTCATGGAGCTAACTATGAAATCAATATAATATTTGGAAATCACCAAAGAACTTGTCTCAAGAATACATAAGTAACTAGGGCTGGGGCTGTAGCTTAGTGGCAGAGCACTTGCCTATCATGTGTGAGGCACTGGGTTCGGTCCTTAGCACCACATAAACGTAAATAAATAATTTGAAAAATATATATGTAACTCAAAAAGCAATAGGGAGAAAAGTAGAAAAGTAATAGCTCAATTGAAAAATAGGCAAGCTTGAACAGATAGTTCACCAAAGAGGATTTAAGGATCTTGAGTAAACATCTGAAGAAAATATTCAACTTCATTAACCTCTGGGAATTTGCAAATTAAAATGATAATGAAACATACACATTGTAACAGCTAAAATTAAAAACAAAGAATTGTACAGTACTGAGCTCATGAGATATGGATCAATGGAACCGTCATATGGTGATGATGGGAATGCAAAATGATAAAACCACTTTGGAAAATAATTTGACAGTTTCTTATAGAGTCAATCAACAATTCACTGCTTGATATTTATGACAGAGAAATTAAAATATATGGTTACACAAAAACCTGGCAACAAGTATTTTAAATGTTGTATTCATAATTGAAAAAAAACTGGAAACAGCTGTTGACAGGTGAATACAATATAATGCATTAACACAATGAAATAACATTAGTAACTTAAAAGACAAAATATTCATGTATGTAGCAAATTAGTTGAATCTTGAATGCATTATACAGAATCAAGGAAGCCACTTTTAAAGATTCAGTGATCAATGTGATTCTGTTTACTTAGCATAAATTAATATGAAAAGATGAAACTGGTTATAGAGAACATACTAGTCTTTGCCAGATGTTAGCTTTGAAGGGAGTATATGATTTTAAAGGCAAAAGGGAGGATTGTTGTTGATGCCGTGTAACTGGTTTGCTTCCTTATTGGTACCGGCTCAAGAATCTATACTTGTGTTATAATTTATAGACTGGAATACCAAAAATAAAAAAAAAACAATTTTATTGTATGATAATTTACCAAGTTTTTATTTTTTAATCTCATGCTAACGTGTCTCATTTCCTTTTGTTTAAAGCAAGCAATGAGTTCTGTAGTAAAATTTGAAAGACAAAATGTATTCCTTATATATAAAATGTCTGGCCAATATTCTTTCTGACATTTTATAAATTATTTTAGTTCTTAAAATTTTTTTTAAAACTTACAAAGTAAGGAATGATAGCATATTTCTAAAAAATAATGGCTTAAAGAGGAAGTTGCAAGAGAAATTAAGATGTTTGGACAAAATAAAAATAAAAGCAGCTCATCATAATTTGTAGAATGCAGTGAAAACAGGGCCGAGGGGAAATTTGTAGCATTAAATGTATTTATAAGAAAAGAAGAAAAATCCAAAATCATTATTCTAAGCTGCTACTTTAGATTAGAAAAAGAAATGCAACTTAAATCTAAAATAAGCAAAAGAGAAAACACAAAGAGCAGAAATGAATGAAATTAAAAATAAGAAATCAATAAGGAAAATCTGTGAAACCAAAAGTGGGATCTTTTGAAAGATAAGAGAAGATGCTTTTCAAGTGTCATTTTCAGAGTCTGGTTTTGTTTTTATTATCTGTGTCTAATAACGAACAAAGTTCTGTATGCCATGCCCTGTTATTCTCCCCTGAGGTATTGTCTAATCATACCTAACATGACTAGGGCTTGGCTTTTATTTCTCCATTATAGTCTTTTACCACTAAATTCTACCTCAGTGCTTTAGTTTGTTATGTCTCTACAGCCATATATTTTCTTTTAGCCACAAATTTTACTTTATTTTTCTACTGCTTTTATTTATATTTTATTGTTCAGAATTAGCATATCTTCTATTGGGTTTTATTGGTTTTATAGTTTAGAGTATCAGTGTGCAATATTTCAGTAAGCATTTCCACCAAAAAGAATTTCCCACTGAAACTCATCTTCCAGTGTCAAGGAAAAGTAACATTATTTGTTTACATTTTTTGAATTGTCCTCCAAATCTTCTATGGATTAAGAAATATCTATTGCATTTTTAGTTTTTTAAAATTTGAAATAGTTACCTTTACAATTGACATTTTAACTAAAGCAGAGCACCTGTCTACTACAACTGTCTCACATTTTGAATTTGAAGTGTCATTTATTTCAGTGTCTCTGATATGCTAAATTATTATTATTTTTTGGTTGGTAAAACTTTGTAATTGATGCTTGTATCTGGAGGGACATGCTATTGAAGGACTGGTTCTTATTTTAACCTTTGGCTCCTGAAGGTTTTTTTTTTTTTTTTTTTTTTTTGGTGAGAGTTCAAGGTAGAGGAACAGTAGAAGAATTGCCCACTGTCCCTAGAAAGACTTAGGAGTAAAAGAGTGAGTCCAGGTTTGGTAGTTTTAACAAACCTAGCAAAACTGTTTGGATTGAAGGAGATACTAAACTTTTTAGGAAGACAAAACCTGTGTCTCCATTTGGGATTATGGGTATTTTGAAGTTGTGCATTTTTCTTTCCTTAGTTCTTCTGTGCAGAGTTTTTATTGTCCATGTTTAGAAGTCATTCCAGGAGCACAGATGATCTGCACTTAATTGCTCTAGAGAGAGATTTGGAGCTGGCTCTGCAGGCAAAGAGCAGTGATCAAAGTTTTCCAAGGCTAACCTGGGCAACAGCCTAGGCTCAAGCATGGGCTACAGGCACAGTTGTTTTTGCTTTATTTATTTATTTCTTTTTTTAAAAAAACAAACTTTTGTTGTTGCTATTGTGCTAGGGATAGAACCCAGGGTCTGCTCTAAAACTGAGCTACATCCCTAGTTCTTTTTGTTCTATTTTCTAAAGAGTGAAAGGAGAAGTATGGTCTGGGGTTGTGGCTCTTCAAAGAAATAACATCATTATCTTTTTTTTCTCCCCTCGATAACCGCCTTTAAATCATATTCAGTTACAGTTGAAGTTTGGATTATTTAACTTGTGATATCCCTTAAGACAGAAGCATGATCCCCTAACATTCTCATTTTCATAAACCAAAAACCCGAGATTTCTTCCTGTGTAGAGACCTCTATACATGTTGATTGATTATAGTTAAATGACTTTTTCATGTATTTTTGGGTAGAGTACTCCATCAGCAGAAGATAATTGCCAGTTAAGCATGACATTTCTAGAGAGTCATACATAGATATACCCAACCCACAAAGAAAACTGATTTTAAAAAAGTTGCTAAAAGTGTTCCTTTTGATTTACAACCTGTTTCCATTATATCTGTGTAAAGCTTGAAGCTTAAATGGGTAAAATAAAGCAGAAATGGTCTGTGGTGCTTCTCATATTATACTACTTTTGTATAATACTGTAGCACTTTGTGAGTAATAATTAGTTCAAGTTAATCCTTTGCCATATTTATACCTAGAAAACCAGCAGATTACATGAATTCTGCATCTAAGAAAAGTTAAAAAAGCAATGAATTCAATTTGTGGGTGAGATGAGAGAGTTCACCATTAGAATTGTGTTTCCAGAGTGCTTTGCTACTTCATTAATAGCAAATGTAGAATAAGTCATTCTTCTACATGAGGAATGTAATTATTTCCTAAAGTCTCTTATCAGAGAACTATTGACTAACCTTTATTCATTTCTGAAAACTTTTTCAGCAAATCCCTGTTTTCTGTGGGTTGAAGGAACCCGTAGGCGATGTTGTGTAGGGCACTGGTTAACTAAAATGGATCTCTTTCTCACTAGTTATGTTCAATACAGTCATCATGAACTTAATTGGCACATACTGAACTACTGCTCTGAAGGGAAATACAAGATTAAATCCCTTCCTGCAGCCATTCAATATACAACCTTGCTTTATGTATATTTATGTATGGTTTTGTTTAAAGATACCTTATTTAATAAATCTTATTGATTCATTAATAATAAGAAGTCCACAGCCAGCAACACAGTATCTGATGCCTGAATAAAGCTTATCTAACATGTTTTGTCTATAATGCATTTTATTTTTTCGAGCTCAGGAACACTAGACAGTGTTTAAGATGGCTTGGGGGCCATTTTTAAACAGCAGAATTACTAAACAAAAACACAAAAAATTAAATAGTGTGGCACTAAATACACTGCAAAAGAGGACACTTGTTTATAATACCAGCACTGAAACAAGAAGGCCTTGTTCCATCTTGGCTGAGAACATGCCTGGTTGGTGACTCAAATTTTTGCTGTATTGCACATGTCGACAAATGACTGAAAGCCCAGTGACTGTGCAAATAAATTTTAGTACATAAAAATTTTTAAAGACAGATTTGCAAGTGTGGAATCCATGAATAATGAGAACCCATTAATTCCTTGAGTACCTGTACAGACTGAGGACAGAATTTATATAGTCCTTTTATTTCTCTTTTGTGCTTTTCACTTCTTCCTCTCTTTTCTGCTTGGTAGGTCCAACAGACATACTTGGAACCAGATGGAGCATTTTGCTGAAGCTCTATTTGGTAAAGATTTATTGGCTCAAGCTTCTCAGGGTAATGCCTCAGTCTCCCTTCATTTTGAAGTATAGATGGATTATTTTGATTTTTCCTAAGTGATGCAATTCATGACTTTTACTTCAAGTAGTAATAAGTTAAACTTCTTACATTTTTCATATGAACAGTTAATATAGCTAGATAATTTTCTCTCTTCCTGTCAGAATATTGGTAATTAAGAATCCAACTAATCTAAATAGAGGACTTAACATTTTTTCTTTCTTTTTACTTCATTTCGTGAGTTTACCCTATGTTCTCTAACTTAGGAAAATTTAGAAATTCATTGTGTTCCTTAAAGTGATATCTGTACTATTAATTTTACAATCAGTAATTTGTACCTAGGAATGAAATCTCAACTAAATCATCTACTGTTGTATGTATTTTCGGGAAGTCTTTCTTTCTTTTTTTTTTTTTTTAAAGAGAGAGTGAGTGAGAGAGAGAGAGTGAGAGAGAATTTTTTTTAATATTTATTTATTTTTTTAGTTTTCCGCGGACACAACGTCTTTGTTTGTATGTGGTGCTGAGTATCGAACCCAGGCTGCACCCATGCCAGGCGAGCACGCTACCGCTTGAGCCACATCCCCAGCCCGAAGTCTTTTTTCTGAGATGTATGATCAGTGCATCATCATTAGAAAAACATTATTGATACTTCACAGTATTTCTAGCTATTTTTGAGTATTAATTAAATAAACAAAGTAGTATAGCAACCATAAAAACTAGTGGTGAAATATTTGGAGAACACCTGATTAAACAAAGTTTAAAGAGGTTTCCTTAGTATAGGACCTTAATGTCATGTACCTTTTTTAATCTTCCAGAGAAATTCTAGTGTCAGATATACTAAATAAGCACTGTTTGTTTCTTGGATTTATATGAATGTGGAATTCTTTGAAGCACTTGAGGAATTACATGCTCTATGGAATAAACCTGGGGAGATGCTGGTTTTTAGTAGCCTCTCTGCAGTTCCTTCCTTTAGATCTCATTTCTACTGTTGAAATAAATGAGTATTTTTCTTCTCTACAGTAGTTCACTGAGTATTTTACTAAATTGGCACTAAGTTTTTCTTCCCAGATAGACTGCCCTTTGTTGGATTACCAAATGTATTTTATTGGACATATATAGGTAGCACCCTTATTAGGCTGTCAGGCCAATTATGGCAAAAGATGTCTTTATATTTTCTGCCTGTAGTGTCTGTCATAGAGCAGTGTAGTACTGTATGCTTAGATAATAATTAGTAAATAAACACAAAACCTTTACTTTTCATTTCAATTCTATTATTTCCTCAAAAAGTACAAGGAACCAGTGATATGTTAGATGTTTGGAATTTTATAATGAAATCATATAAGGTCTTTTTTTTGAAAGAGAGAGAGAGAGAGAGAGAGAGAGAGAGAGGGAGGGAGGGAGAGAATTTTAATATTTATTTTTTAGTTTTCGGCAGACACAACATATTTGTTTGTATGTGGTGCTGAGGATCAAACCCAGACCACACACATGCCAGGCGAGTGCGCTACCGCTTGAGCCACATCCCCAGCCCCATATAAGGTTTTTATTGTCACAGAATGTACTCATTTTGTGCCAGAAATTATGACTTTGTCAATGCTAGAATTGTTTTAAGATTGCTGTTAGTTTAAAATATCTTTCCTTTTAAAAAGAAGAAACAAAAAGAGATATGGAAATTCACAAGTTGGTTAAAGCATATGTGGCATTGTGGTCATTAAAATTTTTTCAGGTAAAAAATTTTAGTAATTAATGCATAGTGGTTGTATTCTTATAAGGTTAATGAAGTGTTTAAAAGATTTTAGTTTTTTTAGCCTCTCTATTTTCTACAAGGTATCAGTAGTTATATAAGTATATAACATCACCATCTGAATTTCTAAAGAAAATTTAGTATCCTAATGTATAATTAATTTTTTTTCTTGCAAAAACAATACAACCTGTAGGTTAATGGGCTATTTTATAATCTGCTCAGAAAGGTAAGCATAGGTTAATATTTTCTTTCTTCACCATTATGTTTAGGAAGCCATTCCTAGCAAACATAATCTGTGTTGTCTCAAGAAAAAGGTGTATGTTTCAATTGATGTGAGTTACTGGTTTCCTGTCATCTTCTGTTCATATGAAGGAAATAATCAGTGTGAAAGATGAAATGAAGGATTTGTTTGGTAGAATTTTCTAAAGTGCATTCAACAGTCTTCACTTTGTTATAAAAGAATGCTTTCTTTATTAAGATCCCTTGCTCTGCCATTAACGATTAATATCAAACACGTCACTTTAACTTTCTGGGCCTAAGTTTTTTCCTTGAAAGATGAGGAAGCAGTATTAGATCATTCCTAAGTTCTTTTCTAGCTTTAAAATAGTTTGGCTGTGTGTGTGTGTGTGTGTGTGTGTGTGTTGCTGGGGATTGAATCCAAGGTTTCATATATGATAGACAAGTGTGGTACCACTGAGATATATCTTCAATACTAAATCTTGTAGTTTAATGTGTAATGCTAATTTCCTAACATAATATATCCAAGCTACTGACAAACTGAGAAATATTTTCTGAAAAATTAGAGAAAATGATATAGTTGAAATATTCTTTTGGATATATTTTATTATGTTTTAATTTTTTTAAATTTTATGGTATATGTGATAACTCTCACATGAACTATTTTTTTCTCAACAATTTTTTCTTCAACCAGTGTTGATTAATAAAAGTTCATTTAAAAAATTTCTGAAGTCCCTTAGAATCCCTTAAATCAGTTTTGTATCAAAATCCTTACTATATAAATATTCATAATCATAAGGCTCCACAGAGAGATTGCACAGGGGAGCAAGAGTTAGGTGAATCTACTCAGTGTTGGATCAAAATCTTTATTGATTGCTCTCTGGAGACAGTATAGTATAAACTGAACGTAAAGTAAAATAGAAAATGCAAAACTTGAGTTATTTCATGATGTTCACGAATGAGTCATGAGAAAACAGTTCTAGTCACAGGCAAAACCATGGATAGGAGAGAGACTGACAGAATAGTTAAATTGCTGAGGCTGGCCTGGAACTTGTGATGTGCCACCATGCCCGGCTTCTTTAACTTAAAGTCCATTTTATTTTTTATTGGTTGTTTTTGGTGTCATATCTCAGATTTCTAAATGGAGCTAAGGAAAGAGAGAAATAGTTTCTATGTTGTTTCCTTTTGTGTAGAAGAATTTTTTGAGGTTTTCCTTATAGTGTGTCATAGGTTTGGGTCAGTTGCACATAACTAGCATTTTGGAATTATGTGGTTAGTTCAAATAAGGGGAGAGATCAGTTTTTCCCTGGACAAAGAAGTTAAAAACAACAACGACGACAACAAACTGATCATTTTCTTAAATTAATGGTTGCAAGGTGATAAAATGTAAAGTAATAAACCCAGAGTAATTTGGAAGATGATTTCCTGTACAGATTTAAAAAGGAGTATACGCTGCCTAACTGTAGCATGATGTGGGAGGTAATGGGAAAATTGAGACCCAGTGCAAATGTGTAGAGGCAGAGATAGATAGGCAAGTCCAGGCTGTCATTTCCTTACGGTCATTTTGGGTCTTGTTAACAATTTTTGGTAGCCTTGGAAAATTGTTCCATTTCTTATGTACATATGCTCCATTTTTATTCTATGATGCTGTAAAAAGTTGCCCTTGTCTTTCAATGGGCAAATTAGTTGAAAGGTAGTATCCATTTTATTACTGAAATTTGTTTTCTTGCTCTATTCTTATGAATATGTAGTTGACATTCTTATGAATATGTAGTTGATCTCTCCCTCTCTCCCACCTCCTTCCCCCCCACCCCATACACACACTTGATTTAGACATAGTAGAAACCAGTATTCTCTTTTTAAAATATTTATTTAATTTAGTTGTAGATGGACACAATGTCTTTATTTTTATGTGGTGCTAAGGATCCAACCAGTGCCTCACATGTGCGAGGGGGTGCTCACCACTGAACTATAGCCCCAACCCGAATAACCAGTATTTTTTATCAAAGAAGAATTTTATCTCTCATGCTAAATGTGTGTATTAAACTAAATCATGTGGTCTATTGAGAGTCATCACTATAATGTGAAATAAATAATGTTTAAAACTGCTTGATGGGTTTCTAGAAGAAAGGAGTTTAAAGTACAAAATGAAATAGTCTTTAAAATAAACATGTATTAAGAATTTAAGGAAAAACTAAAGTGAAAATTGTTCTGTTGTAACTTTATTTAGAAAGGGTTAATAACTACAGACTCACAACATCTGATTAAGAAGCTGGTGCAATGGAAGTCATCATCAATAAAAGAAATAATTTGGGTACTATTTTTTTATTGTCACAGATTGAGTTTTTAGGATCTTCTGCTTCAGATTTTTAGAGATGAATCACCTTAAAGTCTGCTATATTCATCTGAACATTCTTGCCAAAGCATGTCCTACATTTAATTCAGAGAGGACAATGAAATATAACTGGTATACAAAAAAGGAAAAAGATACAAAGAAGCCATAGACTTTACATAAATTATTTTGTTGTTCTTTCAGAAATATTTTAGTTATCTTTACTGGTAAACTTCTACTTTGTGAACAAAGACAAGGAAGGTTAAGGAGATCTGTATTTTTCTTTAGCTCTTTTTTACTGTAAAGAAATAAAGGTAGAGATAAAGGTAAAACAGAGTTGTGTTAAAGTATAGTGGTTTCCTAGGTATTTGCAAGTATGTTCATGTCATGTGTATTATAGTTGGCTAATAACAATTAAGCCTTTCTAGTGTGTTTTTCCTTGAGTGAAAGAGGGAAAGGGAAAAGGTAATTGAGATGCTTTGATTTTTATAGTGGGGTGCCTTGCCTAACTCTTAATTTTCAAATGATCCCCTCTCTAAGTATCCTACATTTCTGACACACAGACCCAGCTTCAGTGTTGGGGCAGTTCTTCCTGACATGCTCTTATCTTCATTCTGTACCATTCGTTCACAAAAGTATACTTAAAAATTTTCTTGTACTTGCATATTTTTTTGTTTTAATTTGTTAAAGGTATATTGAGGACTCTTCTTGTAGAGCATTAGGTTTGAACAAACACATCCATATTCACATCTCTTTGTATAATTGATTATTTAATCATGGCTCATTATTTGCTGATATCTTGTAAACTGAGCTTGGATAACTTTTTTGTTTTATATTTGACCATATTGAAACTCATTTGATACTTTACCCCATCTCCAAGGCCCTGTGAAATATTCCAACAGTATTTTAAGCATTCTGTTAGCCAGTTACTTCATTGTCATTTGTATACCCAGCTACTTAACTTGGTTTTCTGATATTTTCTGATCAGTTGTGGATATGTTTGCATTTCATTTACTTCAGTACATATTTTCCTGTCCTCATCATACCTTTACCCATGACTAAAATGGTCCTTAATTCCATCATAACTTAGCTTTTCTATTTGTTGTTGCTTTGAATAGTCCATATTGTAGAATATTTTTTATGTCTTTAAAAAGAAAATAAATTATGCCTTTGGGTTACTCTTTGACATTATCTTTACATACCCTCTCATGGAATTCTAATGGAGACCAGGTTTTGCTCTCCTTTCATGACTTTCTCTTTCAAATAGACTACATTCTCAGAGGTTATGCTTGCTTACTGAATCAGTGGAACTTTCTCCTTGTTCCAGGCCAGATTTTCGGGTATCATGAGACAAGTGGATCTGTAAGTTTAGGGTTTCCTCTGCACCTTCTCAAGGACAAATAGTTACTGATCTTTTTGCCCTCTGACACAGTAACTACTAATCACTCAGGTGCCAGGGATCTTTGAGATTTTTCAGAAGTCATAGTTGGCTAGCTTTCTGACCTGGTTCTATCAATAATACTTTATTACTTTTTGATCTAATATTTTAAACATATGCTTCAAAAATTTTTTTCAAACCACTCTTGATTAGTTTTTCCAGTAAATGCTGAAGCTCAGAATCCACATTATGTCTTTTATCTTTCTTCTCTCAATGAGAATATTTATTATTATTTAAGTTACTTGGAAAACGATTTCAAATGCCTTTTTCAGGATTCTTATTTCTTCTAAGGAAAACTGTCTTCTGTCTGTGAAAGTGACTGTGGATTCTTATTTATCTTCTATTATAGAATGAATTTCTAATGCAACCTCTTAGAAAGGAATTCTGAACCAGTAATTTTTTATTCAGTCTGGATTACTGATTTTTTGTTTATAATGTAGGCTGTAGATTTGATTGTGCAACCTATTTTGACATTATGCATGATGTCTTTTTATACTTTATTGATGTTTGGTTTAAAAAATAAAAGTAAATTGATTTTATTCCATTTGTCTTCACCAGTGGATTCAGAATCCAGTGAAAGCTCTTTGGCAAGTGCATACCTGACTAAAATGTCAGAGAACAGATGGAAAGGAGTTCCGTAAGAATTGGCTGAACAGGAGTTTGACTTTCCAAAAATAGCTCTACTGCCTTTTCTCTTCCCTGAAAGTGATCTGAGGAAGAGCTTAGCCTTCAAATGAAGAAATAGCTGTTTTTAGGCTGATATTCAATAGAGGCTAAAAGCTCTTTCAAGTAAGATCTTAACCCTATGATTTCTTTCTTTTTGAAGAGCCATGAGTCTCAGAACATTAAGAATATCTCATGATCAGATATCAATATAAAAAATAGTTCTTAGCCAATATGAACAGTTCTTTTGAATTTTCTTGATGATTTGCTGCCTTGATTGGGCTAAAAATGAATTTAGGGTAATTAACTTATAGTATGAATATTAAAGCAGCTGTGTCTATTCCTGATTATAACTTGGAGTTGGGAAGGTTCTTACAGTCAACATCTCTGTTTATGCTATTCATATACATTTTAACATTTCACTATAGAATGCTAAAGATCCAATTTATTATATAAATCTCTTTATCATTATTGATACAACTATATGATCTATTTATGTGAATCTGTAATGAGTCTCTGACATTAACTTTTGTAAATTTATCATTTTCACAATTATATGAAGAACTTGAGCCAGGACAGCGGCGTATCTGAAATCATGTACTACTATATTAGATTAAAACCAAAATAACACTGGAAAACAGATACAGTACATTGGAAGATGAAATAGAAAAGTACAATACAGAATAAAAGAAGGATGGGCACTTTGGCAGCCAAACACATTTAACTTTGCTGAAGTCTCGGTTTTCTACTCAGTTTTTAATGCAATAAAATCAGATATAATCTTCATGATGAATCTTTTGTTTATATAAAAAATCAAATAGTTTTTTCCCCCCTTACTTGTTTTTTATGTCATCTTCAGGTGAAAAAATTAGATGATGGTATTTCTCTTTGTTTTTCCTTTTGGATCCACCTAAGCATATTTATAAGCTGTTGCCATAGTGGAAATTAATTGTGGAAATGAAAGCTAAAAGTGTTGTTTCATGCTAATTTTATAATGTGTATATACTGCAGAAGTTAGACAAAGGAACTAAGTTAAACAAAGATCTAGAGCTATTGCCAAACCTAAAAACAACAATGGCACCAAGAAGAGAACAGAATGCAGGGTCCAAAGCCAGCAAAATCCAAATGTAAATTTGCTAGTTGACAGGCATCACATGTAAATGGGCTTATTTTGGCAACTCTGAGAGTTAAAAATACAAAAGAAATCACTTATACAAAAGCAAAAGTAATTGAAGGTTGTTTTTTTGGGGGGAGTGGGTGGGTGGTGGGTGGTTGGGATGATGATGGTGGTTTTAAAAAGAAAATGGTCTTTGGAAATTTATGGTAGTCATTTAGTTTGTATGAAGAATGCTGCCTTTTACTTTTGTTAAAACCCATTTATTGTTTACTTAATCCCATTACTAGTGTACTGTCTTTCTTCATATTCATAAAAGTTATTTTGGGTGACATAGAAGAAGACATGACCATTATGCCAAAAGCTTACTGAACACATTTTTTCCCCCAACCTTTGGATTGGGGCCCATAGTTAGAATCTTTTCTTGGTATGTTTGCAGCTTATTTTATATTGTGAATATAAATTGCTATTTTCCAGTTCTTGCTTGTGTGGCCATTTACTTGATATAATTAGAAAAATAATCTTTTGCTTTATTTTAAGGGAAATAATAAGATAAAGTAACTCCTTAGGTACTTCTGGGTCTGGCTTATTTGTGGCTCATCAGGTGACTGTAGGTGAAAGGAAACAAAAATAGACATACTCCTTGGAAAAAAGGGAATTAAAACAGCACTAGTGCAAAAAAAAAGATAAAATAGGATTCTTAACTATATATGTGGTATTATATAGCAGAACTCTAAAAGTCTGTCATCTTGTTCCCCATTTTATTCTCCCCCATTTGCCCTGGCAAATGCCATTATATTTTCTGCCTGTGTGAAAAAATAGAGTCATGCAGTATTTGTCCTTCAGTGATTGTCTTATTTCAGTTAGTATTTTGTCTGTCAGGTTCATCCATGTTCTTGTAGATGACAGGATTTCCTTTCTTTTTTCCCCCTAAATAATATTTCATTATATGTATATATCACATTTTCTTTGTCTATTTCCACAAAAATATTGTGAGGATGCTGCAGTGAACAAGGGAGTGCAGACACATCTGTGATATCCTGACTTCAGCTGTTTTGGGCAGATGTCCAGAAGTGAGATTGTGGAATTATATGGTAGTTCTATTTTTAATTGTTCAAGAAACTTTTGTGCTGTTTTCCATAAAGGCTGTACCATTTTTACTTCCTGTTTCTTTACAATTTGCTAACATGTGCTGTTTTCTGGTGTTTTGATACTAGCCTTCCCAACAGGTCAAGATTATACTTCATTGTGGTTTTGATTTTCATTTCACTGTTTATTATTGATGTTTGACATCTTTTCATAAGCTTGTTGGCCATTTGTATGCTTTCTTTGGAGAAATTAGATGTTCTTAGTTCATTTAAAGTAGTAATCTAAATCAGTGAAATAGTAGTGCAGAAAAAGACTGAATTTCTTGAAAATTTTCTGATGCATTTGAATCATACATAAATATTTAGACGATATAGTGTATGAAGTGTTAAGCTAGCATTAATCCTACATTTGTCCAATAATAGCTTTTTTTATAAGTAATTTTTTTTGGTGGTGGGGGGTGGCAGGGTCTCATGTGTTGCCCAGGGTAGTCTCATACTTCTGGGCTTAAGTGTTCTTCCCACCTCAGTCTCCCAAGGTGACTCTAGATGTGTACCATTGTGTCCAGTTGTTGATTTAAAAGGAAGAAAAATCCAGCTTTTAAGAAATTATAGCAAGTAATATAAATTTATTTCAGGAATTATGAAAAAGATAAAGATAGAACTTTGCATTAAAACTAAAACTAGTTTTTGTAGTTCTCATAACTGTTTTGCCTCATACATTTAAAAAAACAGTTTTCATACTAAGCATCCATTTAATATCTTGCTGTTTTATTTAACAATATGATGAAAGGAAAGTTTTTATTTAAAGAAGCTTTATAGATAAAAGAGGAGAAAAGGTAGAATGAGTTTCTATATTCAGATTGAATACTTTTTAATTGGAAACAAAAAGAAAAGCATTTGGAATTTAATTGAAAATGAAAAAAAAACAGGGATGATGGATGCTATGCATATTTGATTTATATGATCTTGGAAACATGGAAATGAATTAGTACAACTTAAATCTATATCACAATATGCACATGATTCTACTATCCACTCTACTGTTGTTCTATTGTTTAAGAATTTACTTGTGGATTATTTAAATGAAATTTAAAATTCCACACTATTGTTTAGTTATTATTAAAATGCAGTTTTTGTTCATTAGAACATCTTCCAGGGCATTAACTGTATTGTTGGATGAGTCATCATGCTCTGAGAGTGTTTCACATTTGTGACTGATTCATCTTAATATTTTTTCTTTGCTAGTAATTATTGCTATTTTTTTCAGCCTTTTATACATTTTTTTCTGATTTAAATTCTTTGCATTTGTCCTTTGAACTGAAACTTCTGACTTCTAGTCAGTGTGATTTTTAGGTTAGTTTATTAGAGGACTATTTTAGGATGACATCATCATCTTGGAAACAATTCAGTATTTTCGAAAAGTTTTTGAAATTAATGTGTTTGGGAACTGGAGTGTTTGATATAATGGATTTTTTTTTAATTGTGGAATATTTGCACAGACTGAACTGGTTGAGCATCCCTCACCTGAATATCTAAAATATGCTCATATTCTTAAAGTGTCAGATTTTGTATGTTCAAATTAGGAATGCTTAACCTGTATATATCTTGAGGTTGGACAAAATATGGAAGTGGGAATATTGGGATAAAACTTGGTTTGTTTTATTGACTTTAACTTGCTTAACCATTTGTGCTGCTGATGAATACTATACAAAAGAGATTTACAAAAGAGAAATTTGGTGGAGGAGTAAATGACAAATTATTTTGTCTCAATAGGTGTTTGCTAGATACTTATTGAATAGAAATTGTTAAATTATAGAAAACAGATTTAATTAGATCATTGTGCAAAACAGTGACATAATATTATTTTCTATCATGTGTTACCTTAATCTTTTAAAATGACTCAGTGAAATAGTGCAGTGAAATAGTTTTGCCAGGATAGATGATCATAAGTATTTAGAAACTACTACTTGCAAGATGCTTTCCAGTCACATTATATGTTGTTATCTGGTTCTCACAGATGAGGAAACTGAGGCACAAAAGATGTGACATTCAAGACACACAACTTGAACTATGGATTGCTACCTCAGTTTTTTTTATTTCTCATGTTATGAATACCATTTCTTTTTCATATTCTAGCTTTTTATTCTCATAAAAGCAGGGGTGGTGGGAAGGTTGGTTTGGGAAAAATATGTGTGTCTTTGTAGATTATGGGTTCCTTTGAAGAACATGGGTCCAGGATTGTGTCAGTGTTAAGCTCTATGGTCAGACATCGAGGTACGTCATTTTATGTAGCATTTGTTACAAATAAATAAACAAGTTATCATTATTGGGGAATTTGAAACACAGAGGGTACCAATCAATGTAAACAGCAGGCTACTAATAAATATAGTTAGAGAAGAACAATAATTTGAAGAGTCAGTACCACAAATCGAAAATCCAACTTACACTTGGCCACTTCATTAAGCAACAGATGGCCACCTCCCACAAATTTCTTCAGTGGCATAATTTTCCGAAAAGTTCTGTAACCATGGGATTGAAAAGGCCTTCCATACAGTTTCAGGTAGTTTACACTTACTGGCATGTACTAAGTGCCTTACAAATTCAATTCTCAACTCACTCTGTAAATTGTGTACTATTATGAAACCCCATTTTGTAGACAAAGAAATACACTTAGGATAGTCATCACATAGCTAGTAAATGTCAACACCAGGCATAAATGGACTGTAAAACTTATTTTCCTGAGCCCTCCTTCCAAATGTTGGTAATTATAGAGTTTATTATATTTTGCTTGCTGTGTTGACAAGGAAGAAATCAGAAACTTTGGTGTGAAAGTCAGATTCTTGGTATGGAAGAAAATCATTCAGATCCATTTTTCTGGTAGTCTTTATTGTACTAAATATATTGAACTTCAGAATGTGTCAAATTTTCTTCAAATTATCAACAGATAAGTATCTTTCTCTAACTACAAGTACACCAAAGGAGATATGGAGAGGATTTTCTGGGACACCAAGAAATCTGAAAGTCTATCTGATGAAAGAGAGGAATGCTATTTTGAAGAAAGTCTGGAAGAAAATGTAGACCAGGGGTTCACATATAGAGGGCAGGTGGAAAGAGATCCAAATGACTAAGGTATTTGTTACTGCCTGCACGTATAGAATTGGATAAACTAATGACTGAAGCCATTCCATATTGATTCTAACAAGGAGTCGGAGGTGGGAAGCAGTACCTCTTTAAATGGAGATGTACACTTAGAATACAAGTGTGTATTCACTTGCTGAGTTGGTGAAAGATGCATACTTTTCTTTTACTATGGTATAAAGGAACATCATCGATTTTCCCTTCTTCCTCTCAAAGGAACTCTGAACAGCTTGTTAACTTTATGTATCACTATCTTTTTCCTAGTCTTAGGATTGACATAAATTTGAGGAAATCTGTAAGCCACATCAAGATCCTTGATCTTAAGCAGAAATGCTTGTAAACCATGTCTTTAATCTATACAAGTTCTTTGGGTTGAAGATTTTATGGAGAGGATCATGGCCAACTCAGCCAAAGGCTATGGAACAAACTTAAAATGAATGGGTTCTACTTGTGATAATATGTTAGCTAAATGTAAATTGCCAGCATTTTGTCATAACCATTTCTTTTTCCAAAGGATTTTTAAAAACTTGAAAATATTCTGTGTGATACTTAGAAAAATTTAAAATGATACTCAGAAATACAAACAGGTCATTTTATCATTGTGATTAGAGAATAAAATTGTGAGATTCTAGCCCTTTTCATGTATTTGAGGGTTAACAAAGAAGTAGGTCTATAAACAGTTCTAGTAAGTAGACTTTCTTCTGTTTTGTCTTGGTTACTATCTTCATTTCAGAGAGAGTACAAGATAATGTTTTTATGTACTTAAATCTACTCATGTAATTTAAGTAATTTAATAAAGATTCTTATATAAGAGACTATAATGCAGGTAAATGAGCAAGAAATTGGTTGACTGAAGATCTCAATCTTGAGCAGTAGTTAAAGGCCAACTTGTAGATATTAGACAGTAGAGTGGTATTGCAATATCTCAAAAATATCAGAAAGTAATTCTTGGATTGTGAGGAAAACAGGTATTTCTGAAGATTTTATTAACAAAATAGTAGCTTCAGCTGAAAAAAAAACCTTTTTTCCCTCTTGAATAGTGAGTGTAAATCACAATGTTTCAACATGAATTTTATACTTTTTACTTGCATTATGGTTTCAAAAATAACATTGCATTTATCTCTTTTTAAATTCAGTTAATCTTCTAGTTATAATTGGATGGACTTAGTAACCTTAAGCTAGTGCTTATGTTTCTCCACTGCAGTTTTTTAACCATAGTGGAAGACCGAGTTGTCTTTTCTATCTTGAAAAAAAAGCATATATTGTCCACTATTTAGTTTTTTTTTTCAAAGTATATCAGTTTACATTGGTAGTAAGAATGACTTGTTGCTATTGGCTTAAATGTGCATTTCTTCTTCTCTGAGAACTTAATGTGGATGAAACAGAATATGAAGTAAAATTTACATACAGTGAGATAGATGAACCTTTAGTGTATAATTCATTAAACTTCATACAGGTATGCACCCATAACCAATACTCCAATCAAGATATAAAGTTGATGGGCTAGGATTGTGGCTCAGTGCTTGCCTATTATGTGTTAGGCACTGGGTTTGATTTTCAGCACCACCTTAAACCAAAAAAAAAAAAAAGATATAAAGCTGTTCACTCATGACATGTGGTGGCTTCAGTGCAATGCTTCTCCAGCCTTGAGCACTTATTTCTCAAGCTGCTGGGAGTGTGGTAGATAACTCTCCCCAGTGTTGTTCTTCAAGAATTATCTTCTGCTGAAGACAGTCATCTCGATCATGGTCTTGTCTACATTCTGGGGGTAACGTATAATCTTTGGGGTATATGTGTGTATTTCTAAGATGAGAGATTCAAAGTTCTTGGTCTGCTTGCTGCAATTTATGGTAATTTCCAAAGGCTCTCAGCCCCAAAACTCCCCTGTTAGGAAGCTGAGGCATTTGTTGATATTGTATCACAATTCAACTTTTCTCTCTATCTCTTTGTACTTCCTTTAGCTCATCAGAGGTATTCAATAACAGCATTTTCCAATGGAATTCTTTCTCATTGGTATCCACCTCAAAATCTACTTCACAGGAGATCCAAATTGCAGCACTCTAGAAAAATCTTTTGGGCTGGGTTTGCAGCTCAGTAGTAGAGCCCTTGCCTAGCATGTATGAGGCCCTCGGTTTGATTCTGAGCATCACATATAAATAAATATAGGTCTATCAACAACTGAAAAATATTAAAAAAGAAAAATCTTTCATGTCCCTTTCCAGCCAGTTCCTACCCATCCCAAGCAACCACTGATTTGATGGTTTTGCTATCTAAATCATATTTAGATTGGTTTTGCCACTTCTACAATGTTATAAAAGTAGAATGATACAGGATATCTTTTGTGTCTGGTTTCTTTTATTGAAAAGACCCACTAAGTTGTGTTTGTTAGTATTTTTTTCTTTTTGTAGCTAAATGGTAGTATTGCATTGTGCTGATAAACCATTTATTTATCCATTTAGGTGTGTCTAGGCATTAAGATTATTTTATGGATTTGACTATTTTGAATAAAGCTCTATAAATAGTTCTGTGTAATTCTGTTTGTGTTCATTTCTTCTGGGTAAATACTGTGAGTAGAATTTCTAGGTCATATTTTAGAAGTATGTTTAACTTCCTGAAAAATCACCAAAGAATTTTCCAAATATATGAGAGTTCTAGTTGCTCTACAGTCTAACATTTTGTACTCATTGGTGTGTTATATTTAGTTCCATCATAGTAATATTTTGGTACCTCTGTTCTTTTTGATTAATCAAATAGTTTTTGTATTCAGTTTTAATCCTTCTAATGGATTTTTAGCTATACTTTCTTTATTTTCAGGGATTTTGATAGGGATTATAATATATACTCTTATCACAGTGTACTCGGTGTTTATATTATGTCATTATTATAAAATTAAGAATCTAAACAGGTATTGTTCCATTAACTCTTTTACGTTCTTTGTCCTAAAAATACCATAAAGGTTTCAAAAGGATTTTATGATTTTCAATTTAAACAATCACATGCATTTTAAAGATGAAAGGAAATAGTCTTTTATCCTTACTCACATATTTGCTGTTTGTATTTTTCTTTTCTTTGTGTGAATCCAAATTTCATCTCATATCATTTTCCTTCAGTCTAAAATCTTCAGTTGGTATATGTTGCAGTTTACATTTATGGTCTGTGATTCTGAGATGACTTTTGTTTTTCCTCCTCTCCCTTTAAGGGTGTCTGTCATTCTATTACCTTCTAGCCTTTGTTATTTCTGATGAGAAGTAGTGTTTCTTGGTATCATTTTCTCCTTAATGTAAATTGTCTTTTTTCTTTCTGATGAAATTTAGGATTTCTTTCTTTACACAAGTAGTTTAGCATTTTGACAATTGTGCAAATTGGTGAGATTTGCTTTATGGTTCCGCTTAGAGATTGCTCAGCAAATTAGATCTGCAAGTTGATGTTTTTCACTGATTTTGGAGAAAGTTTTGCCAGTTTATTCACTCCCATCTACTTCTGATACTCCATGTTTTGGACCTTTTAGCTGATGGTCTATTCATGTTTTACAGTGTTTTCTACTTTCCTACTGAAAACTTTTTATTGATCTGTGTTCAGTTTCACTTATCATACTTTCTGTTCTAGTCCATTGTTAAGCTTATTCAGTGAAATTTTCAAGTATTGTATTTTTTTATTCTAGAATCCCATTTTTAAATAGTTTGCTGTTCAGTGAGTTTCTGTTCATTTATTTTTTAACCATATTTTGCTTATAGTATTTGAATATTTATAACTCTTTTAAAATTCTTTTCTTCTTATGTCAACATTGGTGTCATCTCTGTATGTTTGCTCTGTATGTTTGTATGGCATGCTTTATTCCTAATAGTTATATTTTTATTTCTCCATGTATCTAGTAATTTTTAATTTCATGTTGTAAATGTAGAAAATCTGTTGTAAAGTTTTGCTTTCTGTTAATTTCTGCGGAGTTTACCAAACTATTAATCAAAGCAGAAACTAAATTTATTATTGAGGCTTTATTTACATAGATAATGGCCAAATTTTCCAACTAATTTTAACTTATTCTAAAATAAAATGAATTTTGGGATAGCTTATTGATAAATTATAGACTTCTAAACTGTGAACATTCTTAAAATACTTTACTTTTTTTTAAGGTTTAGACTAAGTTCAAAATTTAGAAATCTGTTCACAGCAGCAATTTTTGCTTACTAGTTACAGTAATACATATGCATGAGTGCTTTAATTTATTCCATAGAACACTGTGCTAATGTCAGGGGTTCAGCTGAATGCCTTTTGGTTTCTTTACTTTTGTTCTGATTCTTGGTCATCAGTTGTTTCCTTTATAAAGGCTGCCTTGCAAAATCATGCTGTTTATCAGGACTGGAATGAATGTAAGTAGGTTAAGTAAAAGTTTAAATCTGCTACTAGGAAACAAGTTTTTATATTGAGTAGCAGTGTCATTGTGTACATCAAAACTTTTTTATTGCTGCTTTTATGCATTCAGTATTATAGGTGATAACAGTTTAAGAGCTGAAAGTGTGGTCTTTATTCTTAATTTGAGGCGACATATTATTTGGTGTTGATTTAAGAAACAATGTAACTTCCATTCTGTATGACACAGATTTATAAATACGATACTAGAATTAAGGTGATGTTAGTAAGGTTAGGGAAGCTGAGCAAGTTGTACAAAAAATATGGAATTGAAGGTGAGCATTGTATTAGTGAGATTTGATTAAATGGACAAAAGGTAGAAACACTAAAGAACCATAAAATATTTATGACTGAAACCATGTAGGAGTATTAATCTGCCTTGTGATTACCAAGAGTGTTTGAATGGTAAGGCACCAGAGTTCACTCCTTGAATGCAAGGTCTGCGATTCTTGTGCATCTCTGACCCTAGTGCCTATAATCCTCCCTAGATGATGACACTAACATGTGCCATTGTAAGAAAATTAATATATTTTTTTAGGGTTAGAAACACTGTTTACAATAAACACTTGTGGAACAGATTAGAATAAACATTCCTTTTCAGATTGAAGAATTTGAGAGTCTGTTGACAGTGAAGTACTGAAAATGCTCATTTACCTCTTAAATCTGGGAGTAATGGGTTTTTGGAGAAGTATTTTAGGAAGATTACATTATAAGCAGGTGATGTATTATGAAAGTGTGTTTTAGGATGATTAAGAGTGACTCTTGCTCAGGAGTTAAATAGATATGTCACAAAAGCCCAATGTAAAAAGTAACTCGGGAGATATAAGAAAAAAAAATAATTATAAGGATGGTGGAGAAAGAAATAATGGGGAATCAAAGATGCTGCTAGTTTACAAATCTGGTTGACTTGGATGATTATAGTACTACTTGTGGTGTTAGAAATATTAATAAGGATTGATATTGTCCATAGGCATAGGAGGAATAAATGAAAGTTATTTGATGAATTTGGCTTTAGATATTGTGGATTTTAAGTGATGGCAAATTACTAAAAATGAATGCTTTCAGTAGAAATTTGGAGGCTCAGGATCCAAAATGCAGAACTGAATTTAAAACTGGGAATGTGCATTTGGAAATTTATTATCCATAGAGGACAAAATCACAAAACTAAACGAGCCATTCAGGGGTTACAACATAAAATCAGAGCACATAATGAAAGGCAGGTGCTTTCAGTTTTTAGGGTTTTTTTGGAAACAGAAGTGAAAGTATATAAAAGAGACCCAAAGTTTAAATCTGAGTGAGGCCAAGTGATTCATAAGGTTTGATGCCTTAGTGCAGGGATGGGGGAAATATAGCCCATGGTTCATTGTCTATTTTCATAAATAAAACTTATTGAACACTGCCACTCCTACTTGTTTACATATTGTCTATGGTTGCTTTTGTGGTATAGTAGTAGAATTGAGGAGTTGATATGGAGAGCAATTGGATTCTGATTGCCTAAAATATTTGCTGTCTGGTCCTTTACAGCAAAAGTTTGCTGACCTCTGCTATAGAAACGTAAGAAATGAAGAACAAGAGTATAGCCATATATATATATATGATGCTTTTGGTAACCGGAAATATTTCAGTTTTATCCTATGGACAAATATCCACTGAGAACCTGCTTTGTGTCTGACACTGGGTTTTGCTGGTATAATCTAGGAAGAGGCTGGGTAGCAGGAAATTAATTAACCAGTATGTAAATGGTCAAAAATGGAAATGGTGAATGTAGAATTTTATTTTATGAATCCAGAAATAAATGATTAGTAATTCAAAGTGTATATAAGGAAGAAATTTTTTAAATACAGGAAAAATATGAAAGGAATATTTTTAAAGAGTTCCTCTGGAGAGGCAGAGTGTGTTGCCATTAGAGGAATTAATGGTCTAAAACTGGAACACAGGGAGTACATGGGCCTCATTACGGGAAATGAATAGAATTGTTTGTGGAATTAAGTTAAGAATAGTAATTGCTCACACAGCTGTTTTTAAATAGCAAATTGTGTTAGGTAATCAGCAAAAATTCACTAAAATGTACTTGATAGTTATACAGAAACTGCTTTATTGGTACTGACTTATGGTCGTAATGGGTATTATAAAAACAACCAAACAAATAAAAACCCTTTGTATGCAGTTTTCACACTGGTATAGCATTGTATCTTTTTTTGTTTAATGTGTAAGTGCAATTGTAATATTTTCACCTTTTTTTCTAACCACCAAACCCAAATATAATTGCCTTGTTCAAGAAGAGCAGCAGCAAGAACTTTATGAGCTCACAGAGCAATGAGGTGTACTCTTACTGAAAGGAGGAATATGTTTGATTGCTTTTCTGTCTTCCTTCTAGATAAAAATGGAATATTTTATTTGTGTGACTGGATTTAGGTCTTTCTAATTTATTTGTTTTTTGTTTGTTTCATGTAAGTGTATTTTGTTTGACTATATTTCCATCCTTTTTCTGACATTTGGATTTTCTTTGGACTCCATTTTAGGTTTTTTACTGACTTTTTAACAATGCCTCTGTCTTTTGTTTTGGTTAGCTTCTCTAGATTTTAAAATACATCATTAACTTTTCACAGACTATTGAGAGTTAATATTGTACAACCTCACATAAAATGCAGAAATCTTTTGACCTACGTGTCTGTTTACTTTATGGGTCCAGTTGCTCATCTCTATGCTGTTATTGCCTTGTGTATTATATTTAAAAGCATTGTGACTCCTATGAGATAATGTTATTTTCCCTTTAAACAGCTGTGTTTTAAAGACATTAAAAGGAGAAAGTCTTTTTACTTATAATATTGATGCTTTTTTTTTTTTTTTCCTTACTCAAGATCCAGGTTTCCCTCCGATAACATTTTCTTCACCCTGAAGAACTTCTTTTAGTGTTTTTTGTACTGAAGTTAGTTGGGAATGAATTCTTAAATATTCTTTTACTTGAAATTGTCATTATTTCACCTTTATTCTTGAAGGATACTTTTGCTCTCCCTGTTCTTCTGTCCATGCCCAACTCGATCTCCAAGCACTTTAAGGATGGTTTTGCAACATCTGTTAGCATCCATAGTTTCTGAAGACAAGTCTACAGTAATTTGAATTGTTCCTCTCTATGAAATATATCCCTTCCTAGTAATTTTTGAGGTTTTCTCTTTAATTTTGGTTGTCAGCAATTTGATTATGATATGCCTGTGTTTGGTTTTCTTTGTATTTGACTTGTATGAGTTGAACTGAGTAGAGTCTTTAATGGTCAAGTTTGTCACATTTGTAAATTTTCTGGGGGGTCATTATGAAAATATTTTTCCTACTCTGTTTTCTCTGTTCTGTAATTATTATCTATGGCTAGCTTTTTATATCCTCCCCTTAGGTCTCTGAAGCCCTGGTTATTTTAATCTTTTCTTCAGTTGAATAATTTCTGTTCATCTGTCATCAAATTTACTTATTCTTTTCCCTGTTGTGTCTCTTCTAGGAAATTTTATTTTAGATATTTAATTTGCTGTTTAAAAAATGTTTTTGTTTTCTTTTAGATTACTGTTCTTTTCATTCATTACCTTCATGTGTCCTTTCCTCATTGAGCACATTTATAGTATCTATTTTTATGTCCTTGTTTAAAAATCTTAACCTATCATTTTAAACTTACCCTCTGTTGACTATCTTTTCCCTTGAGATTGAATCACATTTTTTACCAAGGAATTTTAAATATTATCAATGTTATTTGTGGAAATTTTGGTTTCTTTCAAAGGTTTTTTTCAAGGTTTTTTTTATTTCTTTGTTTTAGTGAGCCTTTAATTTTGTTAAACTCAAATTCTAACTTGGCTGAGGATAGCAGCTGCTCAGATCTCTGTTTGTCTGTCCTCAGCTGCAAACTGGCTTGGGCCTGTCCTTTAATGTGGGCTTAAAGACTGGGGCAAATATATACCAGAAATTTGGCTTTTTTTTGGTGGGGGGTGTCTTTTTCCTTTTGGAATTCTCTCCTGACTTTTTGGTGATTGTGACTGTCCTGGCTGGGTCCTCTTTTTCTTCAGGCCAGGATGATAATGGGTTTTCTGTTGTAATTGTAATAGTTTGAGGTTATGGTTGCTTGCCTGCAGGACAAAGTTTTTGGAATGGGAAACTCACCTGTTCTGGTCTCTAAGACCTATTAAAAAGAGCAACTCATTCATCCTGGTACCCCATATATACTGAGGATTAACTGTGTTCCTCCCTCCCTCCTTCCCTCCCTCTCCCCCCTCCCTGCCCTCCAGGATTTATTGAAGCTATTTGTAGGAGCTTTCTGTACCATATTGAAAGCAGAGTTCTTCTCGTCACTTTTAGGATTTCCCCTACATCTTTGTAGTCTGCCCTTAAAGATAATACTCCTTTTAAAAATAATAATTATTATTCCACTCATTCTTAAAAATTTACTTAGATTGCTTGACATCATTGTTTTATTTTAGATTTTTTGGGGGGGTGGGTAACAGGGATTGAATTTAGGGGCACCACTGAGCCACATCCCCTGACCGATTTTGTATTTTATTTAAAGACAGGGTCTCACTAAGTTGCTTAGCGCCTTTCTGTTGCTGAGGCTGGCTTTGAACTCCCAATCCTTTTGTCTTCGCTGCCCCAGCCTTTGGGATTACAGGTGTGCGCCACTGTGCCTGGCTGATTTCTTTTTTTTAAGCTTCCTTTTTTGTTTCTAAATTTTTATGACAGATTGTCATGTGAATGCACTAATTTTACATTTTCTTTATTATGCAGTAGTCATCTGAATGCAGAGTAGCATATTTCTACTAGGTACCAGAAGAATGTAGAGATGAATAAGTATGTTACATGCTATAAAGTTTTGCTGATGTGATATACATGAAAAGAGTCATTTGTGTTTAAGACAAAATAAATGCAAATTAATTTCTGATTTAGAATTAATTAATATAGAACGCTTTAGGGGAAGGGTATTTAATTTTAGCTTGAATTACAGAAATTCAATAGGTAGGAGAAAGATTAGGGTGGATTTTCTAGGGCAAGGAATTAGTGGAGAATATAAATATATGATCAGTCTTCACATGTTTAGGGAATATTCGGTTAATGTCTTGAGGATGGAGCATTGAGTTTGTGAAGGGGTATAATAAGTACTAAAGCTGAAAAGGTATATTGAGACCATGCTCTGGAGTGTGGATATCATTCCTGGAGTAGCAAAGGATCACAAATGAGGAATGAATGGATTTGACCCAGTGTTCTACTTGCTTCTCAGGTGCAGTGGGAAAGCCCTTTGTTTTTACCAGAAACTCGATTGCTATTTCAAGAAGAGATTCAGAGATAGTTCAGTAATTTTATGTCTCTTTGGATGGAGCAAATCTCTACCAGATCACTAGATGGTTTTCATTAAAAAGTCCCCAAATTGGGGGATGGGGTTGTGACTCAGTGGTAGAGTGCTCCCCAAAGCATGAAGCACTGGGTTTGATCCTCAACACCACATCGATGTAAAAATATATTGTGTCCATTTAAAAACAACTAAAAAATAAATATTAAAAAAATCCTCAAGTTGTCTTGTAGGAACTTGTTAATTTCAATTGTTGTTCATCAGATGGTTTCTATTTTTTCTTAGAGACTCAACATTTTCTTACTGCCCTGCATCTTATCTCTTTTTTTATTATTAATTAAATCACTAGATTTTCATGTTTAGTTAAATCTTTATATGTGGCCTTTATGTCAGAATAATGTGGTTATTAACAATAGCATATCTTTGGAGATTATTTTCAAATTTGGCCATGATGTTGATGAGACATTTGGTATGATATTCCACTGTATATTGTCACTAAAGACTTTACGATGAATCTGTATTTGTAAATCTTTGTTTTCAACAATGCCAAACAAAAAATGTGCTTGAATTTTAAAAGGTGACCTGAAAGGATGATTCCTTCTAATCTTTTTACATACTTAATTTCTCACATGTGTTTTGTTTTTAAATTAGATTGTTTTATTTGACAGGCTATTGCACAGAATCTCTTGTAAATAAAAACAAAAACTTTATAACCCATTTTATACCTTAGATGAGGCAGCATATCTTTAAATTCCTCTATGACATTAGTATTTCCCTAGCCTTCCCCCCCCCTTTTTTTTAATAATTGTAGCATAATAACAAAGAACCTGCTATTCTAATTTATCCTGTGTTGCAGTGAAATTCAGGAAGAACAAATTGATAGATTATTTCAAGTGTATTTAAAATCTGAAAACTACAATGAAAAATGTTGGTGGTAGGTTTTTAAATGCATATTACATAAGTTGATTGCAACCTTTAAATCTTATGTAAAGGAATATCTTACTAAGTGAACAATTGAATAAAGAATCTGTCAAAGACAGACACTTTCATAGCTTTGGTTATCAGATACAGTTATCTCCAATCAGTTTTCTTTCATCAAATCATTTATTGAATCTCCCTATAGCAGATGATAATCCTGCAACGTATATTACTTTTCACTTATTTGTGACAGTGCTGGAGTTTGCAATTTTTCAAATATGTTTTACTTGCTAGAGTAAAAAAACTCAATTTTATTGCTGGAAAAGACAGTGTTTGAGGGGATTGAGTTGTATAGGCACCCCTATGCTCTTCCTTCCAACTCCATGTGTATCTCTTCCACAGGGCTGGAGTCTAATGCATGGTGCCTAAGCATTGTGGCCATATTGGCTTGCTATTCTCACTGCCTTTGCTGTAGGGATGTACCACTTTCCTTTCTTTGTTTTTTTTTTTTATCTCCCTCTTTCTTCCTTTCATTGTTCATCAGCTTGGTAAACTCTCCCAATTCCAGTCTTCCTTCTCTGTTTACCCTAGTGTTTGGTTTTCTAGGGAAAAGTAGTAGAAGAAAATGGGTTGTTGTGTCAACAGCTTTGCACCTTTTTTCAAACCTTTTTACCTCTAGGTGGGTCTTGTCTGAACCTGTTTGCATCTTGAGTGATGTCTCCCTGAAGTGCTTTAAATTCTGTAGTGTTGATAATCTTTGTTTGTAGGGCCTCTGGGGAAAAAGCAGTTGTTTAGGGCATACAAAAATCATTTCCCTTAAAAGGAATCTGTTTCCAGTTTTTGGTGATGGATGTAAACCTAGAAAAGCCTTTAGGAAGGACTCTGCTTTAGCACCATGAGGGGGAAAAATGGTTTTGAAGCTGAGAGATGATTTTATGATTGACTATAGATAGTGTCCTCATTCAAAAACAAATGGTGGTAGTGGTGGTGGTGGCAGTGAAAGAGAAGCAGGTAGACTGTATCTGAGTTTTTTTAATTGAAAAGGGAGTAATTTAATGCTACATAAAGACTATCTGGTCCTCAAAGAATATTACTTTCTGATATCTTTTTAATATTTTTAGTTATAGGTGGGCAAATACCTTTATTTTGTTTATTTATTTATATGTGGTGCTGAAGATTGAATCCAGTGCCTCACACATGATAGGCTAGCACTCTACTGTTGAGCTAGAGTTCTAGCCAACTTTCTGACATCTAGAAAATGCAGTTTCAACTTTTTGTTCCTTCTCCCAACCTCTGAGAGAAATATTGGTATGTTTATAGTTTCTGGATTGCTTTTAATTACTAAAGGAGGCAGATTGCTTTCATTAAATTCACAAATCATTGTTTTAAAAAATGAAGCCTCAAATCCCATGTTTGTTCTTTATGGAAAATACAAAATAAAAGTAAGCATGGTTTTTTAAAAATGAAGCATGTGAAATAAAACATATTAGATTTTGTTTAAATTGGTTTTATTCAGAAAGGCAGGTACTAAGAGATTCTGTATATAAAAGATTTTAAAAGGAAAGGAATATTTAAATTTGTATATTAATTCTTGATTATCCTTTAGAAAAGAAACAGGACAGATTAACTTACCAGAAAGTTCTAACAATACTCTAATTATGTCTATCATTCAGTTATTTCTAAGCCTTAGCCTTCTCTTAAATCTGTTATTTAAGTCTGTAAAGGAGCTAACTTCTCCAAAATTATTTAATTTACATGTCTGTACTAGACATGACAATGAAATAAAATACATGGGAATGATATATTTTCAGATATATCTTAACAGAAATGTTGCCCCTCCTCATCACTCTTTTGTAATTGTGGTGTATTTACTTGTTTATTAGATTTTGACTGATTTGTATAATATCTGTGTTAAGAAGTTCATTTTCTATGTTCAGTTTCTTTCTTCTACTTACCTTGGTCTTAGGCTAAAGCTTTCAATGCTTTATTATTCCTGTCATATTTCTGTGTTTATAAATCTATTGTCTTCAGTAAAAAAGAGTCATTGATACAAAAAGATGACTCGCGTCTTTGTCAGTGCCAGCCACGACCATTTACTTGGAGTCTGAATGTTAACAATAAAAGTACAGAGTTCTGACTTTAAAACCTAGCCACATCTTTGTTATTTTATAGCATCCTTTAAGTCCTTTGCCACATCCAAGAGCAGTGATATGTAGTGTTCTTTAGCTGTTGGCTCAATTACCTAATTAATAACTATTTTATTTAATTAATGTTCATGTTTATCTGTGGAAGGAATTAGCGCCACTTAATAAACATGCTTTCATAAAATATGCTTTCAGAGAATTTCATATCTTTTAAATTTGCCTGAGATTTAAAGTTTTCATTATACAATCAATGAAAGTGTGGTATTTTTCCATATAATTTTTATAAAATTAGTTGCAGTTTCATGTACCATTATAATGTAGGTGAATAGTTTTGTAGGTAAACAGAAGCTTTTGTTTTTTGATTGGGTCTTATAGGAATTCTGTCTGCCACTCTGTAGTGTTGTTTGCACAGAAAATGTTTGGTACATAGTTCATATGTAATCAGTGATACTGGAAAGATGACCACAAAGTGTTTTTTACATGACACTTTCCAAGTTAGTAGATGCTTTCTTAAAATTTGAAACTTTAATAACAAAGTTTCTCCCAGAATGAACAGAACATTCTAAATTTTTATACATAATTTCTGTTTTCAACTATTCTGGTTCTCTTGAAATTGTACCAGGAATATTATCTATACACAAATCACCTTTATCTACAGAGGATACATTATTCCAAGGCCAAATTCTGTACACACTTATTTTCCATATACATAAAACCTGTGAGAGGGTTGAATTTTTAAGTTGCGCACAGTGAGAGATTACAGTAAACAATAATAAAATAGAGCAATTATAATAGATATACTTGTAATAAAAGTTATTAAAAGTTAATTAATTGTTTATTGTAGAATTTTCCATTTACTATTTTGAAATTGTAGTTTGCCAGGGTAAGTGAAACCTTGGACATAGAGAACTACTGTATGCAACACTATGTTTTCTCTTTAACTCTTTAACATGTTTTAACAGTTTTTGGGTTTTTTTTTTAATCACTTGCTACAAGAAGTATAGACATAAAAAAACAGAATTCTAAGAACTGAATTCTTATTAATTAGGATGCTCTTCTTTGGAAACTCTCACCCCCTTTCCCTGTTATTTTTATTTTATTTCATTTTTTAATGTTGTAGTTGGATGCAATATCTTTATTTCTATTCATTCATTTATTCATTTATTTATTTTTATGTGGTACTGAGGATTGAACCCAGTGCCTCACATGTGTTAGGCGCGCGCTCTACCACAGAGCCACAACTTTGTTACCCATCCCTTCATTTGATAATTCTGTCCTATAAAAGAACTTTGGGAACGATGGCAAGTTACCAGAGAGATTGTGGCATTTTATTTACCATACACCACAATTTCACCTAAATTGCAGAGACTTTCCAGGAATGTTCTGAAAGAGAAAGAGGGCCTAAATAAATTTACTAAAGTATTGTCATTGTAACACCTTGATTTTCACATGCACAAATGAAGCAAAGCCAGTGTTTTATGTTTATCTTAGTAAAAAGCTCAATTTGGGATTAGGGAATATACCCTCCTAGAAATCAAAGATATGAAAGACTGGATATGAAAGACTAGAATTATCAAAAAAGAAAAGGCAGAAGTGTCAAGTTAGGAGATCTTCAATTCCTCCAACTTCATCTGGGGACTGATGGGGAGGTAAAATAATGGAACCCAAGCTTCAGAAGGTGCATTTAGAAACAAAGAATTGTTTTTTTAGTGATGGTCACTGATCCTTTCTCACAAAGTGGTTCTGCTTATTTGGAATTAGATTGTGTGTAATTTTAGAGAACATTAAAGTGTTACCAACAAAATTACTAGGGTATGTTGTCATGTTTTGATTAGTTTTGATATAACTAATGTTGATTTGATATGGTTTGATATAGTTTGCCTTAATTTGATATCTCTAGTAAGGAATATCTGATCACTGATCTGATAGAAATCAATTTTATAAAATTGATCTTTGTTTGACTTGCTTCGTTCATATTTTGTGGTTTAGGAGATAAAGTTTCATATTTTCATGTAGGCAGTACTAAGCTAGAAGAAGTTTAGAATCTACTCATAGGAGTATGAGTGGATGGGAACGGAAATGGAGAAGTCTAGAATGTTAAAATATCCAAAGAAATATTTTAGTTCTGAAATTCCATAATTACATAGGGTGTTGCTTAGAGAATACTGGAATAGTGATGAAGGAACTCTGAAGTAGCATCTTCTTCAGATTCCTAGGGCAAGAATTGATATTCAGCTAGTTCCATAAAAATGCAAGTATACTTACTGAATGTGAATTATTCTCTGCTATACCATACAAAAAACATCCACCAAAATATTTTTTTTGGATTTATATATTTTACTTTTTTCTTTCCTTAGGTATGGATGAACGTGGAGGTACAACATCTTGGGGAACAGGTGGTCAACCAGGCCCCTCCTATGACTCATCTAGAGTAAGTTTTCTTATTGACTCTTTTTTGGGGGCATTACTGGGGTTTGAACACCCAGAGGCTTGTAGGTGCTTAGGCAAGCACTAGTTCACTGAACTGTATCCCTAGTTTTTTTGTTTGTTTGTTTGTTTGTTTTTTGTTTTTTAATTTTGAGACGTGGTTTCAGTAAATTGCTGAGGATGACCTTGATCTTGTGGTTCTCCTGCCTCAGCCTCCTTATTAGCTGGGATTACAGGCATGCACTACCAGGCTGGCTCTTATTAATTCTTGAATAGAAGGGTAAAGATAATTTGAATAAGTAATTTCTTTGTTATGTGAACTCTTAGATAAATGAAGATAATTTATTTTCATGAAGATAGACTACTCAGTCACTTCACTATAGACTTAATTCTTATTAAAAACTGTCATACTTTGGGGATTTATTGTATTTTGTGTTATTTCTGTATTTGAACTTGCCTGCAGTACTCCTCATGAAATCTAGAGGAGCTCAGAGTGCCTCATTATATTTATATAGTCATGTTTCTTTGTCCTTATTTGATTTGAGAAATGACATTAACTTTCAGAGCACAGGCTTTCAGCCTCTCCTCTTTTAGTCTTATTCTACTTGCCACCAGCTATTTCTGTGAGGAACTATACAGCCCCATTTCTTAGAAAGATATCAAAACAGAGACAACATTTTTTGGTTGACAATTAAGAGAAAATAAGACCAAGCTAATACTGTCCTACATACAGAAAGTTCAAAGATTAGAACCTTTTTTACAGAAACAAACAGAAATCTCAAAAAAAAGGAAGATGAAAAATTAGATCAAAGAATTGCAATGAAATTATGCACTATGTTCCCAGACTAACTTGTAAACTGGTGAGTTTAAGAGATAATTTCCCAAAAGGCCATATTTAAATGAATAATGAACTATTTCTTATTTCTCTCAGAATTAACCAAGAGAAGATAAACAGGCATAAAATTTATCAGTTCTTAGCCCTTGAAGTGAATTGGTTAAATAGAAGTAAAACTGAATGTGTGATTTTAGTTCATAGTCTCAGAATGGATTATAGCCTTTTGCATTGAAAATTCTCTGTTAAAGTACTTCTTAAAATAATGAGGTTTTGCTGTTGTATTTGGTCATAGTATGTTTATTTAAATACTTTGTGAAGAACTGGATTAGTTATGTGGAATCTTAGAGACTGCAAAACATAGGATTTTAAGTTTTTTCTTTGGGAATCAGTGGCTGAGAAATCTACACTGCAGTGTAAAGAGTCCTGTGCTGCCTATCTGAAGACTTGGATTTTACTGTTGACATCACTATTAACTAACCAAAATTTAATCTTGGACACATTATTATTATTGGGGATTGTTAACCAGATGGATATACACATTTCTTTCCACCTTTAAAAGTTTATGATACTTTGAATAATATTGTGAATAATATTATTATATTTAGATTTTGGAAATAACAGCTTTATTTGGTGGGGAATTGACAATATGCTATTTATTAATATTAGAATAGTTTCTTTTAAAGGCTTGAGTTACTATGTAATAATAGGTTATTTCTTAGAGTGCTTTAAATGGTGCATTTGTATTTGATATTCATTTCCTTCTCAAAGTTTTTTGTTTTCCTACTGAGTACTATATAGGATTTTAAAAGAACATAATAATGTATCTAAACATTTATGTAACTTGTGATCCTGGAATTAAATTTGGCATCAGAGATGGGATCCAGAGAAAACTCTGCCTTTCTTCTTGCTATTTGATTTATAGGTTAGATGTGTAATGCTGTCTTTTATTCCTACTTTATTTTTTTGAGTATAGGTTATTTGCAGTGCAATGTTAGAATTGATTATATAGTGAAGTAGTTTTCTATAAAAAAAAAAAAAAAGATTAGTCTCTAGGTATTCCCAGCCTACTGTACAACCTTATTTGTATTTCACCTTATTTATTTGAGTGATCAAATAGGATGATGATCCAGTGCTATCCTTCTTTATTTTTGTTCCTACTGAAATCCACTTTTCCACCAATTTCCCTCCTTTTATTGTGGTCATAGTCTGACCCTAAAATGATTTAGTGAGCTAATGAAAAAGCCACGTTGTTTGTTTGCCTGTTTTATTTCTCTCAGAATTAACCAAGAGAAGATAAACAGGCATAAAATTTATCAGTTCTTAGCCCTTGAAGTGAATTGGTTTAAATAGAAGTAAAACTGAATGTGTGATTTAGTGAGCTAATGAAAAAGCCATGTTGTTTCTTTGCATGTTTTTGTTTTCTGAATCCAATTTTAAACTTTCTTCCCCCTTTAACTCTTCTCCCTCAGAGAGATACTCACGGTTACTTTTGAAGCTTCCCTCAGGACTAATTTTTATAGGAAGATTATCAACTTTTAGTGTTTCATCATTAGATACTGTTTACTGTCTTCACCATGTTTTTCATAATTTTAAGAATAAATGGTTATAATCGTGTTAATAAAACTCTAATTTGTACAAAGTGATTCATTCTTCTGCCAATTTTATCATGTTGAGGTTTTTAAATTCCTGTTTTATATTTTAGTACATTGGGGTTTTTAAATTCAGAAATAAATATTAGATGTTGGCTAAAAACAAATTTTGATATGCTCCTAGTAAAATAGTTAACTCAATGTAAACTTTAACAAAATTACAAATACTTTTGTAAAAATCATGTGAAAAAATTAATTTATTTATTTTTTTTTAGCTAGAATTTTTCTTTTTTTTTTCTTTTCTTTTATTTTATTTTATTTTTTTATTGGTTGTTCAAAACCCTACAAAGCTCTTGACATATCATATTTCATACATTAGCATACATTAGCTTCAAGTGAGTTATGAACTCCCTTTTTTACCCCAAGTACAGATTGCAGAATCACATGGGTTACACATCCACATTTTTACATAATACCATAATAGTAACTGTTGTATTCTGCTACCTTTCCTATCCTCTACTATCCCCCCTCCCCTCTCCTCCCATCTTCTCTCTCTACCCCTTCTACTGTAATTCATTTCTCACCTTGTTTATTTTCCCATTCCACTTACAACCTCTTATATGTAATTTAGTATAACAATGAGGGTCTCCCTCCGTTTCCATGCAATTCCCCTTTTCTCTCCCTTTCCCTCCCACCTCATGTCTCTGTTTAATGTTAATCTTTTCTTCCTGCTCTTCCTCCCTGCTTTATTCTTAGTTGCTCTCATTATATCAAAGATGACATTTGGTATTTGTTTTTTAGGGATTGGCTAGCTTCACTAAGCATAATCTGCTCTAGTGCCATCCATTTCCCTGCAAATTCCAAGATTTTGTCATTTTTTAGTGCTGCGTAATACTCCATGGTGTATACATGCCACATTTTTTTAATCCATTCATCCATTGAAGGGCATCTGGGTTGGTTCCACAATCTAGCTATTGTAAATTGTGCTGCTATGAACATCGATGTGGCAGTATCCCTGTAATACGCTCTTTTAAGGTCTTCAGGGAATAGTCCAAGAAGGGCAATAGCTGGGTCAAATGGTGGTTCCATTCCCAGCTTTCCCAGGAATCTCCATACTGCTTTCCAAATTGGCCGCACCAATTTGCAGCCCCACCAGAAATGTACAAGAGAACCCTTTTCCCCACATCCTCGCCAGCACTTGTTGTTGTTTGATTTCATAATGGCTGCCAATCTTACTGGAGTGAGATGGTATCTTAGGGTGGTTTTGATTTGCATTTCTCTGACTGCTAGAGATGATGAGCATTTTTTCATGTACTTGTTGATTGATTGTATGTCCTCCTCTGAGAATAGACGCAGAAAAAGCATTCGACAAAATACAGCATCCCTTTATGTTCAAAACATTAGAAAAACTAGGGATAACAGGAAATTACCTTGACATTGTAAAAGCTATCTATGCTAAGCCTCAGGCTAGCATCATTCTGAATGGAGAAAAATTGAAGGCATTCCCTCTAAAATCTGGAACAAGTCAGGGATGCCCTCTATCACCACTTCTATTCAATATAGTTCTCGAAACACTGGCCAGAGCAATTAGACAGACAAAAGAAATTAAAGGCATAAAAATTGGAAAAGAAGAACTTAAATTATCATTATTTGCGGATGACATGATTTTATACCTAGAAGACCCAAAAGGGTCTACAAAAAAACTACTAGAACTAATAAATGAATTCAGCAAAGTAGCAGGATATAAAATCAACACGCATAAATCAAAGGCATTCCTGTATATCAGCAACAAAACTTCTGAAATGGAAATGAGGAAAACCACTCCATTCACAATATCCTCAAAAAAAATAAAATACTTGGGAATCAACCTAACAAAAGAGGTGAAAGATTTATACAATGAAAACTACAGAACCCTAAAGAGAGAAGTAGAAGAAGATCTTAGAAGATGGAAAAATATACCCTGTTCATGGATAGGCAGAACTAACATCATCAAAATGGCGATATTACCAAAAGTTCTATATAGGTTTAATGCAATGCCAATCAAAATCCCAAAGGCATTGCTTGTAGAAATAGATAAAGCAATCATGGAATTCATATGGAAAAATAAAAGACCCAGAATAGCAAAAGCAATTCTAAGCAGGAAGTGCGAATCAGGCGGTATAGCGATACCAGATTTCAAACTATATTACAGAGCAATAGTAACAAAGACAGCATGGTACTGGTACCAAAACAGGCGGGTGGACCAATGGTACAGAATAGAGGACACAGAGACCAATCCACAAAGTTACAACTATCTTATATTTGATAAAGGGGCTAAAAACATGCAATGGAGGAAGGATAGCATCTTCAACAAATGGTGTTGGGAAAACTGGAAATCCATATGCAACAAAATGAAACTGAACCCCCTCCTCTCACCATGCACAAAAGTTAACTCAAAATGGATCAAAGACCTTGATATCAAATCAGAGACTCTGCGTCTGATAGAAGAAAAAGTTGGCGACGATCTACATATAGTGGGGTCGGGCTCCAAATTCCTTAATAGGACACCCATAGCACAAGAGTTAATAGCAAGAATCAACAAATGGGATTTACTCAAACTAAAAAGTTTTTTCACAGCAAGAGAAACAATAAGAGAAGTAAATAGGGAGCCTACATCATGGGAACAAATATTTACTCCTCACACATCAGATAGAGCCCTAATATCCAGAATATACAAAGAACTCAAAAAATTAGACAATAAGATAACAAATAACCCAATCAACAAATGGGCCAAGGACCTGAACAGAAAAAATTAATTTAGATTTCATTATATTGTATTGACTGTACATTCCATTACAGAAAGTTCAAAATTGATTCGATTTTCATTAACATCACTAAATAGAAAATTTTGTTATTTTAGTTTTCATAAAATTTGAAGGGCCTGGTATACAAAAATAATACTGAAAAAACTACAGAGTACTTGGATGGAGTTATGAAACACACGCTTTTGATTTACATGGGTTAAACTATATAAGCTGCTGTTTTCCCCCCTTTTTGGCCCAATTCAATGCTATAAGAGAAAAAGAATGATTTTTTTTTTGCAGTAATGTAAAACTGTATTTGGCACCTGAGCCCTATTAATACTGTATGCCATATACATAGTTGTATAGAAGGGGCTATACAAAATCATGTAGGTTGAATTTAATATTTATTTAACAACTTTTCAAAGGAAATCTTTGTGTGCACCATACATGGGTCCTAAATTTACCATATAGATACTAAATTTAAGTCTGATTCTAAGGTATTTTTCTAGAATAGTAGACTTGTGCACATGAGCTCCAGAAAAGTCAAGTAGTGAAGAGGCACAGATTTTTATCTAGTATATTAGTCTTACATCCCTTCTCTGAGCATGGAAAAGTCACTTAAGCAGCTCTCCAGTTAGCTGTGGCTATCCCTCTTTTTACCAAATGCACCAGAAATAGCCTCACGGTGTAGATGTAGAGGTAGTTAAATTTCTGGCCATTAGAAATATCGACACAGAACCATTTAGTGAAGAGATTTTATGAGGTAGACAAGAAATATAAAGTATTTTTAGAAGAAATAATAGACATATTCAGCTTTCTTGGGGAATATGGATTTGAAATAGGACATGTTTGAGGCAGTCAGAGGAAAAGAGCACTGCATTTTACCCTTAGATCTTTCTACCCTTGAGTCTTGGTTTCTGAATTTTTAAATGCCTGCTTACTTGTGCAGAATAAAAATACACACATAAAAAGAAGAAAAAAGCATCATAATGTGAAAGATACTTTCAATTTTTAGAAATTTTATAAAAGTCATGATCAAGGTACACTTGATCTTAGCCAAAAGGCCGAGAAGCAATCATGATCAAGGTAAAGCATCAGAGAAAATGAAGGATTTAAGTCTAAGGTAGTATAGACAGGGCAAAAAGAAGTTTATTTGATGAATTTGTCCCCTCCCTTTCTTTTCCTTTAGTGCAAAGAAATGCTTTCTATATTTGCTATTGTACCAGGTATAAAAGCCAAATATAGCATAATTTTTCTTTCTTTCTTTCTTTCTTTCTTTCTTTCTTTCTTTCTTTCTTTTTTTTTTTTTTTTTACTACAAAGAAATGATGATTTATTCTAGATTCAGATTTTTCTCCCTCTTGATACCAGGGTGATTCTGACAAGTTATTTAAGTCCACTGTACCTTAGTATATTTATCTGTGAAATGACATAATGATACCTACTTCATAAGGTTGTTTTGAGTATTAAATGAAACAATATACATAAAGTGCTTAGATCAGTGTCTGGTACATAGTGCTATGTGAGTGTTGGTTTTAAAACTGTTTCTCAAAATTTGTTAGATCTATATATAACAATTACATAAATGTAAATGAAATGAGTACATTTGCAGATATACTATATTTTAAGTGTAATGACTGAGAATTATTTGCTCAATTAGTCTTACTTAATATACTTTAATTTCTTTATATCAAAAAAGGACATAAATAAAATCAATTTTTCTTCCCATACAATTGCTCACTTCTTTTTGGGGGGGAAGCAAAAACTTCTTGCTATTCAACTTTGATATAAAAGTTTTTGTATCTGCCTGATATGATGTTTTATACGTAATGTGAGCTGTATATGTGTTTGCTGAATATAATCAAATTGGGGAATAATGATTATATTTTATTTACTAGGGTAATTGGATTTGGAGATTAAGGAAGGAAAACTTTAAAATTGACTTAAGATGATGAAGTTTGATGTAGATGATAGTAATATTGATGGTAGTAAGACATTTGTCCGAGTTTATGCATTGTTGTCCCTATGGTGATTCTACTTAGAAAAGAATTTCATTTAAGATCAAAGGTAATGGATACTTTTATGTGATCTTAGAGAAGTTACTTTACCTCTCTGGGTTTCAATTTTTTATCTCTAAAATTATGATAATTTTACACATATCTTGTACAGTTTTAGTGAAGGTGAAATATAATAATAGCTATTAAATATTTCACTTATTGATACTAAATGGAAGCTGCTTATTATTAATATTACCACTGTTATCAACAAATATTTAATAATTTAATGTACATTTTTATGGCTATATTTCCTGATATGTTTGATCTTTTAAGTCAATGGACATTTCAAGGGACTGTGTTGTCTTAGTTTCTCTGCCCTCTTAGCAATGTTACCATTAATCTAGATCAAGCTCTAAAGAAAGAGGAGTTTTCTGTTGTTATTCTTTTCTAAAATATCAAGTTTTTCATTCCTTCATTTAAAAGGTAACCTTCAGTTTGCTGGTAGTAAAGTACTCAGTGATTATACTTATAGGTGCCATCAGGGATCAGGAATTGGCATTCATTTTCTTTTTGTGATAAGGTTTGCAGATTAAAAGTCATTTATATTTTTGCTCTTTCTTCCCTGTGCATTTTGCAGTATTATAGAGTTTTCAAAGATGAAAGGATGTTAGTTATCTGTTTATACTCAGTCCCTTTATATCATAGATGAGGAAACCAAGACTTGGAGAGTTTGAGATTTGTGCTAGTTCCACAGAATACATGAGATCTGGATAGCTGTATGACTATTTAATGACAGCCTCTGACTTAGAAGTCAGACACTGAATATTATGCTAGTGTATTTTAATCTTTTTACCTTAGTAGCTCCCAAGTCAAAGAACTGGCCTAAATATTCTGCCATATTCTGAAGGAGTGGGAGAGGAGAAAGGTGAAAAAAAGAAGAGGATCTGCTGCTGGTGAAAGAGGATATGGGGAATGATATGATAGAAAAATTTTCCTAACAAGTATAGTGTATTGTGAGGTAAAATAAAATTTAAAGACTAAGCGTTAAAATTGACCCAGCTGATTGATGGAGAATCAATGTCTATTTCTGGTATTCCTAATTCTTCCCTTTTTGGCTCTGACCAAGTTATTTCTGTTTAGCCGAATGCCCCACCCCATGCCTATCCATTGATAGAAATGTCATGGATACTAATTATTTCACTACAATTCTGGACTTATGCCTGTTAGCGAAGAAGGAGAAACTGCCAGTGACATGGTAATGAATTGGCTTTAAAATACTTCATTTAGCTGATGTATATGACTCAGCACAAAAGGATTTTAAATAAGTAGATATATTTTGAGGCCTTTCATTTTAATACTTGCTGTGACTTCTGCTACCTTCAGCAATGAAAGGATGCCAGGGTTCAGCTTATTTAGACAGCACCAGCCACGTTCGCTTCACAGAACATTTATCAGGAACACACATGGACGGCAACCTGATAGACCAGATCAGGTAGAAAATGAAAATGTGAGGTTAGAAAGACTTTGGAGTTGATCCAGTATTCTAAATTTTGTATATAAAGCCATGCATTGGGAACTTGGGATGAAGAAAACTATATTCTTACTTTAGTTTTTATTTTTTGTTTTCAGATTCTGTGGAAACTAAAATTAAGTGTGTAAGGTTATCTGGATGAGATGAATGTTGTTTGTCTTGCAGTTCCTGGACATTTCTGCCACATGTGGCTAAAGGGAACTTTAATTTTGCTTAGTGCTCCTTCCTTTCTTAGCAGTTATTCAATATCTTTTCATCATGTGCAAGAGCTTTGCCAAGAGCCACTCCATAGTTTGTAGATAGAGAGTTAGATATGGGATAATAGAGCCTTGGCTTCCTTCATATGCTATCTATAAAACATACAGAGGTCATTCTGACCTCAGAAGGATTATACTGGCTGGAATTTTGGATTGACCAGTTGAGTAGTTCATTTACATTTGACAGCAGAGGCCATCAGAATTTCTAGGGCAGAAGGAATATGTTTTCATCTCCCATTGGAGCACAGTAGTATGAGAATCTCCCTTACAAATAAGGATATTAATAAGTGTCTGCTTTTAAGAAATTTTTGCTTCCCCAATTTTAAGATTCTGAGATTATTAAATGTATTCAGTTTTTGAAATATTAAAGGTAAAGAAATACATACATATTTTGGAATTCAGGAAATATGCTTAGAAAAAAAGTCATATTTACCTAAGGAGTTACACTTTAAAGCTTAAATTCTTCTAAGACAGCAATGGAAGAGCTATTATATGTAGAGAATAATGAATTACCAAAATAATGTCATTGGTATTTGAGGCGGGGGAGAGAGTACTTTGAGTTGTCAGAAAAGAGTTACTAGATAAGACAGTGGACATTTGGGTGAATAGAGGGGAAAGAAAGACAACTTTCTGAAAAGGTATAATAAGAGGGACTCAAGGACAAAGGCCTCCAGTGACTAACCTCAGTATAGAGTAAGTCAACTCATTCTGTCCATCAATGTTATGAGATTGGTAGCCTTTCTCTAAAAGAAATTGGCCTATCCTTCAGGGAGTAGGTAGCTAATTAAAAATAGATTTTATTCAGGGAATGAATGAATGAAGCATGGATGCAAAATAAAAGAATGACAAATTATAGGACAATGCAGAAAGGTTAATTACATAAATCCATTTGTGTTGAACTAAACTTAGATTAGGATGATAGGAGCCAGATTATAAAGGAATAGAAAGCAGAAAAATTTCACAAAGTAGGAAAATGAAAGTTGCCCCCCCCACACACACATACTAGGTGACTGGGAAAGATATAAAATTATTTAGGTTCACTACTCCCACAGAAAGAGGATACCTGAATTAAACTTCCATTTTTTTTTAAGACTGTGGCAAGTTAGTTATGGTTATTTAAACAAATATCAGATTATTTGATTTTGATAAATAAAATTTATTTACAAGTGGGAAAATCTAATCATATGAATAAAAATTGCTTTTATTGTCCCTTATTTGTCAGTATTCATGGGTAATTAAGCTTAGGATACCTTTAATATAGCATAGGTATTTTCTCCAGATTGTTTATTTGCTAATGTTTTATTTTTGAAGGGGAATAAGGTATAGTTTTTGTAGCTACTAGGAGTTCAAATGGAATAATTAGAAACGACACACAAATTTTGAAATAGTATTTTATGCCTCTTGATCTCAGGTACAAAACACGAGATGAAGCAGTTAAATAGCAAAGCAAGTCAGAAGGGACAGAGACTTAAAGTAAGTGTTTTCTATATATTGCATCTATGTTCCCATTAATCTCTGTTTTGTTACGTAACTGCTCCTTCAGAATGTTCTGAATGTGAAGAAAACTATGGGTAATAAAAGGGTGTATTTTAAAGTTAGGTTTAAATAAACCCATGAGAGTACGTATTTGTTACTCTTGGTGGTATTCAAAACAGCACCAACCTGTAAACTGTAATCTCTGTAATCTGTATGTTAGCATTTCCATCTCCTTGAATATTACCTTATCTATGTGTTGAGAACCTTCAAACTTTTCTCCTCTAGTTATCTTGAGATATGTTAATTGACTATACTTGTCTTATTATTCTACAGACCATTATTTTGGTACCAGTTGCCACAATCTCATGTTTAACACAGTTCTCTTTTGAGGCCAGGGCCTTCTATATGTCATTTTCTTCTCAACCTCTTTCCAACAAAGTATTAAGACTTGTAGTTTCAACTAGTTTAAAATATGAGAGAATTATAAAATTCTGAGGTATCTTTCAGTATGTAGAAACCAAATAAAAAATGTTTTAAAAATTCTTGTCATTGGCAAGTACATGCATAGGGCTTTACCCCTCAAATTAAGCAAATTATACAAGTTTTGGGCAAATTTAATTAATTATACAGATCAATGTGCCAAGCAAAGCGATTAAAGGAAAATGGATAAATGACTGAATACATCTTATTCAAATGACTAAAAATTAAAGATAAAAGGATAGTTTTAAAGACTGCCAGTTGTAAAAAGACATGTTATATACAACAATAAAAATTAGACTATTCGTCAGAAATTATCCAAGCTAGAAACAATAGAATGAAATATTTAAAGTGCTGAAAGAAAAAAAAAACTTTGTCAGACCAGAATTTTATATTTCATGGAACTATATGAAGAAGAAATAAAGGCTTTCAGATGAAATTAAACAAAGATAATTCATTATCTCCAGATCTGACATTTCTTCAAAAAGAAGGAACCAGTGTCAAAAATCTGGATCCACACAAAGAAATGAAACATAAAAGAAAATTTCCCCTTATTTTAATTCTTCTAAAAGATCATTGGTTGTTTAAAAAAAAAATGTTTTGGGTTTACAATACATGTAATGGTGAAATATATAAAAAATAGAACAACAGATTGGAGGAAAGAATTGGGAGGATACAGTTATAAAGTTCTAATATTGCATCTACTGGGAAGGCTAAGGTAGGAGCCTAAAAGTTTAAGGCCTGTGTGGGCAACACAGTGAGATTCTTTCTAAAAAACAAACAAAAAACCCCTTGGCTGTTGTGATACAGGTATGCAATGCATACATAATTTAAAGGAAAGGGGAAAAACTGAAGGAAAAATCATTTAAGTTATTTCAAACTGTCTAAACAGTTAGTGGGAAAACTTTTATTCATCATTAGATGTGAGGCTGGTATATGCATACATCACTCATTAAGATAAGAAAATTTCTCTGTAATTCTGTTGAACTAAAATGGTTTGCTTTCTACTTAAAAATGCTAGTGTCACCACAGGTGGTGGTAAGTGCCTTTAATCCCGGGAACTCTGCAGGCTGAGGCAAGAAGATCAAGTTTGAGGCCAGCGTGGGCAACTTAGCAAGTCACACCTCAAGTTTTTAAAAAATAAAAATAAAAAGGGCTGTTGTTTACTGGTACAGTACCCCTGGATTTTCCCCAGTGCTGTAAAAATAAAACAAAACTAATATTATATAACTTAAAAATACGAGGGTCCAATTGCATCAAATATTTTTTGCTCTCCTTAAGATAATTATACTTTCTTTAATTTGAATATAATGATTTACATTTATATATGCTGAATTTCAAATCAGCCTTGGATATCTGAGATAAATCCTACTTATATTTTAAGAATGTATTCTGAGAAGTCAAAAGTCTAATGTTTTCTCTAATATGCAGAAGTTATGGGAAAACAAGAGAATTTAGAAAAGGGGGGACACCAGAAAATGGAAGGGATATCATTGTAATAGAGAAGAGACATTTAGGGGAAGTGTAGAGAGATGGGAAAGGGGAAGAACAGAAGAATGAGGTTGACCAAATTATGCTGAATGCATGTTTATTTTTCTGCTTAATGAACTCAAGAGCAATTTCATTTGGAATTGAATATATCTAGATATTATTTGATGGTACCTTTTGCTCTTCTGTGAATTCAGAATTGTTGTGTTGAGCTTGGGCCTCTTTTTTTAGATGTCTTGCTAATCTGTAAAAAGAAAACTTTTTTTTTAGAACTGAAAGCAAACTATCTCAACTGCAACAAAGTAAAACAAATTAACTCTCTTAAAAACAATAAAGTGCATAATACTTTGCTATGTTTTTGAAATAATTCCACATTTTCAAGGCAAATCTACATTACCCTGAGATTCAAACTTTTTACAAAAAAAAAGTTTGTACAAAATAGTGATGAAATAAGATACTTTTTATACCATTTCACTGGGACAAATTTCAGAATCTTAGAGCTGCAAAGAATCTCAAAAAGCACATAATTCAACTTTCTTTACTATGCACTAATTTCTTCTATAAACAACCAACAAATAGTTGTCCAGATTCTACTTTAACACTTCCAGTGAGCACCAATAATAGTATCAACCATAGATACATTATCATTCTATCATAATTAACTTCCCAATAAGATTTGCCCAAATCCAAATTACAGCCACGACAATAACTCCATCAAAATATGCTTTTGAAACATTTTTTAATGGAAAATAAAGAAAAGCTGTCTACCAATCAAAAACAGAAAATACTGCTTGCCCAGTTATCATCATATCTAAAAATGGCAGGTAGGCCTTGAGTGAGTTTTCCAGGATGAATTTATGATGCTAGTCCAAGCTCAATGGTGAAGATCCAAAGCTATTTCTGAGACAGCAAAAGGCAAAGACTTACTCTTATGAAGAAAGAGAGGGGAAAAAAAGACCAATTTTAGACACAGTATTTGATTAGACATGTTTCTAAACAAGTTATAAAAATGGTCAATAAACACATGAAAAGATATTTAGTATCATTAGACATCAGGGAAATGCATATCAGAATCATAAAATAATTACTTAGCACCCATGCAGATGGATATAATTTAAAGAGATGAAGAAAATAATAGGCGTAGGGAGAGTACGGAAAAAAACTGGAACCCCCATGCATTGCTAATAGGAATGTAAATTGGTGCCAGCCATTGTGGAAAAGTTTAATATAGTTAAATACAGAGGAACTGTATGCTCCATCAAACTCCTAGATGGATATATCCAAAAGAACTAAAAATAAATGTTCACACAAAGCACATGTACACAAATGTTTACAGCAGCATTATTTGTAATAATCAATAAGTCATAAAACCAAAATGTCCATCAACAAAACGTGGTACATATATTCAGTAGAATATTATTCAGTCATAAAGAGGAATGAAACTCAGATAATATGCTAGCTACAGTTATGAATGAACTTCAAAAGATTATGCTATATAAAAAGAAGTCAGATGTAAATGGTCATGTTATATGATTCTATTTACATGAAATGTCCAGGAAAGGTAAATTCATAGAGAAAGAAAGCAGATGAGTGGTTTCCAGGATATGGAGAAATTTAGAATGACTGATAACAGGTATGAAGTTTCTTCTTGGAGTGGGAGAAATTTTTAGGAATTAAAATAGTGATGGTTATAACACATTGTGAATACATTAAATACCACTTCACTGTACACGTTAAAATAGTGAGTTTTATGGTATGTGCTAAAAAATGCAAAAAAAAAAAAAGCTAGCAAAAGATTTTGAAAATAAGATTGCTATTCTGGTTGAGGTCTGGGAGTAGGAATGACAGCAAGTGCTAGGTAGAAAAGGCAATTAAAGAAGAAGTTCATCACAGTTCCAAAAAAACAAGTACTAGATAAGAGTTCTATTCTATGCAATCATATCCTTAAAGATCAAGTAGTATTCTCAATGGCCTCTATCCTCTTTATGAAAAGTCTGCATCCTTTATCATTAAGCAAGAGATTCTTACAAGAAATCTTAACATTTGCTAAGATAGCTCCACCATGTTACTCAGTAAATTTTCATCCATTTACTTACTTGCTTCCAAAGCTGGAAACCACACAATATATTTTCCTAAAATGTCATTCATTGACTCATAGTCTCACATTTTTATGAATTCTTATGCAGGAGAAGGTACAAATAAATATGGCCCATTGTCCTTTTTCTGTATTTGCTTTCTTTTTTTTAACTCTTGCTGACCTATGTGGACTCTTACAGGAATTCATGGTCTATACACCCTTAGCAATGTCAACTATATATCCCTGAGTTCAGGGAAGTTATAGTGTAATAGTTTCTTTATTTGAATATTTCTACATATAATTTGCTAAGAGTGGCTATCAACCTAAGCAGGATTCTTTTTTTTTCTTTTAATAGTTTTTGTTTTGTTATTTTTTTAGTTGTAGTTGGAACCAATACCTTTTGTTTTATGTATTTATTTTATGTGGTGCTGAGGATGGAACCCAGTGCCTTGCATGTGCTAGGCAGGCACTCTACCAATAAGCCCAAGCTCCAGCCCCAGCCCCTAAGCAGGATTCTTGTCAGGAAAAAAAAAGTATAGCTTTCAACTCCGGTTTAAATACTAATAATCAGGGCTGGAGTTGTGGCTCAGTGGTAGAGTGCTCGCCTAGCATGCACAAGGCACTGGGTTCGATCCTCAGCACCACATAAATGTAAAATAAAGATATTGTGTTCATCTAAAACTTAAGAATAAATATTTTAAAATAAATAAATAAATACTAATAATCAGAATAAAGGAGACTAAATTAAAATAATCCTGTTTTCAAAAATTAGGCAACAGATTGGGAGGAAATATTGTAAAAATAAAGAACTTTTATCTGTAGTACATAAAGAACACCTACAACTCAATAGGTAAGAGATGATTCAATTTAAAAATAGGTAAAAGATTTGAACAGACATTTCACAAACAAGATTTACAGAGGGAAAAATAAGCATATGAAAAGACATTCAACATTATTAGTCATTAGAAAAATGTAAATTAAACCTATAGTTAAGTATAGTGATAATGGCTACAATCAAAAAGACAATAATAAATGCTGCTATACAGAGAAACAGAAAACCCCTTCATACTGCTGGTGGAGATATAAAATGGTACACCCAATTTGGAAAATTTGACAGCTACTGTAAAAAGTTACCTACTTAACATATGACACAGCAATTCTACTTATAGGTATCTATTCAAGAGAAATGAAGAATATGTCCACATAAAATATCACACATGATTGTTCAGTGCAGTTTTATTAATAATAGCCAAAATTCAAATGTCAACCAACTAATGAGTGAATAGGCACATAAAACATGAGACAGCCATACAATGTAATACTGTAAATTCACCAATAAAAAGGAATAAAATCATAATACATGCTATGACATGGAAATATTCTAACTGAAAGAAACTATATGCACAAGATCACTTATTAGATGCTTCAAATCATATGAAATGTCTAGAAAAAACAAATCTATAGAGAGAAAATATAGATAGTGGGAGTGGTTGCAAATGGGCACAAGGAATCTTTTGAATGTGATGAAAATGTTCTAAAATTTGATTGTGGTGATGACTGCATGACTTTTACTTTTAAAAATCAACAAATTATACATGTAAAACTAATGAACTTCATGGTATATAAAGCATACCTGAGTTGTTTAAAGAAAAAAACTTTTTAAAGCCTCAGCAAAACGCTCCCCCAACCTTCAAAATCTAAATCCACAAAAGATTGTATCATTTTAAGACAAAGTGAGACCTGATTTTGTCTACTGTGAGAAAATCTACATGTTCTGGATTTTAGATGAGCAAATATAAGAGTCAACATTCTACTGGTAAAGGTGGGAAATCTATCAAACATTCTTCTCTAGAGACTCCTCTCACAAGTAAAAGAGTATTATTCTCAAGGGGGAGTTTTAAATATACTTTAAATACATAAACCAGTGACTGATGGAAATTTCACATGATTCCAGACACAGAAATTAGAGCTTTTCAACCTACAGCAAAGGATAGTTTTTCCTCTCAATTTGTCCCAAGCTAATATTTTTGTAAAACACAAAAATATGGTCAAGATGTCAAGTTGCTTTAAAGTTCCTAAATGTTTACTCTTTATTTCTTTCTTTATTTTGATGCAGACCAGCAGGTTTGTGGTCCGGCCCCAATGCATGGACCACACTGTAAGCAGCAGAGACAAAGCTTTCTAATGATGATGAAAACCAGGTATTAAATTCTAATTTTAGATGACTAAAACCAGGTATTAAACCAGGTCTTTAAATTCATCTACTCATTTAACAGATATTTATTGAGCATCCATGTGTTAGAAAAATATCTCAGGAGTAATTCTGTGGAACCTCTTATTCTGGACAAGCTTCTATTCCACTACACACAAGTTAAGAGTCATGTATGCCCAGGTAGCTGAAAGAGGTAGCCTGATGAATGGAGATATTGTTTTTAACTGGCCATGTGTATTCTGAATAACAATTTTAATTTGACATTATTTCTTTAAATCTTCTAATAGTATTTTGGCATCAGCTCATTAATGCTACAGTGTACTCCTGAATCCATACATTCAATAGAATGTGATAATTATATAATATATAAATTAAGAATTATGTCTTAGTAGTACTCTGGAACACTAAGTTTACAGAAGAGAACAAAACAGATACTGCCCCCAACCCTCAAAGAATTTATAGTCCCTTGGGTAAACAATAAGCAAAACAAATACATAAAATATATTTTAGATGAAGTTTAGATTGTAATAAGTCCTGTAGGAAAAGATTAAGCAGGAGGGAGGGAGGAATGGTAGGAAAGGGAAGGGTCAGTGGAAAGAAACAGACTAAATCAGAAGAAAGGGGGAAAAAAAAGCAGCAGTGGGGAGAGGTGCCAGAGGGGATGTGCCAGAGGATGGAGTGGGGATGGACAGGAGGCTTTGCACTTTTAGAAAGGGTGGCCAGAAAGGACCTTGCTGAAAGAACAATATTTGAACATAGACCTGAAGAGGAAAAGCCCTAAGGCAGAAGTGTGCTTCAGGAAACAGGAAAAGTATGGGAACATTCACTTTTGTTTTTCACTGACTGAAGTACCTTATTGGTCTAAAATGTTCCTGTAAACTCAGTGCTTTGGGGTCAGATACCAAATTTTATTCATCTTTCTCCTCCCAATCCTCACTGTTCAATGATGAAATTGTTTAAGTTATAGTATTCTCACATTATGGCAGTAAAAACATTCTCTTCCCACCCCTAAATCATGTTGACTATAAAGACATCACTGCCTACTTAATTAGGAGTCACATTTATCCTGGACTTTTCCTCCTTCACTCTAGATATCCAGTGACTAAATCCTGTCAATGATCATTCACATCATCATTGCAGTCCTCATTTGTCTCTTTTGCTGTAGCCTTTCTATCCAAATAGTTCTTTCAAATGCAAAATATAATTTGCCTTTATTTCTGAATATATTCAAAAATTTAAACAAACACATTTTACACGTGGCCTGTATGTCTACAAAACTGAAGTCAATCATGACATATTTCTATTGAAATTTTCAATAGAAAATTTTATAAATGGAAGACTACTCCAAATCCTGGAGTTCAAAGGACAGGGCTGAGATCCAACAATAGCTTTGTATGTGCCTATTACCTTCATTCAGAAGTTTCTAGAAATTCCAACTAAACAGCTTGCATATTCGATTTTCCTTTGTAATTTCAATTAGACATGGTATTCTTCACTTTCCATTGGGAGGTCTGCTGCTCAGTGCCCACAGCTGCTAAGTCCCACAGTATCACAAGTAAGAGGCAGCTTTACATTTCAGGCTATGCAATTTTCATTATCATATAGGATAAGTATACATAGATGCTAACTGGTTAGCATATTGAAGGGTATGTTCACCAATGAAAGAAATCCTGAAATTTGTCCAATTCACTTACAGAATAACTCTATCAATGCTTTATCAAACAAGCACCTTAAGCATTTATATATTAAAGAATACCAGATTTGGAGTGAAAAAAAACTTCCAGACTTCAGTGATATCATTTTGCGATTGTGAGTAATCTGTTAGCTTGAATTTCAGTTTCATTATTTTGTAAAATGAAAAATAATTATATTCACTGGACAGTTGTAAAAGCAAATGAAATAAAGTGGAAGTGAAAAATAAATGCCAAAAGTTGTTAGGCACAACCAGATAGCCCAGAGCATAGTTGTTTCCAGGTACTTTTTGAAACTACAGGCAATTCAAAGTCAGAAAGATGGGGTAGAAAACATATACACATCGAAATTATGTGGTGGTCAGATAAAAACAACTATTGTTCAGGAGAACAGAAGTTTGGATTTTCCAAGTACCAATTTTGTATTCTTTCCAAAAGGTGTGTGTGGGGCGGGTGGTGGTGGTGAATTTTACTCGTGCATGATTTCATATTCCATGAAACCTCAAACAATAATTTGTTTTAAACCAATAAGCAAGTAATGGCAAGTTTGGAAACAATAGCATTTTAGTAGGCAGTTCTTAAGTTCAGTAATATGTTCAAGAAATTAAACAAGGTTTTTATACATACATAAATCTTGTCTTTTCATTTTAAAACCATCTTTATGTCAGGGCGCGCGCTACCGCTTGAGCCACATCCCCAGCCCAAGGTTTTATTTATTAATACCTGGGATTAAATACAAGGACTTTTTATCCATGGGGCCTTTTTTTGTATTTTCTTTAGAGAGAAGACCTCACTGAAATGCTTAGGGCCTTGTTAAGTTCTTGAAGCTGTCTTTCTACTTATAATCCTTCTGCAAGTCACTGTGATTATTAGCTCCACTTAGGTATTCAGAAATGAAATATCACTGAAAGCCAAATACACTGATATTTTAATGTGACTACTGTGAGATGTTTTCAGCAGACAGACCTAAAAATATATCTTTTCATCTTATTTTATTCATATATAACCCTTGAAATCTTTATTATTTTATGCCAGGATTGACCCATTTTGGATCCATGTTAGTGGGCTAAAATCAGTTTTTCATGATTGGTAGCCTCCAAGATGCAAGTCTTTTGCTTTGGAAAACAATAGCTACATATAAAAAAAGTTTTCCTTCAGAGGGGGATTGTTTACATTGTCTGAGAATGGAAGAAGTAATTTTTTTTTTCTTTGAGAACATTCTTTCTAACTCGGGCAATAGAGGTATTTTCAGACTTGAGATGGAACACCAAGATTACCAGTCTACTGAGAGATAAGCAAAAGCTGTCTCTCTCATATAACCTCATTTTGGAAGCCCCAGCTCCGAATCTGAGTTAAAGTGGAGACAGAGGAGTTTCTTCATAGGCCCTAAGAAGAACTTTGAAATCTGACCTTACTCCCTCATAACCAGCAAATAGGTATGCTTTGAATTGTTACATATCTGAATTTTTAAAATATTTATTTTGTTGCAGTTGGACACAATATTTATTTTTGTGTGGTGCTGAGGATTAAACCGAGCTCTTTGCACATGCTAGGCAAGCACTGCCACTTAGCAACAAATTTTATAGAATTACTTTTGAAATTTTATAGAATTACTTTTATCTTATATTATTAGTATAATTTATAATATTAAAATTAGTATTGTAAATGGAAAAAAAATTTCAATATAAATATCCACAAGGAATAAGAATTTATGCACAAGAAAAAAGAATTAAATACTGACAATTCTAGCTTTAAACTACTTTGTAGTACTTAACATATTTTCTCTCTTCTTACAGCAGTTCATAAACTCAGGGACACACATACTAAAAATCCTAGCTAACATATTATCAGCAGTAGTAGTCATCTCAAATAAAATGTGTAGTTTGTGTTTACAAAAATTAATAAAACTTTGTTCATTGAAATGTTTACAGTTTTATTACATGTAATGACTAAATTATGCTTTTCACTACCACATAGATATTATACTAAATTTGAACAATCTCAATGCCTTTTGAAACTATCATTACAAAAGGAGAGGAAAATCAATCAAAACTGAGAAAAAGACCAGAAGAGTAGATGAAATGTATTGAAGGGAAAGGAGAGACAGGAAAAGAGAATAACACTTGAATGAATCTGCCCAAATTTTATATATGTTAATATACCACAATGAATCAAAACATCAAGTGTATTCACCATGCAATAAATTTCAAATAAAATTACTCCATATATATTGGGACAGTGCATGAAATACTGCATACATGGAATATATTAAGAGCATCTGAATGGCAGGCCACTCCCCTCATGCAGGGCGTGTGAGTGGCAGATGTTTTACTCCATAGGCACATCCCTGGGCGTGAGGCCATGTGTTTCAGACACTACAGTTTCTTTATTGTCTACTTCTTAATTAGTCACAGCAAGGACAATTAGCCAGAAATTGTATTGGTGGCTGCCTATAATCTGCTTGGCTACTGCCTGATTACATATACATCATATCTGTGCAGTAAAATCAGACCTACTTCTAGATTGGTCTCTGGAGTACTTGATTATTGACTCTGCAGCCACACTCTGTTCCATGGACCACCTCACTGGAGAAGATAGCCCACGCAGCTGGCACATGAGCAGGGAACTGGTAAGCTTATAAGACAGGGTGTGGTCCCTCAGAGATTGGTGAGGAAGGGGAAATGGGAAACCTACCAAGTTCCACCAAAGACTCACAGCTACAAGTGTTTATACTCTCATAGATACCAGAGGTATGTTCCTGAATAATAGAGAAATCCAAAAGTTCTGGGATTTAATAACCCGTGCATGAATGCTGCTGATATTTTTGATCCTATGTTATAGGACAAAATATTGGTGAATGGAAGCTGTAGTGAGACAGGGGTATACTTTACCAATGTATATTTTTTGTATTGTGACCTTAGAGTTTTAGATAATACTACCTATAGCCATAGACTATTGACAAAAAACAGTAGATTAAAGAAATGGGAAGATGGAGGGAGGAGGAAAGTGCTGGGGAATAATATTTGTCAAATTATATTGTTATACTGTGGGCATATAAGAATATATAACAACAAATTCCACCATTATATACAACTATATGTACCAAACAACAACAGCAAAAATAGAAAAAAAAAAGGACTCTATTGCAATAAAGAGTTATTGTCTGGTTTGATCAGTTTTATAGTTGAGGAATACAAACACAAGAGGGGGGAAGTGGATATCTGGGAACTTATTTACAGTTCAAAATAAATTTTTAAAAACTGCATTTTTACAGGGATATTAACAAAACGTTATATGAGGAAGGCATGGTGGTTCCTGCCTGTAATCTAGCTGTTTGAGAGGTTTGGACAGGAGGATGGTGAGTTCAAAGTCAGTCACAGCAAAAGTGAAGTGCTAAGCAACTCAGTGAGACCCTCTGTCTAAACAAAATACAAAGCAGGGATGCAGATGTGGCTCAGTCGTTGAGTGCTCCTGAGTTCAATCTCCTGTACCAACTTATAGAACCTATAAGTTCTAGGTTCTCCTATGATGAGGCAGTATCTTCAATGTGGACTTGGAACTCATGTTGTGAACCATGCAGCTTATGTGACATGATTTTAGATTTCCTGGATATTTCTCCTATTAAGCAGGGACATACACATCTCTGAGTCCTACTATTGTATGCAGTGATATGTAGTGATTAGCTGGCATATGACAAAGGTATCAACGCATTGTTTACTATCACTTGTTCATTACCATAGTAGAGCAGAGTATAGTAATTAGGACATTTGTACTAGAAATGGATTATCGTGGATCTGATTCTATTTCTGTCATTTAGTACTGTAAAACCTTGAGTGAATTATATTACCTGCCTGGATCTCAAATGTTTTGTTCATAAAATTATGATCATAATTCTACCACTTAATAAGGATAAATGGAGAAAATGAGAATTAAATTAGTTACCAAAAAAATGTCTGGCTTATAAACAGTTAATAAGTATTAGCTGCTATAATAAACATCACTACAAGCAATACAAAAGGAAAAGGAAAAAAGAAGGAAGGCGTATATACAGACAACAAGTAAACACAGGAATAGATGCTTTACATTATATGTCATTGAATGTGAAGCTGCACAGTTCAAACCATGAGGACCAAGGCCACATTGAAGATCCTACTACATCATGGGGAACCTAGGACTCAGATAATGCTTTTTCTTTGTACAGGAGATTGAACTCAGGAGCCCTTCATCACCAGGCCATATCCTCATCTGTGTTTTGTATTTTGTTTAGAGACATGGTCTCACTGAGTTGCTTAGCACCTCACTTTTTCTGGGACTGGCTTTGAACTTGCTATCCTCTTGTCTCACCATCTTGAGCAGCTGGATTACTAGATCTAGAAATTACATCTATAAGCATGGATAAATCCAAAAATCTGACAATATCAACTGCTTTTTGTAAGTGGAGGTTTAACAGAAACTTTCATTCATTGCTAGTAGGATAACAAAATTGTACAGCCACTTTGGAGGAGTTGGACTTTTTCTTACAAAACTAAATCAAGTCTTAACCACAATTGTAGCAAACCACATTTATGTTAACTATCTAATGGAGTTGAGATCTAATGCCTACATGAAAACCTGCATGCACATTTATATAAGGTCTTAAATTGTGGATACACCTAGGTGGTACTGCACTTGCCTGGTGTGCATGAGTTCCTGAGTTCCATTCAATGATTACACAAAAATAAAAGTATTCATACTTTATTTATTCATAGCTTCCCAGAACAGGAAGCAAACAAGATATCCTTCAGTAAGCACCCATCACAACTCTGTCTTTATTTCCCTGTATTTCCATGTGAGGTTTTGGTTATCGTTGTGTGAAAAATAGAAAGTCTACTGATCCATTTTCAAAATACAGTAGTTTAGTTTTAATTGTGAACTCAATGAAGATACACAAATATCACAAAAGAGGAAACAGAACAAAGGGTCACCAGCAGGTAACACCTGAGTGGAAGTGAGTGGAAATGGTCTTGCCTGACCAACACTGATCACCAGTGAAGACTTTCCATCCACAGCACAATAAGGGAGGGAGGACAACTAAGAAGACATTTATTTAAACAATTCAATAGAGACAGTTAAAGTTAGGCAATGTTCAGAAAGACTGTACATCCCACATACTCACTAATGAGGAAAAAGGGGAATGACCTTGTGAACTAGAGAATGAAATTCTGATTGTTTCTGCTCAGGGTGCACCTGTTTACCTACACACTGGATATTACAATATTATCAGTAAAAGCCTCATTTAATGGTATACATTTTGTCTCTTATGAGTACTTGAGCTTGTTTCTCACACTCTCCTACCAAAAACACTGTCAAAAATTTCAATCTCTTTATAGATAATGGAAAACAAAAGACCTTATAGGGGAAACCAGTATCATTCCTACTCAAAAAAAAATTATTCAACTTTAACTCAAACATGAGTGACAAGTTATCTTCCTGTATAATAGCCAGTACTTCCATAAAGACTTGGAACTTTTGTTCCAATGTAATTTTACTACATTCATACTGAACAGAAAATGATCTGAAATTGCTTTTTTAGAAAGTCCATACCAAAGTCAGGCACAGTGAAGCATGTCTGTAATTCTGGTGTCTTGAGAGGCTGAGACTGGAGAATCATGATATTAAAGCCAGTTAGCAAATTAGTCAAACATTCTGTCTATATTAAAACTGGATGACGATGTTACTTAGTGGTTAATACCTCTGGGTCCAATTGCTGAAACCCCCCTAAAATTCCACCATGTAGCTTATAAAATGATAATGCTGGGCTGGGGTTGTAGCGCAGTGGTAGAGTGTCATATCTTATGAATAAACACTCAAAATCACTCCAAAAAAACTGGACTGCATGAAATAACCACACAGAGACAGATAAATACCTTCTTCGGGGGGGGGGGGGGTCCTATGTTGACTCTTCAGACCTAAGGTTATCTGTGGAAATAAAGAAAGGAGCATGTAGTGAACCCTTTTATTGGGGAGAAATCTTTCTAATGAGGAAAGGGTAGGATTACCAAGGAACAGGTGAGTGTAACTCAAACTGTTATGTCTACACATGTAGACCTTACTTGCTATCTGAGCTGGGAGAACTCCCAAGTTACCAAGAGATGTAGTGACTAGTCAGAGCCTTGTGGTTCAGAAATGGAAAGTGTGGTCATTCAGAGCGGCTTCTCACTTACTCCCCCTTTCTTAATATAAATTCAAAAGTCAACTAAGCAATTATATATTTCAGTCACTGGATTCTTGATCCAAGGTCATCATGATCTACTATTGAAACAGAAAATGAATTAGTAGCAAACATATAATTTCAAGACCACAATCAACTTGGAAGATCCAGGTTATTATTATCACTCTGCCAAACATATATCAGAAGATTTTAAATATTTTCCCAATTTTATTGTGAAGGATGGTATTTGACTATAGTAAAAGGGACATTTTTATTTAGCATGCAATTTAATGCTTTCCACAAGCCATGAAGCACAGAGCTCATTCAGATTATTTATCACAGTGGCTTCAAGAGCATTAACTTAATTTCAATGCTTCCATCAGCACTATCTGACTATGAAGAATCTTGGAAGTAATTTGAATCAAATATTAAGAAAATTCGCTTTTTCTAATTTTTAAAACATAGCCACAAAAGCTGTGTTGTAGTGGCAAGGAATAGTACTTATAAATGGTCACTTCAAGGATTATGAGATCATATTCAGAGTTTGCCTACATCTTGTTTATTGGCATGCACCTCTTTCAAAGCCTGAACATTAATTTCAGCACATTATAGCTCTGAAATATTGGCTGGCAATAACTAGTAGTAAAATAAGAAAAGTTGTATTCTTACATGCTACAGGATATCCATTCTCCTTTCTCTTAATTCTCACAGGAATTTATTTGGTCTGTCAGTAATGTAAATGTTCTGATGGTAAAAGTCAAACAATAAAACATCTTTTTGGTGTCTTCTTGCTGAGGGTTAGGGTATTACCAATAAACCTCTGGCATCATGGCATCCTTGTACAGTCATCTTTTTCAATTCTACAAGACCAGTGTAAAATATACTCAGTATTTCTAGATACCTTATGTCAAACTGGCAAGACATTTGCAAAATCTATTCACTTAGGAATGGTGCCAATTTCTATTGTAGAATGATTCACACAACAATACATTGATGGATAATTTATGAAAATAATTGGTCTGTATAAGAAAGTTCTATTTCAATAATCTTTCTATTTGACAATTTTTTTTCAGATTCTTAGTCTTAATTTCTAAGAACCAGCATAATTGGCTATCTCAGATTTCTTATATGTTGTCTTTATCTCAAAAGATACTCCTAGACATCCTGTTTACCATAGGATCAATATATAAAAATAACTGATCATTATAGTCAGTACAATTAATCTAGTTATGTGAGTGAGCTTTTGAGTCAACTCTGCAATGCACATTAAAGGTGAACCTTAGAAATAAGTCCTTAGAACTTGTTCATAATTTTTACATTCCTGACCAGCCCATGAAGCTGCATATCTATAAACTCTGTATTTGGGAGACTCAATTTTCTGTGTCAGGTTTTTCAATAATTTTCATAATTACTGGGTCAAACTGTACCTTTTGAAATCTGATTAATTTACTGATTCATGTTCAGTACAGTAAGACTCTCCATATCACAATTAAGAATTTTTTTTTAATATTTGTAAAGTTTAGTATGTACTTATGGGGTTCTGTTTTCTCCCTTTTGCTCACTTAATAAAATTGAGTAAAGGCCTAGTGTCAGCACAGTATCATTAGTTTAAGTTGTAGATAATAGTACACATATTTGAATAATAAGAAATAAATTACTATCTGTAATTATCCTGGATTTTGACAAAAGTTATTTAAAGGGACCATGACAAATAGATATTTAGGTTTCACTAAATGTATAACTTGATTTTGACTTTAACAGAATTATCAAAAGTAAAGAATACAATAAATTGTATATAAAGTGTGTATTTTGAAATTAGCTCTAGATTAACTTAAATAATTATCTTAAAATGGAATGTTGATTGTAACACAGTTTTTAACTTAGAAGCAGTGGTCTTTATTAGGGGCATGAGGAATTATATAAACATCTATCCAAAATAGGAAGTACATATGTTAAATAATACTAGAGAAGATGTGTGTGTGTGTGTGTGTGTGTGTGTGTATGATATGTACATGTATATAAGATATATATATATATTTACTATTATATATAAATAATATATATTATTATAATAAATTAATACAATAATTTAAAAAATTATTTAGAAAAATGAATAATCTTTTGTCTAATAGTCCATAAAAACTGTCATTATTATTATGAAACATAGTAAATAGGGGGGTGTTAGTATCTAAAATATCAATGGGTAAAAATAAGGCAATAGTATTGTTTTAGACAGTAATTTAATTAGAATTTAATGGCATTAAATATAGCAATTACCTTGAGGGATCCTTGTTAAAGCAATTTTGGTTATAAATAAACAGTTATATAAGCATGTTATATAAGTATACTTAATATAGCAAAATTAGCTTCAATTATTGTGTATAATTTGTGGCCTTATCAATTTTAAAAATATCAAGTATTCAGCATATTATATCATACTATTAAGATTGAGAAAATATTCACCATGTTAGATTTCTTATTGAGATAAGCTATTGGCTGTTAAGCTGGTTTATTATTGTCTGTCTCTTTAATATTTTAGAGTAACCATTTTTAGACTTTTTTTTTCCAGTAAAAAACTTTTGGCAAGGTTTTGAAATAAGGCTCTGTTTTAATGTTCAGAGGTCTCTAAAAAGTTTTTTCTACCTTAGAAGAGGAGTAAAATTTTTAACTAGGAAATCTGTTTTCTTTGCATAAGACTAGCATTTTAATTCTTTTGTCTTTAAGTTTGCCTTGCTTTTTCTTTGTTTAGACTTCATTTAATTATAGTGTAATATTGAAATTTGACTAGAATTGTGTTAACCTGTGTAAATGTCTTGAAGTATCTAGGGCTAACTGGGTGGTAAATTCATTTTTTGAAAATGGGTGGCCACTTGTAAGTTAAAGGTGCTGTATTGTCTCTTTAGTTCTGTGAAAACAGTAATATTTTTCTAAAGGGTTAATAAATTATTTTTCTTAGGCATTTTCTTTTTCTATTTAATACCAATATTTCCCAGGGAACTGTCTGTTCACCAGACCATCTGACTTGTCCCTATTGTGTGTTACTGGAACATAGTTGAGATAAATGTTTTTTTAACTGTTTTTTTTTTAGATAACCATATATTTTAATGTTTAGCTAAGTAATATTTTAATGTTTAGCTAATGTTAGACGTCTGACATAAATTTTGAAAGATCCAATATATGAGTTTGCATTTTTGAAAGTCTCTTTTAATTTCTTTTGGTTTATGTTAAGTTTGAGAGGTTTCCTTCAATTTTAATTTCAAGTAGGCAATTTTCTAAGGCCATCTCTGTTAATAGTAGTTGAGGCTAGTTATGAAAATTAGACATCTTTTATTAATCACTATAATTTTTAGTATATAAAATAGTTAATTTATTTTGATATTATTTGTAATTTGACAATCTTAAACAAACCCTCGATCTCTTTTTGAAAGAAGGTTTCAAAATATCTTTATCTCTTAGAATATTATCCTTTGAAAAGGCGTCTCTTGTCTCCTAGAATATATGATTACGGTTACTCTCCAGTGTAGGAAGTAGTATATACATATTACCATACTTTTATGGATAATAGGTCTTGTTAGAGAACTTATATAATATTAATATATTTCCAACAAAGTTTGTAATTTTTATTGATTAAAACTAACATAGGACTTTAATTTGGAGAGCATCAGTCCTAATAAAATGTTCTCCCATATCTTACAATATCCAACAAACAGAGGTAATTTGCAAGAAACAGCAGTGACTTTGAATTAATCGAATTTATTCTTCAAGGAGAATTGTCAAAGTTGGATTTAAGTCAGTCATTTACTATATTTAGTGTTTAATCAAGAACATGAAATTATTTATTAAAATTAACCCCAGTTTTAGAAAGTAAAAATCATTAGGCAATAAAGACCTTTCTTAAATAAAATAAACTTAACATTTTAATTGGTCTTTGTCATATCAAAATATGGAAAAAATCTTAGCTAATACCATCATAATAAAATCAGGGAAATAACCTGAAATATCCTTGAATTAATCAGTTTATATTTTTATAATCAGTCCAGTTACATGCAAATCTATTTCTCAATTGTTTTAATTTTCCATATAATCTGTAGAAATAATGATATAGATTTTTCTAATTAGGAAAGTAATTTTATTATTAAAATTTAGAATATGAAGATCTTGTTTTAATCAAAGATGATATCTTTCTTCTTCTTAAGACCTCCAATGTTTTTCTCATCTCTGTGGAAGTATCTTATTATTCTTTTAGAATTCTTACTGGTCATACTCTGGAATGATTTCTCAAAATCTTAGAATCTAAACAAATTATAGTACACTGATTAAAACAAATAAAATATAGTTAAATTTTAATTAAAATATAGTTAAAGCCCTTAGACATTTTTGTAGGCATAAATATATTTTTTTCATCTTATAAAGTTTGTACAATAATTTGAGTATTAAAAATCACTTGATTATCTCTTAAAAGTAAGTTTATAGTAAAATATGTTTATCTTAAATATTTCTAGTTATAGAAAGACAACATTATATATATATATATATATAATATCAGATATATACATAGTATATATACATATCTGTATATTTATATATGTCTATATATGCATATATAAATATATTTATATATTTATATGTTCTCTATTGAGAAAAAATGATTAGATACATATATATTAACTGAATAATTAGGCATGTATGCAAATTATTTTGTGGATTAGCAACTATGGGTTTTCCAAATACCTAGAAAAATTTGCATTGAGAATAAGGGCATAATTTATAATTGTATTAACTTTTCTTAACCATGCATTTCTTGAGATATTTGAGTCCATTTTAATTTTACTTGGATTAGTTGTGCACTTTTTATATTTGTGAGGTCACATAATAAGATCTTTGTGTATACATTTACGTATTTCTTGTAATTATATAGTCAGTGATGAGAACAGAATTTTTTGCTCATCACAGGGCCATTGCTGTCTTTGTTTCTTGTGGTGAACAAATGCATTCTTTTAACCTCAAAAATTGAAAGTAAAATACAAAGAAGCATATGTTTGATACCTTTCATCAATATAAAATTATTAAGTAATACAAACATGGAGAGGAAAAATATCCTAAAGGAAGCTTTTGAGGAATAATAAAAAATCAAGTTATTTAGTCTTGAGTGCATGTCAGGCTTAGGGCTGCAATGTAGAAACCTGTGGAATTAGATTTTTGCCTAAAAAATCTTTTGTTCCCACTTACAGGTGGGAATTCATAAAAATGTAGGCTCTATGTAGTTTCAGTAGCAGGTCTGTGTAAATCTGAATGTACAGGTTAGTGACTATAGGCAAGGTCAGATGTCCTCATTGAGTGACAAGGGAAGGACCAATGGGAAGCCCCCAAAAATATGGAAGGAGGGATCAGGAAGATTAATTGGCTAGCCATGCTTCCTGCTGTTGCCCTGGGGATGGAAACAGCTTGGAGCTGGTTGTCTGTTGTCTGGGAAAAAGGCTCCATGTGCTGGTTTCATTCCATTTGATTTGTTTGTATTTATCTGCCAAGTGTGCAGTGGCTTGCTTTGTCTTTACTACCTGTGCTTGAAGTGTGTGTTCTCTTGATCTTTGTATTTTTGCTTGCAGCACATGGGCACTTTAAAAGTGAGTTTTAATGGCAGATGCCAGGGTTACTATCAGATTTAGGGCAGTTTTCATTTGGAATCTACACCAGGTTTTTTAATGGTTAAAAGCACTGCTGGTGTTGGGTCTAGTTACAGACCCCATAAGAAAAGCAGCTAAAGTCTTGTACACAGAGGCTGAGTTATAGCCATTCTTATAGGGTAGGACAAGAATGTGGTAAAAAAGTTTTAATATAAATTGTTAGAGCACGTTTATAAAATAGCAAAAAATAACTAAAAAAACAAAAATTTCCTCTCTAGAAGTAGAAAATATTTCTTATCAAGTCTCACCATAAATAATAATGACAATAATAAAAATATTATATTTTTCTTTTACATTCTCCAAGCATAAATTTCTAGCATATACACCCCACAAAAACTTTACCTATTTTTTAAGTATATATATTCACAAAAACAATCAAAAAAAAATCCGTAAAAGTGATTTTCTAATGGGAGAGGACTGAACTTAAAAACATATCCCATTAATAATCTTAAGAATTCTTTAAATTTATTTAGAGTCTCTAAAATTGCAATTTTTTATCTTTCAAAAGATAAAATATTCCCAGATATTTGAAAAAGTTTAACATTACAGATTTTTCATCTAATTCACTTACTTTCTTACAATTCTGTCCAAAATACTTTGAAATCTTAAGTGCACTTAACTTCTGAAGAGATTCCAAATTCAATAAATTTCTAAAATTTACCCTGAAGACCCAGTATGAGCCAACAATTGTCAGATCTAAGGATTAAACACTCAAGGTGACTCCAAGAGAACTGGGCTGCATGAAATAACCACACAGAGCCAGAGAAATACATTTTTCTTTGTGTCCTGTTTTAGCTCCTCTGACCTATGTGGGTCCAAAGATAGAGAGAGAGGAGTATGTGCTGAATCCTTTTATTGGGAAGAGCCATTCAAATGAGGGAAGGGGTAGGTTACAAAGGAATAGGTGATGCCCTTGGTTATGACTACACCTGAATACCAGTCTTGCTATCAGAGCTAGGAGAATGCCCAAGTCAACAAGAAATGTACTGACAAGTCAGCCTTTTGCTTCAGTAATGAAAGGCGTGGTCATTCAGAGAACTTTCTCACAGTAGAATGCTTGTGTCACCTGTGTGGGAAACTGGGTTTGATCCTCAGCACCACAAAAACATAAATAAACAAAATAAAAGTATTGTGCATTTACAGATAAAAAATATTTACTTTTTTCTTCTAGATACCTGATAAGGCTTGATGGGTATTCAGCAGGATAATTCGTGCAAGTAAGAATGCTGGAACACATTCAGTACAGCTGTGTCTGATAATATAAACAGAGCTTTTGATGAAAAGAATAATTGATATTTGGCATTGGGGCATCCCCACATATTTTTCTCCATTTTTTAAATAACATAACCCTTCCACCTGCGGGTGATCAATTTCTGGACTTTAGTACTAACTGACACTATCAAAAAGAAGCATGGACCAGGGCCAGTGAATCAATTCTGGCCAGCTCAGTTCCTCTGTATTCTCCCTAAGGTGGACACAACCACAACTAGTTATGAGCTTCCCCTACATTAGTTAGCCAAAGTTAACATAAAGATGTTTCCTTTAACAGAGACTAAAGTGAGAAGGAGAGAGCACTCTTGGACTGAAATCCAAGGTTCTCACATTACCTGCTCTTGGCTAAGCTACAATCTATAGAAGCTACAGAACAGAAATTACCTCCAAGAAAATCAATGACATATGTAGATTTTGTGATGGATTTGTGTACAATAAAGAGGACAAATCTGAGAATTCAAGCCTTACTTGAATGACAGAAGTGAAGAAATGGACTAAAATGGGAGAGTAACTGAGGACACACAGTTATTGACGAAGGTTACAATCACCTCAATGCAGAGAAACCTGGCTCCCTCACACGCAGGAAGACTTTACCCTGTCTTCATGCCCAAGTATCAAAATCCCATTGGTCATAAATTTCTTCCTTTCTTCTTAGTTTTTTTTTTTCTCTGTCTTGTCTCCTATCTATTAACTCCCTTCATTTCATTCTAGAAGTAGTTGTCCCAATTCAGTCTCCATGTTTGTTTGTTTGTTTGTTTTGCCAACCAAAACATTTGGAATTTAAACCTCACTGTGAGGTATATAATGGGTGTCTTACACTAAGTTGTTTTCAGGAGATACATGAGATGTCATCAATTAGTTTGTTATAATTAGTACCCACATAAAAACCTGGGGTCACTTACCTTGGAAAAAGAGAAGTACAATCAAAATTTTTATCCAGATGGTGCTTGTTTATAATTGAGAATGAAAAAAAGGAGTTTTCTTTTTTCCATTGGGGACTCCCTCTCTGTCTACAGTAAGACAGGTACTCTTAAACTTCAACTGTAACACCAAGATTACCAGTTTACAGAAATGAGCTAAAGCTATTGGTCCCATATAACCTCATCCTGGAAGCCTCAGCTCCAAATCTGGGCAGAGAGGAAGCAGAGAAGGCTCCTGGGTAGGTGTTGGAGGAAGGCATTTTCAAGTTTATTGCTACATCATATCCAGGACACAGGTATTTATTCCCAACATGCAACAAAATGTATTTGAATTAAAACTTATTCAAAGTTTTATAATATTACTTTTGCTATTATATGATTTATAATATGAACATATTATCTTACACAATTAAATTATTTTACAGAATTGTTTCATCCTAACGACTCACAAGCGATAGTAATTCAAATGGTCAGTATATCTAGACTTACATAATTGTCTAGAACTTGAGAAGTTCAGGGCTGTGGTTGTAGCTCAGTGGCAGAGTGCTTGCCTAGCAACTGTGAGCCACAGGGTTTTATCCTCAGCACCACATTAAAAAATAAACAAAATAAAGGTATGCTGTCCATCAAAAAATGTTCAAAGTACTTATTCATATTGAAATAATAAATTCAATAAGAAAACGTATAAGGGCAAATTTAGAAAATGTTTTTATTTTAAAAACTGAATTGTACAGAAATTCTTTGTAGAAAAATAGTGTGGTCCATATGAAGTGTGTTGTGTATAGAAAAGAAAATTACATACATCCACTAAAGATTCAGGGAACTAGCAGCACATTGTACCATCAAATCAAGACAAAATCCAGTATGTACTATGTTTTAGCAAATAAAATACTTCTGTTATTTTGTTTTGAAGTGCTGATATTTGACCTCAGGCTTTATATATGCTGGGCAAGTATTCTACCAATAGGTTACACTCCTTTCCCCTGAAAAATATAGTTTTATTGGAATACCATCATAAATTAAGTTAGTATATATTGCAGATTTTAGGCTGTGACCACAGCAAAATTCTGGTCCACAAAGCTGAAAGTCTTCATGATGTGGTCCTCTGAAGAAATACTTTGGAAAATCCATTGATATACTTTTAATACCACCAAGTACATTGACAGGTTTTTGGAACATGGATTCCTATGTGCAATCTCCCAGCAGTATTCTGGTTAATTTGAGGATCAAATGTTTGAGCATTTATCTATTGGTAATAAAAATAAAAATCTAATTATGAGTAAAATTGAGGTAACCAGGTAGAATGTGAGTGTGGCAGGCAGCTTCTTTCATTAGAACAAAATAAACTTAAGATGTGTTATCACACTAAGTGTTTTAAATATGCTTTATATTTGAAATAGTACATACTCTATAAATTTCTCTTCATTTAAAAATTGATTGCATACTACATTATTTTACAGATATAAAAACAGAATTCTTAAAGAGTATTTGGACTATTTTTAATTCACAAGAAAATTCTATAATATGTATATGTAAAATATCAGTATAAATATGTATATGTAATATATCAGTATAAATAATTTTATATATGAATATATACATGCAAAATATGATGTATACAAAAGATTCTTCGTGCATGTTTTCTATATAAAATATGCACATTTGGGACTGGGGTCGTGGCTCAGTGGAAGAGTACTTACCTAGCATGTGTGAAGCACTGGGTTTGAATCTCAGTACTATACATCAATAAAGAAAACAAAGGGCCATTGGCAACTAAAAAAGTATTAAAAAGAAAAAAAATATACACATTTTTGTTATATATATGATAATTTTTCTTACGATATAAACCTCAAATGCAATAATGACAACCATCACAAATACTGGACAGACATTTCTCCTGTAACAGAGAACAGAGCTTCTAGGATACATGGCTAATTAAAGGTCTGGAACAAGAAAGTAAATGATGTGCTTGAAACATCTTGTTTTGTGAGAAAGTGAAAAGTATTCCAGGATGAATCAGAACATATCAAAAAGATGTGTAATTGGCTTTAAATGGCAGCTGCTGTTTACATTGGGGCATGTGAGTAATAAAATGATAAACTTCATCTTTTTGCCCACTTATGGTTGGTTTTGCTATATTTGTTTTTGTAGAATCAATAAAAAAGTCATTTCGCCAGAACAGTAATAATTTGACACAAGGAGAAATCATCTATAATATATTAATTCCAGTGAGTGAAAATTTAAGGACCAACTAGATATTTATAAAGTCACAAAGTATCACCACCCCAAATATTTATGAAATCCAAAGGGTAAATAAGGACAAGGATTATCATGGACCAAGCTGGCAGACACTTCTTAACCAAATAATTATCCAACACTAACCTATGATGGAACAAAGTGACACTACATACTGTCAGTTTCTTGTGCTTGTGTTATTCAAGCTCCAGATATTTGCTTACTCATAAGTAGAGGCTAAATCTAGATTCTAGAAATTGTCCACCATCACCAGAGGATGACCATAGTGTGTGACCATGTTTGTCAGTGCTGCCAGAATATGCTCTAGTGTAAGAACTAGGCATCATATGCATGATGGTCTTTCTCTAATGGCATAACCTAAATCCACTCATGAGAACACATCATGTGATTCTAAACTGAAAGAAAATTTACAAAACCATTACTGATATACACCATTCAAAATCATAGATATCATAAATAGCCCAGAAAAACTCAGGAATTGTCCCAGATTAAAAGGGAGACAAAAAAAAAAAAAAACAAGACCACTGGACACAGTGAATAATTGATATTAAAATTTCCCAAAATTGGATTTATTTTGATTCAAAAACAATTGTTGAAATAACGGGCAAATTTTGAATAAGGTTTGTAGAGTAGATATTCATAATTTAATTTTTTTATTATGTGACTTTTTTTTGAAATGGAGAAAAAGAGATAAAACAAGTTAACAAAATAATAACATTTGAGAAATATATCCTAAGGATTCTTTGCACTACTATTGAAAAATCTTCTATAAATCTGAAACTGTCAAAAGAGAATATTTCTGAAAGAAAAATATTTCTTAAAAATATTAACAAGTAACAGCATACTCAATTAAATAAACCATGGATCTGTATAGGTATAATTAAATAAAAAATTCAGAGGTGGATGACTACAAAGATATTTACAGTCTCAAACTTTCTCCCTACAAAAAAATTAATTGCAAAGTAAAATACTGTGAATACCACCTTAATAGTCAATATTAACATCAGCAGTAATGAGGATATTATAAGTCACATAATGTGACTCAAAGAGAAAATCAGGGAATTGATTCTGTGATACTCTTGCCAAAAAACATGTAATCTAGTTCCAATCATAAAGAAACCAGAAAATCCATCTTAAGCACATTCTACCTGCTTTCTCCCTGAAAAGATTCAAGGTCATGAAGGTAAAGAAGAGACTGAGGAATATTTGAATCTGAAAGCATCAATAAAATACAATGCTTTATTTAATTTCATGGATCTGAATGAAATATTTTCCTATAAAGAAAAATATGAGGCTACTAGCAAAAAATGAGAATAATTTGAGCATTAAGTGGTTGAAGGCACTATGATACAATGTATTAGTATTGATTTGAGATAAAGCAATTGCTTAAAGTTTTTCTTGCCTTTTCTCTTCATACAATCTTGAAAAATAATAGTAAAGTTTCAGGTTCTAATATAAAGTACTTTTGTATACTGAAGCATTTTAAAGTGAATTGCTGACATATGCCATCATTCATGATACATTTAGTTTTTACTATAAGTCAGAACATATATAAGAATATAGCCTTTAAAATAAAACTGATATGATTAACAAATATTCTGTTACTTTTTCAAATATTTTGATATTTGAAAAACTCATTCATGATGAATGAAGGTTGTATTTTAGTTATGTAGCCTGTTCTGACCTGTAGAAAATACTAAAACTATCATGAATGACAGTGTATGTCAGCAATTCACTTTAAAATTTTTCAGTGAAATAAAGTACCTTATATTAGAACTTGAAACTTCACTTTTATTTTCCAAGCTTGTATAAACAAAGAGAAAAGGCAAAAATAAAACCCAAAAAACAAAACAAAAAAACAAAAAAACAACCTATTAAGCAAATTCTGTTTTCTATTAGAAAGAAGTCTTAAGGCAATGCTTCAAATTAAAATTATAAAAATTTAAATGTTGTATGTTTGATGGAAGTATAAAAATTAAAATACATTAACCCATTAGTCAATATAATAACTTGCATACCAAAAAATGTTGCCTAAATCTCTGGGTCCATATTCAGGGATACATTTTTATAATACAAATAATTCATCATTAATGTGATATTTAGATTCACCAAATTAGTGTTGACCATTTGCTTGTTGAATGAAGTTTAAATGTTAGCATTATATGGTTTAAAAACATCTCAATAAGAACTGGTTTGCACTTGCACTTCAAATTTTCTTAAAGATGTAAATGAATCTTTATATTTTGAGATTTTCATCATATATATGATACACACTTCCATTTCAATAAAGTTTTTATATCATACATTTCAGCAAACAATACAAATATTATAACAATAGTCTGAAAAAAACACAATATTATTTTTCATATGATTTTTCTTAATATCTCTGTATATCTTTAAGGTTTTTTCAAAAGTCGACCTTGTCTTGGCTTATTAGTAATTGTTCAGGCAGAAGCTCACATAGTCATGATTCAAATTCTGTAGCAAGTGGAGAGAAAAAAATATAGTTTGTTTCAAAGATTTTGTAAGCATGAATGAGTAAAAAAGTTGAGAACTTTTCATTGCTCATAAGAATGCAAAATAGATATAAATGTCTACAATTCAAAATTACTATAAAATGCAATGTGCCTATATTTTCATACACAGTTATCATTATGACTGTTTCAGAGCTTTTGATATTCCACCCCTTATGCTTAAATTTGACAACCATGAACTAGGGTATTCTGGCAAGCACTGGAATGACAACATGAAGATGATAATGGACACCCATCAACAGCCATATTTCAGAGCTTGAAAAGCAGGCAAACAGACAATTTCAATACAGATTCATTGGCATTATGACAGGGATAAAAGAGGATACTACTGGAAAACTTCTAAGGCACATCTTTCACAAATTTCTTTCAGTGTTTGAGGTCCTCCGTGAAGAAGATATGTAGAAATTGTGATGGAGAAAGAAGAGGTGCATGAAGACAGTGAGATAAGAAAAACACTTGTGGAATCACCTTGGGTTCAATGTCACTAGAATCTAGAGCAAAGTGAAAGTGAAGCAAGTGAGGGGAGAGAAAGGTGAATAACCTTAAAACAACCCAGCTGATTTGGTGTTTCAACTTTTTCCTAAAAAAAATTATACTTTTCTTGAGGGCAAAATGTAAACTAATGACAGAGTCATTTAAATGCTTGACTGTTACTAGGTCAGTCTAGGCTTTTGGCCATAAACCACAGAAAATGGGTGATGCTGTTTTTTTTTTTTTTTCCACAGAAGTCTTCCAGCATACAGGCTGAGAGTTTTATAGTGGGGCAGAAGCCATAAAAGAGGCAGTTTCAAACTTAAGATTTTTTATAAGTAGACTTGGAAGAAATTTACAGCTCTTTAATTGTAATTGATTTCTTCTCAGTAGTTATGACGAAAATTTTTGAAGCATTGGGCTCATTATTGTTGTGAACTTGATGAGAAATGTGTGAAAATACAACTAACTTTTTGTACATGGTCATCCAATTTCACGACTCTCAACACTTCAAATCTGATTCTCTCATTTTTTTCTGAAAGATATTTATGTAAGCTAAGAACCTGAAATACATATATGTATGTATGTTATTAAATTACATTGTAATTTATGTATTAAAACCTATTTCTTTGTGTCAAAATTATTTAACTGCACCATTGTTTTTAAATCTTAGATTTGTTCCCCTGTGATATTTTTAGGTCAAAATTCCAAATAAAAGATTAAGTTTGAGGCAAATTTAAATTAAACATGCACAGCTTTACTGTTTTTTAAGAAGATCATTAAAAGTTCATGGAAGCAGGGCGTGCTGTTGCACACCTGAAATCCTAGTGGCACAAGAGGCTGATACAGGAGGATCTGGAGTTCAAGCCAGCATTAGGAGCTGTGAGGCTCTAAGTAACTCAGAGAGACTCTGTCTCTAAATAAAATACAAAATAAGTCTGGGCATGTGGCTTAGAGGTTGAGTGTCCCGTAATTCCTGGTTAAAAAAAAAAAAACAAACATGGAAACTGTAAACCAAATGCCATAAAATGGGTATTCTAACAATAATAACACACAATGAAAGCAAGAGGCTATATATTATTGTTTTCATTTTCAAACAGATATTTCATTGTTGTAATATTTGTCCTGATTAAAAAAATGATTAGATAATATAGAAGTATCTTCAAATAGGTTCAACATAATTGAATGTTGTTTTTCTTGTCATATCTTAAAAAATATAGCCTATCATTGTTGGAATAAGATTTGAAATTCCCAAATGAAGTCGTAATATGGAGTAAATCACATAGATATACTGAAACTGCAACCCTAACCCTAACCCTAACCTTTACCCCAAACCAACCCAGGGAGTTAGGGAAAGCACTCAATGTGGAATAGTGAAACGAATCTGATCAAATTTTTATCTGTATGCATATAAACGTACAACACTGAATTTCATCTTCATGTATACTCATAATCCACTAAAAAATACAAATAACTATAAGATCAGAAGAAGAAAGAGATAGATAAAGAAGAAGAAAGATAAAACAAAGAGAAAGCAGGGGAGATAATGTGGAAGAACTGGTAACTAAATTAGAACACTTTTTATTTCATTCTTTTTCAATTATGTTGAAATTAACCTCAACATTATGTATATCTAAGTGCACTATATTTTTTATCAAATAAAAAAATAATTTACAAGTTGCCATAATAGTTAGTGGAGGGATTGTGGTGAAGTGGTAGGGTACTTGCCTACACATGTGAGGAACTGGATTCAATTCTAGCACCACATAAAATAAGTGATGATTCTAGGATCTGGTGGTGATTCTAGGATCTGGTAAGATAAATTTAAAAATAAGCCTTAACATATGAAGGAGGAAGAGAATGAAGCATAGAAGGAGACTCACCCAAGGTGTCCCACATGTGGGACATAAGAACTAAAGTAAAAGATCCTGAAAGAGTGAAAGCTGAGCAATAAAAAAAAAACCTTTACAGTAAATTATAAGTGTAAGCAATAAATGAATATCTATTTACTGATAAAACATAAATTACTTCATTGATAAAAAGTGATGGGAACAGACAAATCTTTCATATAGAAGAGTTCAAAACAATGAAGGAGAATAGCATCCCCTCCTGCATGTGGAGGTTAGTATCCTTGTCATTTTATGGGTGGGCAGATTCAGTGACTTGATTGCAATAAATAGTGAATGAATAAGGCAAAAGTATTACATTACCAAAGGATGAACCTGATACAAACTACCTTGAAAATAAATGGACTGTAGTACTTTAAATATTTCAGTGACCATCAGATAACCTCATCATGCTCTGACAACAAGGCATTTGAGATACATACTATTCCTTCCAAAATTATTTAATCAGTTCTTTTTATAGGTGACTAACAATGACCATTTTCACAAACAGGAAACAAACCATAAGGATACTCTTTCCCTCAGTGTTGAGTGAATACCTTTCAGTGATCAAATAGAATATTAGTTTCAATTTGTTTTTAATTAACACAGTGATCATATCTAATCATCTGTCTTCTATCTTCATCCCTTGCCCTGCCCCAGCACCCTTCCTACTCTCCATAAATTACTATTATGCTCCTTTATTACTTCTAAAAAATCAACTCTAGTGTGTACATGGCAAATATAGTAATAGAAAAGAAGATTTCTGCAGCCACAGAAAAACATTTGCAGAAATGAACTCTCCCCACATCTCAGAGATCATAAATGTTAACACCTGGCTGTCTCCCTTTATCTCATTGTATACAATCATAAAAACAATCTCCAGCTATTGCCTTCACTATGCTGACCTTAATTTTTCCATAAATCTTCCATTTGGCTTCTGTTCCCACCACCTGAGGACAGGGGTTCCACTGAGATCATCAGAAAGCACTATGGCACCAAATATCAAGGTCTCTCCTTTGCCACCCTGTAGTTGACTTTTTGTGGTGTTTAGAACAGGAAGTTCTGCCTTTTTAAAAAAAATCATCTCTTCCAGAAATCATGTCATTATATTTCCTTGGTTTTCTGTCTCCTTAACTGGGTGCCCTCATTCTCTGTCTCCTTCATATAATTTCCTTCTCCATTGCTAAATATAGGTGTGTCTCCATCTCAGAAAAATGCTCCCTGCACTTCTATATCTTCAACCACACCCAGTATCATTCTGTGTCTCATTGCAATATTTTCCACATTACCTGCCTTTCAAATATTAATTATCTTCCCAGTTCTCTCCACTCACCTTCAGACATGTTCATGTGGATATCAAGGAGAAATCACAAACATCAACACAGAAGTGTTCTTCAAGACTAGCAGCCTTTTCCCTGCCTCATGTGTTTTTTCTGCTCCATACAGGATTGGGTATCAACAACTATCCTAGTGTTCTCAAGTGAAAAATTCAGCAATTTTCCTTGATCTTTTCACCATTACACTTACACCAATCCATTCCCAAACCTGCTTATCCTAAAGACAATATTATAAACATATATGTGTGAAAGAGAGACACAGAGAGATACACGTATTCAAAATAATTGTTTTATAAGTATATAATTATATGTACATTAAATGTCTATAAAATATATGATTTTAAATAAATAAATCAGGTTAAAGCACTTTTATTTCTGTTACCAAGTCATGCCATCATGTTATATAATACATATTCTATTGATAATCATATCATGGGGACAAGTTCTGCTAAATAGCCACAAATCTTCCTCATATTGAGGGACTTAAAAGATGCTTTTGCCAAAAAAGCACTGAATTTTTACTTAGGCCTACAGATGCCCCATGGACAACTACAAGTGAGATAACACTTGGCATCTCTGAGATATATTTATTCTATTTAATGGCTTATAATTATTGCAGCATAGAAAAGAGAAAGAAATACCTGCAATATTCGTAAGGACTCCTGAAGCATCCCAGGAACAACAGATGTAGAAAGAGGCCATGACTGAATTGAAACCCTTATCTCACTTCTGAATAAATTTAGAAAAAAAAATATATATATATATGTTTATACACACACACACACACACACACACACACACACATACACTGGATAGTTAGTGTAATACACCCTTTCATAGATGTAGCATTAATTTCATACATACAATTAATGAATATTTCTATGGAAAAAAAATTTAAAAGCTGCTTGTAAAACAAATACTGAAGGGCTTTCTAAAATGTTTCTTAACCATGCCAGCCAATACGTAGGCAGATATTCTGGTGGACGCTAGAAAAAAGTCAAAAGTACAGTTCTGGCGCCATCTAGTGTCTAATTAGGAGTTAGCACTTCTAACAATGGGAAAGTACCCACATTAAGCTGAGCAGTAAGTACAAGTAGGGATGAGACAAGAATTCTTGAAACCTCAGAGAGAGGTGGGGAGATGCAACTGGAGAAGCCAGAAAAGGAGGGATTCTTAAAAAAGGCCTTTATCTCACAGGTAGCAAAGGATTAGGGCAGCTAAGTGACATGGTGAGGGGTGTGTTTTAGAATAATTGAGAAGCTAAAACATTGCCATGGATGGTAACATTAGATAAGATGCCTAAAGGGGTTCAGTACTCCATGTACCTTTAGTGCCTGAATTCTTGCTCCAGACCAGGGGAATGGTAGCCCCCACGAGAATGAGAGCAGAGATTCCTTGGTGTTTTGTACATGTCTCTGTCCTCTTTGCCTAGAACAGAGCCTGGTACTATAGTTTTATTATAAAATTCAAGGGGTTATGTTTCCATATATAAAACTAAATGAAGGCTGTGGTTTTTCATAGATGTAGAGTGTTGCCCTATTACCCATGAGACATTGGGTTCAAGACTCACCATCACATAAAAATAAAATAAATGTATTGTGTCCACCTACAACTAAAAATAAATGTTTAAAAGAAAAAAAACCTAAATGATAATACTGTCAAAATAGATCCCCTGCCCCATGCATGCCAAACTGCCTTTCAGGGAATCATGAAGCTGGATCATCCTTAGAGACAGGCATCACATTATGTTCTACTTAACAGATTTAGAAAGTTTCCCAAAGTCGCCCCTGAAAAGGGGTAAGGACTCCTCCCCATCTATGTCTTTTTCACTGCCTAGGTGCTAGAAAACACTTCCTAGCATGAGTGAGTGAGTGAAGTGGGCCGTGCTATCCAAACTAGACTGCAGTAAATTATGGCTGCATCACAGGGTTACCCTCTCTGGACCTCCAAGTCTCAGTATGTACACAGCAGGCACCAAGAGAAGTCTCTCTGAACATGCCAGAAAAATTTTGTTCCCTAAAAACAAAGTGTCTCACGAGATATCCCCAGGACCTCTTCCAGAAACCCCATGGAACCCAATTAACCTGAAAATATGGAAAGAGCACAGCATCCCATGGGAGGGAGAAACAAGAATGGCTGTGCTGTGACATCTTCAGCCTCCTTCCATTGCCTCAGTGTGTAAGAGGGGAAAGTGAGATCCCCAGTGGAGCAGACCCTGAGGTCACATTTCTATCTCAGAGCCCAAAGATCCTATTTCCCCACTGGGTCCACAGTGTCTCCTGACAGAATTTTCAGATGCCTCACTTGACTCCATTTGCCTCCTGTTGACACGCCCATCATGCCCTCTACTCCTGCACCACTCCGCCTCCTGGTTCCTAGGCTGTGCTTACCTAAGGATTCCTGGATGGGGTGCTTCCTCCCACATGCTTCCCCTGTCTCCTCCCCACCCACTGATCTTATGTCTTGGGCTCCACTCACTCAGCCTGACTCTGCCTCACCAGCTCTGCCCAACATTCAAGCCCCATTAGGTCCTCTCCACTTTCATTCAATGGGTTCCATCCAATATCTTCCCTTTTACCTTCTCTCTTATGCAGAGCCATGTCCACTCCATCCACTTGATCCTCTGCATTCTGTCCACATGGCTCATCCTCCACTGACATATTTAACACTCGGGGATTGCAGGTCTTTCCCTCTAGCTCTGGAACATTTGCAGTCTGGCTTGGCCCAATTCCACCAACATCCACTAACATACCAAATGGCTCTGCTCTTCTTCATTAGCCATGCTTTCCCATCAAGTTCACTCCTACGCCAGTCTCCCTGTGTCACCTAGCTGCTCCACTGCTCCTTGAAAACTTTACCTGAAAAGAAAAAAAGGCATCTCTCAGAGATGCCCATGGTTGTTACATCACTGAGTCAAAGGGACAATTACCTTTGGGCTCTGGTCACGGTTGCACCCCACATCTTTAATGTTAGACCTTGAACAACTCTGCTAACTTAAGTCAGAGTATCTCCATTTACAAAATTTTCTGATGATAATACTTTATTTGCATAAAGGTGAGCATGTTCTCAGCACTATGTGTGTATTATGGATGCAGAAGAGGTACTGGCAAGCAACTATCAAGGTCCATGCCCTATATGTAAAAGAGCCCAGCCAGAATTTAAAAAGCATGTTTGCAAAGAACATGGCCTTCTGCTTTTTTTTTAATCTATGTGGCCTTCAGCACCTTTTTTTACCCTTTCAGCAAAGGATGGGCACAGCTACTTGGCAAAAAAGAGTCATTGTGATCTCTTCTCCAGCCAGCCTGGGGCATCGCAGAATGAGGGAGCATATGTGCCTGATCATGGCCATCTTTCTCAAGGTTCAGTCTCAGAAGAAAAGCCTCTTTATAATGACTTATGTATAACTATAGTTTATTCTGACAGCCTGACTCAATGCTGTAGAGATACAGCAGCAGTTGGGGACTTGGGTTTCAAGCTGCAGAAACTGAACTGGGTGCTTTTGAAAAAATGCTCTAGATGACACTGGAGAGGTCAAGGGAACCTGATGGCAAAATTCAATAAAACCAGTGCCGCAGTCTGGCTGGGCACAAAATAACCGAGCCACCACAAAAACCTTGTAGATTCAAACAAATATTCCCGAACTCTCACTGACACTCTACACACACTACCTGGGAAATACTGCCTCTACCCGGCTCTGCACACCAATTCTCTCATAACCCCATGAGAACTCAATGGGAACTCCAAAGGAGTGGGCCCCTGAGGCAAGAGAATACACCCTAATCCCAGCAGGATCCGCCCTAATCTTGGAGCCGCCCTATTCCCAGCAGGATCCACCCTAAGCCTGGAGCCGCCCTATTCCCAGCAGGATCCACCCTAAACCCGAAGTCACCCTAATCCCTGAGCAGGGTCACCTTTCAACCCAAAATGCCATGTGTCATTCCTACTTGGCTATGGCTCTCAGCATCTCCCCCCTTCTGATTAATTAAACAACAAGCAATGTGGCTTAGGGACTGTGCCTGTTAGGATGTCCAATTCAACATATGGTTCTTACCCATCATCGGATGAGCTGACCTCTAGGCGTCAGCCTCCTGTCTTAGGTTGGTACCACTGCAATTGTAGTTAATGCTATAGTATCTCTTGAAGATGCTGGTAGAATTTCCCCCTTCTTCTACTGTTTTTTCTTTGTTTTCCACTATACAAAGTCTAATCTGGGACAGAAAAGATCCATTCTTTATAGGACATATTAGGGCACATACAGGATTGCCTGGAGCCCTTAGTTTGGGCAATGATTTAGCAGATAAAACTACACATGACATACATATTTTCTCTACACTAGAAGAAGCTATGAATTTTCATAAAAGATTCCATGTTAATGCTAATACTTTACAAAAGCATTTAAAAATAACTAAGGAACAAGCCAGACATATCATAAAACAATGTCAAAATTGTGTGACCTTTTTACCACAAGTTAATCTTGGAGTCAATCCTAGAGGACTGATACCTAACCATATTTGGCAGATGGACATCACACACTTGCCAGAATTTGGAAAATTAAAATATTTACATGTTACAGTTGATACCTCTTCCAGATTTTGATGGGCTCCCTTCATGCCGGAGAAAAAACTAAAGATGTTATAGCTCATTGCTTACAAAATTTTGCCACTGTGGGCGTTCCTAAACAGTTAAAACCCGACAATGGTCCTGGTTATACTTCTACCTCTTATAAACAATTTTGCTCATCATTTGGTATTACTCATATAACAGGAATCCCATACAATCCACAGAGACAAGGCATAGTTGAAAGAGCTCATCAAACTATGAAAACGTACTTATTAAAGCAAAAAGAGGGAATTGGAAGGGGGTATATATCCCCAAAAAATAAACTTTAAAAAATGCTTTTTACTCTAAACTTATTAAATTTGGATTCATCAGGACTTAGTGCTGCGGAAAGGCATATGTATCCAAAAAATGTTCATAAGCCTAAAGTTCTTTGGAAAGATATTCTAACAGGACAATGGAAAGGTCCTGACCCAGTGATTGTCTGGAGTAGGGGCTTCGTTTGTGTGTTTCCACAGGGAGAACAGCAGCTGATTTGGATTCCAGAAAGACTAACTAAAACGATTTCTACAGATCGAAAAGAAGATGATTTGACTCAAATCCATAACAGCTGATATCCAGAACTCCAGCTTGGCCATTCTTACATCTGCGACAGTGATTAACCAGGATGCTTTTTTTCAATATCTATTTTATTATTGCATTTTTCCACATCATAAGGTTCTATTTTTATTTTTGAGCTCATACAAACCTAGGTTAATGTTTTTCTGATCAGTTTTATTTTTTGAGTGTGGAGTTTTTAAACATTGCAATGGAGATTTCACCTAGGTAAAGCTACAAGGCCTTTATTATTGTCTTATGTGTTGTACTCTTGTGTTTTGTGTTGTATGTCTGTGTGTGCGTATGTCCATATTTCATATATGAGGAGCGCTCATGAAAAAATGGATCCGAATTATTTAATTTTTATTCACGTGATTTAAATGGCTTAATTTAAATTAGGTAAACAGCTGTTAAGGATTGTTTTTAAAGGTGGTTAACAGATCTGTTTGTTTACTAATTTAAATCAGGTAAACAGCTGTTAAGGATTGTTTTTAAAGGAAGTTAACAGATCTGTTTGTTTACTTTCACCTTTCCTTTTCATTATATTTAATAATTCTTTTCAGGATAATGACTTTTTAACAACATTGCCAGAATTTCTGTCTTTATCCCAGTGCCAGTGAAGACAAAGATAAAACCAAACTACAGCTTCTATGATAGCTATCACAGTAAACTGTATAAACTGATGCATCAATGAATATAACTCAACAAGTAATGCTCAATCAAGGAGTCAACTTACTTTGGGAGGAAACGGACTTTGGGAGGAGACGGACATATTGATAGATTCCTCCACTTTGAACTGCTTGCAGAACTTGCCTGGGCTATGTAACTATCGTTTGGTGCAGCGAATTGTGGTAACGCTGGCATATCTTTGCTGATGGTGTCACCAGTGATGCAATTTTTATTTCCTTGCCAGCACACCCCATGTTAATTGTGGTATTGCTGGCATATCTTTGCTGATGGTTTCACCAGTGATGCAATTTTTCCAAAGGAGCCGTCAATTGGCTTGGTGTCATGGCATTTCTGTATCCTCCTCCCTTCTGCTAGTAATGGTCTAAAATTTGGGGGCCAATGGCTATATGGTGGACTGGTAGTCAGTGACGGGTATGATCCAATTGCAGTTGTATCAACCTAAGACAGGAGGCCGATGCCTAAAGTTCAGTTTTCCAATGACGGGTAAGAACCGTATGTTGAATTGGACAACCTACCAGGCATGGTCCTTAAGCCACATTAACCTCACTCCCCCACTGGCACCAAGGCCAAATTTGGGGGCCAACAGAGGTGAGGCAAAGAACCTCACCTCCCTACTGGTGCATAGACCTATCCACAAGTATGGCTGTATGCTGGACTGGTAGTCAGTGACAGGTATGATCCAGTTGCAGTGGTATCAACCTAAGACAGGAGGCTGACGCCTAAAGGTCAGTTTTCCGATGACGGGTAAGAACTATATGTTGAACTGGACAACCTACCAGGCATGGTCCTTAAGCCACATTACTTGTTGTTTAATTAATCAGAAGGGGGGAGATGCTGGGAGCCATTAGCCAAGTAGGTATGACAATTTCCTTGCCAGTGTACACCATGTTGCTTAGTGGAAGGACTCCTGTAAGGTGACCTTGCTCAAGGACCAGGGCGGATCCGTGTTTAGGGCGTTCCCGGTTTAGGACAACCTGGGTTTAGGGCATTCCCGGTTTAGGAAGGTTATTCCTGCTGGGAATAGGGTGTATCCTGCTGCCTGAGTTCCCCTTGAGTTCTCACGGGATTCAGACAGTATTTTTGGGAGACAGTGGAGGTGTGGATTTGGGCAGAGAACGTGGATTTCCCCAGAATGTGTTTGTAGATGGCTGGTGTGATATCGGGAATAAAGAATTGCTGTTTGAATCTACAAAGCTGTGAGTGGCTCGTGATTTGTGCCCACCCAGACTGCGGCAAACCAGGAGCTGGGTTTTGCCAAGTGATCCCAGTGCCCAAAACCCCTTTATAGTCTTTCCTGGCTGGAAGCCTTTCTGCTCTTGCTTTGTTGCTGTTCAGAGAAAGGGTCTGGTTGGCTGGGTATAGGTATTGGCTGTGAGTACTAATTCGTCACATTAAACTAGGTATTGAAGGATGAATTGAAGTATGCTAAAGGACATAGGGAAGAACATTACAGGTAAGAAAACCATTTGTGACCTAACAATGAAATTTGTGTCTTCTCAGAATCACACAACCACACTATGCCAGGTGCTTTTCTAATCATGTCATTCAATGTCCACAAAACTTTCAAAAATAGTGGCATATTTTGGGCAACTGTTTGCATTATTCTACAAAAATGCTAAAGGCTCCTATAAAGAATTCAAAATAAGAATTCAAACTATAGTATACCACAGAATACTGCAAAATGGGTGAAAGGGTGGGAATCTTGCCAAAACCCAGTGCCCCAAACACCAGAATTAACATTAGGTAGTATCATTTCTCAGGCCTTTTTAGTCACATAGATTGGAGGGTGAATAAAAAAGCAAGGGTGGGTAGAAAAAATGAAAAAAAAATTGATTAAAATGGGGTTAAATGTGGGCTGGGTTTGTGGCTCACTGGGAGAGTGCTTGCCCAGTGCACACGAGGTGCTGGGTTATATCATCAACACCACATAAAAATAAATCATAAAATAATGGCGAAAGTTATAAAAAAGTTATTAAATATAAAAATAAACCATTTTCACTTGAATTTAAGGGAAAAAAAGAAAATCAGTAAAAGAGAAGTAATTGATACCATGACATATTTACTTTGTGACCAAAGTGCTTGTTAGATATAAGAATACGCTAATATTGTGATTAACAATGTGTCTCAAAAGTTAAAAAATAACATTAAATAAATCTCAGAAGGAGGCTCAGTGCTATGTGCCCCTAGGTTCAAATCCTTGTACAAAAACAAAGAAAGAAAAAGAAAAAATGTGGTTCCTTTTTCTTATGTTACATATTGGAATTTTAGCATTCATTTTTACCTATTGTGGAGGCTGTGAAAAGTCAGTCTCTCACACATATGTTCATGCCCACACCTGACATTTTGCTGTCAGGCTATTGTTTTATGTCAAGGTCTATACTTTACCTGCCACCTCACTTTAATTGGAATTTTTTTTTAAATCCTAGGTTTCTCTGGAGGCAGTGTTCATCTTCAGTCCTTGGACCCTGGCTTCTTCCTTCTATGTTCATTTAGATTCAAGGCTTTTTTGGAGAAGACCCACTTCAAAATGGAGAACAATAAGGCGTGCTTAAAATCACTTTCCCAATGGTCCATCAGTGCAGGAACTGATATTGGGACCAGTGTTACCCTGTTGTGGAACAGTTTTCAGGAGAGTCATGGGAGCCCTAAGATTTTGGACTTGAGTGTTAGCATCAAAAGAAAAGATACTAACTCTCTGAGAACATTCTGTCCCAAGTGAAAGATCCTGGAGATGACTCAGGCCTAACTCTGCCCCAAGGGCTCAGATTTGGTAAAGTCGAGGTTTTGTGTTGTACTTTCTTTCCATCCCAGAGACCTGAATAATAATTGGTGACAAAGATGGCTGGTTCTCTTGTCTTACATTATTCCTGTACCTGAGGACAATGAACAGAAAGTAAAATAAGGGAGAAAAATCAATGCATCTGTCTGTTGACTACTAGAAAAATATACCCATCAAATACTGAAAAAGATTTCCTTTTACTTGAAAATCAAAAAAGCCCAGTGGTTGGTATTTTGGGTTGCTATGGTTATCCAGCTATGCCATCATGCCCCAGAACACTTTCTGGTTTTCATTCTGCCATCCATTTAATACAGCAATCAGGGGAAAGGGAAGAAGAAAAAACAAAGATCTAAGAGGCCCAGTGGCTTCCACTGATATCTCACTGGCCATGGCCAGCACAGAATCATAGAGACCGCTACCTGCAAAGAATATTGGGGGATACGTTTGTTTTTCACTTTTAGTTTGGGTTTGGTTCTGTTTTTGTTTGTGGGGACTGAATCTAAGATTCCTTAAACACTCAACAACCATCCCCAACCCTTTTTGTAGTTTAGAGAGAGTGTCTCTAAGATTTTTAGGGCCTCACTACATTGCTGAAGCTGTCCTTAGACTTTTGAGCCTCCTGCCTCAGCCTCTATAGTCACTGGGATTATAGGCATGTGCCACCAGGCCTGCCTGGCTTTTTTTTTTTTACATGCTGAAGTTGAATCCTGTGGGAGGCCATCCTTACATGTGATTTGAGTTACCTCCCTGGCTGGGTGAAAGGCACTTAAAAACAGCCTGTGTTCAAAAGCCTTCCCTATGCTTTCCCAGGTCCGAGGGCTTGTCCCTGTAGAGGTATGCCTGGCCACTGACCTGAGGACCCAATTCCCGGCCATGACCTTGGGATGCCACCCACCCTTATCCTTTATTGGATGAAATTTTCCCTTGAATTTTTTGTTCCCCAATAAAAGCTCACTCCCTGGCATGCTTTCCCTCTCTTGCTAGTCTCTTTTATAAACCTCGCCACCGCATTAGGTGGCTGAAGGTGAGAGTAGAAGAAGCTATCTTGGAGCTGTGTTAAAGTAATGAGAGCCTGTTTCTTTAATTTAAAACTCACTATCAATTTCTTATGCACCAAATCTTCTTTCATGACGCTTGCGCTGGTCGCGTGGCAGAGGAACCCAGAGCCAGGCACATGTGAAACACTCGTTTTACTACTGAACTGTACTTTCAGCACTAAACCTGTCATTTTGAATTATTAGAAATCCATTTTATAAAATAAAAGGTCCCAGTAGAATGAATTAGAGATACCTGCACCTGGACCTTAACAGCCAGTTGTGCTTGGGTGACTTAGTGAAGGCCCAGTGCATAGTCACACGGTGGCATGAAAGGACTGGCATCAAGTGAGGAATGGGTCCTCATGGGCTGTTAAAGGAGAAGTGCTGGATAGTTGGCCAGGCTGAGATATTGTTTTTTCATATGTGTTAGGATGGGTATCCCAGGTGCAGAAGGTACACAGGGTGAGTGCATTTGGGTGGTTACCCACTGAGATACATCACCCGTTTTTTTTACATATTTTTTTCTTTGTTGATAGACCTTTATTTTGTTTATTTATATGTGGTTTTGAGAATCAAACACAGTGCCTCACACATGCCATACAATTCAATTGTACTACCACTGAACCACAGGCCCAGCCTCATCCACAGCTCCTCTTATTTATTTATTTATTTATTTATTTGATTTGGCCCTTCTGGGATTGAATTCTTGGATATTCCACCACTGAGCAACAGCACCAGCCTCATTTTGTATTTTATTTAGAGTCTCACTAATTTTATTAGTTCATCACCATTGTTGAGGCTGAGTATGAAATCATGATCCTTCTGCCTCAGTCTCCTGAGCCACTAGGATTACAGGTGTGTGCCACTGTGTCTGGATCCCTTTTTCTTTCTTGTTTTTTTTTTTTTTGTTGTTGTTATTTTGATAAAGGGTTAAATTGTTTCTCAGGACCTCAACAAGTTAATGAGGCTGGCTTTGAACTCTTAATAATCCTGAGAATGATAGGACTGTACCACTGAGCCAACTCTAATACAATTTTTAAAGTTATTTATTCCATGGTAATAAGGATCTATTTAAACTTACAATACAAAAACATACATAAAATATATTCACTTCTTATAAATAAATTTAGAAGAATTAGCATATGCCATTTTTATAAAAATAGATGTCACAAAACTTACTCCCATTGACCAATTGTGACCCATAAAATCTTGAAAACATATAGATATTTGATTTATATATTTTTATTCTTTTTCCAGGTTTATTATTGTAGACAAGTTCAAAACACTGAATGAGTGAATGCAGAGAATTATGCCAATTTCCCAAATTATTAATTGAGGATAATATTTTATTTTTCCTAGTAATGACATTTATTTTCCCACAAATATTGCATGTGGCATCTATGTGTTGAAGCTAAAAAGTTGATGATACAGAAACTGAAAACAGAAATGCTTCCCAGATTTATGATAAGAATGAGAAAGAGACTGATTGTGTGTAAGGAGTGCCAAAAACAGTTAAGACCAGAAAGCAACTCTTAGGTTTTAAAACACAATAAGGTGATTGCATTCTATAATATGTTCTTAAATCAAAATAGCCAGAGATATGCAGGTTTCAAAGAATAATAATTTTAATGAGATGAAAATTACCCTGATCTCATAATTACACACTATATACACATGTTCATTTACAATAATGGCTCTCATATCCAAGTACAAATAATAGATTCCAGTTAAAAATTAAAATAAACAGAAATCAACTCTTTGATATTTTAACCAATATCTACATCACCTCAGATTTTAAAATGGTATCCTATGTTCATAAATGTTTCACTATTTTGGGTTCTCTTACTGTCATGTCTTTTATATCTAAAAGGTCTAAAGAGTCATGGAACGATTTAGCCTCATCCACATGGTTTTCTGATAACTGCTATTTTTTTCAAACCTTGTTTACACTTTCTTATATTATTTTATTTTTTATGTGGTGTTGAGGATTGAACACAGTTTCTCACATGTGCTAGGCAAGCACTCTACCACTGAGCCACAATCTTAGCCCTGATGACTGGTATTTTTTAATATGTGGCTTGAAACAATTTAAAATACATACCTACTATATCAGACACTTGACTTAAAACACAACATGCCTTGTATAGAAAATATTTCATCAGATTAACATCAAATTTTCTGTATCAATTTTATGTGTGAGGGGCTGGGGATGTGGCTCAAGCGGTAGCACCCTCCCCTGGCATGCGTGCGGCCCAGGTTCAATCCTCAGCACCACATACAAACAAAGGTGTTATGTCCACCGAAAACTAAAAACTAAATATTAAAAAAACTCTCTCTCTCTCCTCTCTCTCTCTTAAAAAAAAGAAAGAAAGAAAGAAAAGAAAAGAAAACAGGGAGACCCTGGCTTAAGGGAGCCCTAGAAGTGCCCTGTTGACTGGCTGCCCCTCTTTCTCTCCTGCGCCCCAGGGTCACTGGTTGCAGCCTGATAGGAGCCTGGCAGTGTGGAGGTGTAAGGCAATGCCCCTGGCCCTGCTGCAGCCTCCTCCCAGACTTCCCCAGGCCCCTCCCTGCAGAGGGAGGTGGCCAGGCTCTCTAGTCCTGCCCAGGAAGGGGAGGGAGCTGGTCTCACCTAGGCCCGAGGATTCTACTGCCCAGAATCCCCCAGCCTGGTCAGCAGTGGTCATGGGGGCAGGGGAAGCGGAGGGGACAGTGGTCCTGGGGTGGTCGGAGGCTACAGCAGGACCCCCACCTTGGGAGGTGGGATTATCAAGAAGGGGCCTTGCTGGCATCCCACACTGTGGCGGTTGAGGCCCTCTGAAGCCTCAGGAACCTGACTGAGGTCAGAGACTCAAGAAGGGTCCAGGTAGCTGGGTGTGGACGCCTGTGATCCCAGCAGCTGGGGAGGCTGAGGCAGGAGGATGGTGAGTTCAAAGCCAGCCTCAGCAAAAAAGAGATGCTAAGCAGCTCTGTGAGACCCTGTCTCTAAATAAAATACAAAATAGGGCTGGGGGTGTGGCTCAGTGGCTGAGTGTCCCTGAATGCAATCCCTGGTACCAAATAAAAGGGGGGGGGGCGCGTCCAGGAAGCTGGGTGCCCCTCCTGGACCTCCAGGAACCTGTGGAGGAAGCCCCACCTGGCATAGCTTTTCCCCTCCTGAATGGCTGTGTCCCATGCAGCCGTGATGTGCCCACCTGGAGGGAGGTGGGGGCAGGGCAGGGGCTGCTGTGCTCTATGCTAGGCCGCCCACAGAGCAAGGGCTGGGGCCCAGACACACTGTTCAACAGGGACTGGGGAGTCTTCCCAGAAGACAAAGGCTTGTCTGTGATGGGAGGAGAGAGGGCTGGGTCCGTATGAGAGTGCAGTGGGGCAGAGTCCAGGACAGCCGTGGCTGTAGGAGTGACCAGGGTGTACATGAGGCTCAGAGGACCAGCAGGGAGGGCAACTCCTCCAGCAGTTGTGGGCTGCTGGCGGCTCAAGGTCCATGCTGTGGTCAGTGCCTGCCACAGACCTGGTTCCACCCTGTCCTCCCAGGCCTCACTGGTCAGCAGACCCCTCCCCACACGTTGTCACACTAGGGCCAGTGCTTCTCTGGGGCTCCACCCTTGCTACCAACCCCACCCACCTCTGACTCCTTTCCTGGAGCCTGTCCTGCCAGTGTAGACCTGGATGCCTGAGTGGACACCTGGCATGCCCTGTGTGTAGGAACCACATGTGGATGCCCCATCTACTATCTCTGTGTGGTCTAGTGCTGGGCACTGAGGTGGACCCTAGAGTCCTGCAGGCCTCACAGGCTGTGACCACAAGGGCTTGGTCTCCACCAGGGCCCAGCCCAGAGTTCTGTGTCCTAAGCCATACTGTGCCCGAAGTCTGCAGGGACCCTCTAGGCCACGGTGCCTGCTAGGGCCACTCTGTGATGTCCTGCATAGCAGCCCCTCCTGGTGGGTAGGAGTCAGACAGCGGGGATGGTTTCAAGGAGTGACCCAGGAGGCCCCCTGCTGTGCTGACCACAGCAGATGGGGCCTGGGACAGGGACAGGACAGGGAGGACAGATGCTCACTGGGAACGTTCTCAGGGCCGTTTTCTGGGAGAAGACCCAACTTCCTGACACCAGCTTCATGCGGCCAGTCAGCACAAGTTCATCAAAACTTTTTTTTCTCTTCCTGAATCAAAACAGACACTCCCTCCTCGGATGCTCCCCCACCACAGGCAAACCCCAGCACTGCCCCCTCCAGGCTGCCTGGGAACTCCCATGCCACCCTTTCCCTGAACCGTGTTGGGGGGTTGCCCAGAGTTTCCGGCATTGACTGGCAGCTGCGTGCTCCCTCCCTGGGAGGCGTGAGGCCAACTTGTGCAGCTCAAGGCCATCAGCGAACCGCCAGGGAGCAAGTGAGCACTGAGACGCAAGGAGAGTGGGTCTGGCTGTCTTCCCGCTCCCCAGGAGGGTTGGCGCTGGGCAGAGCCGGTGCCTCCACCGAGGCCAGGGCGGGTCACCTGGCAGGCTCACAGGGGGGCCCAGACACCTGTCCACGTGGTGTCCAGCTCCACCCAGAGACCCAGGAACTCAGAATGTGTGTTTGGAGACAGCCTTTGAAGAGGCGATCAAGGTAAATGAGGCCCTGAGAAAGGCCCTGTCCCTCTGGTCTCCTCGTGAAGAGGAGACCCACAGAGATGCCAGGGACGGGCATGAAGGAAAGGCCACTGAGGATGAGGCAGGAGCCATCTCACCAGGAGAGGCCTGGAGAGGCAGCCCTGCCCACACCTTGAGGAAGTGGACTGCTATTGTGCGTCCGTCCGCAGGGTGTGGTGTTTTGCTGTTGTGGTTTGAGCTGAGACACACCCCAGACTTGCCCTGCCAGCCTGTGGGAGCTCACTCCGCCTCCCACCAGGCACCGCACCCAACACCCAAGCCGGACCCCAGCAGCAGGGCCACTCTCAGTGTTCACCACTGAGAGGGGGACAGAGAAAATAGAAGGGAGGAGGTCCTTTAGAATATGATTCAGGAAGATTCCTAGGGATGGATGGAAAGAAGTTCCAGATGGAAGGATCCACTGGGCACCTAGCAGAGGGGATGAAAACCCCAATCCACGGGAAGGTTCAATGTGCATGAAATGCCAGAAGAGCAGACATAAGAGGCCCAAAGACTCCAGAGAAGAAACCAGTACCAGGTCTCACACCAAGAACCAGGAGTGGGAGCAGCGAGGCCACTGCAGCCCAGAGGACTGGGCTGGACCCAAGGCCCAGCCCCATCTGAGCCCAAGCCCCAAAGCCATGCGTGTCCCTGAGTCCTTTTTGGAGGGCTACCAACAGATGGGCTCCAGCTACCCAGGAAGGAAGAGTGGGGAGCAGGGACCTCCAGCCCCACTGAAGGAGGCCTGGGGTGTCCCCAGGATGTAGACAAAGACACCTCCCCAATACCTGCCCTGCCCTGGACCTTCCCAGGCGGAGCTGGCCAGAGCAGCCTCCCAGAATGCCCAGGACCTTGGAACTGGGGCGCCCGGCATGCATCAGGAATGAGTTTGGAGAAAACCAAGCAGGAGGGAGGCAGGCAGTTGACTCTGTGAAAAGGACTCACGGTCATCTGCCACACCTCACATGCAGCTCTGGCCACACAGAACCTGCTGAGTTGGGGTGACAGTGGGGAGAGGAGAGTGTGGGAGGAACAAGCTGAGCCCGGTGGATACTCTGGGAAGCTATTCTGGTCCTACCACCTGCTTTTGGAAGCCGAGGCCTTGCCTGGCCTATGGGTGGCTGGAAGGCTGTTGTCAGTCCTTATGGAAATGTGTGTCTCTTACATGACTCAGAGGAAATGAACTCAGGGTGATGTGCGCTCTCCGAGGCCCAGGAGTGGCCTGCTGTTAAGGGCATGGTGGACCTTGGCCAAGAACCCCTGCTCTGTCCTGTCGGTGCATCTTCACCAGCCTTCCCTGGTTTACCGTCCCCCTACCACCTGCTGCGGAGGTTGGTATCTATCCGCGTGGAGGGCAGGCCACTCACCATGGCACCCGGGCTGCTGTAGAACCCTCAGGACTGAGTTTTGGCTTTGGTAAAGCAAGCTGGGAGTCCAGACCCCACCCTTGCAGGGTAACTCCCAGAACACACACTGCCACTCAATGGAATAGGGTGGTTTCCTCCTGGGCACAATGGGGCCACGCACTGACATCATAAATAGACCCTATAGACAGTATAGGGCCTTTATGGCCATCTCTTCCCACCAGGAAGGTTAAAACACCCATAAAACATCACAGAAGTCAGAGAACCCCACCTTCTAGGGGATATGTGGGACACCCATGGCCTTCTGTGGCTTTCCTGCCGGCCACAGCCCTCAGTCACCAAGGCACAGCCCTGGCCCAGCTCTCCTGGATATTTTCAAATGACCCCAGTTCACAGAACAACCCTCACCCCGCCCCCAACACTCAGGAGAAACTGCAGGTTCCTGCAAGACCCCCGCAAGCTGCTCCCTCCTGCAGGCTCCAGCCTCCCACATGGCTAAGCCCATGTTCACTGGCTGGACACCCCAGGCCCCTGCCCCAGGCCCCTGCCCCGCTGGGAAACAGACCTTCCCCAGGACATCACAGGGTAAGGAAGAGAAACTTTCAAGCATGGAGATTTCAGGCTGCTCAGAAGCAGAGACCCTGCTCCTGGGCACTCCCCTCCAGCTCCAGAGGAGCCCCAGTCCTACCTGGTTCCCAAAGGCCGTGGTTGGCCTGGCGGTGTGGGTCCAGCAGGGCTGTCTTATCATGGGCCTGGCTGGCGGAATGTGGTGGAAACCTTTGCCTGGTACAACTGGCCACTGTTCCACAGCCCAGGAATTTTGCATTGAATAATTTTTAACTTCTGCTCTGAGAAAAAACCAGGTTTGTGTATAGTGTCCATCTACACAGGAATGCCGGGTGGTTTTCATTTAAAAGTAAAGACCTGGTATCCAGAATAAGCCTGCCCTGGAAAAGAAAAAAATAACAAAAAAGAACAGAAAAGAGACTAAGGTTGTGGCTCAGTGGTAGAGCACTTGCTTAGCATATGTGAGGCACTGGGTTTGGTTCTCAGCACCACATATAAATGAATAAATAAAATAAAGGTTCATTGACAGCTAAAACACACACACACACACACAGAAGGAAAGCAGTCCAGGGCTTGCGGACCCTGGTGATTTCCAGCCCTGGCTGGCCCACGACATGTCCTCTCAAGGACAACACCTGTCCCTGTGGAAAAGCCGTGGACGAGCAGGACAACTCCCAGCCCAGAGCAGGTTTGAGTTTCTGGTCGGGTGGAGACATTTTTCCCTACAGGTCTCTGGACACAGTGGCCCCCAACCCAGTGCCAGTCCTGTGACATCTCTAGAGCTCTGTATTTTAGGAATTGCTGAGCCAGGATCCAATTGCAACCTGCAATCAGCTTCCAGGGTCAGCAACTGGCATGGGGGGCCCTGAGGGGATCAGCTCCACTCTCCCCCAAGGCTGTGGCCCCCGCTGCAGGCTCATCCCTTCCACCAGGCTCCGCCCCAGTAGAAGGCAGCACTGGAGCTGACCTCAGGACCTGGGGCTAAACAAAGCAGACACTGTGCTGGGCTCCCAAGGGCCTGCAGCCTCCTGGATAGGGGCAACCGCCCAGCCAGCCTGGCCCCGAGTGACTGTCACCCAGGAAAACCAGACTTTCCCTTCACAGAGACCATGTGCCTCACCAGCTGGGGCTGACATGCTGACAGCCACTGCAGTCCCCTGGTCGGGGGTGCCTGGCCCACGGGATCACCAGAGCCCCTGATACCAAAAAAGAGAGTGGGGGCCAGTTCAGTGCCATTGGTCCCACTGCACTGGGACTTGGGCCCAGGTGGCCAGGGATCAGGAGGCTGCTGCTCAGCTGCTTCGTCCAGCCATGTGGGCCACAGGCTCAGCCTCCCTGGAGCTGCTGCAGGCAGTGGCACTCCTGTGCTGGGGACAGGGGTGGAAGTGGCAGAGCCCGGGGTCTGCAGTGTGGACCTTTCTCAGCACCAGGATCTCCTAGGCCCTACGCACCCCTGGGTTTTGCTCACTGGGTGAGGACTGTGCCAGGCCCATACCAGACCAGTCCATGTGCACCTCATGGGAGCTGGTGGTCAGTGGGCTGGTCTGCCCTGCGCGGTGGACCCAGAAAGCTGAAGATGGGGTCCTTGCCCTTCTCACCTGGGGAGAGGGTGCTCGCTATCTGTGTGCCTGTGGCCCCCACTCGGCATGGATAGGGGTGCTGTGGGCCCCCCACATGCTCTGGACCCCTCCCCTCTCCCCCGATCACCAGCACCATGGCTGGGTGCTGTCCTGCACACCGCTCTGCAGGAGTCCCATCACACTGCCCATTCGCACCCCGCACAGGCCCCACACAAGCAGGGGCTTGGCCACTGAGGGAAGCCCCACCTGCTCTGAGATTGCTGAGCTGCCCCGTTGCATGTGGGGCTGCAGGACCCACTGGACCACACACCAGTCCGGCTCACACTGAGCGTTGCCGGCATCCTCTCACATTGTCCCTCACTGGAGAAAAGCCTTGGTTCTGACATGATCTGTGATCTGTGCATATGGAGCTCTGGGTTTGGCACCCCTCTTGCTCTGTCTTGAAGCATGCAGTCACCACCCCTGGGCCTCCCCATGGGCAGCTCGCCTCGGGCCTGGTGGCACAGGGAGATGCAGCTCCATTTTGTCCACACATTGAGTCTGTTTCCCAACATCATCCGGCAAACCCACGTCCTGCTGTCCCGTGAGGCTGTCACTGTGCATCGTGGTCACAAGGGTCTCTGCCCAGGCTCGATTCTGCCCCTTGGGCTGAATGCCTGCTTGTCTTTGCTGGGCCCCCAGCATCTGGAAGGGCTAGTTCCCCCTTCTGTCTGTTTTGACATTCACTTAGCTACACATGCCTTTTTCATCCATAAATTTTAGGGTGATCTGGTCTAGCTCCTAAAGAGTCTCCAGGTGTGGCTTTGAACAGGGTGTTGGGGGCTGCAGGTGAGGGACTGGTTTCTGGCTGGCATACGACCCCCCTCCCAAGAGCTGGTGCCTCTGTCTAGCAGGGGCCTCTTGGGTTTCGAAGCTTTTGGTAGACAACTTTCTAAAGTACCTTAATCCATAGCTTTTTTTGCTCTTAGGAATTCTGTTGTCTGCTAATTGGTTATTACTGGTGTTAAGCAACACTGTTTAAGTATTTTATCATTTAAAAAAATCGAGGTGAAATTTATCTAATCTAGAATTAACCAATCTGAAGTACATTTCAGGCATTTACTACTGTCATAGCCTGAGCAGCGCTGCCTCGTCTGCTTCCATAACAGTTTGTCACCCTAGGGAGACCCCTACCACCCAGCCCCTGGCAGCCCCTGGCAGTGTCTCTGCAGATCCAAGTCTTCAGGACATCTACAAACAAAATCACACTTCAGTGACTTGTTGAACCTTACTTTTTTAAATACTACTGATATTTTTATTGTGGGAAAATAAATGTAACAACATTTCCCAGCTTGACTTTTGGGGGGGGGTGTGCTGGGGATTGAACACTGAGCTACACCGTCAGCCCTTTATAAAAAGTTTTATTTTGAGACAGGGTCTCTAGGTAGCCAAGGCTGGCCTCCAGCTTGTGATCCTGCTGTCTTAGCCCCCTGAGTGGCTGGGATGATGGGTGTGTCCTCTGCCCCCACACATGGCTCCTCTCGCCCACTTAGAGGTTGACTGCTTACTGTAGCAAGCTGGTCACCTTGTCCAGCTACCTGTCTGCAGACTTGATCCTCCTCCCAAGCCAAGACCATGGCCATCAAGCACTGGCTCCCTCCCTACCTGGCACCCTTCCAGCCTGTGGCCCCGCTGGCCAGGCCTCAGCCTGCTGGAGGGTGCAGCTGACAGGTCCCTGGGGTTGCCACTGGCTTTTCTGGGCTGGTCTTCTGCTCTGCGCTCCTGCTGACCTCTCTCCCTAATGCTTCCCCCGCGAGTCTTTAGTGTTTCTACACAGAGCCACTGTTTTCTGCACACAGTTTGACTCTCTGCTCTGCAGTGCCTGGCCTCTCCTGCGTTCCTCTCCTGGTTGTGGGCCGCCACCTCCAGGCCTGTGCTGAGCAGCAGCCATGGCTGGGTGCCCCAGAGCTGGGCTGGTCCTCAAGAGAAATACGCAGTGTCTCATTCCGTGAGGTTTGCTGTAGCGTTTAGGGTTATAAACCTAATGATCGGAGTGAACTTCCCTTCCACCCCTGGTTTTCCAGCAAGTCTTTTTTTTTTTTTTTTGGTACTGGGGATTGAACTCAGGGACACTCGACCACTGGGCCCCATCCCCAGTCCTAGTTTGTCTTTTATTTAAAGACAGGGTCTCACTGAGTTGCACAGCACCTCACTTTTGCTGAGTCTGGCTTTGAACCTGTGATCCTCCTGTCTCCATCTCCTCAGCTGCTGGGATGATGGGCGTGTACCATCGTGCCCAGCTAAGAAGTCTTTTTTTTTTTTAAAGTCATAAGTAGTTTTTGAAATTTATCAGCTTTTTCTGCATCAATTGCAGTAACCAGATCATTTGCTTTTACTCATCGATCCTTCCTTGCCTTCCTAGGACAGCCATGGGGACAGTCAGTGGTTTTTGATGTGCATTTGATAGGTTGCAGAGGGGAGCTGTAGCCAGACCATGTGCCCTTTCCTGCAGGTGGCTGCAGCAGGAGGGCACGGCAGGTGGGGTGGTCCCTCCCTGACATCAGGACATCATGAAGCCCTGGGAACTTGAGGGGCTGCTGAGGGGGCAGTCTTCAAAGTGACTGCTTTAGTCACTGTTTTGTGGTATGTGAGTTCTCACGACACCTAGAAACGTCTGTGTCCTTCTCAGAAAGAGACCAGAGAGCAGAGAGGCCTATTGCAGGAAGCCATGACATGCAGTGGGGAACATATCTTGTCCTTACAGTGGGAAACATGGCAGGTATTTAAAGACCCATAGCACTAGGCTTTCTGGCACTCACCAGCCTTCCTGGGGAGTCACTCCTGGAAATACCCAGTGCCAAGAGAAGCAAGCATCAAGCCTGTGCAGTGAACCTTATTCCAGGGCTGAACCTGCGAGGTGCTGGGGAGCCTCTGCTACAGACCTGAGAGAAGAGAACCTGGAAGTAGTGCCGCAGCTCCCGGGGCCAGCCACAGCCCTCCGTAGGCCCGCTGAAGCTGCAGAGGGGCTGAGAAGGACCTGCAGCAGGCCAGGTGGTACCTGAGCTTTAACCTGGTTGGTTAGAAACAGTCACCTGGCTGGCACAGCAAGGGATGAGAGCCAGGCCTGGAGAGGTGGTGCCAGTAGGGTGACCTGTGTACTGAACAGGAAAAGGAGGGTGGTGGTCTCAAGCAGGGCAACAGCAGGGACCACAGCCCCAGGAAGGAAGAGGACATGTGGGCCAGTGAGGGAAGGGCTGGGGCAGGCAGCACAGGGGGAGCCACAGCATGCCCAAGAGCCTCAGCTGCCCCACCCTGGGAGAAGTGAGCATTGGGGCCAGGAACCAGGGCCAGGAGAAGCCTTGGTGTCCAGGACAGGTCTGAGGTAGCAGGGCCAGTAGGCCAGGTCCGAGAAGGCTGGAGGGGGCCACGTGTGGAATTAGGGCCCCATCCCCAAGCAGGGGATCCCGCTGCTGGGGGCAGAGGTGGAGGCTGCTCTCTAGACAGGCCTGACAGCTCTTTGGCATCCAGCTTTCCATCCTGCCACCTGCACGGCTTCTCTGCTTGCAGTGACTTTCAACGCCCAGGAGATGGAAGGGCTGCTTCAACTGGAGACCCTTCAGCTGCAGAGAAGGTCCAGCACCCAGGAGGAACTTGCCCATGTTCACAGGGTGCGTGACAGCAGGGCATATGGGTGTGTATGTGTGCACAGTGTGTCCCACATGCCCCATCAAACTGCCCACCAACCTGTCCACCTACCTGCCCACCAACTTTCCCAAGTGGCAGCGACAAGGGCCAGGCCATAACCAGTAGAGCCCAAAGGTCCAAGACAACCAGGTGGGGTGACCCTGCCCAAGGCATCCTCTGCCTGCAAGTGCAGAAGCGCACATTGTGAGGGGGACCCAGATGCAGGGCAGCAGCTGTCCAGGGATAGAGGCCATCCATCCAGGCATCCGCATCCCTACAGCCTCAGAAGATGTGCCACCCACAGGCAGGCTGCGAGCCACCATCCCTGACACGGAGGGACACACTGAGGTGTCAGTCTCCCTGCGGCCTCATTCTGTGCATTGATAGAAGCGCGTCCAGTGTCAGAGGCCCCGTGTTCTGCATGCAGGTAGTGCTGGGAGCATCCTCCCACAGTGCCACACCTTGTTCACTGTGGCTTAATGGCCAGGGGGCATGATGTGATGTGGCCACCACAGGGGAGCAGGGCCAGTGATCGCCTCTGTCTGACAAGTGGCCTTGGTGCTGGGCCCACGTCAGGCCAGGAGCAGCCCCTGGAGGCTGGGGGTTGCGCTCTTAGGACATGTACAACTATGAGCTGACCAGCACTCCAGGGCAGCCAGCAGACTCTGCTGCCAGCTGGAGCTGTGAGGGCCCCAGCCCCTGGCCCCAGGGGTCCCTCGACTTCCCGCCTGCCTTCGGTCTTCCCACGAGCCCCAGACTGACTTCAGGTGACTTGGGGAGCGGCTACAGGCTGCCATAAGTGCTGGCTTATTGGGAGCCAGCACTTCCTGCTGCTCTGGAGAGCCTCACAACTTCCACACAGTGGCGGCCTCCACTGGAAACAGGCCCGGGCCTGGAGCTGCTTCTGCATAGCCTTGGGAAGGACAGGGTCCCGTCCGTCTCCATGGTGCCGACCCCCCACCTCCAACTCAGTTAACTCCAGGCCCACCTCAGAGCCTGTGCTTGCCATGGGCTCCCAGGCTGGAGGAGAGAGGCTGGACTAAGAATACACCTCCACAGCCCGGGCAGACCCCTGCCCTGGGGACAGAGAGAGTTCGGACGTGCCTGGGAAGTCTCTTTCCAGCCTTGGGTTCTGTGGTCAGGGCCTCTTCGGGAAGCACCTTGACCACTTCTGATCTTCGCATCAGCAAGGCCTGAGAGAAGGGCTTCCAGGAGGCCCCAGGGACAGACATCCGACCCACAGCCCTGAGGGGCAGACATGCCTGGTGGGCCCACGGCATTCAGGGCTGTGAGTTCCCAGTGCTGCGCCATGGGATGGCCAAAGGGCAGGAGCTGCAGGCCACTGGAGCTTCTGCCTGGCTGGCCAGGAGGCTGCCCCATCTCAGGCCTCATGGAGTACTGCCCTTGGCTTCCTGGGCGTCTTTTCCGACCAGGGCTGCTGGTGCTCGAGTGCTCCAGGGTCGCCCCTTAGAACAGAAACCAGGCTATCAGGGGGCACCAACATCAGGCTCTGTGGGGGCTGGTTGGGGCCAGGCCAGCGGCCAGTGTTCCAGTGTCCTCTCCAGGGGCCTGAAGCCCCCAGCTCCCTTCCTGGGGCTGGCTGGCCCCGGCCGCGCTGCATCCTTGCCTTGTTCTCCCTCCTTCCCACACTCACCAACCCCCGGGGGCCGTGGATGCTGCAGGTTGCTCTGAGCTACAGGGGCTGCGAGCAGCCGCCCACGGCCTTCGTCCCGGCAAGCCCTTATTTGCAAATAAATATTTATCCAGGGTGGGGCTTGGTGCTCAGGGTTAGGTACTAAACAGGTCTAAAGTCAGAGGATCCTATGACAGTGCCACAGAGACCTGGGTAGCTGAGCCATGGTTGAGGGGGGCAGGGGAGAAAGGCACCCCCTGGTCTCCCTCAGCAGCTTCTCCAACTCACTGAGGCTGGTGCCCCCAATGCTCAGGCACAAAGACTCCAGAGGCTGAGTGGACCCTCTGAGTAATGGCCAGCATGTGCAGAGCTGAATTCCCCACGGGAAGGACGGGCTTAGGGAAGCCCCACCAGCAGGTGGAGGATGCAGGAAGAGGGTCCTGGAGCAGCAGCCACGTCAGCGCCCCCCCCCCTCGACCCAGTTCACCTGGCGTCCTGTGCTGCTACCCGTGGCTGTGTGGCGAGTGGCCTTATTGATGGAGGCTGCAGCCATGAGGATGTGGTTGCCATGACCAACTGTCTCAGGGAGAGGGTCCTGGAGCAGCAGCCACGTCAGCGCACCCCCCCCCGTCCCCCGACCCAGTTCACCTGGCGTCCTGTGCTGCTACCTGTGGCTGCATGGCGAGTGGCCTTATTGAGAGAGGCTGCAGCCATGAGGATGTGATTGCCATGACCGACTGTCTCAGGCGGAGGCTGCCTCCCCACTCTTCCAGGGGCCTTTGCTGGCTGCCCTGGGGCTGGCCCCCGGTGAACCTCAGAGAGAGAGGCCCCTGTCTTGAACGCTTACTGCCCATCCCTTTCCTGCTTGTCCTATGGGCCCCTGGTGGGCGTCGGGAGGGGACCAGTGGCCACCTTGGTCAAGTCCTGGCCCCTTGTTCTGTTTGCTCTGACCAGTCCTGGAAAACATTTGTTCTATGTATGGATCCGTCCATTTTTGCTGATGGTCTGGTGATTGGTTGGGTAATAGTGTACAGCCAGATCAGCATTTTGTTTCCACTTAAATCATAGAAACGCACAGTGCACAGTGCCCCACCGCGGGCTGGAGGGAAGTCTCCAAGGAGGGGCCCCCTCGCAGCCCGTGTCCCTGCCCAGGGCTCCTGGGCAGCAGCCTTGACATCCTCAACGGTTCTTCTCAGCATTCAACTTGATTTCCAAACATCAACTCCAGTTTGCACTCACTTGGTTCCTGGCTTATTGCACTCACAGAACACCCGGCGTGAACTCCTGCACCCCACGCTCACCTGGGGCAGATGAGGGCGACTCTGTGTGAGGGCCCCATCAGTTCACAGAGGACTCGGGAGGGGGACAGCCAGTGCCATCTGGGAAGAGCCCCCTCTACAATATCACTAACAGAACGGGGTCAGCACTGGAGCAGTGGGCTGGAGGGCATCATGGGGGCCCACACCCTGGGGCACCAGTGAGGTTGCAGGACCTCAGGAAACTGTGGTCTGGGGGGGAGGGCTAGCGGTGTGGGCCCTTCCTGGGTGGGGCTTCTGGGAAGGGAGCTGGTAGTGGGTTCAAGGTGGAATCCCGTCCTCATGCCACCACCCAGTGTAGTCCAGGGAAGAGGCTGCCTCAGGCTGTACCCTAGGGCACCCACTGGAAGGGGCCCAGGCTGCTGTCTGCCCGACATCCTTTTTTGGCCTATTCACCACCTGGGGCAGCGACCCACTTGGAGTAAGCGGCCTGGTCCTGCTACAGGCCTGCTGGAGAGGGGTGCCACCTACAGGCCAGTTCAGGACCATCACTCCTGGAGACCCACATCTGCCCAGTGGCCCCAAAAGCTGACCCATGATCCTAAATCCCTGAAAGTCTCTAGCTTGGGTTCAAAGCCCAATGAGGCCCAAGAGGAGGGCTGGGCCGGCTGAGGCCCCATAACCCCCGCCAGATAAGGATGGAGGTGACAGGCAAGGCTCCTACCCCCACAGCGAGGGCAGCTGTGAGGTGGTCTTCACCCTACATGCGCCCCCCCCATAAAGAAGGCTCCTGGCCAGGTCACCCTGCACCCAAGGCTTTGGGACTCTGGGGCTCCCCGGTTCCACTGCAGAGCAGATGTCATTTGGAGATGACCTGACCCTATTCTAGGCCTGCTGGCCCCACCAGAGGTGGACACAGTCCCCTGCAGCCTGCAGCCCAGGGACAATGCCTGACCGGGAGGAGCAGGCAGTAAACACAGCAATTAAGGCTGCCTTCTAATGACAGGATCAAGGTGTGCAGTACTTGAACCGCCCCTCACAGCCTGTTTGGGAAGAGCTGAGCACTTCCACCTGCCCCTCCCTGGCAACTCAGGTTGTAGAGAGGGCAAGTGTCCCTGTGCCCTGGGGGGCACTGAGCCCTTCCAGAGCTTCTGCCCAGCTGGGTGGGCCCTGAGGCCCCAGGAGGTAGGAACCATGTCCTGGAGCCAAGGAGCAGGGGTTGCTGGGAGGAACAACCCTCTGGGAGCGAAGTTCAGATAATTGTGCCCCTGTCTGTGCGGAAGCTGGCAGGCCTGAGCACGCCCACCCCTGGGGCCACCCACACAGGTGAGCGGTGGAGCTCTGCAGCCCCCTCCCAGGAGCCCTGGAGCCAGGCAGTGGTGGCCCCTGGTGATGGGATGGCCCTGGAGCTCTCAGGAGCTCTCTCTCTAGGGCAGGGTCTCATAAACTGTCCAGACTGCCTCATGGCAGGAAAAGGACAGAAGTCAAAGCCCAAGGAGGTCAAGCCCAGTCCCAGTAACAGCCTCAGGGACCTCAAGAGGTGTCCGGGAGTTTGGGCCTCAGCTGCCCCGGGGTGGCGTCCTGCCACAGGACACCGCTGAGGCTCCTATGGGCTTATACCCCCTCATCACCTGTGTGCCTCAGGTCCCCACCCCACAACTATCCGTGCTCAGGAGGGTCTCCCTCTGCTGCCCCACCGTGACCCTGAAGTGGCACCCCCTTTCTCCACAGAAAAGCCCTCTTCACCATGGCTGATTTAGGACTGTCAGCAAAAGAGTCCACTGTAGATAAACTTCCTATTATCGTGTCTCCCTGCTTACTGGGCCACTGGCCGAGAAGACACCAGCACTCCAGGTGCTGGACACCCCTCACTAGGTTTTCACAAACGTATCCAGTATAGTACTTTGTAGAAATGTGCAAACCAGGCCTCTGGCCTTGAGCTGGGCTTCACAGGGATGTCTACATTTTTAAGATAAGTGACAAATGGGCTCCATGGTGACAGCTGGTGGGGGAGGGGAGAGGGGAGAGAAGCAGCTCCCGCCTTCTCAGGTGTGGTCCTTGAAGGGTTAACGTGCCCAGAACAGTGAGAGAAAAATCTGCTTTTATGTGAACTTTTGTAGACTGTGAACTTCTGAGCCCCTCCCCTTACCTGCTGGGTCTAAAACTCTGAAGCTCCCTGAACTCGGGGTTCAGGGGATTGATTGATCACAACAAAGGCTGTACCCTCTGAACCTGGCTGCAGCCAAATAAAACTGCTTCCTGCTATCTTCGGTGCCCTGCCTCGTTTGTCCCTATAATCACCCCACAGCTGTCTTCGCCACCTCTCCCCCACTTCAAGGCTGCTCATCAGTGACTGGTCCCTTCACGGCTATGCTATTCCCATGGCAGCTGCACCGGCCAGAGTGCTGTGATGGCTTCCAGCTTGGGCTGCCACAGAGCTGCTGTGAGCAGTCTGTGGGCTTGGTGTGAAGAAAGCCTTCGTTCCTCAGGAATAAGTGCCAGGGAGTTTGGCCACTGGTTCTGTGGTCAGCGTGTGTTCGGAGAAGCAGCTGCACCAGTTCACACCCAGAGAGGTACGAGCGACCTGCTTCTCTGGTCCAGCTTGGTGGGCCCCTGGGTCTGGGTCTGGCTGCCCTGACTGCAGCTGGCCAGGTCTCATGCCTCCCAGTGTGCCCAGCACTTGCACCTCTGCTGAGATGCCGTGGCCAATGGTTCCAGTGGTGACAAGGGCAGTGGTGGGCACACTGCCTCAGATAAAATACCCTGGCATGGCCATGGTCTGCACCTGTCCCCATGCCCTGGCAGGGCCCACTTGGCTTTACTGGCACAACTCACGAATAACAACCACAGACATTGCACTGTTAACTTCCTGCCTGGTTCTAGAAAGGTAGAGCGATGTGCACAGAAAACACGGAAGGCAGAATAGAACTCAAAAGTTGGGCATGAGTTTGCTATGGCCTGGCTGCCCAAAGAGACCTCAGGGCACCCCCAGACCTGTGCCTGCCAGCAGGGGCCCTGCCCTCCTCCCTGACAAGCCACTTGGCCCTGGCCTCCAGGCTACTGCTCTGCACTGTGACAGTGACGCTGTCTGAGCACTAACTGAGGACACGTGGACAGGAAGTGGGCACACGGCCAGCTCTCCTGCCCAGGCAGGGGCTCTCCTGAACTAACCGCAGCAGTGTCACACAGGACTTGTAATAAAGAGAAGGCTGAAGGAAGGACACAGGATGCAGACACGGGGACATTACGAGTCATTCAAGAGGCCCAGCATCTGAGCCACAGCAAGGTGACCTCAGAAAGTGACAGACACAGTCCCAGAATGGTAGATAGAACAGGCACCCGGCCAAGCAGATGACCACAGAGAAGCTTCTGAGTGGGGTGGCGTGTGAAGGGCTTCAGCAGGGAGATGAAGGCCATGCACAGGGCCTGGGTACCCAGAAGGGTCTTCCCAGCCTGATTCTATAGCCCTCCCCACCTGGAGAGGAGGCACAGAGGCTTCAGGTAGTATCTCTGGTGGGCTGGCACCCCATTCTCTAGAGACTGCTGGGGGTCACCAAGCTGCTCAGTCTGGTCATGCACCCTCCAGAGTGGGGGGAGGCCACAGAACTGGCCAGGGGACACACAGCTGTACTGGAGGACAACTAAAGCCCCCAGCCTGGAGGGGCATTAAGCAGAGGACACCCAGAGGGCGCGAAGGGTGCATGTGCGCCCAAGACCAAGTGCAGGTGTCGGGAGGCAGCACACGAGCTCCATCTGCAGGGACCGAGTGTGGACCCTGGGCTTTGTCACGAGCATGTCTCGTGCTTCTAATAGTACATCCTGGTGCACTTGGCATCTTGGCAGGGGCCTGAGAACAGGCAAGTCTAACACAGTCACACACAGCAGTAAACCAAGACTTAATAGCTAAGTTGGAGACTCTAAAAGAGCCAGTGTGGCCATGGTGTTCCAGGAAATGGAGGTGACCGTTACCCTACCACAAGATGCTTCCCCCAGGGAGCCGGCCTGTGGCTGGGAGGTAATAATAAATGTGTTCTGCTTCTGGCCAAGAAGGGGGTCACGGGGACCAGGGCTGCCCTCCTGCCTCAACAGCTGAACCCAGACTAGAGGCAGAACCACTGCCCTCGAGTATCTGCACAGCTGCTGCAAAATCCCCAGGACAGCCCTCCCGCCACCCACTCACTACCACCAGGGCATAGCAAGGCCCCAGGTGCCATGCAGCTGAGGGCCCTGAGACCAATGGGGCCACAGTTCACAGGACAGAGCAGCAAAGAGGAGAGTGGCACAGAGGGCCCCGGGTTGGCAGGGTCCTCCAGAGCACAGCACAGCACAGAGCCCCGGGCATGTGCAGACACCCCACGAGGCAGGGAAGGGAGCAGGCCTGGGGCTCTTTCCTGCTAGAAGGTACCATCCCCATGCACAGATGGGAAAGTTCCAGAATTTGCAGGAATTGGTAGAAAATGCAGAAGGGCTTTGCCTTGGTGGTTGGGGACAGCCAACCCTAGAAAGCCTGCTTCAGAACACCTATAAAGTGTTCAAGACACCCAGGATGCTCGGCAGTCTCCACTCCCCTTCAGTGTGCCTTAGAACGGCGCTCACACAGCACCAGGGTGGAGGTCACAGTGTCTGACAGCCAGCAGGAAGTGGCCAGAGCTCACTCAATAACACCCAGATGCCTGCTCTAAAGAGACGGGACCTGTGGTCAGGAACCTCCCCACAAGGGGACCTGAGGTCTGCCGAACGTTTAAGGAAAGGACGGCACCAACATCAAGACACCAATTCTCTACCAACTCATGTAGAAAGTCCAAGAGGAGAACAGAATGCCCAACTCATTCCCCAAAGGCATCATCGCCCTAGCAACAAAGTAGACAAATACATCATGAGAAAGGAAAATCAGAAAAATCTCTCTTGAACATAGATACTAAAATTCTTTTTCTCTTTTCTTTCTTTCTTTCTTTCTTTCTTTTTTTTAAGTACTGAAAATTGAATCCAGAAGTACTCCACCTCTGAGCTATAAACCTGCTCTTTTTAAATTCTGAGACTAGGTCTCACCAAGCTGCCCAGGCTGGTCTTGAATTGGCCATCCTCCTGCCTCAGCCTCTTGAGGTACTGGGATTACAGGCATGTACCACTGTACCTGGCTGGATACAAAATTCTTAACAAAATAATTATTATTTGGAGTTTCTGAAAAGTGTATAGAGCAATACATAAAAAGGAAAACACATCCTGAGGCTCTCCCCAGGAATGTGATATTAGCTTCATATTAGAAAATTCAACGAATTCACCAGAAAAACAAATGGGAAAAGAAAAAACCATGTTATTTTAACAGATGGGGGGGGGTATTTTACAAAATCCAACCTCTTTATTGAATACAAAAACAAAACTCTCAGCCAAAGGATCAGGGCTCCATTTGGATGTATGGGGCATGAGGCACCAACTAGGTGTCCCGGTAGAGGCTGCAGGGGCGCTGGGTATTGGAGACATCAAGACAGAAGGTAGAGCTGATTTTATGTCCACCTGGACTTGCCAATGTTCACCTAGCCGGCCAAATGTCCTGATGTAGCCCTCCCACCCAGACATACACCCTCTGCAAGAACTCATCCAGTGCTGTTGGGGGTTGAACCCAGGGGTGCTCTACCCTGAGGTTGATATTTTCTCTCATAAGTGGAAGCTAGAGCAAAATCGGGAAAGAAGCAGGGGATTAGAAATCATAAAGGGAAGATCAATGGAGTAGAAGACAGAGAGGGGGGAGGAGGGAGGAGAAAGGGGAGGGGCCATGGCATGGTGTTAACAAAACCATATAAATTACACATACAAATGCACCACAGAAAATTTCATCTTTATGCATATATAGAAAGCATCAATCAATTATGAATAATCAAAAGGACAGAAGGAAGAATTGGGGGGGGGGGGGACTGGGGCTGAGAAAAAGAAACCCACAACCATGAAATGCGGCTTCAGTGTCCACTGGTCTTCAGAAAACAGGACAGGTGCAGGGCCCAAAGAAAGTCCTGCAGACAGCAAAAGCCCTGTCGCGTAGTCTGGTTCCCAGAGGCAGGTATGGGTGGAACTCTCCCCACAGTCCATCAATGCCATTTCCCCCAGCAGTCCCTCTTGACCAGATGGTGCACATGAGCCACCCTGTTCCGAACAGATTTCACTGTCACCATCACAGCTGCACTGTTCCGAAACCCACAGTGCTCAGGGAATCCTGTGGTTCCAGCACACTCACCTAAGCACTGGTGGCCAGAAGCACTTATAGCCATTTCCAGGATGATACTTAGAGACAGATGACGTCAACTGCTGCCATGCAGGCCCTGAGGCCTTTAGACCCTGGGAGTCTAAAGAGGACACCAACATGATTTCCCTCTGGTGCCTGATACTCCTCCTTAGAAAACATGCTATCACTGTACAACTGGAGCTCTTTTTTTTCCACAGAAATCTCTAGACGTTTAAACTTGGGACAAAAGTACTGAGGTGGCCTCCACAAAGGGGACAGCCAACCTCAGGGCTAAGGCTGGACAGCCACTGGGCAGAGGTTGGCTTGGAAAGAGGCTGCCAGGTTGAGAGAGTTGGGAGGGGCAGGCACCAACCTCCTGTGCCCCTGAGCCCCAACTGCCTGCAACACCCATCTCTCCACCCCTGGGTCAGGAAAGAGGGCCTGATGGGTAGGCCCTCCTGGGTTTCCCAGGGGCAGAGATCCAGGCATCTGATTAGCATACACATAAATGATCTTTTCAGGGAGAGCCTTTACAAATATTGGCCAAAAATAAACCTGGGGGGCACACACACCTTCTTTCTGGAGCAGCTCTGAGGCAGAGTCCGGGACCACACAGCAGAACTCCTGTCCTATTGGGAGGCCAGCCCAGGATGCCAGACAGTCCTGCCACCGGAGGACTCCGGTGGACAGGGCTGGCCGTGGGAAGCACCACTACGCCCCCATGCCTGAGTCTCCAGAACTATTGGGATGAGGTGGAGTCCAGGGAAGTGAATACAAGCGAAGTGACAATTCTGACCCTCTGGACCCGCTCCACCAGCTCGGACACCATCTATTCATGCCAGACAGGAGTGCGGGAGAGCGTTGGAGGGCTGGGTCCTTCTGGTCCAGGCCAAGGTCCCCAACCTCTCTAGGGCAAGCACATGCTCGCGCGGCAGCTTCACGCCTGGGCGCGGCCGGCCAGCCCACCCAGGCCCGCGTCCACCCGCATCCTCCTTGGACAGCCTCCCGGCCTTCGTGGCCTTTCCTGGCACTGCCCGCGGAGGCAACCACTCCCTGGGGGGCCAGAGCGCGCTGGACCGCAGCGGCCAAGCCGCCGACGTCTCCACCGTGGCGGGGGTGGGCGACAAAGTGGCCAGGAGCAGACTTCGCGGCAGGGTTCAAGCAAGGCCTGCACGCAGGGCCCTTGCACGCCCGGGAGCTTGGCTTGGTGACCCGCCGGAGTCAGGAAAATATCCTAACAATGTAGTGCCTCTACTGGCCGCCTTGGGGTCACGATTTCGAGGGTGCATCCTTCAGGGGCCGGAGAGCGGGTGGACCCACGAGGCGGCTGCAGGAGGCGTCGGCCTCCCGGAGCACCTCTCCTAGCAACACCCATGACAGCCGCCTCGCGACGGATCCTAGGGAATGTAGTTCTTCTTTGCCCGCTCGGGACCCAGTTATCCGGACTACATTTCCCATAGCACTCCGCGCGTATTTCCCTAAGTCTCGCGAGAATTCTGGCCGGATCCACCCGGCAAGCGGGTTCTTGCATGGGCCGCCGGGAGTTGTAGTCTTCTTCCAGAAGCCGCACCCGCCTGCGCCGGGGAGGGCGCGGAGGAGAGACTACAAGTCCCAGGTGTCGCGGCGTCGCTGTCCGCAGGGCGGGGGGGGGGGGGTACGAAAGAGGAGCCCGGGGGCGCGGGGTGAGTGAAGGGCTGGGGCGGGAGGGGGCCGCAGGCCGGACAAAGACCTGGAGGTAGAGGTTGTTGCGGGCCGCCTGAGGCCCAGCGGACTCCCCCAGTGTCCGGCAGTCCGCCGCCGCCTCGCCCAGGAGCCGGGAGGAAGTGTGGTGGGCGCGCAGACGGACGCAGGGCCAGAGGGCTGCGAGGAGGCGCCCTGGAGCCGGCAGGGCGCGGGCTCTGAGGAGGCGGGGGCGGCCCTGGGTCCCGGGGCTGCCCAGTAGTGCGGTCAGCGACTCGGGTCTCCAGCTCTGTTGGTCCACTACGCCGAAGCGGCGTTCAGCGTGCAGCTTGGGCCGGGTATGGACGCGTTTCTTACTGCACGTCGGCAAATGCCCCCGCACCTCTTGGCTGAATTCTGAGCTGCAGAGCCCTGCAGATGTGAAGGTGTCAGACTTGTCCTTTTTGTTGTCGTTTGTCTTAGTGTTGTATACCGGGAGGGCAGAAGTGAGAGGGGCTTCTTCGCGTTTTTTTGTTTGTGTTGTTGGTTTTTGTGGTGCTGGGTATCGAACCCTGGGCCTCACACGTGCTAGGCCGTGGGAGCTCTGCTGAGCCCTACCGCTCCCCCCACGGTTTTCCTCTGGTGAAAACCTGGCAGACAGTGTTTGCTTGAAGGCCCAGCCTGGTCGGTCAAGGCTGGGAAGGAAGTTTCACAGCGCACCTCATTGTCCTGTTTTATTTCTTACTAAGAGCTACTGACCAATAGTTTGTGTTGGGCCAGGATTAATGGCTACTTTATTTTTAATAGCTCGTAGAAGGAAACGAGATCTGGATTTTTATTTTCCTGACACATCCTGCTCCCAATATTCTTCCCAAAAGCCAAGTAAGCAAACATCTTGACAGGCAGTCACCTGAGTTATCTGGTCCATAGGTAGCATCCCTGTGTGCCAAAGGCACCTCCAGCCCCCCACCCCCTTCGTCCTGATTGTTCTCCCTGTTAACTTGGGTTTATCAGGTAGCTTGTTTAAAGAACAACCTCTTGCCACCGTATCACTGAGGTTTTGGCACCCTTAGTGTGGAGACACCCTGGATAGGCCCCAGGTCCAGCCCTGCTCTGGTGACAGCAACACCAGAGGTCTAGAATTCTTTTTTTACAGTCCATCAGATGGCTGGCAGCGCTTGTTTTCTGCCAAAGCACAAGATGGAATTTTAGATCAGGAGGGTTCCGAGCTTTCTGTTCTCTAGGGTCCTCTCCATCTCCCTGATCAGCAGATGGAGTGACTCACTAGAGTTGCAGGACCCAGAGAAGGGTCCAGTCATTCTCTGTCCTGGCTGACCTTAGAGGACAAGGGTCAAAATATTGCTGCTTTTTCCTTGGCCCTTTTACTTCCTTGACTTTGGTCTCCAAGTTTTTGGTTTTGAAACACCCAGCAAGCCTGTTTCACCAGTCAGATGGCCAAAGTTGTGACTTAGTCCTGAGTTCAGTTTCCTTTTTCTCAAAGTGGACCATGATGGAGCAACCAGTACTGTCCCCTAACTCACCTGTAGTTGGCTGTCAACAAGTTCACCAGCACCATGAATCCTCATCATGGGAATGGGGTTCCTTGGAGAGCCAGGCCTGCCCAAGAAAGCTGGAGCAGGGGCTACTCTCGGGTCCTATCTGGGTTGCTAAGTTTGTTGTTGAAAGCTTGATCTTGAGATTTTCAAAGTAGAAAATGAATTGCATTTAGTTAATTGTTGAAGTGTAATTTATGTCCAGTGAGGGACACAGGTCTTGTATCCAGTTCCATGAGTTCTGATATACACATCCACCCACTTACTCCATGCTCCTGTCAGATGTAGAACCTGCCTGTCATCCCTTGAGGTTGCCTTTCAAGCCTTTCAGGACCCTGTCTCAGCAAGTGTTTGTGACCTGACCACTTTCTGTAGTGTCATGGAGTCCCATCCCACCTACAGCTGTGCCACCCACCACTCAGCCATATGGGTGTATTTCTGGTGTGGCTAAAGAAGTGATGTGCAATTTTGGACCGATTTTGTGGGCATGTGTTTTTCTTTCTCTTGGGAAGACAAGCAGGAGTGCCACCGCCATGGCCAGGTGTGCAGTTCCTCAGCTCTGCATCCCCACCATCCACGTGCCTGGTGTCCGTCATTCATCTCCCATGGTGTGATGGTGGCATGCACTTTTCTTCTGTGTATTATGTGCTCAGATGTCTGTTCTGAAGTGTCTCATAAGGCTTCATCATGTTTTTTATTACTGAGTTGTGACAGTCTCTTCTGTATTCTATAAACAGGGCTTTTGTTAGGTAGTATTTGTCTTGCAAATATTAACACCCCACACTCTTTTTTTTTTCTTTTTGGCTACAGGGGATTGAACCCAGAGGCTCTTTACCACTGAGCTATGTTCCGATCATTTTTAAGATTTTGAGGGGCTTCACTAAATTGCCTTGGCCTCCAGAGTCCCATTCTTTGAACTGCCTATTCATGTTATCAATAGTGTAATTTACATTTTTTTTAATTTTGGAACAGATTTAGACTCTTATTTTGGAACAGATGCACTTGCCCCGAGATAACGGCTCACCTGACCTTGTTCGAACTTGCCCTGAGATAACCACAGGCTCACCTGACCTTGGTGCCCTTCACTGTGCATGTCCCCAGCTTTGCCCCTCCAGGGCCCTATGCAGGACCCCATATTGTGTTTGGCTGCTGTGTCTTCCCCAGGCTGTGGCTGTGTCTCACTCTCTGGTGAATTCTTAGGATCTGAAGAGGCTTGGTGGGGTGTTTGTAGAACATCCTGTTTGGGTTCCTCAGGTGGACTGACATGAGGGACTGTCACGTCACTCATGGCAGACTGAAGGAGCACCAGGGGTGATCAGGTGAGGTGCTGATCCCATCACACCCCTTTAGGGCATCTCTGATGTCCACAGACTACCCCTGGCCTGGTTGAGATGGTGTTTGTAGGTGTCTCTGCTGCAGAGTTGCTCCTTTCCCCTGTCCCTGCTGTCTTACAGTGAGTCTCTGTCCAGCCCATGCTGGGGATGCTATCTAGGATTCCTCTGTAAAGAGTGTCTCTTTCGTTTTGTGTTTGGCCATCAGTCATGCACTGTCGCCAGCATGGACACGCCCTGCACTGGCCATGGTTCATGCACTGTTGCCAGCATGGACATGCCCTGTACTGGCCATGGTTCATGCACTGAGGCCAGTGTGGACGTGCCCTCCACTGTCTGTGGTTCATGCACTGTCACCAGCGTGGACGTGCCCTGCACTGGCTGTGGTTCATGCACCGAGGCCAGTGTGGTTGTGCCCTGTGCTGGCTGTGGTTCATGCACTGTTGCCAGCATGGACGCACCCTCCACTGTCTGGTTCATGCACTGTGGCCAGTGTGGACGCGCCCTCCACTGACTGTGGTTCATGCACTGTCACCAGTGTGGACGCGCCCTCCACTGACTGTGGTTCATGCACTGTGGCCAGTGTGGACGCGCCCTCCACTGACTGTGGTTCATGCACTGTCACCAGTGTGGACGTGCCCTGCGCTGGCTGTGGTTCATGCACTGTCGCCAGTGTGGACGTGCCCTGCGCTGGCTGTGGTTCATGCACTGTCGCCAGTGTGGACGTGCCCTGCGCTGGCTGTGGTTCATGCACTGTTGCCAGCGTGGACGTGCCCTGCACTGGCCGTGGTTCAAGTATTGTCACCAGTGTGGCACTGTGCACTGGCTGTGGTTTGGGGTTCGGCTGTATATTTCTGCTTGTGTAGTCTCAGCTTTGTTGTTGGGGCACTTTCATCTGGCTACTGTCTTTTTTGATTTTTGAGCACTTTCTTTCTCATGCTATAAGGTACTTTGGGCTCATACTCCTATGTTTCCTGCCCTAGACCCAGAATCAGCCACTTCTCCAGGGAGCTCTCATTCCTAAGATTGGAGGGTGGTCTTAGAAACTAGAATCTAGGGGGCTGGGGATATAGCTCAGTTGGCAAAGTGCTTGCCTCACATGCACAAGGCCTTGGGTTCAATCCCCAGCACCGAGAGAGAGAGAGAGAGAGAGAGAGAGAGAGAGAGAGAGAGAGAGAGGGAGGGGGAGGGAGGGAGAGAGGAGGGGTGGGAGGGAGGGAGAGGGAGAGGGAGAGGGAGAGAGAGATGGAGGGAGGGAGGGAGGGGTAGATATGAGAATCAAGGCCCAGGTACTACTTTTGCTTCTAGGACCTCAGTGGACAGACTTGCTGATAGATCTGATTACACAATCAGATCTATGTGTCTGTAATCTCTAACCTGGAACATGCTATTAGGCTGTTGCCACTCTGGGTAAGACCCTGTTGCCCACCATCTGCAGCCCATTTCCTTCTTTATTCAGCCCCAGTGTGCATGCAGAGCACCCTCAGAATTGTTCCTCATATCCCTTTGGCTCGTTAGAAATAAAGTTATCAAGTAGAGCACAGAGTTCTGTGAGTTACAGTGGAGTTTTTTGTTTTGTTCTGTTTTGTAAATTCCTTAGGATCATATGTAAACAATTGTATCATCTGTATTGAGACAGTTTTACTTTTTCCTTTCTAAACCTTTTTTTTTTTGTACCAGGGGTTGACCCTGAGGGGTCCTTAACCATTGAGCCACATCCCCAGCCTGTTTTTGTTTTTTATTTTGAGACAGGGCCTCACTAAGTTGCTGAGCCTTTCTAATGTTTATGGCTTTTCTTTTCTTTTCTTTCTTTCTTTTTTTTTTTACTACATTGGCTAAAACCATAGAACAGTGATAAATTAAATAATGTAATGACCATACTAAAAAGGAGAAAAAACACATGATCACTCCAGTAAATGTTGAAAAAGCATTTAATAACATTTAAACCCCTTTCATGATGAAGGAAAAACCTCGTCCTGGCAGGCGTGTCTCAGGGTGCAGCAGTCAAGCTCTGGTGTACTTCTATCTCCTAGGGGAGCTCTGCAGTCCCCTGGCCTCCTCTCCCTTCAGTCAGAATGACATGTGTCTGGTGTTTGTGGCTTTTGCCACCTGGGCAGTGAGAACGTCAGATCTACATACCCTGGACGCTTGGAAAACAGGTGTGGGGCTCTGGGGGCAGAGGGAGCTTGTGACTAGGAGTCAGAAGGAGGGGCTTCCTTGTTCAGCCTCACCTGGGCCCCTAGGGAGGAGGTGTGCATGGAGGGAGGAGGTGTGCGCTGGAGGCACAGGTTCTCCCCAACTCTGCTTCTCCCCTGCTGACCGGCTTCCACCCCATTGCTCTGTCTTGCTGGACTTGTCTTACCCTCTGAGGACTGAGTCAGGTGGCAAGAAGGGGATGACTGGCAGGAGCCGGCACCAGGAGACCTTGTGCTTCTCTTTCAGTCTTGCTGGCCAACCTTGGCACCATCTCTGCCATCTGCTACTTCCGCAGGCGTGTGAGGCGTGGGCACAGTCCCAGCCGCAGCTGTAGCCACAGCCCAAGTCCCACCTCCTAGCAGCCAGACCTGGACTACGAAGTCGCAGGACAGGAGACAAGCATGGTGCCAGGAGGTGATGCCCTCCTCCTTGCCCTCTGACCCCTGTCTTCCAGGGCGTCCAGAAGGGAGCCAGTGTCTGTGGGGCTGGCTCCCTTGGACTCCACCTAAGGCCCAGCCAGGGGCTGAGGCCGCTCCCCTCCCCTTGGAGGAAGGAAATTTGGAATTCTGGGTGGGTAGGGACTGAGCAGGGAACTAGTTAATAGGGTATTGAATTAGCAAATGAAAAGCACAGGGCATCCAGTTAAATTTGAATTTCAGACATGCAATATTTGGGATAAATTTACACTAAGAAATTATTGTTGATGATCTGAAATCTAACTTAACTGGGCATTATGTTTCATCTGGTTATAGGTTGGGGGGAAGTGGCAGGAGAAGATACTGGAATTAGGAGTGGCAGAGAGGGGTAAGGAGTGCTGGGTTTGGGTGGGGTCAGGACAGGGATGCTAGAGGCCATAGGAGCTAGGGGCATGTTCTGGGGCATCTGCCCTACTCACAAGAGCCTCTTGAACCCTGAGCCCCAAAGGACGTGGTCAAGGTAGTGGTGGTGGGTAGACCTGGGCAGATACCCAGACACCTCCAGTGGTTGCTGCAGCCCCTGTGGTGCGGAGTCTATGGGGCAGGACCTTGGCTCCTCTGAGGAGACCTGGATGAGGATTCAGGCAGAACCTGGTGGCCTCACCCATGATGACTTGGCTTGGAATTGTCCCTGCTCCCATGGGTCAGCTGGTGTGGAGGTCAAGGCTGAGAGAGTCAGAGATGGGGTGGGAAGGTGAGTGGGGCTGGAGGTGGCAGATCAGTGGCAGGGGGTCTGCCCAGGGCAGTGTGCACAGGGTCTTCAGAATGCTGGGAGATTCCTGGTTCCTTGGTGGAGGACACAGGTAGACAGCACCAATAAAATCTCCTCTCTCTTCCTTGTTTATGACATCAGTGTCTGACTAGCCCCATCCATACACCCTAGCACTGACCCCCACCCCTGCCCACTTTGAGGGACACCTTCATGTCTCTGCCTGTGCTGGTTCACACCTTGAGACCTAGGAGCCTCATGCTCCAACCTCACACACTCAGACCCTGCCAACCTGACCTAGCCCTCTGTCCTGCACATCCATGTGGCCCCCAACATCCAGGTTAAGTTCCCTCCCTGAAGGTAGAGCTGCAGATGGCATCTGCAGATGTTCAGCACCTCCCTGAAGACCCTTGCTGGGTTGTGGTCAGCCACACAGCCAGGATGTCCCCAGGGATGAGGCACCTATTCTTAGCTATTCCAGCTTCTACCCATCTGCCCTCAGGTCCTGGACACTCCTTTGACTTGCTGGGGTCAGACCCACGCTGGGGATTTGACATGGGTCAAAAGATTAGGTGACTGCAGATCCCTCTCCAGGGTCAGAACTGGACAGATGTGGTTCTGACAAGCAGCCCTGGCCAGGGGCCATCAGATCCACTGGATGAACCCCTCCTCTGCCTCAAGCCTTCTGAGCCGTGGCCATTTCTGGTGGGAGGAAGATGAAGTCTTGTCACCATCTGGTAGGGAGGGCAGAGTCCCATCAGTCTGCAGGAAGCTACATCCTGGTTCGTACTTACCCCCAGGGAGGCAGGAAACCCACTCACCTGAGGGAGGTGGCAGAGGGCTGGGTGACACTTCCCTGGCAGGGGAGACCTGGGAACCCCAAACCACAAGTCTGAGAGCAGGGCAGATCCCCGGGAAGGAGCATAAAGATCAGCCTAGAACCTGCCACAGCCCTCCCATCCTTGTCTCCTGGTCCTGCTTGCCCCACATTCTCCTATTTCTCTCTCTCCTGCTCCCTCCAAGTTCTAAGTCTGCCCAGCACCCTTTGGGCCCAGGGACTGGGCCTCCTCACTCCTCCTCCTGCAGTGGGGGCTGCTACTCACCAGCTGAGGGGAATCTGGGGGCTGTGGACCCCAGTCCTTGATGGGATCCTGGTGTCCCCGAGCAGCTCGGGACTGCAGGGCTCCTTTCATGGAGACCAAATGGGGAGCTGGGGGGCCAGGAGAGCTGGAGAGTCCAGAGCAGGGACCAGAGACAGGCACAGACACAGGGACCAAGGGGAATGGGCTGCAAGGCTCTGGTCCAGGCGAGCTTCGTACTGCACTGAGGAACTGCCAGGAGAATGGGGGTAACGTGAGGCCCTGGGTGAGGGCCACCAGGGAGCACAGGGGTTCCTGCCCCAGGCACCCCCTTAGCCTCCCATCATAGCCTGAGCAAACCTCAGGTTTTGGCCTCTCCCTGACTTCAGGCTGGTGCACATTCAGCCCTGTCACCAGCAAGCAACTGACCTCATCCAGGCCCCTGATATCTGCGATCCTGCGATGGGAAGTGGCAGGTGAGGTGTAGGATCAGCATACAGTGGGGAGTGTGGTGCCTCCAGGGGCTGCTCGGGGGCCTCTGGGCCACACTCCAGGCCCAGCCCGCCCACCTGAACGAAGGTGTAGAAGAGACAGTCCCTGAGTTAGAAATAGCAGAACCTCTCTCTGCATGAAAGAGGCCTCGGGACCTGCAGGCCCAGCCAGGCTGAGAGACCAGGCCAGGGAGGCAGGGCAGGAGGGAAAGCCACCCTGCAGGGCTGGGCCACCTTGGTCAGGTGCAGATGCATGTGTGGTGGTACGGCAGGACCAGGCAGCTCCCCTCGGGCCTGGCCCCTGGACCGGCTGCTGCGCCTCAGATCTGCTCTCCGTTGGCCAATGCTGGCACAGTCAGATTCAGAATTGGGCTGGCCCTGTGGGGGACCAAAACCTTCCAGAAAGTTCTCTTAGCCCTTCCCACTCAATTCTCTGAGGCCCCATGGCACTCCCTCCAGTCTAAGTGCCCCCAACCCAGGAACCAGGGTCCAGGCTCAGGTTGACGAGGCATGGGAACCAGTCTCCCAGGCACACAGAAGCCTCATGCTTCCTACCCCTCTTCCTCAGCCATTCCCCCATTTACTCACAGGTGCAGGCTGGGTAGGAGCAGGGCATCCTGCAGTGGACAGCACTGAGGACTCAGGGAGGGAGTGGCTGGTGCGGTTGGAGGGGGGCGCTGGGCACCCTGAATCCCAGCTGGTCCGTCCATCAGAGGAAAGTGAGCCTCGGACACCACCTGTGACATGGGCAGTCGGGATGAGCTGGGTGGCCAATCCCTCTCCCCACCCACCTATGTCTGGACCCACCTCTCTATCCCCAGGGCCTGAGCCAAGGTCCTTCTGCTGCCCCTCACCTGTGTGGGCCCCTGCAGGCCTGGGAAGCTCTCAGGGTTGAGCAGCAGGGGGCCCCCATCCTGTCTGGAAACCGTCTGGAGGCAGAGCAGCCAGTGGCGGTAAACTTCATGACTGGCACACACCACCCGGATGGTATGGATGAGTCGGCCTGTACACAGACTCCATGAGGTGGGGCCTGGCAGCACAGGTGTACCCCACATAGTCCCCATAAAGAGCTGGGCTGTCTACCAGGCTCACTCCCCTTCCCCCTGGTCCCAAGGCAGGGGCAGAGTCTGGGTCAGAACGGACCTGAGATCAGGAACGAGCGGGTCTGCTTCTCTTCCAGGTTGATGTGGATGGCAGTGAGTGAGGCCTATGCCTTCCTGGGAGCAGCTCCAGACCCTGCCTAGCCCCATCCCCCAGTCTTCCAGAGCTGGGCTGGGCACCCAGACAGTCCAGCACCAAGGCCAGTTCCCTGAGGAAGTAGGGCAGCTAAAGTCTCTCCTGGGGACATCATCACCCAGGTCTGCTCACCAACTCACATAGCAGATGGGGAATGACCCCCAGGCAGGGAAGCCCCTGTGTGTCTCCTAAGTGTACACCAGTGACATGCTCACTGGCATGTATGCACACTCCCATCAGGCAGCAGGAGCACATACCAATGACTCCCAGGAGGGTCCCACCTCATGCCACCTGCCCAAGGGCGATGATCTGGCTGGTGGCTGAGGGCCCTTCAGGATGAGGAAGGTGCTCCATGGAGGAACTCTTTCACCTCAGAGCTGAGATCAGGCTGACCAGGCAGTGAGCCAGATGGGTGGAGCCCTGTGCTCTGTCCCAACAGGCCTTGTTATACAGGTTCTCCCTGAGTTGCCGCCCCCACTCCACACAGCATGCCTCTCTGGGCAGGTCCACCCTGGGGAGGGCCCATCTTAAAGGCAATCCCATCTGGTTCCTCAGAGAAGATGGCCAGGGATGTTGGGTACAGGACCAGGAGCCGATCCCACTGCTTCTGCAAGGGGTCAAAAGATAGCATGGGTAGGGCTGGGCACCAGGGGCTGCCCCACATCCCCTATACCCTACCCACATCCCCTTCACCTGTGAAGGCAGGTGCTGCAGCTTGACCCTTGAGGCACAGATGGCACTGCCCACAGATTCACGCCCAGATGCCCTCCACAGCCAGATCAGATGGCGCTGCAGGGACCAGGGGAGCTCATCCACTGAGGGGCCCTGTGGAGGAGGCCATCAGGGTAGGCTGGCAGAGAAAGAGGGGGGAGGGGCTTGCAGGTTCCTGACACTGACCTGCGGGAGCACAGAGTGGCAGTGCCACAGTCCCCCGACAAGGGCCATCTGCTTTTCCAAGTGGTAGAGCCAGCAGCGGAGCTCATCTTCACTGGGACAGAGAACGAGGAGTGGGGCGGGCAGTGGGCCTGGGGGTGGAGGAGCAGTGTGGGCTGAGGTGGGCCCAAGCTTGGAGCCCCAGAGTCCAAGCATAGGCCCCTCTCCAAGAGATCTGTGCAGATTGATCCATGGCCCTGGCTGGGAGGCACCCTTCTAGGAGGCCAGTGTCCTTCACATACCTGTGATCTGGAAGCCATGCTCTCCAGTCTCCTCGAGGGGGGCAGATGCTCAACTCCACCAGCGGCAACAGCCCCTGCCAGAGAACAGATAGTAGCAGTTGCAGGAACTCTCAGGGGCCTTTCCCCCACCCTTGCCCAGGCCCCTTACCTGGAATGTGCGTCCTGCAGAACTGTGAGCCTGGAAGTAGAGGTGGGAAGGGAACAGCTCCAGGTAGCAGTCACTGGTATCCTGGGGAGAGCAGATGCCCATCTGAGGGACTGGGGCAGACAGGATGGTGGGGTATGGGTCCCTGAGCATGCCCCCCAGCCCCCACCTGGCTGTGCTGGAACTGCAGGTGGACCTTGGCATAGTGTACCACCTTGCCCAGGTTCTTCACGGGCACCTTCCGCCGCCCCTTCTTGAACACACTCAGGATGGGCTGCTCCAAGTTCTCTGGCTGATTCTCCAGGCCTGGAAAGTCCTAGGGGAGTAGGGCTTGGGGAGTGGCCAGATAGGGCCATTAACCCCAACCCATTACTCAGCCACCCATATAGTCCTGATCTGTCTATGCCAGGCCACACAACACACACAGGCAGATGCACACAGCCTGTATACATGGAATGGTGACAGAATACACAATATGCACACAATGCAGCTCCCCATTCCATGCTACCTGGTCTAGCAGTGACAGAGAAATTGGGACTTGGTGGAGTCAACCCTTAGCTTCACCACCTCCTGGTTCTGGAGCTCTGTTTTGTTTGTTCAATCTCCCCAGACTTTTCAAAGGAGTTTTGGGGTGTCTGGGTGAGATAGTGCATAAAACCCTGCCTTTTACCAATAAACTGGTAAATGTTTAATACCTGATTCTATAAGCAAAAACAGACAAAAAAAGCAAAAACCTAAGCCCTAATCTGTAATATACACCAATTTCCTTGGTGTAATATTCCCACTGCAGCCTGCTTGGATACCAACATGAGTTCTGGGTGCTCATGTGCTAGTTGCTCTAGCATACCGAGCATGGGCCTCAGTCTCTCACACAAAAATGGCAATGACTAAGGGTTCTCTGCGGCCTGCCCCTTCACTCTTCCTCCCTCTCTTTCTCTCAAATCAGGCACATGTCTGAATCAGGCTGTTCCCTTGGCTGGGGCCACTCAGCACTGACTCTCCACATCACAACCTTTGGGCCTTTGCTCAGCTCTCACCTTCTCTCTGGCTGCACACTCTTCTTAAATTCCAGCCTTTCCTGTTCTAGTTGGCTGCCTGACCACAGTCGACTTACTCTATTTCTACTTAGTCGTCCTGTCTATCTGCCACTGCTGAGTCTCCAGGGCCTGGAACGTGCTGGGGGGCAGGGGGGGTTCAATGTATTATGCTGAAGGAAAGGAAGAAGGGCCAATGTCTACACAGCACTTAGGTAGTCCTGGCAGAGAGTTCGTTCTCTATCAATGGGGGCTTTGATATCAGAGGCAGGGTCAGATAGGAGTCAGGTGCTAAGGGACTGGAGAGGACTGTGACCTACTAGCCTAGGGGCAAATTCTGTTGGGGGTCACATTTGGGTCACCTGCAGGGCTGCTGTGTCCTGGCCAAGCCAAGCTGCCCCTTGGGCAAGCCTAGGAATGTGAACAGACAGATCACTCTTCCCCCGGCTTCTCTGCCTCTGGGTGGGGCCTTCTGCACCCACACCCAGTGTGGGAAGATTCCAGATGACAGTCTCGAAAAAATAGGCCATGAATCCGTAAGGGCTATGCCACTGGTCCTGGGGCCTAGGTCAGCCTTGGGGCCCGGGAAGGACAGCTAGGAACTGCAGTAGGGATGGAAGCATGGATGCTGTCCAAGCCTGGCCAGGGCCCTCCCTGGCCCCTATCTCCCAAGGCTCAAGGGGTCTTGACCCTTTTCCAAGGGAGGACCACTAGGGGCACCATGCCTCATAGGACTGCCTCCAGGGTCACACTGCCTATCCTGGGCTGAACAGAGAGAGTCAGGGTCTGAGATGTAGCCCCTTCTCTGAGGCAGCACAGTTTCTGAAGCCAGCAGCTGACTGCAAGAGCCCTGAGACCTTAGACAGGGGACAGGGGATGACACGGGGTCCCAGCCTGGTGGGACAGTGAGAAAGGTAGGCTCTGGGAGCCCATGCCAGCTGCTTTAGTCCTGGCCCAGAGTCCGCGCCCCCACTTCTAGCATAAGATCCGTGGGCAGGGTCCCACAGGAGGGAGCTTCAGTCTAGGTTCTGCCCAAACCAGTGCCAGCTGTTGGGGAAAGAGGCTAGGGCTCCTCTAATCAGCCAGTCCATCGTCCCACAGGGGCACCCTCAGTTCCTTCAGGAGAAGTAGCCTAACAAGTGCTTAGTGGTCACTTCCTTTCTGTGCTGGGGCAGGAGGCACCAGCATAGGTAGGATTGCAGTGGGCAGTGGATATCTGGGAGCACTTTCCTGCGAGACCCTGAAGGAGAAACTAAGGCCTGCAGTAGGTGACCAACTGGCTCTCTGTCGCCTGAACCCCTTTACTTTCTCAAGCGACATCACCCAAAGAATTGCAACATAGATGCAACCGGTGAGCTGGAGATCTAACCTGGCGCCGTCTACCCGTGAGAAGCGTGTGGAAGCTTCAGAGGCCCCACCCAAAGGCCAGGCGCACGGCTCACCACTGACTCAGTCCCAGTCTGGGTTTCGTTCTGGGCCAGACTTTCTGGCGGATGAGCTTCCCAGGGCGGGGCAGTGTCCACTTCCTCACCTCCCTTGGGATCTAAATCCCCTGAGCTGACTGAGATGACCCTTAGCTGTGCAAAACTGCGACAGACACGCTGGCATAGGACACAGAAGAGAGCGCAGAGCTGCACTCAGACCCCAGGCCTGGCGACAGATGGGGGACTCGCCACACAGCGGGCAGCTGAGGCTGGGGGGGGACACACCCTCGGCTCACCGTCCCAGGGATGTAGTAGAAGATCTTGTCTGCCGCGGCGTCCCCATCGGGGCCAGCCTCGGAGCCGAACAGGCTCGCCAGCTTCCTCGAGGTGTCCTCTCTGGGGACAAGTGAAAGGGGGTTTGGGGCTCGGCCTTTGGTCGGGTCGAGGGAGAGCGTGTTCACGGGTGGCTGAGGCCGCCCCTCTCACCTATTTCCCTTCAGCGAGGGTTTCCTGGAGAAGGAGGCCCGCAGCCTCCTGGGGGTCTGAGGGACGCAGCGGCTGTTCCCCATTGGTCCAAACGGCGGCTGGCTGGGACCGAGCAGGTAGACAGGGTAGACCCCGAGTGGGGTCCCTGGGTCGGGATCCTCCTGCCCCCGCCTCCCGTGAGCGGGCGGGGCTGTGGGACTGCTTCACGCCTACTCCGGGGTGGGGGGGAGGAGCCTTTCTGGGCGGGGCTTGGCTCCACCGCACGCACGCTCCACGCACGCACGCTCAGCACGCACGCTGGGGAAGCGCGCATGCAGGCCCAGCCCTCTTCGTCGCTGCCATTTTAGCTCCTGGTTCCAGCCGCAAGGTGTGGGCTGTTGTAGCCGGAGGGGTGGGGGTCCCCAAGAGTTAAGTCGCTGTCCTCCACTGTGCCAATACAGCCGCAAGCTTTTTTCTCCTTTCTTCCTTCTTAGCTGCTCCCTCGAAGAGTGCGAAGATGTCCTAGCGGCACCGGTTGGACTTGGGGGAGGATTACTCCTCCGGCAAGAAGCGTGCGGGGACCGTTGGGTAAGCCAGGCCAGGGGCGAGGCAGCGGCTCTGGCTTTGTTGGGGTCCGGGCGGGGAGCGGGCCACGACTGGTGTGGCCGAGCAGGTCGCGGAGCCCGAGTCTTTGTTTTCTTTGGGGCTCCGTTCAGCGGTGGTCCGGGTGGAGCGGCGCCCGTTTGGCGCGGCAAGGGCGCCGGGGATGTTGGCGGGGCCCGGTCGGGAGGTGAAGAGGCCTGTGGCGGCCACCAGGGCGCCGCCTCCGCCAGGCCCAGCCTGCCAGAGCCACTTTGGACGGAGAGGAGCAGGAGCGGAGCGCCGACCTCGTGGCCTCGGTTCCCGACTGAGGCCTGGCGAGGGTTGGGGAGGGCGCGGCGAGCGTTCGCGCCCAAGGGCACCGGGTTCCGGGCCGAGGGCCTGGGAAGGGGACTGCGCGGGGCCGCGAGGGCGGGGAGCGCCTGGGTTCTCGTGTGGGCTGCGGCGGGGGTGGCGGGAGTTGAGCGCGGAGTCCGGGGGCAGGGGGAGCGGAGGCCTGCGGGAGGAAGGCACCAGGAGGATGCCTAGTGGGCTGGGGGCCGGGTCCCGGCGCCCAGGGGCTCAGCGTGGCGGGAGAGCGCGTCCCTCCGTCCATTCAAACACTACGGAGTAGACGGCAGGCAAACTTCCGTCGGCCGCCCACTCTCCCGCCATCTCCTTTATTTCCTGCTGTGGTGAAGACGGTGCTAGGGCTAGGAGTTGGCAAGCATTCTTTTCCCCCCTAAGTTTTTATTTGAAGGAGCTTTTGAAATACAGAGACCTTATTCGAGAAGTGGTTTTCATGCTCATGGCAAAATATTGCCATGTGGAGGTTGAGAAATACAAGATTCGTAGTGTTCCGGATTCCTTTTTCTTAGCCTTTCCCTAAAGGTACCGAGGAATTTAGCAGTTAACTTGAGTTAACTGCATCGCAGTCATTTTCTGGTCCAGTCAGTGTGTTTTCACTCTTGAAAAGCAGAATTCTCTGGGTAATTAGGCAAAAAGAAAAACCTCAAACAAAAGTTCGAGTGTCCAAATACCTTGCATAATTTCATCAGTTTTCCACGTAATCTTTACTGTCAAGGTGGAGTATAAACCAGAATGGGATGTACTTTTTGATACCTTACATATATTTAATTGTTGAATACAGAAATATTTATCCTGTGTTTCTATTTTTGTAGGTTTTTTAGAAATTATGATATTAGGTATAGTAATCATACAATAACATAACACAGCATCTTAGACTGCTCCCTCAAAAAACATGAGCACGTTTAAACTCTGTCACAGACCCTTAGAGTTGGAAACAACTGCATTTCTTGGTCAGCTCCTAATCTTTGTGTCTTCAGAATGTATTTGATATTTGCTTCCTGTGTTGTAGAGTTTTTTTTTTTTTTTTTTTTTTTTTGATGAAGCTATGGATGAAGTTGATCTCTGCAAACCATTCTTTGTTGGCACAGGACTACAAGAGTATGTAATACATAGTTTACTTCTTCCATAATCCCTCTTCCCCCCAGTTTTGTAACTATTGAATTTTTGGTCCATATCTTAAATATCTGATATTATGTGAGAAGTACAAGAGGAATTTATCAAACATTTTCTTTTCTCAGTCCTTCTTTTCTCCCCCATGACGGTATGAGTATTAGAAACAATCCTTTTCATTTAGACCAGATGTTCTTAAAGGGTTCACTCTAGTTTTGTGTACCATTATCTTTCAGATGGCTACTCTGAATTATTTGTGACTATAATGCTTCTCACTTGGTGAGCATATTTCTGCTTGCCCAATTGTAAAGTATTCCCCATACACATTTTGGGCTAATATGAATGCTTATTAAATTTGTTGAGCACTATGATAAGGTAGAAGGAGAGAAAGAAAGTAGATAGTTGATAGCATATTTCAAAGATAGGTCAGGACTCTAAAATTTTGAATTGTGAGACTTCATTTTATGATTAGTCATTTTTCAGATTTTCTTTTGGTTTTGAGTAAAACTTTCTAGCTTGTATGCCCTATAATTCTGTAGCATGTGGACATTGAAATGGAAGAAGGAAAAAAATCACCTGTTTAAAACAAGGATTTTCCCTCATAAGTCTTTTTTTTAATGGAATAGAATGGCATATTTTAAGAAGGAAACGATCCGATTTGATTGGTCAGCTTACCATTTCTGTAAATGGACCATTCTGACTCAGTGCTGGGTTTAGTATTTTAGCTGTGGTCTGTCAAGAATTTACTATTGCCCCATTGATGTACCATTATGGAGAATGACTGCTCTTTCTCTGCTACTGATACTTAGAGCACAGGAAACTTGTACTCATTTGTGTATTGTGAATAAGGAGCAATGACACATTTAGCTTCCTGTTGGTCCTCATTATTTTTAATCTGGGTCCCAACACCTTGTGGCAAGTTTCTTTGCTACAAACTCCTTCTTTGCTATAGGAGTTTGTCTGAAATAAAGTGGATTAGTAAAATGAGCAAGCAAAGATTATTTTATTTCTGTCACCAGGCCCTCAGAGGGCACTATACAGCCCTTTGTCTTGCTGCTTGTCAGGTTTCCTCACCTAGATTAATTAAGGTTATCATTGTATTGGGACAATCTAGTAAATAGAAGTAGATATCATAATTGACTACTTAAAACTGGCCTAAGTTTAATAAAGTGGCTGCCTGCATAATTTTAGCATTTTTAAAACAGCAGTGAAATGAAGCTCGTTTTAATTCGCCTATATTTCATTTATGGTTGGCCAGTATATGCGGATTTACCTTGTACTTCCAGTGTTTTACTATCCCCAAAGGCTAAATGCAAGAGTAGACACTGAAAGCAAAGGAATAAAAGTGTTTTAGAATTTTCATTTTTCTTGTAAAGCAGTATACACTTACTGAATAAAATTGAGGAAGTACTGGAAAGTATAATGAAGAAAGCAAACTTGCAGATAATCCTCTAATTCATATTTGTATTACTTGTGATACTGTGTGTAACATTGTACTGTGTTCTTTTCATTTAGCATTAGAACATAAAGCAAAGTGCAGCTTGAAGGAGAATCTAGGAAAGATTGTGGGGCTATCTTGCCCAATTTATGTCTGTCTTCCCCACTCCAGCTGCAGTCTCTGACTTCTGTTGTGGAAATAGGATTTTTTTTTTTTTTACAGATTTATTTCTTAGGATGTTGAAGTTTGTAGTTAGATAATTTGAGGCATCAATCAAGGAAGGAAAATGTTTATTGTGGAGTGTGGGAAATTCTTGATTGTTATTTCTAATAGTTATGTAATTCATTGAAATTTTACATTAATTTTTTCATTAGTTTAGTGAACATTTGTGCTCTTATGACTGTAATATTGCCTCGAACATTATTCTTAAAATTTAGAATCTGAATTCTAAAATTTTCGTTCATAGGAAAGAACGAGATCGAGACCGGGATCGTGAAGATTGGTCTAAAGATCGGGACCGAGAACGTGATAGAGGAGATCGAGAGCGGGAGAGGGAGAAAGAAAAGGAGAAGGAATTGTGAGCTTCAACCAATGCTGTGCTTATCAGTGCTGGATTACCACCTTTGAAAGCTTCCCATTCAGCTCATTCAACCCACTCGGCTCATTCAACACATTCAACACATTCTGCTCATTCAACACACACTGGACATGCAGGACACACATCACTTCCACAGTGCATTAATCCATTCACCAATTTACCCCATACACCTCGATACTATGATATTCTAAAGAAACAACTTCAGCTCCCTGTTTGGGAATACAAGGATAGGTTTACAGATATCTTGGTTAGACATCAGTCATTTGTGCTGGTTGGCGAGACTGGGTCTGGTAAGACAACACAGGTGAGTTACTTTTTCTTCTTTCTTTTTATTATAGTTGTTTGGAACTGAATATTACCTATTCTTTCACAAAGTAGAAGGCATATGTAGTCATCCCTACCTCATGCCAGACCTAAATACTGTTGTTGGTATGTTTGTAATAAGACATCTAGGATATTTTTCAAACATGGATGAGTCATTATTTACTGGGCTTCTGTTAATAGATATGTAGGCTTCACATGGGCAGGTATGTTTGTAGAAATGGAAACTTGGGCCAGGATATCATTTGCAGTTAAAATACATGTATCCAAATTGCCTTCCCTTCATAAGTAACCTGTCAGTTTACCTTTCCATAAGCAAGTGTGAGAGCATGTTTGGGAGTATCACTGGATTGGAGTTTTTACAGATCTAATAGGTGAAAAAAAATGAACCTGGGGTAATTTTTAATTGTGTGTGTGTGTGTGTTTGTGTGTGTGTGTGTGTGTGTTTTCCCCCGAGTGAGGTTAACTATCTTCTTTTAAGTTATATGGACTGCAAGTCAATTTGAGTATTTCATGGAGGCTTTTCGAAAGCTACTACAGCAACCAAAATAGAAATGCTTTTATTGAAGACTGAACTTTAGTGAGTACTATTTTCAAGTGAAGGAAAACTTAGTGCTGATGTTAGGAAAAGAAACTGTAACCTTTTTTTTTTTTAATTAAACAAAATTTTAAAAAGTTTTAGAAACGTGCAAGTCTATAACTCTTAATTATGCTAGTCTATTTCATTAAGTCCCATGTTTTCAAATTTGCAAATATTTCAATGAAATGAACACATGTGCATTCAGATACATTGGGAATAATGTAATACTAATTAATTATATCACTATACTAATTAAATGGTACATACTATATATTTTTATAGATGTTTCACATCTAATACAATAGGACAAAATGGAGCATTGTCAGAGTATTTTAAATAATTATATCAACTGTTTTACTGGTTTGTAGAATATTAACACACCTGTTAATTAATCAGGCATTGTGTACTTTACATGTATTATATCACTTTAAGTTTATATACGACTCTGCAGGGAAAGTAATCACATTTTATGCAGGACCAGAATGCAGCTTAGATTAATGAGAGAACTCTGGTTTAGTGGGCTGCTCTGGGTTAAATAGTTTCTGGATTTAGGTAAGTTCAGCATTAACAATTTTGTTCCTTTTCAATAACCAGTTATATTTATTTCATACTGCTGTTCTGTGGTCTGATGTGGTTCAGAGGAGTTTTTATTAGTAGTTAGTGTGGATAATTTAATGGATTCAAGGCATAAGAGGCTTGTGATGATTTGAATTACACATGCTTTCAGGGGTTACTTTATGTGAATATTGAAGACTGCAGGGGATTTTGGGGATGTGAAAGGGAAACTAGAAAGTTTAATCAGTAAATTTCATCCAAATGCTTTTTAGTATACTGTTACCAAACTTGGACACAAACCTAATAAAGAGTACTTAGCTGTTGTTTTGTTTATCCCTGCCTATCAGAAAATGAAATCAAACCGAATTTGAAATAATGACTTTAACTTTTGAAAGAGCCATAGAAAAGACATTTTGCATTGTGCTTGGTGTGCACATACTATTCTTATATTTGAGAAATTGAAGCTAGTTCAGTCAGAGGAAAAACATGAGTGAGGGTACAAGTTTAGAGAAGGGAACACTGCACACTTTGACTAGTGTGCAGGGTGTGTGAAGGGCTGGTGGGGTAGGTGAGACTGGAGCCCTGGGTTGAGCCTTACTACCTCTCGCCATAGGTAAGGAAGCCATCAGAGTTTTTAATTGGAGGGGACTGACACAAATTTTCATTAAAATGTTCAGTCATGAAAGATCATATAGGATATCCTAACAGAAGTATTGACTTTGTGTGCAAGGTTAGTGGGAATGAGGAACAAAGAATGGAGTCTGTTTTTTACTGTCACTGAATAGGGGACATGGGAAGAATTAAAAGAACTTGAAGGAAGGTGAGAAATGGTTTTGCTTTGAACTTGATGAATTTGAGATACCAATAAAATATTCATTATTCAGAAGGAGATGTGACTACCAGGTTAGGGGGTAGGAGCTAGAGTTAGGATTGACTTCGTTCTATTGCAGGCAATGTTGGAATTTAAGAGAATAGAAAAGGCTACTCAGGACAATATATAAAACTGGAAAGCCCCAAGGAACAAGGATTAGTTTTGGGGAAAATAGCCTCAAGTGGAGGAAGGAAGAGCAGAGCAGATGCCTACTTTGAACAGACCAGTCGCCCACATCTTTCAGGATATGCATCCCTTCCAAATTATATTTCCTTAGAAAGTTTGAGAAGATGCCTTATCATAAGCTGTTTTGGGAACCCTTAAAAATCTCTGAAACCCTTTCCAGGGTCCAAGAATTTCTTAGTATTTTTCATACAAAACAAAATATTGCAACATACTGAATGTAGAGACAGAATTGAGGTTTCTTCCAATAAGCTAGACGTGAGAGATACGTAAAAATAATAAAATGTGCTCTACTAGCCAAGTATTATTTTATTTGAAAAATATACATTTTAAAAATAGAATATAGGTTGTTACTAGTAATTAGTAAACAATTTAGCTGATTTTCAGTTTTAACTTCCAAATATAATAAATGTATTAATTGTTTGGTATCCTCATTTATTTTAACAGTATAAGGGGTTCTAAAAGAGAACTGCTAAATTAACCAAAACTATATATTTTTAAATTATCAATTTCACTGGAGTGAAATTTTTAAAAATGTGAATAATCTTGCCTTAAGAATTACGAATTAATTTTAAGTATTTTTAATCTGTAAGTCAGTACTTTTGAGGATTGGCAAAATGAGGGTAGATAATTAAAACCTCATAAGAAGACCACTTAACGTGGGTCTGTTGGTTTGCAATACCAGGAAGACTCTGCTATTTTAGTGAAGTATTTTGTTCATTTAAAACCATGTAAAAATATTATTATGTTCTCAGAGAAGCAACATAATCATCTTTCATTTGTTTCTCCAGTTACAAGTTATTTCCAAATTAAAAAGTAACCTAACTAAAATGTAATAATAATGCAATAATCAATACTATTTATCAGATGTCATTGTACACATAGTGTACCCAAAAACCCCTTGTTTTTTCTATAGCATTAGCACCTGATAGGCTTTTGGAAGTTTTGGTGAAGACAAATCATGTCCTTGTAGCAGTAGATTCCAGTTTTATGCTATGGTAATTTGCTTTTTTCCCATGGTTCTTTTTCAGTTAAATGACTCGAGAAGAACCATAAAATGAGAGAATCTATGAGTGTGTGGATAATTAGGAAGGAAATATGCTATCATCCTGACAACCATCTTGTGGTTGAGGTTTTCTCTTTCCCCTTTCCCCTTGATTGACCTTACTCAGCAAAGTGCTATCGCTGTAGTCCATATTGAATTTGAGACTGGTAATTACTTTAAAGATGGTACCTAAAGTGTTGCCACTGTGCATAACATTCCTGAAAGATGGATTGGAGTACTAGTAGGTGCTAGGATTTGGCTTCTGCTGGCGTACAGAATTTGAATTGAATTAAAAGATACTTGTATCTGCATATTGTAACTCATTGTATGAATTTTGATGCTGTACTTATTGGAAACTAACATTTTTGTTATTAAGTAGAATTTGTTTCAAGTAGGATTTTTTTTTCATTGGGTAGACAGATAGTTAATGATGGGACCACTTAAACACTGGGAGCATACCAAGCAAAGCTTATGTGGACCTAGTGCACAGAATGTAATCACATCACATCCTTGTTACACATGACTTCTTTTTGGATATTTTTCTATCTAAATTATATATGTTTAAGGAGTTATAATATGATATGTTAAGTTTTTGTTATAAATAATTCTCTGTCACTTGCCAAATTGAATTTTATTTTAAATTATTGGAATGAGATAAAAGTGCTTTATATTGAACATAGTTGATATGCAGCAGAATAGAATTAATTTAAATGTGAAATTATTTGATAGATTCCACAGTGGTGTGTGGAGTATATGCGATCATTACCGGGACCCAAGAGAGGAGTTGCCTGTACCCAACCCAGGAGAGTGGCTGCAATGAGTGTGGCTCAGAGAGTTGCTGATGAGATGGATGTGATGTTGGGCCAGGAAGTTGGTTATTCCATTCGATTTGAAGACTGCAGTAGCGCAAAAACCATCCTTAAGTAAGTACTTTATCTTAAAAATGGATGCTTTTTCTAATTGTAGCTTTTCTGCCACTTGTTAAGAATTTTGTAAGTGGACGCTCAAGTTATAAAAATTTAAAATTTGAATAGTTCGAAGTAGGCCACCTTTGACTTGCCAGGTGACATTTTAATGTGGATTCTTTTTCTTGGTTATAATATATGTTGCTTTAGAGTAGAAATTGAAGTTGGCAGATCAGGTTTTAGTTGCTTGAGGTTGTATCATAAGTGAAAATGTTCCTATAAAATGTGTCGTTTTAGTAGATATGCTCTGAAATACCATTTAAATATGATAGAAAAGTAAGATATATCTTAGTGGTCTGGGGATGTAGCAATGGTAGAGTGCTTGCATGAGGGCCCAAGTTCAACCCCCAGCCTTGCCAAAAAGAAAAAAAAAATGGATTTATCTTTGTAGAAGGACAGCTACAGTTAGAAAGAATGATGTGTGAGTAAGATGGGATATGATTTAATTGTGGGCAAGGGACTTTTAATGTTAATTTTGCAGATCTTGATATGCATACATAATGAACTAAAAGGCCAAATCTTGTTATGTAATGTACTCAGGGCACCTGAAGGTGTGTTGGTTCCTCTTTATAGCTGTGGTACATGTGGTCATACTGGTCTTTTTGAATGTTTTAATTTGACAAAAATGTTTTCTTCATTTTATATAGTTGCATTCTCCACAAGTGGTATATATTTCCGGATAGTCATTTCTTTAAAAATCTCTTTTTTTTCCCTTATTGCTTTTGTTTATCTGCATTTGTATGACATTTAAGTTATTTAAAAAGCTTATTTCTTGATGGGCACAGTGGCAAATGCCTGTAATCCCAGCTACTCTGGAGGCTGAGGTTGCAAGTTCAAGGCTGTCATGGTCATGGTCATGGTATTTGCCTGTACTGTGGAGTTCATCCATGAAATAGTGCTTAAGGTCTGGATAAATTCTGGAGGAAGTTTTCATACTAACTTCTGTGTCATTTGAATGCTATTTCTCACAGGGCTAGGGGATCTAGCTCAGGAGTAGAGCACTTGTCTAGCATGTACAAGGCCCTGAGTTCAATCCCCAGTTCTGTAAACATAACAAATAACCTGTGTCACAATGCAATTTCCCAAAGTTTTAAAAAAAGACATGTTGGAACAAAATGTTACGTGGTCAATGACATGAGTCTTTGTTGATGGATCTATCTGTATCCATCTTAACTAAATAAATTTTAGTGATCACATTATTTATTAGTTGTTTGTAATTACATTGTAATTGACAATAATTATGTGAAATCATAGCTCATTTGATACTACTGAAAAGTACAGATAATGTCTAGGACTTGAAGAAAATAGAGTAAAATTTTACCTGTCTTTAGTAGGCATACCTTTCTGACATTTGATTCGCTGTATCATATTTGGGCAAGTTAGAGTTAAGATTGGAATTTAGAAATCAAATGTGAGAAAGTTACCAGTATTAGAGGTGTGTATGTGTTTGTGTGTCTGTCTAGTAGGGAGTATGGCTTGTGCAAGATTTTAAGTTTTTAGTAGGGAGTGACAATATAAATATACATAAGTAAAATGTATGTTTAACATTGTGATGTTTTCTTGTGGAGCAGTTCCCAAAGGTTATCTATAACTAAACCTCTTCAAGAAAATTTATTCCAGACAGGGTAAATTTATTAATGTTCCTCCTTAAGGTAGGGAGTAACCAGTGTTGTTTTTAAGTGACATTATATTAGTAAAAGGGTATATATTATTTTAAATTGCTTTAAAAGGAAAAGTTAAAATTTCCAGTGTAATTCTTACTTAATATGAAGAGGACTAATGGCAGTTTTGACTGATAAGAATACTTCATTAAGAACAGTGGTTTATGATTCCCTTGGTGTATTTCATAGTCACATATCAACCCATTAAGAACCAACATGTTATAAACATCTAAAGTTGTAACTGACTGAAATCAGTTATATAGTTAATTGGGTAGGAAGAATGCATTCATCAAAATATTCTCTGAAGATTTTGCTTGAAGGAATCAGAATTTAAGAGTTTTTTTTTTTTGAGAATAGCCACATTGTTGTATTTTTTAATTGTACACAGAGTCCAACGTAGTTTCTTCATGGTTTGAGATACATATGGACAGATGATGAGTCTAATATTGTGCTGTTTTCAGAGGATCAGATCTCATATAAGTTAGTGCGTGCTCTGGTTTTGAAGTCGTTAGTAGCTACTCAGTCCCAGTGGACAAGTTGCTAAATGGTTTTTGTGTTCTGTTAGGTATTTGCTTGTTCCCATCCTTTACTTCTTAAACTTATGCAACATATTTATTTGCCTGTTGCTGTCTTAGTTAGAAATTTGGGGGGTGGGGCAGCCCAATTGAGATGGCTCTAAAGAAGAGAAGATCAGATAGTAAAACACAGTGATACCATGCCATGTTTGTGACTGGTCAGTAAAAAATCTTAATTTATTCTCATGGAACGGAGAAGGTATCGATGGCATCTAGCACTTCTGCAGTGGATTTTAAGAAGCATTTTGCAGTTGGAGCTCTACAGGATTTATTTATTTATGGTGCTGGGGATTGAACCCAGTGCCTTGTGTATGCAAGGGAAGCACCTTACCTACTGAGCTATATCCCAGCATTTGCAGTTGTACATGATTTAAGAAATTCATCACTTTTTTTGAGGCAGATAGGGCTTTTTGTTTGTTCTTTTGTGGTGCTGGAGATTGAACCCCAGAGCCTTGGGCATGCCAGGCATTGCTCTACCAATGAGCCGATTAATTTTTAGGGAAGACAGTGGCTTGATAATCTTGTGCCTGTGAAGAAACACAATATTTGATTGTTAATTTGGTAGCCAGTTTCATTGTTATTTTAGGGGATATGCCTTTTGTTTTATTCCAAAGCTTCAAAATTACTGCGGTGTTTTGATATCAAGGCGATCCACTTAGTCATTCAGTCATTTAATTGAGTACTTTGTGTAGGTTGAGCAGTGCTAGGTATAGTAACAAAAAAGAAATCTGGTCCTTGTCCCCATAAAGCAAATCAAGTATAAATATAAAATTTCCAATTGAGATAGAGTCCAAAATAGAATATATGGAAGTATGCTTTGAGGATTCGATTCAATTTGGAAAAGAGAAGTGTGTATTTAAATCAAGGCCTAAAACAAAAGTAGTACCAGCCAGAACAGGGATTGGGGTGCAGGGTGAGTGCGTTCCAAGCAGATGGAACAGTGTTGTTTTTTTTTTTAAACTTTGTTTTCTGAATGGAAAAAATTATGACCTTTACTTGAGAAGGTCCTACAGTCCTACACCTACTGTATATTCTTTCAATATCCAACTGATTTGTCTGAGTCAGCCTTTTCATATCAGATCAATTTTAAGATGCTAAAGGACTAGTTTGTGTACCATGTATAGATAGATGACTGAAGATAGCCTTTTTGGTCTTTCTTGCTTCATTAAACCATAAACACAGGGAATGGGGTTTGTGTCTGTATCTGTGTGTACTTGCCATGCACACAACTAATAGAACCTTTATTCCTTTTTAATCTGAGGAATAACAGGAGTTTGAAATTTTGTCACTATGTTTTAGAATTTGGATGACTTAAGCATAGTCATGACAAATGGATAGATGATTCTTGAAAAGACATTTTCTCTGACTTTGTTAAAATTTCTTTTGTGAAGATGGGGTATAGTATATATAATTTGCCTTTCCCTCCCTAAGTTTTTCCATTCGGGGTGTCAGATTCATTTGAAATTTGGAATTTTACAACACCAAGGACCCCATCTGAGATAAAGTTTATGAACCAGAGCAGCTTTTAGAGAACATGTGTGTTAGCTCTGTAAGACTGTGTACCACCTTGAGATGTTTATCTGGTGTGTGACTTCAGGGCAAACTGCTAAAAAGGCAAGAAAAGGTAAAGACAAGAAGATATGGTTGAAACGTAATTGAATGACTAGAGAGATGAACAGTCTGGGATTTCAGGGTGTGATAAACTGTCCCTTGGAAAGCTTGAGTGAGATAAGTTTTGAACAGACCAGCCAAATAATGTGTTTCCATACAATTTGGATCATAAACATGTAGAATTTGTTTTTAATCTAAATAAAATAAAATAATCTCTGTAGGCAAGAAGATGAAAGAGAATACCAGAGTATTTTAACAAATACGAGCTTAATAAAAACACTACTACAGTAAGGAGCTGGAGGGTGCATTAACCTTTAAGATGGGCACTGTCACTGTAAGGCATGGCCATAGCAGATTCTTTCATGTCCCTGGCAGATTCTTTTTGTGCCGCAGGAAACAATAAACGGAAACAGTTCTGTTTAAGGACTACTACAGAATTTCAGAGTGGTTGTTCAACAGGCACCCTCATATAAAAATAGATGATTGATATGAGAACTGAAAGTAAGTAGATCCCAGAACACTGCCTCTGGGGTCACAGTACCTAAGATGTGTCCTAGCTCTGCCACTTAGCAGTATGATTTTGACTGTTAATTAACCTTCCTGTACTTAACTGCTTTTTCAGAAGATGGAAATTATAACTACCTTATGGGGTTGTTCTGAGATTCATGTTAATTTGTATGTAACCCTTAAGAATAATTTTCTGATACTCAAGTTAGCAGTGTTTCACCCAGCATTGCTGCTGATAGTGGAGATTTCCAGCTTGAGAAATTATTGGTTCTTATTAATTAGCTAATAAAAACTAGAAAGGAACTTAAAAAAGCAGTTTAATGAAGTTCCTTTAAATACAGTAGTTGAATTGTAATTGATAAGGGTTAATTGAATTCAAACTTGACATTGTCGAATGAATGAAGACATATATTCTAGGGCTGGAGGTCGGAAGTGAAAACAGGTGTGGTAATTTAAAGACAAGTTACAAACTAATTTATCGAACATCTGCTATATGGTAGACATTGTTCTCATTCAAGTGTAGCAATTATGTTATGGGAGTAAAAAATCAAAGTGGTTGGTTACCACTTTAAGCAGTTCTTAAACAGAAACAAGAAAGTTATTACCCTAGAAGTAAAAATTTTTTGGCTTTTGTTAATGCATCAGATGTTAACTTGATTTTCTACTCCTTATTACATTCAAATTTTGTGTATAAACTTATACACTTATAAGGGATTAATTTTAGAAGGCTTTCTTTGCACAGTGTGACATCTTAGAAAATATTGAACAGAATTGATACATTCATCTTAGCTTTTTGTAAGTGCTGTGGAGAAGGTGAAGGCATTTCCTTCAACACTTGTGAAGGTTTGAAGAGATGGAAATGAATGTTGGGAAAAATTTAGTCGCCTTACTTTTTATCATTGATTTCTTATGCTCTTTTCTTTTCTTTTTTTTTTTTTTTTTTTTTTTTTTTGCTTGATTTGGTGTCTGGCTCAGAAACATAACTAAATATATTTAAAGTTCTTCTGTAGGGTCTCATTCTCACTTTGCAGCTGTGCATTTTCTGACTGCAAGGATGCCTGTTCAGTCTGCAGTCTTCTAAGGTGTTCTGTAAGGTCTTCCGTGGTTTTCTCCACTTCAGATGAGAAAGTACATTTTTGATTTCTTCCTCCTTCCAAGATTTCTAAGGAGGCCTTTAGCTTAGCACCATAAACCAGGTTCCTCAAAGCTCCTTTGGACTCATCCTCCAAGTGAGCACCAATTTCTGGTTCGCTCGTCCTTCCCAATTCCAGGTGACCACCATCCCTTTGGGCTCCCAGGCTTGGAGAAGACCTATCCTTCATCTTCAGCAAGCATTCACTCAGAGACTCCATGTGATTTTCTGTGTCCCTTAGAACTTGTTCTTCAGCTATTTTAGAGACCTCTAATGTGATTTTTGCTTTATATTGGACACCTCCTTGTTCCCTCTGTGCTTCAGCTTCTCCTTGTATTGTTGGTCTCTGCATTTGCGGAAGTTGGGATCCTTCTTTCAAAACCTCTTTGATTGCCAGCTTCAGTTCTTCCTCATTCACTTGAAAGAGTCTCCAGTTTGTTTTAGCTTCAGCTATTTGTGATCTGAGGGATACAGATTCACCTTGGAGGGACTGTATCCTTCTTGATAGATGCACCATCGTTTCATCCTGTTGACCATGTTTAGCCTTCTGTGCTTTGAGCTCTTCTTCTAGAAAGAGCATTTCAACGCCATGGCTGGATTTGGACCTATGCAGCTTTTCGTCGGTTGCCTCCAGATGTTGTGCTTCCCTTGAACCCTTCTCAAACCTGCAATCCTTTAAAGATGAGGCTAAGCCTTCATGTTCTTTTTCAACAAGGCTCACTTTTTCAAGAAGTCCACATTTTTTTTCAATAAGTCCAGCAAGATTTAGAGCCAGCTTTTTTTCTCTTCCCACGTAAAGCCTGCTACTAACCGACTGAAAACATCTCCAGAAAAGTGAGAGAACAGCAAAAAATCTAAGAGCTGTACACATCACCAACTCCCAAGGAAAGCCATAAGGAAGATGGCCTGGCCTCATGATTTCGGACAATGCTGCCACAACCCTTGGTGCTTCTTCCAGAACCACCCACTAGTATGGCTGAGAGGCAGCCCTTGGCTCCTCCATCACACCAAGACGGCTTTGGCTCTTGCCACCACAACCACAGCCTGCCCAGGCAGGCCAACACAGGCTGTGGACACTGAGGTGTTTGGTCAGGAACTCCAACCTGCACCAGGCAACGGAGCAGACCACTGCGATCCCCTTCAGGGTGTGAGCGTATGGCGGGTGGTGGGCGTATGGCGGAGGGAGCCATGATCAAGGGCTCCCAGGAGCCTTGTTGTGCTCAACTTCCCATCAGGGGAGTCTTGTCCCCTTCCCTACCCAGTGCATCTTCAAGTGCCACAGGTTTAGGTCCCTCCCACTCCAGCCAGAGAGAATTCCTCTCCATGCCACCCACCCCTTGATTTGGTATAGGCCAGGCCAAGGCGGGGCTTAGTAGGAAGATTCCATCCAGTCATCATAACATTCAGTTTGATGTCACTCAAATTCTAAAGCTGTCTAAACTGTTCAAACAGCTTTTATGGCCTATATTGGTCTTTGTGTCGCTTGCCTTTTGTTTTATTTTATTTTATTTATTTATTTTTTTTTGGCCTTTGGTTTTAGTGACTCAGTCCTTTCCCTGCCCTTGTACTCTCCCTATTTCCTCCTTCCTTGCTTCCTTCCTCCCTTCCTGGTTTTTCTTCTTTTCTTCTTCCTTCTTTCCTACCTCCCTCCATCCCTCCAACTTTGCCTCCCTCCCTTCCAACTTTCTATCTCCTTTCCCTCTCTTTCCTTTTCTTGCAAGTGTTTGGGGTGAAAGTCCGTGGCAGGTCAGCCCCAAGCTAGGCAAGGTCACTGCCAGTGAGCTACAACATCCCCAGACCTGCTGCCATGCCACTTCCTATGCAAGTAATTTGAATGATCTCTAAAGAGAAACTCTCACATTAGTCTACTTTCAGTAATTTCAGAAGAGTTGCTAACATGGGCACAAATCAGTTATGACAAGTCATTTTTGAGAAGCACGGCACAGCCAATGTTCCTAAAAAGAAGGTGTTGAAAACTTTAGTTGGTTTTCAGGTCAGCGTTTCTAGACTAGTATTTGTTGAAAATTCTTCAAACTCTTGTTTCAGATGTTTTTGTTTTTGGACTTTTCATGGGCTTGAAAACATCTAAGGAAGCTGGCTGGTCCTTATAAATATATAGCCAAGAGAAGGATGGATATGACTCTCTGAAATGGATGTAAATCCTGAACGTGAATTATATTGTTGATGTTAAGACTAAGAGTTCATGGCTTGATGTACCAAAAGGACATCCCAACATATTGTTTTCCTCCCAAGTTAACACTTGCCTTGTTGATGAGTCACATATGAGGTTCGAAGGAGAAGATGCACAAGTAATCACTGGTTTTGTAAGCATGCAAGTTCCAAGCCCATAGGCCACCATGCATGAATAGACCTGTTGTTATTTACACTTACATGGCCAGAGCTGTATCACTGTCTCAAAGTTGCCAAATGAGAGTAGCTTGTTTTCCTCTCCAGCACCTGTATCGAATGACCAGCTTTCAAGTGGACTTCCCTGAGCCTTTTCAGTATCTGAACATGTGAGTCCAAAACACTTTAGTCCTACTACTAAAAAGGATACTCATTGTAACACTGTTTTTCTGACCATTAAATGGACAATAAGATGACCCTGGTGTGCAAAGAACAGGACTCATTGAAGATGTACTGCCTGTTGGTGAATGACACTTTTCTAGGTTTCACGGGCCATGTGGAGGAATCAGCCCAAACACCTTGAAATAGCACTTAATTCATAGTTTACTTAAGGACACATGTGGCTTAGGGAGAACTTCTTTCCTCTGAAAGTGTTTCTTCAAACGAGATGAGAGTCGAAAAGAAGGTATGGAGAACACTAAGTAAAATGGCTGCGCTTTGTGGAATTGGCAGGATTCATCAATACATGTAACAATGTTTGTCACTGCCTTTGGACCTAACACGTATCAGTGTAGATGAACAGAGGCACAGTAGGAAAGATGGCTGGCATAAAACACCAAGGGGAAGGGGCTAAGCTGCCTTACTAGGTTTACTTTTTTCACTCTGGTGGCCCTTTCTGTTGACTGTATGAACAGAGTTTCCAAGTACTTTCCCACTTACCCGGCCTCTCTGTTATTCATACAGTTGAACTACCAGGGAGAGATGGATCAGTTTACTCCCTGTGAGGCCTTTTCTTCCACATTTTCTGCCCATTGCATGCTTTGGTTTTTTCCAGCTCTTCCAACAAGCCCCCCTAATCCTGATCTCTCCTTAGTCCTTATGATTTCTTTAAGTTTCCCCTTTGCTCCTGTTCATGGAGTCCTGTGTACAGATATTATACCTGGTTCTATTGAACTCTACTTAATCCTTTCTCACCTCTGTGCTCCTTTTACCAAGTCACTCCTCAACACTTACTGTAACCCTTTGAATTTTTTGTCCATTGTCATTTAAAAAACTCTTTAAAAATTGAACCATTTCGCATGCAGATACAGTCTTCTTGGTCTGCTATTAATCCCCCACTACTGACATTGTAAGTTATTGAAATGTACACTTCCAGACCGTTTTCAGATTTTTGATTTCTGTATGTCTATCTGTCTCTCTATTTACAAACAGAACATGGTATTCTGAAAGTATCGTTCTGCTTTTGGAGCTCTACATTGTGTTTTTCAGAAGCAGGCCTATTACACAGAGATGAATCCATGTTACCTAGATTGAGTTCAAACCGGTATGTGCACTGTGATTCCCATTATATTGTTCTACCTACTAATGGACAATTAAGTTATATCCAGACCTCACCCCCTCCCCCATTAAGTAAAACCCCTGTGGAGAGACATGTAGATGCCTTTATGAACATATTGATAATTTTTCATGGCAGTGTTTTCCAAAAACCAGTTAGTAAAATCAATTTATTCTTTTGCAGTCTGAAATTACCTTCATTCCAGTTTACTGCTATAAGAACCGCAGTATATCAGCAACTATTCTCCAACAGTAGTTCAGGCAGAAGTCATACTAGATAACAATCAGTGCAGGATCCTCCATGTATTTTACACAGCCCATGGCAGGGGACATCTAATCAGGTGAGACAGACTGATTAGATTTATTCTGTATGTTGGCTTTGTTTTTTTAGGCCTGAATTTTTCACATTTCAATTAATTGTAGGTCAAGTATCAGGCGGATTCTTCACTGGGCTTCAAATGTGATAAAGCTGCTTCTTATTTTTAAGAAGGCCGTTGCAATCCTGCATTTATTTTACACCTCAGTGCATGTTTTACACACAAGCACACACACCCACACACCCACACACACACACACACACACACACACATATCAACAAACACACAAACACATAATTAGAGCACATTTAACACTCAAATAAAGCTTTCACTACTAATTCATGACTAAGGTATTTTTTTAATAAGAATTGTGTCTTGGTCTCTACTGGGGAAACATTGTTCAATGTGAGTTCTCTGGTTTGTTGTAGGGCAGTGAATGTTCACTTGTTGGCAATGATATAGAAATGGGGAGTAAGAGTTTAAAAGTTTTTTAGTAGGTAGGCAGAGTCAGAGTATGGAATCTAAGAATAAGAAATTGGGGAATTTCCTCTTTGTTTCTTCATTTCAATCTCCTAATAATTCATATATATTTTCCAAAAGTCTCCCAGAAAACAAGGACTAGGTCAATCCACACATCCATGAACCATAGCAGAATGCAATTCTGAATTTCATATAAACAGTCATAAAATCAAAAAGACAGTTGCTGGGGTTTTGGCTCAGCACTAGAGTGCTGGCTTCGCACTTTCAAAGGTCCTGAGTTGGATCCCCAACACCATATGTGAAAGGAATGAATGAACCAATGCATGAGTGTATGATGAATGAATTAAAGGTATAAGGAGGAGGAGGAAGAAGAGAAGGAGGAGGAGAAGTAGAAGAAGATGATGAGTAATTTGACTGAAGGGAAAAAGGGGAGCAGAGTGAGTTTAAAGTGTGGTTTCCAATTCCCAAACGTTAAATTACAGCAGATGGGATAGAGAGAGAAGATGGGAGGGCAGGAGAGGGGGGATAGTAGAGGATAGAAAAGGTAGCAGAATACAACAGTTACTAATATGGCATTTTGTAAAAATGTGGATGTGTAAATAGTGTGATTGTGCAATCTGTATATGGGGTAAAAATGGGAGTTCATAACTCACTTGAATCTAATGTAGGAAATATGATATCTCAAGAGCTATGTAATGTTTTCAGCAACCAATATAAAAAAGAGGTCTTCATTTTTCTTTGTAGTTGAGATCTCCTATTTCCGTGACATGTTTAGTTGTGTTCTCTCCTTTAGTCCTCCCATGCTCTAGTTATTCTGATATGGAAAAACTAGCTGATATGCCCAACCAGTCTGAAAATCAGTGACAATTTTTCATTAAGCCTAAAGTCACTTCACATTTGCTACAGTCATACTAAATACACTTCTTTGTTGGGAGTTTAAAATATATTTCCATCAGCTAGATTACAAGTAGCTAGAACTCCCATTCTTGTTTATGTAATAGTGGCTTCATCAGATTAAATGCTGTACTCTGGAATAAAACAAAATAGGAATAATTTACTCGTAAGCTTCCTATGTAAACCATCTTTATTTACAAAATGCTATCTTAAGAATTATAGTTTCATGGAGCTTCAATTGGATCCAAAGTATAGTCAATTACTGAAGTAAAAGCAGTTACTTAAAAACTAAAAATGAGAGAAAAGTCAAATTACATTTGAAGAGAGAGCAACAGTATGAGGTTTCTTGATTGGTTCTGGATGTTGAGTAACAGGCTCATTTGCAGGTGGAAGGAACCCTTCAGGGAACTCACTTGTACTTTCAGAATGCGGGTGTAGAGGCCTGAATTCCAGCTCTTGGGGGAAGATTGTGAGGAAAACCCCCTCCGTGCATAGACACTTTGCATTGGAAATGGAGTGGGTGGCGGGCCAGGTGGAAAATAATCTCCAGGTTCCCATACAAGTTTCCTCGGAGAGGTGGAGGAAAAAAAAAAAGGTCCTCTTCTCATGAACTGACTCGTTGGGTCAACTGGAAACAAGGCACCTCTGACTGGAGGGAAAGGTGCCAACACAGAGCCGGGGCCAGTTGCTTGGTTTTCAGCATGGAGAGGTGAATCAGGCACATCAGAGTCCCCGAGATCGACTATGGTCTCCTTTCTACTGGATTGCCTTTGTAAAGACATAGGCCCATCCCATTTATCCAAAGGAGGCATATTAGGAATTCTGTGTTCTGCTGGTCCCGATGGTCTACCACAATTTGAGTAAAACCTATCTTGCCTTTGTAGAGGAAGACGTGGATCAGAAGAATATGGTTGGCCTGGCGGAGGGATCATCAGCCTGCTGGCCTGTTCCCCTGGAGGAGAGAGGGGCCCTGTCTGAGAAGGTGCTCTCTGAAAATCAGTGAACTTATGACAGCTGGATTCTCTTCCTTTACTGCTAGTCGCATGGTCCAGAGGATTCTCCAGGGCCCCTTGACCCTCTTCCTCCTCCCACTGGAGTGAAAGGTGAGAGTGTGAGTGGACCACTCTTTTCAAAATGAGGAGGTCTCCTTTCAGATGAAGGCTGACCTATTGGTGAGGGCCCATTTGGAGACGGCTTTCTGCCCATTGCTCAGTTGGAAACATCCAGTGCATCATAGGGATCTTTTTCTACAAGTTCAAATCTAAGCTCCTTCTCAGTTAATTTTTGTCTGTTGCGCGCATTTTGTTTCCTGAAATAACTGAGGTTTCTTTCAGCAATCTGAGCTGCCAACTCACTAGCATGTGCTTCTTTCTCAGAGGAATGAATGGTTCTCTGCAATTCTTCTTCAAGAATTTCAAAGAGTGAGGAGATGTTCATAAATAGTTCTCAGTTGATGATGCCTCCCAGTCTCACTTAACCCGTTTGTCCCCAAAGAACACAAGTTTCTAGGAGACAAAAGGAAAGCTGTTACCAAAGAAAAATAGACCACCCAGGTGACTTGTTTGTACCAGTAGGTCTACCTAAAATGAAAAGGGATTTTATGCAGTCAAATTGTTTTATTAACCATTTAAATATAATTCTTTATTTCTTTACGTTTGTCAAGAAGTAAATATATTTAAGATAAAAATGAAAAATAATAAAAGAATGACAAGTGTAGGAACCTAATGATGATTTACACTTTTTGATTACAGACTTGAGATTCATCTGAAATGACAATGCAATCCCTAGCTATTGCAACAGAAATCTTAACCTCTGAGTGAAAAAAAAAGAGGGATGTTGAGATACCTTCAATCATCTTTTCTCACTTCTGCGTAAGTATCAAGAGAGGTTGGCCAAAAATATTTTAAAACCTAAAACATACGTTTAAACTTGGCTTTTCTTTAAAATAAGTGCAAATGTATGATATGGCCTAGTGTTAATTTACAATCCCTACTTTCTTATGCTGCGACTGTCTTTAAATGTGCCCAGTTTGAACTGAGATGTGCCATAAGTCAGATATCAAAGACTTATTATGAAGAGTGTAAAATAACAGTTATATTTTTATTTTGATTACAAGTTAAAAGGATGACATTTTGAATATATTGAATTATGTAAAATGTATTATTAAATGAAGCTCATCTGTCTTACTTTTTAAAATATGACTTCTAGAAAATTTAATTTACTTGTAGAGTTAATATTATATTTCTATTGGTGGTTCTAAGGGATCAGTGAGAAATAAGAGAAAGATCGTGTTCAGATTCTCTATTTCATCATTTGGGTTTGATGTCATTCACTGATCCTCTTATGTATTCCAAACCATTTCAAATTTCATGTGGATTTGTGTAAGACTGAGCTTTCATACTAATCGCAGAGAACTTACTTTCCCATATATGTTTGATCAGTGTCCCCCACTGAGTGTAGTCTTCATAATAGTGTTTATGATCCTGTTTATAATTTTGTACTGCATGCATCAGTTAAAATGCTGAAGATTCAGGAGGGCTTGCTTTGCTTCAATGTATGCTCTGGTAGACTATATGTTATTCCAAAGAACATATTTTCTCCTCCACTCTCCCTGGCTCCTCCAAGAGGTGCTTGTGATCTTCCAAGCACACTTTGGGAGGATGTTATCAGCCTTACTTTGTTTCAGTGAGAAGAGAACAGTTTTCAGAGTAGGCACTATCTAAAAATGGCTCCTTAGTGATGAAAGCATTTATTGCCAAGACTTTTGTTGCTTCGTCAATTGTCTATATTTGCTGTTTAATTATTTAAACCACATAAATGGGCAATCTTTCATATATTATCTCATTTTCTTCTTAAAAAATGAACTACACAATTTTAACTTTGACCCATATTTGTATAGATGAAATATCTGAGACTCAGAAAAGTTAATGATTTGCCTATAGTCACACAATTAGACTTCTGACTCTTACTACAATCCTTTTGGCTATATTCCTTACTTCTGCTATTGTTCTGGTAAGGAAGTAATTTATATTTCTGAAAACTAAATGGATCAAGCCAAACAGTGCAGGGCTGGGGATGTGGCTCAAGTGGTAGCGTGCTCGCCTGGCATGCGTGCGGCCCGGGTTCGATCCTCAGCACCACATACAAACAAAGATGTTGTGTCTGCTGAAAACTAAAAAATAAATATTAAAAAAAGCCAAACAGTGCACTGTGGAAATTCAGATGTATAGGCCACATGTCCCCATTATCTGTTCTGCATTTATTTCAACACACCAAATATTTGACCTCCATGAAAAGAATGCCAAGGTAAATTAGGCAGAACCAGAAACAGGAACTCATATACATGTCATATATTAGTGGCAATTTCAGATGTTTGAGTTTCTTTCTTTCTACAGTTGAAAGTGGAATAATATTTGTCAGGGCTAGACAAACAGTAGATGCTGGCAGAAGACCTTGCCTTGTATATGACTCACTCCCATTAGTTCAGTACACTTCGACATGACTTTTTAATTGTGGGGAATGCCTCAGCCCTACTGGTCATGCCCAGCCTAAAACTCCATCTTCCCTGGATTTAAGGACAAGATACTTGTTTAAATTCCACTTAAGTTATATGATCCCTTTACTTAAAGTCTAATATTTTCTGCATTTTTATTCTATTAAGTCTAAATCCTTATGCTTGATTTTCAAGGAATTTCATAATCTGACCTAAGCACACAAATATGTCATCCTTTATAGAATCCTTTCCTCTTAGCAAAATGAGGTGTCTTTACTGTCCTTTAAACATATTTCTTTCTGCTGAGTCTTTCTTATGCTGTTTAATTCACTTGCCTTTTATTCTGTTTTTAGAATCTGAATCCTATGTACTTATCCAGGTCTAACTCAAATCCCAAGACTCATCTCTTACTTTTAACTCTTTAGTGTTTACAATTTGTACCAAAATACATTTTAGCATTTATTTTGTGGCAGTGTAGGGCCCTTGCCACCCTCCCACTACACTAACTCTTACCAAAGAGGAAACTGGTGTTACCAAGAAAGACCTGTTTATTTTTTAGGAGTTCCCACTCTTGAGATTATAATGAGGATCTAGAGTCACCTCCACCCTTGGAGATAGATCCAAGATTGGGGTCCTTAGGCACAGGTGTAAAGGTTGATCCATTGCCTAAACCTCTTACACTGGCACAGAAGATGATGTACACACACACACACACACACACACACACACGCCAAAACTCAGAAAGGAAGGAAGGGAGGGAGGGAGGGCGGGCAAGGAAAGTAGGAAGGAGACCCTTTGAAATCCATTGAGAAATGATATTGTTCTGGTCAACCTGAAAGAAAATGGATATTTGTTGTCATTTTCTGACTTACCATATTGTGACCAAGCATAGTGCTCTTATTTTTATTAATTTTTTACTAAGACCTTTACTAGGATTCACCTGGTTTATAACTTTCTACCTTTAAATATAACTGAATCTGCTGGGAGGTGGTGGCAGAGTCTGTAATCCCAGATATTTAGGAGGCTGAGGCTGGAGGATCGCAAGTTTGAGGTAAACTTGGGGAACTGAGCCAGACTCTGTTTCAAAATAAAAACTAAACTGGGCATGGTGGCACACACCTGTAATCCCAATGGCTCAGAATGGTGAAACAGGAGAATTGGGAGTTCAAAGCCAACCTTAGCAACTTAACGAGGCCCTGAGTAACTTAGTGGGACCTATCTCTAAATAAAATACAAAAGAGGGCTGGGGATGTGGCTCAGTGGTTGAGTTCCCAAGAGTTCCATCTCTGATAGCAAAAAATAATAATAGTAATAATAATAATAATAATAATAATAATAATAATAATAAATGAATAAATAAAATAAAAAAAGGGCTGGGGATGTAGCTCAGCAGTAGAGCACCCTTGGATATTTGTACTAGGGAGTACAAAAAAAAAAACAAATTTTTCAATGCATATTACTTTTTGTCTAGTTTATTTCATTCAGAATCTCACTGTTTTTGCTATTATCAATAGTTCTTTATTCTTGCTAAGTATGTTTCCAAAATTTATTATCTATTTTCCTATTGATATACATTGGGGATTTTTTTTTAAGGAAACCAGGTTATATTTATACAGTGGAAAATTATTAAGCAATGAAAATAAGAAGTACATTCACATTCAACAACTTGGATAAATCTTATAAAAATACATATGGAGCTAAAAAAGCCACACACCAAAGAACACATATGTATGGTTACACTGAATAAAGTAACAAAACAGGCAAAACTAATCCTTGTTATTAGAAGTTAAAATAGTGCCTAACTCTGGGGGAGAGGAGGAGTAATTAGGGGAGCAATGAGAGAGGGCTCATGAAGGTGCATTTGATGTCCAATTTCTTGACCTGGGTTAGGGTTTAGTGGATATGTTTACATTGTGATAATTCATTGTGCTATATGTGATTTTCTGTTGGCTGTTATATTTAATAAAAGAAAAGTTCTATTAACAGTAAAAAAATCAATCTCTACATCCATGGAATAGTTAGTAATCAAATGTCTACTATATGGTTAATATGAGTATAAGGGTTCTGAGGCATGACATGTTCCCACAGTCCAACATTGGGGATTTTTTGACTATTACAAATAAAACCACCATGAATAGTTGTGCACAAGTCTCAGTGTGGATGTATGCTTTTATTTCTCTGGAGTAAATATCTCGACAGATGTGATTTAATTTTTAAAGCAACTGCCAAACAGTTTTCTAACAGTTTGTGCCATTGTTTGTGCTACATGTTATAGTCTGCAGTTCTAAGAGAGATACCATAGTCTTCATCTTTGTCAACATTTGTTATGATCAGTCTTAAATTTTGTCCATCCTACTGTATGTGTAATAACACTGCAGTTTTGATTTACATTTCAAATTATGTTGGATATCCTTTCATGTGCACATTCACCATATTTGTATCTACTTTGGTGAAGAAAAAAATCTTCTGCCCATCCTTTCAAATTGGGTCATTTTTCTTATTAGTAAGTTGCAAGAATCATTTGTGTATCCTAGATATCATTCTCTTGAGAGATATATGTTTTGCCAATACTTTGTCCTAGTCTGTCAGCTTACCTTTGCATTTCCATAACAATGAATATAGAATAGACAAAGTTTGTTGTTGTTGTTGTTTTTAGTACTGGGGATTGAACTCAGGGGCATACCACCACTGAGCCACATCCCCAGTCCTATTTTGTATTTTATTTAGAGACAGGGTCTCACTGAGTTGCTTAGTGCCTCACTTTTGCTGAGGCTGGCTTTGAATTTGCAATCCCCCTGCCTCAGCCTCTTGAGCCACTGGTATTACAGGTATGTACCACCACGCCCAGCATGAGACAAAGTTTTTAAGTCTGATCTATTTCTGAGAGGAGAGAGAGAAAAAAGAGAGCATGAGGCTGAGAGAGTCTCTGCCAAGCAGCTTTTTATATTTTCTTCCAGAAGTTGTAGAGGTTTAGCTGCTACATTTAGGTCTGTAGTCTATCCCTACCAGTAGTGTGTGAGGGCTCCCATTGATCCACATCCTTGCCAACTTATTATTACCTTTTTGATTATAACCATCTTAATAGATGTGAAGTAGTATCTCACTGAGGTTGTACATTTCCCTAATGGTGCTGGGTATCCTTTCATTTGCTTATTGGCTTTTGCTTATTTTCTTGGGAGAAATGTCTATTCTAATTTCTTGCCATTTGTCTTTTCATATTGAACAATAAGAATTGCTTATATATTCTAGGTAGTTATATTCTAACTACATGAATTGTAAATATTTTCTTCTATGATTGTATTTTCACTTTCTTCGATGGTAGCCTTTAAAAGTTTTAAATTTGATGAAGTTTATTACTTTATTATTTTTTCTTTTGTTGCTTGGGCCTTTGGTGTCTTAACTACGAAGTCATTGTCTACTCCAAGATTTACTTATGCTTTCTTACATTTGGTTTTGGTTCTTACATATATATGTGTTGTCCATTTTGAGTTCTTAAATTTATGTCTGTGGTCCATTTTGAGGTAATTTTTATGTGGGGTAGGGTTCAACTTAATTCTTTTGCATTAAAGACTACATCATTTTGAAATATATTTTCATTTGGAATGCAATTCTAGGATGTCAGTGTTTTTTTCTTTCAGCACTTGAAAATATTGATGTACTGTTTTCTGGTTTGCATGGTTCTTGAATAAATTTTGAGATTTTACTCTCACTCCTTTGTACATAATGGTATCTGTTTTCTGTAGATGCTTTTCAATTTTTTTCTTAGCACTGGTTTTAAGCATTTAGTGTATATTTGTGTCATCTTTATCATTTTTCTTGTTCATTGAGCTTTTTGAATCTGAGTGTTCAAAGATATGGAACATTTTTATTTATTATTTCTTCAAATGTGTTTTTCTCACCTCTTTTAGGAACTACCATAACACATATATTGGACTGGTTGAAGCTGTGTTTCATTTTGGGGAGTCTTTATCACTGCATATTCAGTTTGCTGATATTGACTTCTTCAATGTAGAATTTGCTGTTAATCTCATTCAGTGTAATTTTCACCTTAGCCATTGTTTTATCTGAGTTTGAATTAGATCACTTTTATATCTTCTTTTTTCTCCTTTACATGCTTATGCTTTTCCATAGCATCTTGAACATATGGTATACAACTGTATTAATGTCCTTGTATAATAACTCTATCACAGTGTAATTAATGATGATTTCTATTAATTTTCTTTTCAACATGGGTTATATTTTCCTACCTCTTTGCATGCCTCATACATTTTTATTGGATTCCAAACATTGTGAATTTACCTTGTTGAGTATTGGATATTTTGTATTCTTTTAAATATTCTTGAGCTGTGTACAGCTTTTTGCTGAACTATCTTGGAAACATATTTTGTATTCTTTTAAATATTCTTGAGCTGTGTACAGCTTTTTTCTGAACTATCTTGGAAACATTTTTATCTTTTTAAGATTCTGCTAGACAGGAATTACCTTCAATTTTGGGCTAATTTTTGCCTTTTACTGACTGTGTTACTTGATGCCCTTTTATTATAGATTTTCCATTCCAGCTGGTGATTACAAAAATTGATCTCCGTGCCAAAAATCAGCACCACCTTCCATCCTGTTTCTTTCTGAAGATTCTTTCTCTGGCCTTACATGTGTGCCCATTGTTGCTTAGCCACAGACTTCAGGGGAATTCTCCATAGATGTCTAGAGAGCTAGTACATGTACACACTCTCTTTCCCTCTGCAGTTCTCTACTCTCTCCTTTACTCTGATCTGTGACTTCTAGCTGCATCGGTCTCTTCAGACTTTAAAATCCATCTCTTCAACTCACGAGATTTTCTATTTGAGTTTCCCTTCTCTGAATGTGGCCTGAAAAATTCTTTCCAGGGAGTAAATTGGGATAATCCTAGCACTCATCTCTCATGCTTAACTTTATCTTAGAGGTCACTCTTAGGCTGCTTATTATCTAATATCTGAGAACTGTTGTTGTTTGTATTTTGTCCACTTTTCCAATGTTTCATATGTGAGGCTAAATCTGTTGCCCCTCTTGGAGAGATTTAGTCCTCCATAATGTTTAACACTATTCTCTGGCACATCATTTACAATAGATGAGGTTCTTCCTGGTAACGGCAATGTTAGGCCTTCTGAATGCTCCTAGGCAAGTGCCTTCACAAGTTTCCAATGGTATATGTTATTATGCTGCCAATTAATTGTTTCAGATATGTTTTTCTTGTCTCATTTAGATTGTACTCTGACATTAGGAACACTTTATACTTACAATTTTATGTCCCCTCCACCCAAACTGGATACATTTACCTTTAACAATTACTCAACCCTTACCCCGTAAGAATTCCCTTTGAGGTATTAAAGAATAATGCACTTGAGATTATTTATCTCCATGCCAAGAATCACCACCACATTCTATCCTGTTACTTTTCTGAAGGTTTTTAACATAACCTTATATTAAACATCAATGCCACATATTTAAATGCTATGAGTAAAAGTGAATGCTGATTCATCCACTAATTGTATGTATCCTGGTAGAAAGAACTACCACTACCTTATTGTGGCCAGTTGAGAAATTTTCTTCTCATTATCCACCAGACTAGTTAATATGTCTTTAAAGCAATAAGTTTAAAAAATGATACTGATAAATCAAAATATTGAAAACTCTACAAACTAAGCAGCTAGTTATTCAGTAACTGGAAGCACTAACTATGCATATAAAATTATATCTGATTATGAGTCAAAGTAAATATCAAGAATATGCAATTAGATCATTTTGCTATTCCGATTTTTCCACCAATGAATTATCATTAATCTCTATTTTATAATAAGAAAAATTCTACAACATACCATATTCTATAATAAGAAAAATAAGAAAAAATTAAAACTAGTTTTTAAAGATCTGCTTAAATATTCCAGTATCATGTAACCAAACAACTACTCTCCACAACAACTATGTTTTTATTCAACACAAACATTCAGGGGTACATTCCTGGAGTTGAGGATGCATGCTGCTGAGAGGTGGACCTTAAATGCCTTGTTCCCATAGCTTATGTCCTCTCAGTACTATTTATATATGGGGGCTTAATAGTTAATATATGTGTTTAGGTTAATAGTGTAGTATATTTATAATATCATTGGAACCATGAGTTTATCCAACAAATCATTTGTTAACTCTCTCATACATTCTAGGCATTTCCCTAGTCACTGATGTAACAGTAGTGAACAAAACAACTAATTTCCTGCTCGTGTTGGAAATTGTGTTTGAGGTTGGGTTGGAGCAGTCAAGTAGATAAACAAATGTAAGGCAAGTAGTAAGAGAAGTCTAAAGTGGTAAGGCAAGTCTGAAGAGAAAGAAGGGTGATGGGCTTGATAGTCATGGCAAGAGGCTCTATTTTGTGTAGGGTGGCCAGGGAAGGCCTTTATCACATGAAATGCCACTGTTACAAAGACATGATAAAGTGAGGGGGTAGTTAGATAGTCAGATGATTTGGGGAGTTAAGGTTGAGGCAAAGTTGCAAGTGTAAATGCTCTGAAGCAGGGGTGGGCTTGGTGTATTTCAATGGAACTAACAGAGCAAGAGAATAATGTTAGGAAATGGGGAGAAAAGGATGAGGGGAGTCACATTGATTAAGAGCAGTCCATAATAAGGCAGGGCAGTCCATAATAAAGTCATGGCTTTTTTTCCTTTTTTTTTTCCCTGATACCAGAGATTGAACCCCCAAAGGCACTTAAACACTGAGCAACACCCACAGTCCTTTTTAAAATATTTTATTTAGAGATAGGGTCTCACTGAGTTGCTTAGGGAATCACTACATTTCTGAGGCTGGCTTTGAACTCAGGATCCTCCTGACAGCCTCCTGAGCTTCTGGGATTACAGATGAGTACGACCAGGCCTGGCTAAACTCATTGCCTTTTATTTGGAAATGGGAAGCTACAGGAAGATTTTGAAGAGAGAGAGACAATCAAATTTATATTTAAAAATATCACTCTAGTTGCCATCAGGACAATAGATATTGGGGGAAAATGAGGGCAGAAGCAAGGACAGAAGAAGGCTATGGAAATCATTCAGGTAACTTATGATGTGGGTTTGGCCTGTATATTGGCTTAGCAGATGCAGAGGAGTGGTCAGATTCTGGGCCTGTTTTAAATGCTTACTTGGAAAGAAGGAAGTCAGAAAAACAAATAAATAAAATGCTGTATAATTTATATCAAATTCTAGAAAATGCAAAACAATCTATAATGACAGGAGATGTTTGGAGACAGCCATAAAAGGAGAGGGGAGGGATTACAAAGAAGGATGAAAGACTCTTTTGATTTTGGTGATAGTCTCATGGGTATATTCATGTCAAAACTTATCAAATTGTACACCTTAAACATTTGCAATTTATTGTAGGTCAACTATATCTCAATAAAATTATAAAAATAAAGACATAATATTGTCTAATGGACTGGAGTTGGAATGTGAGAGAAAAGAGATCAAAGATGGTTTGTAAGTTTTGGGCTTTGAGCACCTGGATAATGGGAATTAAATTGTCATTCTTATTTCTGAGATAGGGAAGACTGAAAGGAGCAGATTTTGAGAGTAAAATGAGTTCAGTTTTCAACATGTTGTTAGAGATGCCTACTAGATGCATTTTATAACATAATAAATACATGGTAGAAAAGAAATGAAGAATGACTCAGTTCCTCTCTATGATCCACTGGTTCTCCAGAAAGCACAGAAGTACACTGGACCAACGGGGACTTCTCATGGCCCCTGTAGACAAATGTTTGTGCACACCTTTTTTTCCATTGTTTTCTTTATTTAACATTATGAACATGGTGGACTACATTCTTTTCTCTAAGTTTTAAAGATTCAGTTAATTTGGGGAAACAACTGATGGGTTCATTGTTGCAGGTTGATGAATAACTTTAGCAGAGACTATAGTAACAAGCCCTTGGTCACAGACAAATGAGAATGGCTCCACCAAGGATGGGAGCATTGCAGACACTCTTCCTTGGGCTGGCTAGCTTGTGCCTTTCCCCCCCTTAACTGTACATATCAGTAATTCAGCTATATTATGATTTAAATCAGATTTTGCTCCTCTTGTCAGAAAGTACAACATTTGCTTGTTAGTTGATGGGTTGTGATGAAAAGGAGTCTACTCCTTGGGTTTGAAACTTAGCTCCATTACTCACTGGATGTGTGACTGCCTCAATTTACTCTAAAATAAGGATTGGAATAGGACCTACTACTACTGTAAGGTACTATTGTTATGAAGATTAAATGAATTGATATGTATAAAACCTTCAGAATAACAACTGGAGATAAAGAAAGTGTTCAAGAAATGTTAGCTAATAGCTTTCTTCTCTGACACTCGGTTTTGACAGTTGGTTCCCACTAAGTTGTGGACTTTTTCGGACCAGGACCAGATATCTTGTCTTTTGATTTTCATCCACACCATGCTAGGGCTTTGTCCAGCATCTGGCAAGAATGGTAGCACAAAATGAAAGTTAAAAATATGCTGTTGAATTAAATGATTTCTTCCCTTATGGATAAAGATAAGAATCTCAAGATCTTAGCCCGAAGACTACTGTCCATCTCTCTGCCCTCACTTGTCCCCGCCTTAAAAAAAGCAGGCCATAGTCTCCAGTTTACACCCTCACTCACAGTTCCATTCACTTTCCCACTTTCCCCTTTCCTAATCAGAGGGATCTTGGGGTGGGGCTTCAAGGAACCTCTAGGAGTTAGAAAGGGAGGGAGCTTGGAACCATAGACTAGCTCTCACAAGTCATGGGTGGGATTTGGTAGTTCAGAAAAGGAGGTACCAGACCTGGAATGGGGGATGGGAGTGATGGTGAAGTGGAGTAGTGGAGTAGGCTAGTTCAGGATGGACCAGAAATGAGATGTTGAGGAAAGCCAGAAAGGACCAGTTGGCGGAGTGGCGGGGGATGGGTGGGTGACAAATGGAATCACGCAGAGGGTGGCTTCTGAGGGCACAGAAGCAAAGGCAGGTGATTGGACGAGAGAGAGTCCTAGTTGCCACGGCAGCGACTAGAGGAGAAGGTCTTCAGTTGAGGAGAAGGTCTCCACTAGAGAAGGACGGGGAGCTCTGGCTCCGTGCGTTCCCCAGTAGAGCCAGTGCATCGACCCCCATATATCCCTGCTGACGTGTCAACCGGGAAAGGCTGAGGCCTTCCCGGGCACCGCCCCTCCGCGCCTCGCTACCCACCCGCCCCCTGAGCCCCGACGCCCGCAGCAGCCTACTCCACAGCGTCACCGGCTCCCCGATGTGACCACAACATGGCTGCAGCACCGGGGCTGCTCTTCTGGCTGTTCGTGCTCTGTCAGACCTGGCGAGTGCTGGGCCAGCTGGACCCGAGCACCGGCCGGCGCTTCTGGAAGCACAAATTCTGTGCAGACGACGAATGCAGCAGTGAGTGCGCAGGCGGGCGGGCGGCCCGGGGTCTCCGCCGTGGCTCTTCAGGGCTGCATGGGGCTCCGATCCCCCCCAGTCCCCAGCCCCGCGGGCTGGGCTAGGGGGTTGCAGGACGATGGGTGGGGCGCAGGAGTGACAAGAGCCTCGGGACCCTGAGTGTGTCCCCTCCGGCTCTGCCGGCACCCCGGCCAGCCCGCTCGGGTTGCGGGGGGCTTCGACTCCCACTTGTTGCCAGCGTTTTATTTTTCTCTACTGACTGAGGCGGGGGTTGGGAAACAGGATTCCCCAGGGACAGCTCTCAGTTTATTCCCTTCCAGGATTTGCCTAGGATCTCAGTGGGTGATGGGGTTGCGCGCCACGCGCCCGGGGCTCCCCACGCTGTAGCAGAGCGCTTTTGTGCCCCCGCCACAGGAACCTGGGCTGGTGAAGTATCAGGGCAGATGCTCTCCAGGGCTCGGTGGCCCTAATCCCAGCGGCAGGTTGATGGAGGGGCTCCTTGGGAAAGGCTCACTGGCCCCTTTGTCCTTTTGCTGCACTGGGGATTGGGCTGGTTTTGCCTTTTAACAGGGACTAGAGTTTAGGCTTGGGAAGAGCACTGAGTCCAGGCACGCATTGTGTTCCGAGGTCTCGGCCCTGACTCTGCTTCAATCCTGTCATTTCTGTGCATAGAAGCCTCCCTTCATATTTGAGGTAGGGTAGCAGGTGGGCCAGTAATCTTTTGCTTTTGAAAGAGGCCAAGGATCTGCACTGGCCACCTGGGAACTGCAGCCTCTTCTGTGCGCAGGAAGCGGACAGAATTGCTTCCCAGTCCTGGATTGGAGGTGGGTGGTGGGGAGGATGTAGCCATTCAGATTCAGATGAAGAGGTTTGTTGCAATAACAATAATAAATACTCCAAGATTTTTATAAGCCAATTCAGTTTTAGACTCAGTCGCTAGTGTTGTTGGAACCTCTTTCCTCTATATATTTACTGGCCCAGAATACTTCTTATGGCCTCCCGCTTGGTTTCTAGTAACCTTGTAACTTGATGACCGTGTTGTCCATAAATTGTAAGCAGTACATATTTTAAAATATTCATGCTAAAAGGCCAAGAAGTTTACCATTGAGCTCTTTATGCCTAAATTGGTGTTACCAAAAACAAATTTTATAATTTGAATTGTTCCACTCCAATAAAGAAAAAAGATGTCTCCAATATATGTTAAGCAGTTCCTAGAGGTAACCCTAAGGCTGGGGTAAATAAACACTCAGAAAAGCAAAGCAGCTTCCATGATATTTCCTTTCAGTTTTGGGTGAACAAAATCAGGCTTCCAGCATGGTAGAATGTTTGCTATTCTTGGCTATCAAGCGCTATCCTACGTGGGCTACCTGTACAATCCCATCACTGATGCTTCCTCGGTACTAAGACATGGTGTTGGTAAGGTTCAGTGGGGTAACATAACTTGAGAAATGGCCTGTGTCCAAACAGATGTGACCAAACACAACAGGTGGGTCTGTGTTGTGTTGTAGGAAGTAGTGAGGTGTGTATGTCAGGTGTTCTTGTGTGCCTTCTAAATAAGTGCTCCAATAAAAATAACTAAATAGGTGCTCCATAGTATGCATTATGTTGTCACCTAATATATTACTGATTTGTAAATCCTCTATGACCTAAGGGGGAACAAGAGAAACATTGCCATTTCCACTTGTGATGAGAATTCCCCACCTTAAAGTGTCTCTCACCTTCAACTTGGCCTCTTAATTATATATGAATTAGGATGCTGACAGTTTTGAAAATAGTCCTATTTTAGCTTCAAAATAACAAGTTACCCTCTCCAAATCTGTGTTTGTTCCTCAGACATATATTTTTATAAAACACACATTCTTGTGTATTTTACTGCTAATTGGCCTTTAGAAAAAGTGTTATTTCCATTTCTTCTTTGTGCTTTTTACATACATCTATTGTCCATTTCATCTTAAATCAGAAACTGTGTATTTGGTCAACCAAAAGAAAAATGTTGCTTCTACCAGTTTCTAGATCAATTGTGATTCTAGTCCTGCATTTTAAGCATGAAGGTATTGCGTGACCTTTTCTCATGGTTAAACTTGTTCCTTGTCAGATAGGATACCCACTTCTGATTTTGTTTATTAAAAAAAAATACGAATGAGGATGTTTTGAAACAATCTTAATGTTGGATATAGTCAACAATATTTGCTCAGAGAAAATACATTTCCTGGTAATTTACCCAGATCCTGAACACAGAGACAGCAACTCTGCTGCAAATGAAATTGACAGTGTTTATGGCTGCATGGTAGCACTTGCAGCCACTTAAAGGTAATGTGTTTTAGCGGTTAGTTCAAGTTAATTAACCCCTTGGGGGTTCCTGGATATTCTTCCCTCTTCCCTCCCTATTACCTCTGCATGAAGCCATACTTAAGCCTGTCCGTGTCTACACTTGGATTTACATATTTGCAAAATGAAGCTTTTTATGATTATGAAAAAGAAAAAAATTGAGGCCTGCAAGAACCAAGAGTTTCACTGAAACCAGCCATGATTGGTGGTAGCCACATTGCTTTTTATTTCTCAGCACAAAGAAAAATAGAGAAGCTTCCTTTTCCCTTGTCTAATTGCAGGGAATATTGTATTTTATAGCAATAAAATCTCAAAGAATTTTAGATACTTTGAGCAGGTGAATTAAAAGTGATTCCAGAGAGTACTGGAAAAACTTGATTTTTGTTCATAGTGGGATTCATATTTCCTGATGGGTCAATGTGGATTGTGAAAAATCAAATTCTAATGTTTGTTTTTCTTTTTTCAATGTTCATATACAGTGTTAATGTACCGAGGTGAAGCTCTTGAAGATTTCAGAGGCCCAGATTGTCGTTTTGTGAATTTTAAAAAAGGTGACCCTGTATATGTCTACTATAAACTGGCAGAGGTATCACCAGAACTTTGGGCCAGAAGTGTAAGTAAAAGTTTGACAGGTGTTATATTCTTACTTTTGATGGGTTTTTCAGCAGTGTAGATTTAAATGACTGATTTCTTGGGGTCTTTGTAGAGTTAACCTATCCTCTCTGCCAGGCCCTGTGCTCCTAACATGCCTTAGGCCTGGCACAGCATAGAAAGTCAGTAGACTTTCTGAAACAGAACTGAACTGGTTGTGGTTGCTACCCCTCACATCAAGTTCCAGAAGGCTCTACACATCATAAAGGTTGTCATGGTGAAAACCTGACAATTCTTAGCTTTGCTGCTTCAAAAGGGAAGGATTCAAGAACATTAGAGTTAATCCTGTAAATTAAGTCTAAGATAGTAACTCAGGCATGAATATTTAAAGTTGATTTTTTGTGTATTTTACCTAATCATTTGTGCTGTTTTTACTCTAAAAAAGCAGAATATTATGTCATTATGTGCTTTTTTTTTTCTTTTTTGCAACTTCTGGGTCATCCATTTCCTGCTTTTCCTATAATCTATGCCTGAAGGTTCCCCCAGGGGTTCTACTACTAGCCAGTTGTATGGATCTTCTGATGAAAGACATGACATTGTTTATATCATGCTTTGATATTTTAAATGGGGAGATTTACTAGGAGTGACCTCATTGAGAGACTTATGAGTATTGTCCTTTTCATTTAAATGTGATATGTGGATTGTTTACTTAAAATAGTAGCAAGGGTCTTTGATGACTGTAGGAATGTTCCAGTTTAGAGATATTCTGGGTTGCATCCCTGAAAGTTCTCACCCTAAATAAAATACCACACAGCAGAAAATAAGAGTAATCCCTATGGGAAAACTAGTTTCATTTTGTTGCCATTTCTGATTCTTAGGGAATGATCTTGAAACTTGGTGCCTTTAGGTACAAACTTTATATTTAGACAGAGTCCCAGTTGCAGTACTCCATATAAAGAACCATCTATTGTTTCTTTCAAGTATACCAAATAGGATTCGTAATCTTTAAACTTGGAACTGTTTTTCCATGTACCTAAGTGGCATTTTTCATACAATAGTCGTCTTTCTCCCCTTCTTTGAACTTTTGGATAAATGGGCTTGATTTACATTTTCTCCTGTCACATTGTAGCCTGTTAACTATGTTCATCCCTAGGACTCTTGCCATTCTGGGTGGCAGCACTCATCCTGTCTTCCTGAGGAGCCCTGCTTTCAGCACCTGACCAGAAAGGATCTTTGCCGACTGATGAGTGTTTGAGTGGCACTTTGTTTGCATTGCTCCTGTGGCATTCATTTGTCTTCTTTGCCTTCAGTCAGGTTGTGTTTTATCTTAGCTCCCTATAAAGTGAAAAACTCAGTTAGGAAAGGACCCCTGTCTAATCCATCTTCCTTTTGAATATTTCCTTTCAGGGCAGTGGCACTTAAGTACATTTGTTCTGATGGTAGCTTATGCAGAATTTGTTCTCTTGTGGCAGTTCTTTGCTCCCCACCCACAAATCAAATCAGCAGCACCTCGGCAGGGATGATGTATGGAAGCAAAATTAGGTATAAAAATTATTTCCAGTCATGAGCCTCCGTGATTCTGCATCATTTTTTTTTCATATCACAAGAAATGGGATACCACCCAGTGTGTAATTATGGAGCTTTATATAATCTATGGTCTCAATTGACAGATTAAGAAGAGATAAATGTGATTCCTTTCTCCATACATCTCTGTTTTTTTTTCCTTTTCCAAATTTAACCTTAATAGAATTTTCATCAGAAGGGAAAAGTGTATTTCCCCTCAGACTCGCCTCTCATGTCATGAATGTTATACTTAGGAAATTAAAAACTCTTTAGTTTTCAAAATGATTCTCCTTTTGAGTTTTTAGTTTTCATTCTGCAATGTTGTTGATTTTCTAGAGTCTCAGACTTTATCTGCCAGTGATGAAGCTTTTAATTGCTCCGTCTTATCTAATCTTCATGGCAGTATTCTACCACTAATACTGGCTCTCAGATGGTTTCTAGATATAACAAGAACATTCATGAATGGGGATATTTTAGAGTTAGTGATAAGATGCCTTTTTTAATTTTCTTTTTTGGGCGTTTGATTTGCCTATCAGTTTCCTTTAATTATTGGCAAGAATCTTCTGTTCCTTTTAGTCAGTAGTTAGTAATAAGAGTGTCTTTCTCAGGGGAACTTTATATACCTTTTGTACACTTTATTTAACTTCATATAATTTAGCTGTTGGTGCTGAAAATAAATGGGGTTCTTTTCTGCAGAGGATTTATTTTGGGTGAAACTGAAGCTTGATATGTGGTTTAGTATGCATTATATTGTAATTTTATTTTCTCCCCAAGTACTTGTAAAAGTAGATTTGGAAAAAGCTAGGAAAGCATATACTATCAATACATTTGCTATAGTGGTAATACATTTTAGAGATTTTGTATTGTTTTTACTTATTAATTTTCATGACTGTTGTGTATTGGTTAAGAAAGACATAAATATTGGTTTATGAGCAATGCTACAAAATGTACAGGTAAATTCTTGCTAGAGGTTATTTGGAATTGCATTTATAACCAGCTTTGATTTATATAGTTTTGACCATATAATATACAATAATCTCCTATGCAGATCTTTTATTTACTTCAGAAGTCTTAACTTTATATGCTCTGTGTTGAGAATTAAGTTAATGTAAAAAAGAACTTCAGTGGTTGGAAATGTTGTTTTAACAGTTCTGTACTTAATTTTTATCTGGAATAATAATCTCAGTGTAATTGTTATAGCAACTTTCTTTCTTGGTTATACCATATACCTATCTATTATGTGTATATTTCCTGCCACTTCTGAGAATCTCTTATTTATATTCCTTGTACAGAATTTATTTTATATTTGTCTCCTTTGCACTATAGGTTGACCATATGTTTGGATATTTTCCGAAAGATTTCATCAAGGTAGTTTGTGAATATACTAAAGAAGAGCTACAAATTTCAACAGATGTAAGTTATGGATTTCTTTTTTGTTCTCAATTGTAAACTGGCTTATAAATCCACCCATTATATTCAGTTAACTGCTTCTGAAAGTTTTATAATGTGTTTATAACATTTGTGTATCAGATTTTCATTTGAAATCAGACTACCTATAAAAAAAAGTTTGAAAGGCATTCAAGGGTGATTATATTATAATCTGAGAGTTTTCTAATATATTGAAACAGATATTCTTATAGAAGGCTGTTTACTCAACTATAGGGCTTTTCTCTTCTGTTTTATATGTGAAAAATAAATAATGTAATATATTTGTACTTGGCTATTAAATTTAAGAGGTAAATAATTTCATTTTACAGGCAAAAGGAGGTATTCCAACTTGAAAACTACTCATTGGATAGTTATTAGACATTGTAAATATATTTAGGTTAAATTAATAAACTCTAACTTTTATACTAGGCTAGAAATACGTACTTACAAAGGTTTTCTTATTCTTAGTCATATATGGGATCGTAGTCATGTTATAGATTTGGAAAAGGGGACCTGAGCGTTTCAGGTGATGTTCAGTCTCAGATCTTTTAAGGCCCCAACTGCTTCCTTTATACAGCATTCCTGTATTGTGCTCTGACTTAAATTGATTTTGTGACTGAAAGGATTTCGTGTTCTAGAATTCTCACTTCAGCTGATTATTTTCTAGAGTTTTAAATTGTGTAGTAATTGATGCCCACCAACATTGAAACATCTTTGGGCAGCTCTTTGTAGTGGCTGTAGAATATGCAAGCTGCTAGGCTAGGATAGTTCTTAGATTAGATGGGGTGAATGGATAAAGTCATCCTGTTTGTTGTTGCTGTTCCTAAAATTTCTTCATAATCTCAGGGGCCATAAAATCACTTCTGTTGCTTGTTGGTCTTCATTGTTGGTAAAGAGAGTTAGTTCTTGGGATTTAAGCTGTGACAGCAGTTCACTGATTACAGAGAACTCATTTGTTTTGAACTCTCTCTTTTCATTATGTTTCCCATTACATGCATCCCTCATGGCTTAGAAATGCATGTGATGGGGAGAGGAAATCACTCATCCCTACTACATTGAACTGCCTCCCCCACCCCCAGAACCCCCACAGAATATTATGAAGATTTAATTAGGAGATGGAAATTTTTAAAAAAAATTCCATTCATACTATGGCTCCTTTTATATGTCAATTTGCTTACTAGTGGCAAGAAGGAAGACTAAATAAATATATAGATAGTCCTGAGAGAGGTCTTAGTGACTGTGAAACCCTGATGAAGAGGAAGGTGTATAACTTGTTGAATCTTGTTTTCAGTTTGTTCTTGTGGTAATTATAATGTGAGGAGCCTCCTTAATATCATTCTTTATTCCATCAAATGTACTTGTATCTCAGTAAGATACTTTAAAACTGATTCATCTTTCTCAATGCTGCAGGATCTTCCAGCTTCTCCTGAGCAAATGATTAAGAATTAAATTCCTGAAACATAGGTGTAGATTTTAGAGCTGGAGGATTCTACAAGTGATACCTTGCCTTTCCCTACTTATGCTCAGAGCAAATTGAGAGAGACCCAAGAGTCAGGCTGTTGGAGACCAAATTGTCACCATTTTTACTCATTATGCTTTTTAAAGAATATGACCCATGTTAAAAAAAGAAAGAAAGAAAGAATAGACTTTCTAACACTGTAGTCTAAAAAAAGACAGATTTACTCAGCCATAGAAGGAGTTAGTCAATGGGGATTGGAGGAGGGTAATCTGGTTGACCCCAAAGATTCTTTAGAACCAATCCTGAATTTGGGAGCATGGATGAGTTTGCTTTTGTGACACTTTGTTATTGACACACTAATGTTTTCCTTTTCCTTACAGGAGACAGATTTTGTCTGTTTTGATGGTGGAAGAGATGATTTTGATAATTATAGTGTAGAAAAACTTCTAGGATTTTTGGAATTGTATGATTCTGCAAATGAAGATTCTGAGAAAGCTATAGAAAAAGTGGAACAATTTCCTGAAGTCTCCCAGGATGTTGAACCTGAACCTAAACCAGTAGTAGCAAACTCAGAGCAAATTGAAAGTGCATTCTCAGAAAACACTATGGATCTTGAGGAACAATTTCTGGCTCAGAAGAACCATCCTCATGCAGATAGTCAAACAGATAATGCTCAAGGTGAACAAACTTCATTTGAACCCTTTGAAGAAATACTACAAGATGAATTGAAAGTGCCAGAAAGTGAAAACAACAAAACCAGCAACAGTTCTCAGGTCTCAAACAAACAGAAGACTAATGCCTATACACTTTTGAAAAAAGAAATGACATTAGACTTGAAAACCAAATTTGGCTATACTGCTGATGCACTTGTGTCTGATTATGAGACAACCAGACTGGTGACTTCATTAGACGAAGATTTTGATGATGAGGAATTGGATGCTGATTATTATGCATTTGATAAGGAAGAAGAGGAGAATGAGGAAAGCTTTGGGGAGCTCCCATTACTAACCTTTATAAGTGAAGAAGGCATGAAATTCCCAGTGGAGTTTGGAGTGGAGAAATATTCAATAGGTGAAGAGCAGAATTCAAATGAAGAAGATAAAGTTGAGGTAACTCTGCCCCCAGGCATCAAGGATGATGACAAAAATATACTGACAACCTTGGAGGATACTTTATTTATTGGCACAGGTGGTGACGAGAAAACAGATATGATGGATTTGGGGAATTCTTATTCAGAAGAAGAAAAAGAAGATGAGGAAGCTTTAGTTCCAGATAGAAAACAGAAGAAACCACAAGCAGCAACAGATTATATTTATCCTGAAAGTGCAGAATATGGTCTTTTTGTGGAAACCTTTAAGACAGATAATGATGAAGAGCCAAAAGTGGACATCAAACTTCATATTAAAGGAAAAGAGACAGATGTTCAGGAGCCTAAGAAGCACCTGATGCAAGATGTTTCAGAATTAGAGGATGAGAAGATAGAAGGGATGATTGCATATACTTCTCCCCAAAGCAATAAGCTCAGCTCATTGCCAGCTGTTGAAAAGGGCAAGGACACATTAAAATCAGCCTTTGAAAACAAAGAGAATGACCTAAAAGAAGCAGTTATCCATATCTCAAAAGACTCAAAAGAAGTGAATGAAGAACTCTCTTCACCTGGAGAGAAGATTTTGGAAGATAGCTTAGAGAATAAATCTCTACATAAAGCTGTAGGGAGTCTGAATACCCAAGAACAGAGTAAACCACCAGAATCCTTGGGTATTGCAACATTCCTGGGAGATAATCAAAATGATGCATCCAAAGATGGAATGGAGGAGCCAGGTTCAGTAAATACACCAACCCTGCACATAGACTCAGTGGAGCATCAACCTCAGGAAATTAAAGAGGGACTAGTTCTGAAAACTGAAAATCAATCTGGATTCTCCTCTCCAGATGGAATTGGTTTGTTAAGAGAACCGGAAGAAGAGGTCCACAGTCCCAGAAAAAATTTTTCTTGGCAACAAGAAAGAGATGTGATTGTTACAGTTAGTCATGTAAATGAGAAGATAGGGCTTTCCAAGGACAAGGGTAAAGAGCAGTCCTTGGCTGAAGAATTGATTCAGCATAAGGCAACACAGGGGACACAGGAAATTAAAAAAACAGAGCAAACTGATGAGGTAGAAGTACCGGGTCTCCATACCGAAAGGCCAGCATCAGTAGAGGAGGATTATTATCCCCCTGAAGAGCTACTGGAGGATGAAAATGCTGTAAGTGCAAAACAGTCAAAAGAAAAACATTCTGGGATTCAGAATGTTAACCAGCACGTTCTTGAGAAAGCAATTTTAGAGACTATGAATCCTGATCTGGAAACCAAAGAAAACAAACAAGAAATGAGTATAATTTGGGAGATTTTTAAGAAAAGTGAAACCACAGCCAAAAGGGTAGACATGATGGACAAGGAACGAGGTGATATGGAAATGGGAAAGGAGGAAAGTCCTCTGGCAGATGAGGAAGCCCAGGGACTCTTTGACGGAAGTGATGAGGAAAACACTCAGACTTCAGGGATAAGTGAAGTATTTCAGGATAAAAATTCTGATGATCTTGAAAAAGACAACCCTAAGGAACATCTGAACACTTCAGGGTCTACAGAAAAGGCTACTGGAAAAGAAATCTCAAAAGAGGACCTTGAGGACATAGGGCATATCACGGATGCAGAAAGCCAGGGCCCTGCTTATGCAGATCTTGAAGATGATATACTCCCACAGAGTCCACATATAGCCCTAAAGCCAGAGCTTAGCGATCAGGAGGAAGACTTGCCCATAATCCGCAGCTTCTTTACAGAACAAAAGTCCTTGCAACGCTTCCTGAAGTACTTTGATGTCCAAGAACTGGAAGCCATGTTGCAGGAAATGTCATTAAAGCTGAAGTCGGCACAGCAGGAGAGCCTGCCCTATAACGTGGAAAAAGTTCTAGATAAGGTCTTCCGTGCCTCTGAGTCACACATTTTGAGCATAGCAGAGCAAATGCTTGATAATCGTGTGAATGATATTAGAGACATAGGAATAAAGGAAAGTAACATATTTGAAGAGGCTGCAGTGCTTGATGATATCCAATACTTGATCTATTTTGTGAGGTACAAGCACTCCACAGTGGAGAAGACTGCTCCATTGATAACAGCGCCTCTAGAGGAAATCTGGACTAAAGCTGAAGGTAAATACCTGCTTGCGGCTTGAGCTGGAGAAAAGGAGTTGTTCCATCCAGGTGTTTTTGTGTATTATTGTAAAGTTCTGTTCAGTTTCCATGTGCCTACAGGAGAAAGAAGGCTGACTCAGGAGCCCCATATATTCCTTTATTCATTCTTTTGGGCTAGAGCATGAAAGGACATTGCTTATTCTTTTTTCCTTTAGGACAGTTGGGATTGGTTAGCATGTTCAAAGAGAAATTTTATAAAAAGTTAAAGAGAAAGATATAATTGAGAAACTAATGCACAAAAGTAGACCTGTTAACAGTACCGATTTTATGTTAAAATTATAAAAGGGCTTTATTAAACATAATTTCTTAATCATAAAATATCTGTACTAGATCATGTGGGTGTGGAGTGACTAGCATAACTTTTTTTTTTTTTTTAGAATTTAATCTCTTTTTATGTGGTGCTGAGGATCGAACCCAGTGCCTCACCTGCACTAGGCAAGTGCTCTGTCACTCAAGCCTAGCCCTAGAATAACTTTTAATGGATAGCTTGCCTGAATTCCCCTCCCCAGCATTTATCTTTTGTGGATACCATGCTATTTCCAGTCTCTTGGGGGAGAGGTCACTTATTCTGGTTTTACTCCTCTGGGTTCTAAGGTCCTTGCATTCATATTAATCAAGGATGGAACCAGGATGACAAGCCTTATAATGTAGTGCTTGACACATAGAAGCCTTTCAATTAAATATTCGTCAAACTGACAATGAGCCAATATCCTGATAAAAGCTTTCTGTTTCCTGGTTTCATATTTGATCATCTCTATCCATTGTTTTTCAAAATGAAATATTTCAACTGAGAGTATATGATAAGAATTCTAGAAGGACATAAAGCCATTGGAAAATTTACATCCCAAGAATGCTAATTTTACCTGATAATTTGGGGAAGAAAACAGTTGTACATTTAATCAAAGCAGATATATTTTGGATAAGAATGCAAAGTACAAGTGAATGTTCAGGGTAGAATATGAAGCTGTAAAGAGATAATCTTTGCTCTGGATCCTATTGGTCTATGTCCTGAGCTCAGGAAGGAGATAGGTTCACCATTTGGCTCCTAGGTTACTTGGAACATATTTGAAAGTCACATTAGCAAGCTAGACTTACGGAATTCCCTTCTCTATACTGGCTCGGTGAGACCAGCACACTTGTAGATGAAAGAGTTCCTGTTATTTCTGAGCAGAATAGACATTTCACATTTTTGTTCTGGACCAGAATTCTCTTCTACACATTTATTCATGTGGGTGTATGTTGGTTTGCCAAGGGAAGTTAAGTTATTGAAGCCTCTATCATAAATGTATTTGTTTATGAAATACTTTGGATTAAAGGCTTCTTTATAAATTTGACTGTATAGTTCAGTCATCCTTTAAATGGGATGAAAACAATTAACCCTCCCATATCCTTGCCCAGTTGTTCTCATGGGTGCATGCCAGGACAAGGAGGGCAGTGTTGAGGTATCTGGAGCTGTGTGCTGAGGGGGAGTGCTGATCATTGGGCTTAAGTGGGGGTAGATAGTGTCATCCAGCTGGCTCAATGCATTCTTCTCCCCTGTAGAGATGCAGCCACCCCATGAAGATGATTTTCCTAAAGAGAACACAAATCATCTTAATAGAAATCTTCATGAAGAGCCTCGCCTCCTGAGTCATCATTTAAATATGAACCATCCTGAAGAGCCCAGCCTCTTGAGTCAACCTGTGACTGAGGACATAGGTGTCTTAGAAGTGTCTCAGATCCCAAATACTGAGAAAGTAGACCCAGGTAAAGCTTGCCAATTTTTCTCTACAAAGTAGAGGCATTATCATAATGAAGGCTTTCAAGGATATTTGTTGCCAAAGGTACAAAATAGAGCAGAGAGTGATATAGGTACATGTGAGTTCAAAAAAAAATCTCTTAAGTGAGAGAAAATCAAGAATAAAGATGACTAGAAATCAAAAATAGGCCAGAGACTATAACTCACCTAAAAGCAAATGTTTAGCTATGACTAGCTTGTGTAAACCATTTACAACTAAAATATTATTCTTCAAAGGCCTTATGCTCTAAAACTGTAATTTTCCACCAGACCAACAGCACCAGAAACTCTGGGGGTGGGACCTACAATCTGTGTTTAGCAGGCCTTCCAGGAAAGTCTGGCCTGGTACAAGTTAGCTTGAGAATCACTGTTCATAGTCTCATAAATTCTGTGTTTTTTCCCTTTTCTTCTAAATGGAATGTAATATAGCTCAAGTCCTGTTTTGACTTGCTTCCTGGACATGGTAATTAAACTTTTTCAAATGCAGTCAATGGTCCAGATCTTTATACTATATACTTACAGGAAACAGTACAGAACTGTAATCCATTTTAGACTGACACTTATGAATACTTCATCATAGTGCACAGTATCCAGTGGGAGATGAGAAACAATTTTTCAAAAAAATCCCCAATAATGGCATCAACAGCATTCTACTTTTGTGTTGCTCACTCTCATTTTATCAGTAAATTAGATGATGACTAATTGTTTTATTTTATCCATCCAGTATGGTGCTATGAAGCCATAATTACTGTATTTTGTGTTTTTAAAAGTTCTGGTCTGTAAGCATAGCTATAGCATTATCCTGCACCAGTGCAGGGCTTGGCAGCACTGATCCTGACTCCGGCCCCATCTGCACACACAGAGTGTAGGAGAACTCATAGCAGGGGGGATTCAGTTAATTTGAGAAGGAATAACATATCAGTTCTCCCATTTTCCAGAAGACATTGCATCCATATATGAACACTACTGACTTCTGAACTGTGTTTAACTCCATAAGGTTCTGAAAATGAATCACGCACCATTAAGATTTGTTATTTTCATGCTCCAAAACTTTCAAGATTAGGGAAAACTTGGCTTACAAAATTAAGCATGAATTATTTCCCTGGCCTTTTAGGTTCCACCACAAAATGATGTCAATCACCTTTATAGGTAAAATCTTCCCAAATGTCATTTTATGTGTCTCAGGTGCTGAGATGCTGAGCCAATGGGCAGACTTCACCAGCAGTCAAATTCATAGACCAATAGTGAATGGAGGGCCTGGGGTTTTAGCTCAGTGGTAGAGTGCTTGTCTAACATGTGAGGCACTGGGTTTGATTCTCTGCACTGCATGCAAATAAATAAAATAAAGGTCCATCAAAAACTAAAAAAAAAAAATTTAAAAATTAGGCAAAAGCTTAAAAAAATAGTAGTGAATGGAATCTCAGGGTTGAGAAAGAACTTAGAGGCAACTGGTCCAACTTCCTTTTTTTTTTAGAGAGAGAGTTTTAATATTTATTTTTTAGTTATCGGCGGACACAACATCTTTTTTTTTTTTTTTTTATGTGGTGCTGAAGATCGAACCCTGGCCGCACGGCCAGACGAGCGCACTACCGCTCGATCACATCCCCAGCCCAACTGGTCCAACTTTTTTAATAACTGCATGTTGGACTCCTAGCTGTTTAATCAAACGTACCCCAGGCTCATGTAACTCATATTGAAATTCCACCCCTACAAGCTCTCAGGTCTAACTGGAATTCTACCTCATTCACAGAGCCTCAATGCAGGTCTGTACCCAATTCCCTTTAGTCTCTCTTGGTATTACTGTGTTCTTTTTAAATAGCTGTCATCTGTCCACTCAATAAATAGTTGTTGAGTATCTCTGCCAGGTGCCAGATGCTGTGTTAAGCCTTGGCTCATTCCACCTGTAAATCTGCAAACCAAGACTCCCTCTCTTTCAGCTTTCCTAAAATTTTTACCACAGAGTTTCACCAGCACTAAATCCATGTTTGTTGAATGTGACCCTGTCAATATATCTCTGGTTTTAAAAATTTTCCATTAGTAAATATTGTTCTGATAGCAGTTGTATGGCCATGGAAGTAGTGGAGAGTAGACTGGAGTTTGTTCATTTTATAATTGAAGGGTCTGACAGCTCTAATTAGGATTTTGAAGTTTTCTTCTCTGTGTTAATTGTCTTTAGGAGAGCCACATATTCCAGGCACTGTGACTTATATATTTAGTGAAACACTCGATGAATATTGAAACTGAAGAGAGACAATTCTTATTCTATAGCATAAAATAAAATAGCCATTTCCCCTTTCAATTTTAGAGCTACTTATAACAGAAGGTACTCCTGTTGATGATGCTGATACAGAAAACCAACTAAAGGAGACAAAGGTGGAAGAGCCAGCAGATGCCACCCTTTTGGACAATGTGCTTTCCTTGTTATATTCATTCTTGCTTTATTTCACTAAGATGGTAAGTTTGACATAGTTTCTTCAATTAGAATGTTGATTATTTATTAGTTTTTAAGTGGCTTCTGGTCATGAAGTGAAGAACTTAAAATGTCTTTATGAAAATGACTCCTGACCCTTTGAGTAGATAGCTCCTAAAACAAAAGTCATAGGGGTGTGGCTTAATGGCTACTTAGTTTAGCATATGAGGAAGATTTGCTGTCTACCAAGGCTGGACATTTGTACACCTGTAAAATCTTGGTTCATCCCCTCAGAACCTTTCATTCTGGCAGGGAGATAATATCATTCACTTGAAACACAGTACGATAATGGCAGAAAGAGAGGTATTTATTTGATGGTAGAACATTATTGTCCATAAATGCATTTATTATGGTTGGAAGGGTGATCAATAAGGTCAGAAAGTAGTTGAGATGTGTTTGAAGCATAGGCAAAGGGCAAACAGAAGTGTGACATGTGGTTTGTTGTTGATTAGACAGGCTGGGGTGGAGGATGGTGGGGGAACCTGGCAGTCAGAAGAAATGTGTTCAGAGAAATGGAAACATGAAGAAAAGGATATTTGGGGAGGCCAGGAGAAGGTGAATAGTTGGTGTTGTATAAAGTGTGAAGTTGGAGGGGGATGGTCTGTTGGAGAGGCCAGCAAATCTTAAAGGAAGTCATGAGCCAAAGTAGCATTAGACCATTAATACTGGGGATCCTTAGAAAGTTTTAAGAATGAAAGGAATTAGGTTAGATCTGTTTCTTAGAAAGAGTCACTTAAGGCTGACCTTTCTAAAGAAAATCATGATCCAAACAAGACATTTAATCCGTCTAGAAGCTTATCTAAGCATTTTAGGACTTACCTCCCCCTCATGGTATTTGTTGATATTGGACTTTTAGAGTTTAATTATAGGAATGAGAAAGCTTTTAGAGATTGGAGGATAAGATGGTCCTAGGGCCATTGTGACAGTAATCCTTCTCAATTGAAGTTGTTTCCTGTAGGTTGTGTTATTTCAAGACTTGTGTAAGAAAAGTGATGATGTTGTTTTCATTGTAAAATGTATAGATTTTGAAGCCAGGTAGATCTGGTTTCAAATCCCAAGGTTATCATTTAGAAGTTTGGGCAAATAACTAAACTTTTGAATATCAGATTCCCCATCTGAAAAATGTAGATAATGCTTACTCCAATCATAAGAATTAAATGATTTGACAAGGTAAAGTGTCTGGTGAGGTGTCTGGCATTTTGTAGGGTTTTTACCCCCACGCACCCCCTATTTCTCATGTAGGCAGTCAGAGGTGGTATAAAGACAATGAATACCTGGGGAGGAAAGACCACCAGGGTGGAAAAGATGTGATGGGGAGAAATGAATCATTTTTCAGTTGGCTCCATGTTTGTTCATGGTGGTGGCAGCCACCTGGGTAAGGAGTATGTACAAGCCAGGCAGTTACAATAATGATATTTCCAGTGATTAAAGCAGTCTTCCACAGTCATAATTTGATTATCAGAATGAATCAACATCACTTGGAAAGTTTACAGCCTCACGATATGGGAAGGATTTCTTTATTCATATTTTTAGGTATGCACAGAGCCCTCCTCTAGGTCTAGGTCGGGGTACACGAATGTGGTGCAGGTATGGTCAGTGATTTTGCGGTGATAGGTAAGATATTGACGTGAGTGGCAAAGAAGAGGCACAATGTTATGAGACTGATTTGAAAGGAGCCTTCAAAAAGGCATTTTGAATGCCCAGTATGTACAGGACCTTGTGCAAGGACAAAAAGAGTCTAACAGGTGTAAGGCATGATTGTGATTTTTGAAAGCCTTAAGAAAAGGACTTAACAAATATATGCAAAAATTATGAACAAGTCAATGTAAAATCTTAAACAAGTAGTATGATATCTGATAGGACTGGAGAGTAATAGGCTCTGATGTGTTTGGGAGATGTGCACCCATCAGATTCATTGATCAATGGAATCTTAGTAGAATCTTTGTGTTAAAAGAAACCTTGGAAGGCTGTTAGTCTAGTTTCTCACTCATTGCTGTAATTTTCTTTACTGTGGCCCTGATGAGTAGTTATGAGGCCTGTACACCAGTATTTCCTAGCATGAGTCACTCTCTTACAAGGCTATATGTTCCTCTGTTGTCTAGTTCATCCTTGTATTGACTCCAAATTTTCCTCCACATGATTTCCTCTATAAAATTGAATTCTTTTCTACATAGAAATCCTTTAAATATTTGAAGTTATATCTTAATTTAAAAATTATTTTTAGTATTTTTATCATGGAAACTTTCAAATAAGAGCAGAGAGAATAGTAGGGGACTATAGGTAACCATAACATACTGTACATTTCAGAATACTAGAAGAAAAGATTGTGAAAGTTTTACCATAAATGATGTTTGAGGAGGTAGATATATTTAACCTGATTTAAACGTTACATAGTGTATACATGCATCAAAATGTCATGTTACCTACTTCAATAATTATAATGTTTATTTCTATGTACTAATTAAAAAATAAATTTAATTAGAAAAGCTTTAAAGAAAAGCATAGAGAATAGTATAATGAACCCACGGGCCATCACCCAACTTAACAGTAATTCCTTGATAGCCAATATCAGTGAGTTTTTTTTTAATTTGTTCTAATTTGTTATACATGATAGCAGAATGCATTTTGATTCATTGTACATAAATGGAACAAAACTTTTCCTAGTTGTACACAACACGTGTAGTAGTCCTACATGTACCTCGGGTAATGAGGTTCATCTCATTCCACCATCTTTCCTATCCCTATGCCCTCTCGCCTGTCCTACCTCCCCTTTGCCCAATCAAAGTTCCTCCATTCTTTCCATGCCCCTTGCCACCCACCTCACCCCCATTATGGGTCAGCATCCACTTTCAGAGAGAACATACAGCTTTTGGTTTTGGGGATTGGCTTACTTCTCTTAGCCTGATATTCCCATTCACCTGCAGATGCCATAATTTTTTCTCTTTTAATGCTATAAGTAACATTTCATTTTGTATATGTACCACAGTTTCTTTATCCATTCATCTGTTGAAGGGTTGTTTCCACATAAGTATGGAATGCTTCACAAATGTGGGTGTCATCCTTGCTCAGGGAACATGCTAATTTTTTCTGTATTGTCCCAATTTTTGTATATGTGCTGCCAAAGCAATCACACTCTGAGTTTTAACAAATGTAGATACCCATGTAAAAACTACCATAATCAAGATATAGAACAGTTTTTTCACTAGAAAAGGGGTTTCCTTGGGATCCTTCCCAGTGAGTTCCTTCACCACCTGTTCCAGGCAACCACTGATAACTTTTTTTTTAAACTATAGATTCATTTTTCCTACAGTACTATTTCATATGTATGCCCCTATAAGTGGACTCATATCTAGGAGTGCAATTGCCTCCTACGTCTAATGTATGTTTTTATCTTATGTGATACTGTCAAGCCATGCTAATAAATGACCACAATCATTTTATACTTCCACCAGCAATTTAGGAGACTTCCACTTGACTTCATCTTCACTAGCACTTGGGCCATTCTAGTGGGTATGTCTTTGTGAGTTTATTTCCTGATAATTAATGATATTGAGTGAACTTTTTTTTTGAGATAGGGTCTCACTAACTTGCTTAGGCTCTTGATAAGTTGCCAGCCTCAAACTTGGGATCCTCCTACCTCAACCTTCTGAGCTGCTGGGATTACAGACATGTGCCATCATGCCTGGATCAAATACTTCTTCATGAGCTTGTTGACCATACTGTTTTTGTATGTCAACTCTCTCTGGCTAGCTGGAATCCAGACTTCTCCCAGCTCAGTGCCAACTGTGGGATTGGTTAGCTTATAGTTGTTCTTGGCCCTCGCAGGTACTGCTTAGAATGTAGCCCCAAACTCAAGACCACCTCCATGCAAATTTCTGGAACTCTCTTTCTTTGTGGCTCCCATCTTTCTGGTAGTTTTCTCTACATGTTTTTGGCTGCTTAATCTCCTGGAACTCTGGTCTCTTTCTCCTCAGTGAGACTGTTAGGCCCCATTTGGGTTCCCCTTCCCAAACTGAGGTCTAGAGGGTGCCTCAAGGTAGAATGCTCACCTATTTGTTCTCCTTCTCTTAGGGGTGACAGTTGCATGTTCCTTGTGGCTTTCTATCTGAAAAATAGCTCTTTAAAAATATATTTTGACTGTGCATGGTGGCACATGCCTTAATATCCTAGTGGCTCAGGAAGCTGAGAGAGAATCATGAGTTCAAAGCCAGCCTTAGCAAAAGTGAGGTTCTAAGTAACTCAGTGAGACCCTGTCTCTAAATAAAATACAAAATGGGGCTGAGACTGGGGATGTGGCTCAGTGATCAAGTGCTCCTGAGTTCAATCCCTGGTACCAAATATATATATATATATTCCAACTTTCTGGTTGCTTTCAGTGGGAGAACAAGTCTCATATAAGTTAATTGATTTCTCCTTTTGTTGTAACTTTTTGCAATAATTGAAAAAAATATGTTTGTGGGACTTCTAGGATATATTGTAGTTTGGGTGAATAAATGACATCCCCCTGGTACAACAATTTAACCTGTTTTCTCTATTGCCTTTTTTTTTTTTTTTTGGTGGTGCTGGGATTGAACCTCGGGCTCCATGCATTCTAGGCAAGTGCAGAGCTAACAACCTCAGCTTCTCTCTGTTGCTTTATATTTCTTGGAAATTCATAGTCAGGTTTAGGTTCAATTCTTTTTCTTATGAAAACTTAATAGGAAATATTGCATTGACATATGCATATCCTCTCCTTTGATGTTGACTACTAGTCAACAGTGACGTTGGTGAGATTTGCTAATATATTATAGGTTGCAAAATAGCAATGGTCTGAGTTGCTGGATTTTTCTTTCTTCATTTAAAGGATGGGATGCCTACACAAATAAAAATTTGATTATTCTTTTTTTTTGGGGGGTGGTATTGGGAATTAAACTCAGGGGCATTTGGCTAGTGAGCCATATCCCCAGCCCTATTTTGTATTTTATTTATATACAGTGTTTCACTGAGTTGCTTAGCAATTCCCTTTTGCTGAGGCTGACTTTGAACTTGCTATCCTCCCTCCTCAGCCTCCCTAGCTACTGGGATTACAAGTGTGTGCCACGGCGCCTGGCTATGATTGATTATTCAAGTTTTTGTCTTAAATAAATTTTTTAAATTATAAAAACCAGGTTATCTAAAAGAAAAGAATGATCCAGAGGGATTCTAGCCAGGTGTTAGACAATGTGATGATATAGGGCCTGTTACAAACTGGAAAATTTAAAGTATGCTCAATTTAAAGTATTTAGATTCAGGCTGGGGTTGTGGTTCAGTGGTAGAGCGCTTGCCTAGCATGCATGAGGCACAGGGTTAGGGTTAGGGTTAGGGTTAGATGGTTAGGGTTAGGGGTTCGATCCTTAGCACCATATAAAAACAAAATAATGTGTCCACCTGAAACTAAAGATACATAAATAAATTTTTTAAAAAAGTATTTAGATTCATTATACTTGAAAACACTGCAAGTGAACAAAAAATATGAGACTGTCAGTATCCTTTCTCTTGAAGAAACTATTGGAAAATATTGAGGAGGTGGATTTCTGACGAGGAGGTTGGTTTAGAATTGCCATGATTCTTTGTGACTGTTTTGTTATAAATTTAAGGTTTCCCATTTCTTCTAATTTGTCTGTTTCAGCTGTTTACTATATTGCCTGATGAGTATCAACCTGGGCCTGATTTTTATGGACTACCATGGGAGCCTGTAGTTTTCACTGTTTTCTTTGGATTGGTATCCTTTGTCATTTTCTTTTGGAGAACTGTTCTTGTTGTGAGTAAATTAACTTACTTATACCTTAGCACATAAGCACAAGGATTATTTTATATAGTCACTGCCCCCCCCCCCTTTTTTCCTTTTCAGTTGCTAAAACACAAATTAGTGGTTTAAGTCAAACTAACCTTATAAAATAATTTAGTGTGGGTGCAGTTGGTAGAACTGGTAATTCTTAAAGCCATCCTGACCAGTAGTTTCATATGTATCAGAAGTCTTAAAAGTGGGATAAAAGATGGGATAGGTTAGATATCCTTTTATGTAGCATATATGTCTAGTAGTCTATATTAAAGAAATAACTATGCTTTGAAGATTTTGGTAATGTTTTTCAGTGGAACAGTGTATTAGATTGAAGACTTAACACAACATAATTCATTTAGGGGATATTGTATGTTCGCTTAATGGAATAGTAGGCAGATTTATCTATTTCAAAGCTTTGAGGTACAGAAAATGCTCACAATTAAATGTGAAGTGGAAAAAAAAGCAGAAACTAAGATTTAAATGTTGATGAACTGTATGTTAATATAAACACATATAAACAGGGGGAAATGCTACAAAGAAATACAGTAAAATGAGAAAAAGGAGATAAGATGATTTTTCCAGTCTTTTATATATATTTTTCCCAGATTTTATGATTTGATCATATGTTCGGAAAATACCTTTTTATTTGGAAGTATAGATTATGTGTTATCCAAAAATCCATTAAATGTTTTGTTCATTAAGTCTTTTTTTTCTGAGCAGAATTAGTCTATCTCTGTGTATGTGTGTACATATATGTATAAGCGTATATATATAAGCTTATACATACATATGTTTGTACTGTAGGTCATTCTGTTTCATAGTTATTTAACATAATTGGAAGAAAATTATTTTAGGTAAATGGACTTTGCATATGAAAAGCCTAACAGTTAAAGAGGCCAAAAGCATTGGATACAAATCTTTTCAAATCTGAGTGTTCTTTTTCTGATTTCTTAATTATATCAGACATATCATTGTTAAGATAAGTTTCCTCTCCTTGTACAATTGAGTGTAAAATCTCTTAAAAAGCATTCCCTTCTTAAATAGAAGAATCGTTTGCCTGGATTCCTGTGAGGAATTTTCACAGTTCAATCTCATTGAACTTTTTCTCAGCTAAAAGGAAAAAGGAAATAGAAGGATAAAGAGAAGGGAAAAACATGAAAACACTTTATATTTCTCTCTTGTTTCTTTCATTTCAAGAACCCCAGTACCTGTTTCTCTTTTCACTAGGTTATGTGGGATCTGGTTCCTAGCTGTTGCTCCTCAGTTTCAGCATTTGACTTTGGAGCTTTAGTCTCTTCCTTAGATGACTGCTTTTATGCTACTTCCCATTTTCTTCTGTTGTCATTTTGAGTAAAAGGTTAGCAAGGCTATGACATTAAAGAAATGCCATTTCTTTCTGTGTTGGAGTTTTCTGAATGCAATTTCCTATTACGAAGATCCCATGGATGATCCATGGACACATCTGAGTATCCCATCACCATTTATAACATTTGAAAGGACAAGTATATGCTAAGTTACAAAGAAATTTAGTGATGTTTTTAAAAAAATTTCTGCTTAGGTTTTATTATCAGGCAGTTTATTGCTGTCTTTAGGAAATTATTGTTTTTGTCCTTTCCAGAATATGTTAATTGTCATTTCTCTTGTTGCTTGTGCATTTTCTTCTAGCAGTCTTCCCTTTCAGATTTCTTGCTATATATTTAGTGGTTTGTAGAAATAAGATGATGTAGCCTATTAGTTTCTAAATTCAGCCAATAGCCAAATTTAAATTGGAGTTCTAAGATGTTTTCTGGTGAGTGAAAGTGGCATATCTTAGTACAAAGATTATGCCTTAATATCGTTTCCTCAGATTCCTTTTGAATAGTCATTGTTTCTAGACTTTATCCTGGTTATTTAGAATTCTCAAGTAAATGATTTTGAGAACACACACACACACACACACATACACACACACATCTTTACTGTGAAATAAGGTACATATCTTAGTGTTTTTATGTCAGAGCCTATTTATGAAATATAACTACCGATTAAATTTAAAATGCTTGTTAACTTTTACTTATTTTTAATCCTATAAATTTATTATTCTGAACCAGAATGTTATTAAATTCTCACTTGGTTATGATTCTGACTGTTGTTTTAGGAATGCTGTTTCTATTGAGCAGATGTTTGACATCAAATTTAATCTTTTTTCTCTCTTCTAGGTAAAAGATAGAGTATATCAAGGTAAATTTTTAGGTTTCTTAAACTTGTATTGTATTGGTGTTTGATGTGTGTTTTATGTATGTTACAAGTAGATACAGTGACTTTTAATGTCTATTATTTTTTTTACCTCCTGAAAATTTTACTATTCCTAGGTTGCTAGCATGCATAACTGAGTAGATGATGATGGTTCCAACTCTGAGATAGGAGATAAAGAGGAGGAACAAATTGTGGATAGGGAGATGATAAGTTTTAATTGGGGGCAGATTAACTTTGAATGTTGATGTAATGCAGATGTATTACATTTGAAGAGTATTTCTATGCTAATGTTTTAATCATGCATTAAGTAATTGAGTAGATAATTTAAAGAATGGTAATGTGAATCAGTATGCTTTCGTTTCCGTTTTTCTTTGCAAAGAATTAAATGATTCCATTTTCTGAAAAGAAAGTGTTTTGAGAAGGGAGGAATATCAAGCTACAACACTTTACTGTATTTCCCATCTGTGAAATAAGCTTAAATTGAAATATCATTTTGGATGGGAGGGGTACCTGGGATTGAACTCTGGGGCACTCTACTGAGCCACATCCCCAACCCCCTATATTTAGAGACCAAGTCTCACTTAGTTGCTTAGTGTCTCGCTCTTGCTGAGGCTGGCTTTGAACTTGGTATCCTTCTAGCTCAGCCTCCTGAGCCACTGGGATTACAGGTGTGCACCACCGTGCCCAGCAAAATATCATTGTTCTTATATTTTTCTTAAATTTTAATAATTTTATACTCTTATTGCTAATAAGCATAGATTGCTTTTTAAAAGCATAATAGTTATGCTAAGAAGTATTTCCTCATAGTACCATATAGCATGTCTTTGCTTTTAGTAGATTGAGTAATTGAATTTCATTTAGTGATTGTAATAATCTTGTGTATTTCCCCCTTTTAGTCACTGAACAGCAAATTGCCCAAAAGATAATCAATTTCATGAAAGAAGATGAAGAACTGATACAGAAATTTTCAAAGTATGAAGAGAAGGTATAATTATTTTTTTGTTTCTTTCTCCCTTGGTTCTAGCTTGAATCATTTCTACCTGTTTTAATTTAAAAATCATATTTTAAAATTTTTATTTCATTATTTCCTATAAATCATCCAAATTCTAAGCAGTCATATGTATTAAGTACTGCTTTCTTCTGGAAAGGGTCACTTGTCTGGAAGTAACTTGTATAGTAGCACTATAATTTGTGTATCTTAATTCTGAGTGCTTTATTTACATAGATGAAGGAATCAGAGAAACAGATCCAAGAAACCATGAAACAAAATATGATTCTTTCTGGTGAAGCAACTAAATATAAGGTAAAAATCCCTTCTTTGGGGGGAATTACATTCTAAACTCAAAAGTAAATGTAATGAGTGAGTGATCTTGACACCTTTTTTCCCAGGATAAAATAAAGCTTCTTGAAAAAGCTAAAGAATTTCTGGATGAGAGAGCTAAAAGTCTTCATGTTATGTTAGAATCTGAAAGAGAACAGAATGCTAAGAATCACGACTTGGTAAGAGTTTTGCTGCTAAGTGTTGCTTTAATTTGGCTTTTGAAATATTTTGTAAAATTGGTTAAGTTGAAATTAGTCCAGCTGTTAACTAAAGTAAGATTAGGAGTCAAGGAAGTTGAACCCACATCTGTGCCCATTTTGTGGAACTTTTAAGTACTGATACAACAAATTATTTTTATGGGCCTAGGAAATATTTTTATTCTCAACCTTGGATAATTTTCATATTGCTTTGCTCTGCTCTTGGAAACATGCAGATCAACTAGAAACTATTGTCCAATTGAACAGTATTTGTTTACTTTTTACTTGAAAGAGTAATGAATTAATCAATTTTCTGTACTTAAAAAAATTTTACTTACATATTTCATTTTCAATTTCTATAAGTTTCTGTAATTACATAAAAGTTGCAAAAGATAGTAGGGAGTGTGCTCTGAAATATCCTACCCCCAAGTAAGCTTGATCACCTAGCTGAGGTAGTATTTATCAGATTTCTTCACTGTAAAAATTCTTTCCAATCCTTTTCATATTATATTCTTTGGAAGTTACCATGCACAGCCCACAGTTAAAGTATGAAGAGTTACGAGCTCAGGATGCAGCTCATGGTAGAGCACTTGCCTAGCATGCATGAGGCCCAGGATTCAATCCCAGGCATTGCAAACAAAGATTGGGGAGTTATGTCCACTTCCTTAAGGAGCGAATATCTTTATAAATTTTTGGGAATTCTTCTGTATGTGAGATTAGTCTATTCTCCCTTAAATTTTATCATTTTTTACTTCAGATAAGAAAATTTTAAAAATTATCTTGGGAAATTTTTTTCTCTATCACTAGAAAAAAATTACCAATTTGAACTGGTTTATTTGAAACAGTAATTAATTAATTTTCTATGCTTTAAAACATTTTATTATTGCATTATGATTTTCTATACTTTGACCTTTTTTTCTGGTTATCTCATAAACAGTAAGGTTGTGGATGCCATGAAATATTTATGACTTCATTTTCCCTCATCTCTTTCAGTTCTTGATTTTTTGCTTAGTCCAAAGCTGGATCCCCTGCATTTACCTGAAATGTAATGGGATGGATTGACAAATATTTTGTTGTGTTTATCTTTTTTAGTATATATATGTGTGTACACACACACACACACACACACACACACACACACACACACACATCACTATTTCTACTGAAATCCTAATGCATATTTTGTGTTCTGTTTTCACCTGGCAGATAATGGAAAATAAGAAATCTATAGAGAAGCTTGAAGATGTCATTTCAGTGAATACTTCTGAATTTTCAGAGGTAAAGCTGCCAACTCTTGCTAATGGGATAGTTGGCATAATGGGATATTAATAGTACATCTTAGTTTTGTTGCGGACCAAAAATTTGAAGTGTGCTAAAATGTGCAAAAAATGAGAACTATATGATGTCTGGTTTGGGAAAGTATAACTTTGTTTTTTCTTTGGAATTAATTCACTAACTCTAGTGTTTTGCATTAGCTTCAAATTGTCTTTAATGAAGCTAAGCTTCGTGAAGAGAAGGTGAAGTTGGAATGCTGTCAGCTTCAGAAAGAAAATGCCATATTTAAGAAGACGAAAGAGCAGGTAAAGAAAATTTGATGTCATACATAATGTAAACTAGAGAAGTGAATATCATTATCTTGTACCTTTCTTGGATCTGTTTCTGAGGTAAGGAATATTCATGTAGGACCTTTTCTAGATATGCAAAGTTTAAACATGCTCCCTAAATTGAGTGCATATATATGTTCTCCATCTGTTTTGGATTTTTGGATTATTGCTTTTCTTATCAAATGTCAATCAGGTATTTACTTGCATAGCCTCAATGAAACTTTTTAAACCAGAAAATTAAGTATTTTATGATCCTCTTTTGAGTAGTTACTGATTCACTGGCCAAGGGAAGATTACATAATAAGGAATCTAAATTTAGGAGACAGTCATATGTGCCCAGCCATTCCTGCTGGAGGTAAATTATTTGAATTGGCAGCAATTTTCTGGGGAATGCAATAAACAGGGTCAACTTCCTGAGAGCTCTGATGTTCTTACTGCAGCTGTGAGAGTTGGGGCCACTCGGCCCTCTTCCTTAACCAAGGTCTCAACCCCCTCGATTGAGGCAGGCCACCGAGGAGTATGGTTCTCTATTTCTTTGTCTAAGTCTTGTAGTCCTGATGTATCCAGTGCAAAACCCCTCCCTAACCCACAGGAATTCATGTGTTTTGACTTTTCAGTTGCAGCAGGAAGTCAAAGACTGGAGTACATCACATGCTGAACTCAGTGAACAAATCAAATCATTTGAGAAGTCCCAGAAAGATTTACTTGTAGCTCTTAATCACAAAGATGATACTATTAATGTAAGTTTATACTCCAAATACATGTTTCTTTTTATTTATTTATTTATTTATTTATTTATTTATTTTTTATTCAAAACATTACAAAGATTTCAGAATCACATTACATGTTTCATCTCATGAATTCTCCTGAAATCTTCTGAATTAAAATCGAGAGTCTTCCAACCTTTTGCTTCTTTTCTAGGTTTTGACTAATTATATTACACAGTTGAATCGGTTACGATGTGAATCTGAATCTGAGGATCAAAATAGAGAAGATGAGTCAGATGAATTAACCAACGGAGAGGTAGCAGGTAAGATCAGTCTCAGGGAGGTTGAATCCTTTTTTTGCTTTCCTGTCTTTAATTAAGCATTTATACAGATGCCACTTTTCAGCTGGCTGATTTTCTTCTTAAGCTTCAGGGTTGTAGACACATATCACTGGATCTATAGATATGTCTGTTGCATTGGCAGAGGTGGGTTGCTGGGGTATAATGTAGCAATAGGCATGTGAAGAACACTGACTTTTTCTATCCCATTGAAAATTAGTAAGTACACTGAAGCTACAATAGTCATATCCTATACAATACTTAGAGTATTGAACATTGTACAGTAAGAGAAATTTGTTTCTTAACTTATGCAGATGATAGTTGATTTTGATAATCATCATCTCTGTGGCTCTGTGGTTTTAAGGTCCACAGTCAGTCTTAAGAGTCCGGAGGTAGTTGGAACCATAAACTAAGGCTGTGAGAACAGAGGCTAGAGACTATCAAAAAGCTAGAGAGAGGGAGTGTAACAGTGTTTACTGATGAGGAAAATATTTCCAGATGTTTTCTCCCAAGTTGGATATTGCTTACATAGCAAGTATTTCAAACCACACCTGGTAGTAGATTCAGGGAGAAAATAGAGGATTGAATCTTTCTAAATAAGACTTACTTGTCCAGGTGAAGATAGATCTGAGAGAGAAGAAAAGCTTTTATCTTACAAGAATAGCATAGATAACATTTTAGTTGTGCAAACTAGAAATTCACCTTTTTTTGTTTTGTTTTTAAGACAGACACAGTACTTTTATTTATTTTTATGCTGAGGATCAAACTCGGTGCCTCACACATACTAGGTGAGCACTCTACCACTGAGCCACAACCCCAGCCTGAAATTCACCTCTCTATCTTGTTTTTTTTAAATCTAAGCTTGCAATTCTCTTAAAAGTCATTAGTCTAATCAGTTTAGGTATTCAATTGATTTTTTTTTTCTTCTGGTGTTTGAACACAATCATTATTTAGTTTGGGGAAGTTAGGAGAATATAGAGTTAAAAGTAAGGAAAGAAAAAGCTAAAGTCTTTTGTTTTTTAGGTGATCGGAATGAGAAGATCAAAGATCAAATTAAGCAGATGATGGATGTCTCTCGGGTATAGTTCTTTGTAAGAGTCCCATAGTGCCTGTGAATTCTTCCTGTGCCTCACTTTTAAGAATACCTCTCTTTTCTGCAATTTTTAGACACAAACTACAATATCAGTAGTTGAAGAGGATCTAAAACTTTTACAACCTAAGCTAAGAGCCTCGATGTCCACAAAATGTAATCTAGAAGGTGGGTTCTTCTTGAGAAGAAATTGCCATGTTGGAAAGACTTAAAATTTTATTGGAAAGATAAAGAATGGCTTCTTGCTTTCATGCTTCTTACTTTTCTTGGCACTACTCCCTCAAACAAGTTCTTAAGTCCTTGTACACATATAGAGATAAGCTGTTTTATCCTTTACAGACCAAATAAAGAAATTAGAAGAAGGTGACTGCAATTCACTACAGTCTTCTAAAGTTGGACTGGAAGAGGAATGCAAAACTCTAAGGCAGAAAGTGGAGATTTTAAATGAACTCTACCAGAAAGATGAGATGGCAATACAAAAGTAAGATTTTCATTGTTTGTTATTGTTATCACTGTGTGAACTAATAGATAATTTTATCTTTTCTTAAGATTATTTACAATTTCTTCTAGTTGTAATAAGTAGAGATTTGTCTTTTTTCCTTTGTGTTTTGTTTCCTATAAGTTGCATTTTTCTTTCCATCGTCAGTCTTAAGAGTCCTGAGGTAGTTGGAACCATAAACTAAGGCTGTGAGGACATCGTAATCAATTGTCAAATTCATATGAAGGCAGGAAGTGGTAAAATGGTATTAACAGTCACTGATGTGGAAATACCTCTCAAAGTTCTAGACCCTTTCTATGATCCCCCTATTTATTTTAATTACCTTTCATTGTGATCAGTTATGTAATTCTAATGTTTTGAACTTGTATCTCTAACTCTGGACCTTTAAAAACACTGAGTGATTTTGGAATGACATGTTTTAGTAGAATAAAAACTTCAAAAAGGAATAATATTTACTTATTGATGGTACAAGTTTTGTACTTGAATATCTCAGATGTTCACACAAAATTGAACTGTGGCAAGGACCTTAGGAGTTATGATTACAGAAGTACTTGTTTGTAGTATGTATTTATATATTAATCTTCTCAGTGTGGAGCTAGTTATTTTTTGAAAGTTCATTTGAAGTTTTTAATCCACAAAAATACTTGAATTCTCTAAAAATAGGTTGTGTCAGATTTTATTTGTTTGCACCTGATTTTACTCTTTGGCATATATATATATATATATATATATCTTGTAAAGCAAAGACAGACCTTCTTACAGACCTAACTATTTTTAGGTATTTTGACTTCTGTTGCCTAATTAATGCATTAAATATTGAAACCTTTCCATTAACTTTTCTAAAATTCTGTGATCTCCAAGCGACCTTTTTAGAATCTCAAATTTTTGTTCAGGCCAGTTCTAAATTCTTGGCCTGTTTCAAAGAAACATTTCTCATTTTATCACTTTTTTTTTAAAAGAACACTTGTTTTCTCTGTCCCTACTAGTAATCTGAATGACCTAAATGGGAATTAATTTTCTTTGTAATGCAATTAAATTGTAGCACTATTTTTCTCAACTCCTCCAAAATTTATTCCGTCATCATCTGTGGTTTGTACTCTTTTTACTCATCCCCAGGTACTATGTTAGTTCATGCCTCTGTCATCTTTTCTGTTTCTAACCTAGATCATCTGTCTTCATTCTCCATTTTTTATATTTGTATATAACTTATTTCAAATTCGTAGTAGTTTTCTCTATAGCTGCTTGAGTGGACTTTCTAAAATATAAGTCTGTCCATGTCAATATGTGCCTGTGGTTTATGAAGAATTTGCTTTCTATTTGATGACCTGTTCTTTTTTTCTTCCTTGTATCTTTCTAATAGTTTAAATATTTTTAATTATATTCCTCATCCCCTGTATAAGCTTGATGTAATCATATATTATAATGGAATTATAATTATATAATTATAATTTTATTCATCTTCTCATATTTTAAAGGCCATGGTATATATTCTGGATTTAATAAAAACCTGACATAGATTAATAGGTTTATTATTTTTTTTATGGGCTTTAAGTAGCTCCTGAATCAGATAACTGTTGTGGCATTGTATGTTAGTACTTCATATACTGTGAACTCCACAAGACATTCATTCAATTTATACACATATTTAAAGTTTCTGTAGTTCTGCATTCTACACTGTTGGTTTCTTATTTGAAATTATTTTCATTCTATTTGAACATTGTCCTTTAATGATAGATTTGATTAGTGTATCAAAGGTAGTACAAGGATAAACAGAGAATAGTATTTTATTCACTAAATATTGCTATAATCTGTATTAGGTTGACATGAACTTCATGATTAGAGTTAAAACCAGTTTCCATTTTTAAAGGATCTTTCTTTTGGCTACTGAATTTTGACTGTTACTTAGTTTTAGCAATTTTAAAATATCCAATTAATTACCATCTGTTTTAAATTTTATCTTTAAGGAGTCCATTATCATTGTTGTTTGGTCTTATCCCTCTTCTAGTTTCTGTAGTCCTTTCTCTTTTTTTAACAGTTGTATTGGGAAGTGCCTAGGTGTAGTTTTCCCCACCCCCACCCACTTTTCCTCTTGCAGTTATGTTGTTTGGGATGAATTTTTGAGTCTTTTTCTAAATGTTGATTTTACCTCATTCTCTCTTCTGATTATAATAATGCATATTAGAATTTGATTTCCCCTGCCTCCTACATTCTGGATTTACTTCTTCTGGATATTTTCTTCTGAACTGTCTTAAAAGTGCTAGGATTTATTTTACTTCCCAAATCTGCTGCTAAAATCATTCATTGAGTTTAGGATTTTAAAAAATTCAGGGTTTAAAATATTATTTTAGTTGTAGATGGACACAATATATTATTTTTTATAGGATTTTTTTAAGAGAGAGAGAAAGAGAATTTTAATATTTATTTTTTAGTTTTTGGCAGACACAACATCTTTGTTTGCATGGGGTGCTGAGGATTGAACCCGGGCCGCATGCATGCCAGGCGAGCACGCTACCGCTTGAGCCACATCCCCAGCCCGACACAATATTTTATTTATTTTATGTGGTGTTGAGGACTGATCCCAGTGCCCCACACATGTGGGGCCTGTGCTTCACCACTGAGCCACAACCCCAGTCCTATTTCAGTACTACAGCTCAAACCCAGGACCTTGAGCCATGTGCTCTACTATTGAGCTACCTCCCCAGACTCCTTGCTCTTTCTCATAAGGGACTAGGGTCTTACTGCTTTCCAAGCTATCTTTAATCTCATAATTCTGCCTCTGCCTCCTGAGTATCTTCGACTGTAGGTAGGTCACCACACCCAACTATTTATTGGTTTTATAGTTTCTAATCCTTTGACAAAATTCATAATCTTTTTTTTTCCTCTTTTGTGGTGCTGGGGTTTGAACCCAGAGCCTTGTGCATGCAAGGCAGCACTCTACCAACTAAACTATATTCCCAGCCCTGAAATTCATATTCTTGACTTTACTTTTTTGACTATATAAAGTGCAGTGATTTTAAAACATGTGCAGATAACCCCATTAGCTGGTTTCCTTTTCTGTGGCATTTTTTCTCACAGAATTTTGTCTTATGGAGTGCCTGGTCAGTTTTGATTGGCCAACATTGTTGTGATAATTATAGATGAAATTTGAGGACTAAGATGAAGTTATCTTCTTATAGAAAAGTGTTGAGGTTACTTGAGTAAGTTTGTCACTTTAAACTTAGTCAGCAATTAAGATAATTCAAAAATGACTTGTCTTTTCAATGTTTCAGTATTGTTCCTTTTGGATTTTTTGCCTGTTCATCACTTAAGTGTGCAGTACTTTCTAATCTAAACTCAAAGACTAGGGCTTTTATTAAGGGTCCCTTTATTGGTAGCCTCTTTTTTCCTCTAAGCCCAGGAATTTAATGAAGGCTTGGTTCAGACTCATATCTTTGTGTTATCTTTAATAGGAGAAAAGTACCTTAAAGTGCCAGCCTTACTTGTAATTCTGAGTTTCCTTTTTCTAATGGATCTTGGCCACATACGTATATCTTCACTGACTTTTTAGCTTGGATCCCTTCAAACACAGTTTTATATTCTTATAAAGATGTTTTGATTGTTCTTAGTGCTCTCAGACTAACTCTTTGATAATTGGAAACAAAATTCTCTCTGTCCTTCAAGATTCAGTTTTCTCCATATTCTTTCTTAAGCCAGTGGGGAAAATTATTATATTCCTTTAGGCATCATTTATACCTGAAACAGTGAGCTCTTTTATTCTTTATCATCTTACAAGGTAACTAGTATATTATAGCCACTCATAAAATACTTGCTGAAGAATTAAATGAGAAGCTATATAAGAATATATAATCCCCTTTTTCTATTTGGTATCAGTAATCCTTTTTTACTGTAGTTCTGATTTATGGAAAATTAAGTTTCAAGTTAATTATCTTTTGAATTGGAACTATGGCTAAAGTAGTACAAGGATAGCAGAAAATAGTATTTTTTAAATCCTTAAATGTGGCTACCTTTGTGTCAGTAGATGAACATCTTGAGTTTCATGATCAGAGTTAAAACTTGTCAGTAGATAATACTCTGATAGTGGGTCATTTTAGCTTCTTTTTCTGGTTGATAGACATTATCAAAACTCAGATTTGTCTTTTTGCTTAATTTACAATTCTTTTGAAATAGATATCTAAAGTGTGAAAAATGTTCTGTGGTTAATTGCATAGCTAAAAGATATATTCTAGAAGATTTTTTCTTTGACTGACTATATGTTTATTATGGTACCAGTCTTGGATTGAGAAAAGAGTTCCTCCATGACAAAGATATACTTAGTGTCCTACCCATGGCAGAAACGAGAAAAGAATTATCCCCTGCTTTATCCTAATATGTTTAATTATGTTAGGTTGATCAGTCCTGATCTTCCACATTGAAGTAAAGTGAGTTTTTATTATCTTACACACAGGAGACTTGCCCTTGGGGCACATGTTGTTTTCACATTTATTTTATTTACTGGTAAGTAGAGAATTAAGAGGAGAAGTTAGAAAATGTAAGTGATTTGCCAGAGTTTGATTTATGAAATTGCAGGTTTGAATTCCTATTTTATGTGCCTAAGCATTTTATAGAATTGTGGGAAGTGATATTCACAAAGAGAAACTTTTTATTTGATAACTGGTTTTATTTTAGGAAACAGAGTCAAGAAGAATGTGAGAGACTAGAAAAAGAGCAGCAGCTGTCAGCTGCAGATGAAAAGGTGGTTTCCGCTGTACAGGAAGTTAAAAATTACAAGTGAGTTCAGTTTCTAAAGGAGGGTGTCAGTGTCTAATGAATTAGTGTTAGCTTTCTTTTTAATCTTTTTTTTTTACATTATGTAGATAGAAGAAAATAGCATGGAAGTATAAATAACAAGAGGATATGAACACATTCAATTCACACAGGAGAAAAAATAAATTTCAACTTAACAAATGAAAAATGTTAACAAAAATTTACTTGTACCCAGTGGGCAAGACCATAGGGAACTTGGTCAATGCAAACAGTTCTGGGGGTTTTGTATGTTGTAGTAATTCTTTAAGAAATCAGTTTGCTGTGTGTTATATCAAGACCCACAAAAGTGTGGCATTTGATAGACCTTGGAAATCTTCTATGGATATAACTTGAAAAAAAGAAAAAGTTTTAAGGAGGAAGATATTTCTAGCAGAATTACTTGAGAACACACTGATGAACAGTTAAGGAAATTATAATTTATCAATTCAGAATCTCTAGCAATTAAATGATAAAGAAGTTATTAGTATTAGGTTTTTATTTTATTTATTTATTTTTGGTGCTTTACTACTAAACTACATCCTTAGACCTTTTTTTTACTTTGAGACACAGGGTCTCAGTTGCATAGGTTTCCACTTAATTGCTGAGACTGACCTTGAACTTGTGATCCTCCTGCCTCAGCTTCCCAATCTTTGGGACTACTGGCATGTGGCATTGCACCTGGCCTGTAGTATTAGTTTTGATCACACTGGATTCATATAACTATAGAAATGTTTTTCTTATGTATGATAAAAGTCTTTAAAAGTATAGCTGATGGTAAAGGGAAAATGGTCAGAATGTTTCAAATTTTATTCAATTGTTGTAATTCTTAGGCAGAGAATTGAAGAGATGGAAGAAGAATTACAGAAAACCGAGCGCTCATTTAAAAACCAGGTAGTAATTAATACTGTCCTGTAGTTGCAGAATTCTTTGATATCTAATACAGACAATTATAGGCTATAATAATGAATTCCTAAAAACATTTTTTTAATGTGTTGTCTTTTTCAGATTGCTATGCATGAGAAGAAAGCTCACGATAATTGGGTAAGATTTTTTTCCCCTTTTCTTTATTTTTTGCATAGCCTACCGCAACTGAATTTGAATATTTTCTCTTTAATAGCTCAAAGCTCGTTCTGCAGAAAGAGCTATAGCTGAAGAGAAAAGGGAAGCTGCTAATTTGAGACAGAAGTATGTGATTTTTGGTATATTACTGTATGTTTTATAGTGTTTTAAGGTTATGCTAGATATTATCTATGATTGCTGTTTCATAATTCAGCCCATTCTTTCTCAATATTCAAGACTACTGGAAATGACCCAAAAGATGGCAATGCGGCAAGATGAACCTGTGATTGTAAAACCAATGCCAGGGAGACTAAATTTACAAAATCCTCCTCGGAGAGGTAGGGGGCACTTTGTAAAAGGAGCTATTTTATTTCTTGGTGCAGAATGTATGTAAATTACTTTTTATTTCTGTGTGTAATGGTTATGAAATAATCTGCATGATTTGCTAAAGCGGGAGGTGTGGGGGTTGGTGTCAGGGAAAAGGCTGCCTTAAAGTAGTAACACGGCATTGTTGTCTTTAGGTCCACTGAACCATAATGGCTCTTTTGGTCCATCCCCCGTGAGTGGTGGAGACTGTTCCCCTTCACTGACAGCAGAGCCAGCTGGGAGACCTCCTTCTGCTACTATTAATCAAAGAGATATGCCTAGAAATGGATTTGGTGAGCATTCACATGTTGCTTTATAGTAAACTACTTCAAGGTTTTGGTTTTTTTTCCCTTTTGAATATTCTAATGAAAACATAGAATTTGGGCCTGTACAATATATAGAAGATAATTTCTTACTTTATCTTAATGAATGTTTTCTGTAAAATCTGTTCTAGAATAGAAAACATTTTTTTTTTTTTCCTCGAGGTCCCTGTATTGTTTTTTTCTTTTAAATTTTACACTGTGAAGTGTAAACCTTTATCTTTAAATTAAATCTCTATGGTGTTCCTTTTCCAAATATTATAAAAGTAGCCTTAAACTTTATGTAGCATACATATTTCCAATATGAAATACTGAGTCTTATTTCCAATTCTAAATAGGACTGTAGTCTTGGTAAGATTGGAAGTCAGGTTATACAGACTAAAGAAAAGCCAACTTACACATACTTCAAGTCTGTAGCTTAAAGTTTAGGACCAGTACGTATTAATTTGCTGTTCTATCAACCCAAGGCAGTTCTTTATTTTACTTAAGTCTCTTCATAAATTGTGATTTATGTATTGGGCAACCCATTTTTTAAAAATATTTTTAATTGTAGATGGTGTGGTGCTGAGAATCAAACCCAGTGCCTCACACATGCTAGGCAAACACTCTGCAACTGAGCTACAACCCCAACCCCTGAGCAACCCATTTTTAATGTTGCTTTCTAGTTATTGTTGAACCCTGACCTGTCCACCAGTGGTTTATTTCTTCTGAAAAATACATACAAGGGCTCTGATCTTTTTTCCCAAGGGTCAATGGATGGACCTTTACCTCGTACTCAATGGTCTTCTGAGGCATCTGGGAAACCCGTTGCCTTTGGTAAAGAGACCAAGTAATTTTAAAGAATCTGTAATTGTGGATGCAGGATTTTTATTATCTTCATGTTAGAATAAGTCTGAATCCATTCTTTGATCTCTAACAGACCCAGGATGTGGTCCAGCTCACATGAACAGCAGCTCCAAAAGTTCTTCTCCAGCTAAGGTGACCGATGAAGGCAAGGTAAGTTCTGTAGTTACTGTGAATCACGTGGTCGTGCAGGAACATGTTGCTTTCCTACAGTACTTGCTCTTTGCTTTATCCTTCTTTGTGTTCTATTTGTACTATCCCATTTGTTTTTTAAAAAGCAAACTGTTCCCCAAGAACCTGAGACCCCCTCAGTTTCTACCATTACTTCTTTAACTGAGCATCCAGTTGGAGTAAGTACTTAGAGGTTGAGAACTGAATTGGGTTTTATTCTGTGCATTTCTGGGAAGGATAGTCAGAGCATGACACTGATCTTGTTTGCTTTAAACTGCATGCAATATTGAGCTTACTTTTCTCCTTGGAAATGTGGCTTAAGTGTGTACAACTATAATGAACTACACTCTAACTTTATATGGTGTTTTGTGTTGAATGTTCTAAGGCAAAGTAAATTCATTATAAATTATATAATTCATCATTTTTATTTTTGTTTGGAAGAATGCTGTTTAAGAATTCCTCCATTTGTGGAAACCCTATTTTGAGTGATTTGAATTAGATTGGTATCAGATTTTCTGAAAGTGAAATACTCTTTCAGTGCAACAATGATAATCTGAAATGACCTCTTGAGCCAGTCCCAAGCAATGGTCTCATTTGTTCACATAAGTGCATTCTCTTGTAACTGTGTTGCTATTATATCTGGTAGGTCTTCTGCAGCTCTATAATAAAATAAATTTTTAATTGTTTAGTTTCAAACTCACTACTCATAGGAAATGATAAATCAATACCTCAAATGGTGTACAGTAAAATGAAAGTAAATATTAAAGCCTTGTCTTCCTAATTTGTGTATATAGCATTGTGTTGGAAAATACTTCTCAAGTTCCAGTGTATACATATTCCAGGAATATACATTTCTGGAGAAATCTAAGGGCAGCTTAGATAAGACCCCCAAACCCCTTTGTAGTAGAAGATTTAAAAGAGAGCAAACACCCGTTGTTATAGAGGAGTAGAGGTGGGAAAAGCATGGCTTGGAGGCAAACCTGGGATTGAGACCCTTTAATATGCAGTGTGGCCTTCAACAAATTATGATAATCTATTTGCTTTTGTTCCCTCTTATTTAAAACAAGACAGTCTACTTAAAGATCTCAGAGGTTGAATAATTATGAAAGACTTACTGAAGATACTCTGAATAGTAGCTATTATTACATGGGTACAGAATGTATTTTTCATTTTATTCTGTTCATTCTTAATATGGAAGTAATGAGCTACTGTGATGAAAGGGAAGTGATGGGGAGGGGGGGGACTCCCTTTGAAATAGGTTGTAGTGAATACAGCATGACATACTGGTCAGAAATCACCTCTGTTAATAACCTCTGCCAGTCCTCTTGCCTTTCCCTTTCCTGTGCAGATATAATCACTAACAAACTGCTCCCTCTTGTGGAATCCTTCTAACTTCTGTAAGCTGTCAGTGGGAATACACAGGAGGGGTGGGTAGAGTTTTGTTGCACTGATGGTATTCTCTGGACAGGTGCCTGTTTTGGGTTTTAGCTTTTATCGGTGTTGGTACTTTGTCTTAATACATAGGAATTTTAAAACTTTTAACTGCTTTCAAATCTTAAATTGCAGGTTAATATGGCTATGAAAGGGCCCCCTCCTTTCTCAGGGGTACCCTTCATGGGCCCCCCTATGGAACCCCCGATGAGACGGCCTCCACCACCTCCCTTTTGGTATGGACCGCCATTTCAGCTCGGTGGGCCTTTTGGGCCTCGGCCAATTCCTCCACCATTTGGTATGATGATCTGAACAGTAGTGATTGACTTATAAATCACATTCATCTTTCATTTCTATTGCTTGCTAAAACAGTTGGTTGCTATCTCAGGTCTTAACAATGAAAGGATACAACTGAGTACATTTTAACTTTTCCTCCAGTTTTCTGGGATATATGGGACAATACATAATCTTATACTGAGATAGGCAATAGCTATCTCATAGACAAGGATAAGGGGCTATATAGCGAAAAGCCACAAATATTACTTCTGCAGATGTTTGTTGAAAATATGTTGATATGCACTGCAATAGATGGAAAGGTGGATGAGACACATGCCATAACTTAAAATTTTGTCACAGATATGAAAATCCTATAACATAAAGTTTGTAATCACCCATAATGGAAGCATAAGCAGTAGGTTATAGAATATAGAAAAGGAAAAGTCAAACCCTCCTTACCTTGAGAAAAGTCAGAGGGAAGTGTTAAAGAGGAGGATTTAACAGTGACCTAATAAATGTTGCTGATTTAATTAGGTGGCTGTGGAAGGCCTTTTCCAGGGGGGCATGCACCTTGATTCTGATGGCATGTGTAAAGTCCATGCTGAAATACTTCATGAATTTTTAATGGATACAATAATAAATAGTGGGATTTCCTTTTATCAAAATTTCTTTGATGTAGTCAAGTTCGTATTTCATAATCTATCATCTTGTCATGGTAATATAGTACTTCCAAATATAAATGGAGCTCTTTTGAGATAGAAATAATTCTGCAATTATATAGTAGGGAAAGAAAAAAGATAAGCCTGGAGCTAGGTAGAGCCATGTTTAAATCCTTAATATGTTGCTTCATGGCTGGTTGGCCAGGCTATAACCTAAACTTGTTCTATTTCAGTTTGCCTCATCTGGCAAGTCAGGATGTTCACCAGTTGATGTTCTAGGCTTGGGAGAAATTAAAGACTATATTAACATACTTGGAATCACCCAAGTTCAGAAATTTCTGGGTATTTACATCACTTCCTTTTTATTTTCCAGGTCCTTGTATGCGTCCACCAATAGGCTTCAGAGAATATGCACCAGGTGTTCCACCTGGACAATGGGATTTGCCTTTTGACCCTCGTGATTTTTTTCCAGGACCTGCACCATTTAGACCTTTAGGCTCATTTGGCCCAAGAGAGTACTTCATTCCTGGTGCCCCATTACCACCTCCAACTCATGGTCCCCAAGACTATGGGCCACCACCTGCTGCAAAAGACTTAATGTCTTCAGGCTTTAAAGATGAACCTCCACCTCCACCCGATTCTCAGAGTAGTGAGGGCTGTTCACAGGCCTTAAAACAGGGCCCATAAAATTAACCTCTGACACTTAGTCAGAAAGTGGACTATGAACTATTCATTGTGTTGAAGGATTATTGGCTTGAAAATATAAAAGTTTATTTTAAATGCCTTATGTTTTTAGAATGAAGCTGCCTTGGCGCAGTATACATTTGGAGCCAAAATATTTTCCCCCTAAATATCCCCCACTTAAACTAGAGTATCCTTCCAACTTTAAAACGTGCAATAAGGAATACCTTTGTTTTAGTTAATGCAGCATATACAATTGCTAAATGATTTAGAATGTCATAATTATGGACATTTCCTGTGGAAATGCTTTAAGAACATGTATTTCCATTATCCTATTTTTAGTGTGTTCCAGTTGGTAACAGAGAAATGGTGTTTTATAACCTTGATTTTTCTCTTTAAATATCTGGTCACAGAGACTGTTACGCTAAAAATGTTTACTCAAAGATCATAAACTTCATTTTCCTTCTTGCTGAAGTTCTTTGTTGTAATAGTTCATAAAAAATTGTTTATTAATATTTCCCAAGTGTCTGTTGATTCATTGGATCGTCATGAGACTTTGTGCCATTGGGGAAGCATGTAAACTCACTCTCAGAACTGAAGATGGTGACTTGGCAGCATATTTCCTGTTGCTCACTGTTAAGGAGGCTGAACCTTGGTCAACTGTGGACTTATACAGAGGAATTTCTTTTACTTGTGAGAAGTCTTGTGGCTCTATTTTTGTAGCACATTCATGTACTTTTTTCTAACCACTGTTCATGTGAGAATGGTTTTCTGAAAATGAGTTTACATTAGTAGCAAGAGTTGTTTGGCCTGAAGTTCTACTGCTTTTGCCATTATTGCATTATAACAGTAAAATATAGGGTGGTATGTTGTGTCTATAAAAAGTAAGGAAATTAACCAACAATAAAAATTAATTTAAAAAAAATAATAAGGAAATTTCTTTAAAAAAATGTACACACACACTCTTCTCTTTCCCATACCTTGCCACTGATTTTCAAGGAATATGATAAAAAAATTAGAAAAGTATAATCCTCTGAGAAAGAATGAATGAAACTCTAAGGCTTATAATGTCTTTAATCAGCAACTATGGGCTGAATTAAATTCTTTTTTTTTAACAGATACTCAAATATATTTTATTTAAAAATCAATTAAAGCAAGTCCTGAATCTGTAACTACTGTCTTTAAAACAATGTTCCTAACAACTAGCTCTCCAGAGCTGTAATTTTAATTACAGCAATTTTAACAGTACATTTTAAGAGGTTTAAGATTTAAATAAAATTATAAAAGCCTGGTACTTCTGTTTACTGCTAGACCATATTCTTCTATTCTTTACTAGAAAGTAATAGGATTGTTGAAACCTAGAATATATCATTGTTCTTTTTATGTCCCCTAAGTATTCTCAAAATAGGGGAAAAAGCTTCAGTGTGAAACAAAATCTCTGTGAAACAAAATCTCTAAACTTCTGAAGATGACTCAGAATCAAAAAGAATGAGTCCGTTAGGAAGAATTCAATCTACATAGCCTCCATTTAATATCAGAAGCAGCAGCTGTGTGTAAGAGGAAAACCATATAATAGCTTATGCCATTTTTAACCATGTAAAATAAAATTTAAGTCACAAACACCAATTTTGAATGTATCTTTCAACCTCTACAGGACACAAGGCAATGCTGAAGTTACTATAACTTCTAATTTTAAAATAGCATTTAAATAAAGGTGATGTCAGCTAGGAAGATAGGTTTTCAAGGAAAGCCAGATTTATTTTTTTATTCAAAGCAACAGTAGTTTTCCCTCTAAAGCCTTTTTTGTATTTATTCTATTAGTAAGCTATAATGCATTCTACGTAGTTTATCTGAGCAGTTCTGAACCCACCCATAGTTGCCTCTCCTTACATCCATCTGATTGTACCACTTCTGTAGCAAAGCCCAAGGTAGCTGCCCATATACCAGTTGTGAGAGAATACTGTCCCTTGATTCAATTATACTTTTGTATCTCAAAAGTTTTAGAAGTCCTCTCCAGCAAATTGTGTTTGAGTTTAGTTACTAAAATCATTTCATTTGTGAAGCAGTAGTGTTTCAACCTGAAAGTATTACTGCTATAGTTGTAATTATTGTCCAGTGACTCATCCCCTCCCACACTAGAAAGTAAATTTAAACAACTAATTTGTGAGATACAGATTGTTTTGTGTTAATTGATTCAAGATAAAACCACCTTTTTTGGCGGGGGAGGTTTGGTCATTCAGGTCTGAATTAAAGCTAAGCTAATGACAATGTTCAATTTAAGTTTGTTTAATGCTGATGAAAGACATTCCTACAAAGCATCCTCTTTTTTTTTCATATAACCCCATTCTTTAGTGGCAGCTGGGGTTGTGGCTCAGTGGTAGAGTACTTGCCTAGCACAGGCAAGGCCCTGGGTTTAATCCTCAGCATCACATAAATAAATAGAGGATAAAAAAAGCATTCTTATGTGAAGGATGCTAAATGTTTCTTCATATAAATTATCACTTTGAGGGGCTGGGGTTGCCTGTGAGGCACTGGGTTTGATCCTCAGCACCACATATAAATATAAAGGTACTGTGTCCATCTACAACCAAAAAAAAAGGTGTTTTTTTTTTAATTATCACTTTGATATACATGTTTTATAGTCTATGAAAAAACAGAAAGAACAATGTATCAGTTTTGCTACATTTTAATAGTAGATTTTACGGGAGCAACTTCAACATCAATAACATCAAACAAAAAGGTACTGAGTACTCCACAGGGTACAGATTGCTGCCAAGCACCTTGGAAAGCATGACATGGAGAAGATGAGGCCCTTCTCTTGAGAAGTTTACAGTCTGGAAATTTTGACTACTCAGAGTTTCAGTTGAGTGAATATTTTATTAAGGCAAATTCTTCATTTCCTAGAACTACTGTAAACTGAACTATTTTTGCACTTGTGAAATTAACCCAATCCAGATGAAAGAAAAGACTAAATTTGGTTGAGAATTTTTTCAGCCTCATATAGTTTTATTAACATTCATCTAGTAAACAAAATTGACCTAACAGACAACTGAAAAATTAAAGACTAGATGTCTTGAAGTGCAAGGGCTAAAATAACTGTTATTCATTTTAAAAAGCAAACAGATGGTATGATTAGGGTTTACACTAGTTTAAAAATAGGCCAAGTATTGCATTCCCTTCATGCATTGTTCATTTAAAATAGTGAATATTAAAATACATGGGTTCTACATGTAACCCACAAAAAAGCTCCTCACAAAACTTTTATGTTCTGTGTATCAAATATCCACCTTGTGTACTATGAAAGATTTATTTGTCTCATCATTAAGTTAAAAGTAATGTAAATGGTGAAATTACAATAGGCTAATGATCTGCATATTTTCATATGAATGTCAATATATCTAAATAGGAAATAAATGGCAGTTGTATCTACCTATATTTAAAAAAAATAGAATATCTTTCCAGATTTTGCATACCCATCACTTTATAAAGACAAGGTATGCAGGTTTTAAGGTTTCACTATCAGTTGTCAGAAAAACAGCAGTTGTTCCTGCAGTATCTCATTAGCATCTGACTCAATTATATTTAGATGACATGATTTAAACCCACCCAAAAATTTGTAATTATTCTGAGAGAGATGGTTTTAATGTTAACCCTAGAATCATCAATGTTAACCCTAGAAACAATAGCAATGTGATGTAGAACAACTAATCAACATGACTAAAAATATGCTTACTTTCAGAAAAACAATCTGGTCATCTGGAAAAAAAATCACAGCTACAATCTGGGGGTCACTCCCCTATAAGATATTGATCTGGTCAAGGCACACTATTTCTAAGTAGAACTATCAGATAAGGGTGAATTTAGTCCAGCTCTAAGGAACAGCCTATAAGACAGACCATAACTGATCCAATTTCCTTTCAAAGCAATCTGGAACTATCCTACCCAATTCAATTCAAAAGTTTGAAGTTAATTCAAATCAAAAGACCATATTGGAGCAAAAGTGAGCAAATGTGTAAACTCTAGCACATTCTTATTGCTGTATTTTAAAGTTTGAAGATGAGCATACCTACTACAGCAGTATTGTTCCAGGAAGCAGGGTAGGAACAGTGGTAAATTAGGAAAAAGACTATTAATTGCAGAATTAATAGAAAAGTAAAAACATGTTTCAAAATCTACAATAAACCTTGTATCCAAAGGAGTCATAACAATGAGGTGCAGGACTTTAGTTCCGTGGTACAGCTTTGCAATGGACTCACTGGCCTATAGGTACGGCTCACTTCCTGCCTCCTGAAGGATAAATATGCTACCCAGAGCTATGATGGTTTCTACTGAGTGGTATAATTCACAGAAATTCCACATTACTCATGTCAGAATCATTCCTTGTGCAAAGTTTGATGTAGATGAAGATAAAGTGGTTTCTTGGTCAATAACTGCAATTTCTTTCTTTTAAAGTCAGTGGGTTTCTTGTATCTGTAACCACAATAGAAAGATGATTGTTTAAAATACTTTGATGATTGATTTACTCCAATGTTACATTCTAGATAAGAGGGACTAAGAAGAAACATGAACTAGTAACCATTAGTACAGTATGAATCCTATATGTATGTCACTTACAGTTCTATTACAATTGCCCCAGGTTTAATCTCATCCATCTCCATGAAAGCAAAACACTTGGTGCTGGTAAACCTTTTTTTAGGCTTGTAGTGTTTGAATTCAAAGAAGATAGCTGCACCTAAGGAATTAAAACAAACCACATAAGCCAGAGACTACACATTTCTTATGTGTCACCAGAAGCCTATGATTTTACAAAGTAACATGTGTCAAACAGTCTGATGACACAACTGTTGATAACTCACTGTGGCTGTCACTCCAAGCTCTTCTACCATGTCTGAGTGACATTTCTCCATATCATTTAATTCTACAAAGTACAACAAAATTGTATAGCAAGAATGTAAGTTATGTACACAGGTAGAATCATAAACTACCAAAGAATATAAAATATTAAATACCACAAGAAAAACAGAAGTTACTTAAGTATCAGCAGTACCTATAGAAATGGTTTCAATAAGCACCTATATTAGAATAGAAATTTAAAAGAGTTCCTTTGATATTTTATTTCTCTCCCTCCTGAAACCACCATGCCCAGATTGTCCTTTCCATATTCTTACAAACTAACTGCCAGTTATAGTATCTTTTTACCCAATGCATCTTATTGAAAGAAAAAAAATAATTCCTTAACTGTTAGAAAGTAATCATTAGGTTCCTAAAAGGACTTAAGGTAATTATTAGAGAACCTGCTTTCCTTAACTCTGTATTATGAGAAATACTTCCCTGTCAAATAATATTTAACCACATTATTACACAACTAGATAATGCAAATGCTAATTCTCATATTTTAAAAAAAATTGTTGATTTGACTTTAAGTCAATATTCATAACTATGTGAAATAAGATCTTGTTTTAAGTACACTATCAACACAAACCCAGATAAGTACTTTCCTTAAGAAGTCCTTAAGAAGTCAGTAACTGATAATTACAAACCTTTGGTTAATTTTTCAATATGCTTCTGGAGCTCAATGTCCACATTAAAATGAACATATTTATCTTCTTGAAGCCACAGGAGTATCTTGCACAGGAGTTAAATCTATGCCATTCAGATCTGGAGAAACAAATAAGTTTCTGCTTATGAGCATTCACATATACAGACGGAAAATCTAGAAACTGCAAAGGTTACAGTTCCTAAAGAGGCATGGAAAGAGCTGAGAGGAGATTCTCAGGCTAAGAAATACCTATTTGGTGTGAGCAAGTATGTGAGAGTTGTTGAAGTTCATGGGGTATGTGGAGAGAAATGAATATAGACTGGATAGGAGTCCTCATGAAGGGGACAAGGAAGCCTTTACATGGCCAAGTGGACAAAACTTGATCTTCATAATGAAGTGGTAAAAAGAACAAACATGTTTTCCTTAGGGAATATAATTTGCCACAATGGAGCTCTGCCACCAATTTCTAACTTTGATCAAGTATATGGCTTATTTAGAAAAGCCTTTAAACCTAACCTTATCATAATTTCCCTGTTAAGAACCAAAAATGGATGAGAACAGCCAACAAAAACCCTTTTGTTAATGAATAATTTTTCATATATATTATCTAAATTCTGGTTATACTGTTTACAACATACCCTGAATTTACAACAACCAGATGGTACGTTATATATAGTTTTAATTTTCTGGGTTTTAAAATCTCAGTTTAATGAAATTCAACATGGACTCATTTAATAACTCCTCAGTGTTTATGTGTTATTCATTTATGTGTCTCAAAAAGCTCAAAAACAATTTAGTACATTTAATAGTTAAAAAATATTTACATAAAAATATTTCAGTTTAACATATGCAAAGGTAACTTAACATTTACAACATCATTAAATATTTTTGTGTTTTAAGTATACTTTCTGAATGAGTATGCAGTTTTACAAATGGTCTATCAAACAATGTAAATATTTTCCAGTATACTATATATTTGATAAGTGGTAACATCGGAATTTAAAAGTGTACCAGTATTAGTGCTGTGGATTATGTTCTTTAAATAAATCTTTTTCTTTGTGGTCACATTTTTCTTTTAATTAGCACTAATTAACCCATGGATCTGACTTTATTTCTGCAATTGATAAAAGTTCCTCCATTTAATTTCAGCACCGATCTGTTCCTTTGGTGCAAAACTACAGATTAAAATAAGCCATTTGTACTAATTATAGTTATTTCTGTAAAATGGTATAATTTATTCCTTAATCATATCATCATCCCACGGGATTGCTTTCAGGGCATGGATGTTATGGATGCACCCTACTTCCCTGTCCCCTGATTTTCATCTGCCTCTGTAGGACTCACCTATGTAGATACCTCAGTAGCACAGGAAGAAGAGGGGCTGAAGCAGGAGAGATGGGAAAACAGGACATGAGGCTTTGTGTAGAAAACTAAACACCCATGGAAGGTGAGAAGTGCTATTGTTAATCTACATCCTGAAGGCTGTAGCTGCTGTTAAGGACAATGTGTATGTTTAGTCTGCGCATTAGCTGGAATCTGAAGAGCAAAAATCTATACAAACTCAAAAGCAAGTAGGAAATATATTTTGTAAGTCTTTCAGAACTGTGTTCTGTTATGATCTCTTCTAGGATTTTGCCTCATTATAGAATGCATTAAAGTAAGTTGTCACATATAAAACACCATCCCATGTCAAAAACTTTGTCCCATATAAGAAAAAGCATAATGCAATTTGCCAGTTATTTACCCTTTACACTAACTGTAATATAGGGATCAATGCACTGTCCAGCGTCTTTCAGACCAATTTTCTCAATCCTGATAGTGAGTAATGTCATTCCCGGTTCTGATGGCAACCTTGGTAATAAAGTACCTGGCAACAGAGAAACCTCAATAAAAGTTAGCTCCACCAATAATTCAGAGTAAATACTTTGACAAACAGAAGATATAGCCTACCTCTTAAGAACTAGCTAGGCATTATGTATTTTTATTTCCAAAATTCATGAACATCTGATTTATACTTTTTTAGAAAAATATTTAATTTTACACATAATATATCTGCATTTCCCAACCATACAATCACCTTTAAGCAGAAATAATAATTTCTATAATAATAGTGTATAGTATGTATAATAAAAGTTTGTTAAAAACATCACTTGAGGAAGCCCAATTATACATAATAGTATAATATGCTCACATAATATTTATATTCCATATGTACTTCTATATTATACTCAGCATCTTAATATGAAGTGGTAGAACAAAGACAAGAAAAGCTTTTAAAATACTTGTTATTCTATTCTAAAGTCTGAGACATTTAATATCAGAGTTGATCAATACATTCTTTCCTTTAGTTACTCCTAATAAAGAATAATTTACAATTTGATATTTATGTTTTAATTTAACTATATAGTCTAACTTCTATTCTTCATTCTATTTTGTATGATTTATTCTCAGAAATTAGTACTATACAGACTGCCATATAAAAGGGCCATTTGTATAACTGAACATTTTCCCCAAAACCAACTAAAATTTTTAAAACTAAAAACCCACCCAGAACAACATGACAACATTCACCCACCAAGAACATATGAAGAAAGAAATCAACTGTTCAGTATGTTCCCTTTTTCGAAACTACCAATAGAGGACAGATGCAAATAAGCTGATTTTAATCAATTATGTATACAGAACCTCAAAATACATTTAACAAAAGATTTTGGTTAATGTTTTTCAAGTTTCTATTCATCAATGTGTTATGCTACTTTTAATGATGAGTTATTTGAAATAAAGGAAGCAATCAACACACTATATTTGAAAATACACATTTGATTGATGGCAAATGTGGCTTGAGGAAATTTTGGGAGGTGATGGGAATGTTCTGAACTTGTATAGTGATGACAGATGCAAAACTCTATAGAGGTGTCAAAAATCAATGAATTTTATTCTTACAGAAGGGAAATGTTATGATATACAAATTATACCTCAACAATGCTGTTAAAAATATATTACTTTCTAATTTAAACAAATATGAAGACAATACAGACAAATGCAAGAATGGGAAGGCCTGGAGGCTGCATTCCACTGTTGCATTAACAAACCTAAATGGGCTCAGGCTGATATCATTAAATATATGCATAATACCTTTTATGCATCTTCTTTGATTGACAAATGAGGGTACTTTTCCAAGAGGGGCTTGTACCTGGACATCTGGGATGAACTTCAGAGAGCTAAGAAACACCTCTGAAATTTTATGAAAAATGTGAATATGTATACATTTATATTTATATACATACATATTCACATGTATGTATATTATATATGAATTTTTCTGCAGAAAAGTTCATTCTATTATGTAGTACATGGCTGTATAAATATGCTACAGTTTATGTACAAATTCTTGTGTTGATAGATATTTGAATTACTTCAACTGTTTGGATATAGTTAACAAGGCTATTATAAATACTCTTCTGAACATCTTCTGGTGCCCATAAGCACCCATTTCTGAAACAGAGGAATCACTAAGTCACCTGGCATGTTACCTCCATACCTACTATGTAACAACAATCCATTTCCCAAGGTGGTTGTGCCAATTTTTATTCCTAGCCCAAGTGCAGTAGTGTTCCCATTGCTCCACTTCCTCATTAGGTACTGTTTTCTCCGATTCTTCATGTTAGCCAATTTTGGTATAAAGAGATCAATCATTTTAATTTGCATTCCTCTGAAGATTAATAAGGTTGAGCACCTTTTTGAATAAATCAAATAAATGATTTCCTCTTTTCTGAAGTGTGTTCAAATATTTTGCTCGGTTTTTTATTGAGATGTCTATCTTATTCAGCTGTAGGAGGTCTCTATTTTTTTGCTAGACAAATGTTTTACAAATAGCTTCTTAGTAGTTTTCTTTTATAAAGACTTTTTGTTGAAGTAGAGCATATACATTTTAAAATGTACAAATTGTCAGCACAGTTTGCTGAACTTTCACAAAGTGAATACACCTGTATAACTAGCATCAGATCTAGGAAAGATATGATCAGCCTCCTGGGAGTGTCCTTCCCCACACCCTATCCAATTCACTCTTCCAAAAGATAGCAACGGTTGCTAACTTCTAACACCAAGTATTAGTTTTGAATGTTAAGAATGACTTTTGTCTGCCATGGTGTCTTCTGATTATGATAAATACTTACTGCTAGTAATATCAAATTTCTTAATATCTTCCTTTACAATCAGTGCTTTTTATGTTATATTTAAGAAAACTTACCCCACTCCAAAATCATAAAGGTATTATCTTGGAAGCATTTTATTGTTTTGCCATTCACACTTAATTCTATATGTCACACAGAATCATTGTCTATGGTGTATAGTAGGAGCTTTAATTTCATTCAATTTCACTTAAATACTCAATTGTCTCAGCACTACTTATTAAAAAGACTGACATTTTCCACCACTGATCTGCAGTCCCACCTCAATCATAAATCATGTGGCAATCACTTTCTGAGTTTTCTGTCTTACCGAACTGTTTATCCTCTTATCACTAATACAGTATCTTAATTCTATAGCTGTATAAAAGGTCCAGGAACTGCAATAAAAATTCAGATGAGTTTCAGAAAGAGTCTATCTTTATAAATTACTTCTTCTAATTTATGAGCTAGTATATGTGTTTACATTTTAAAAATCACAACATTTATTTAATAGAAGTTTATTTGACCTAAAAGCCTTCAGAAATAAAGACCTACAGATCCAGGGAAAACTCCTGTTTTTATGTTTATGTTCCATGAAGAATGGATGGCCATGTAGAAATGACTGGAAAGGGGGTGTGAGCTAATGGTAAAAGGCTGCCAGGGTCCTAGCAAGCCCTGTCTGGTCAGATTCTTCTTGGCCTCTCTGTATAGCCTTCTTTCCTTCTGGACCAAAGGCAGGTCCTGTCTGGAATGAGGGTTTTTAAGGGAGGGGGGAAGGGAGGGTAAGGGGACAGAAAGGGAATAGCAGGGAGGGTAGAGGAGAGAGAGAGAGAGAGAGAGAGAGAGAGAGAGAGAGAGAGCTTTCTAGGTTTTATGAGAGAAGTCTTTGGGAGAGAAGGGTGAAGGACAGGAGAGCAGGAGGAGGGCAGAGGCTTTGCTTCTGAGGTTGCTTTCGGGATTCCAATCTCCTTCAGTTAGAAGTTCTCAGCAAGCCAAAACCCCACCCTTTGGGCTATCATATTTTTCCCCCTCTCCCTCCCTCCCCCTCCCTTTCTCCTTTTAAGAAGGGAATGTGTAGATCTTTCCATCTTCTAAGATCTTCTTTGATTTCTCTGTTTAGGGTTTTGTAGTTTTCATTGTATAGATCTTTGACTTCTTTCGTTGATTCTCAAGTATCTTATTTTTTTTTTGAGGTTACTGTAAATGGGGCAGTTTTCCTCATTTCCTTCTCAGAGGCTTTGTCACTGATATACAGAAATGCCTTTGATTTATGGGTGTTGATTTATATCCTGCTCCTTTGCCGAATTCATTTACTATTTCTGGAAAGATCTACCTTGCTCTTGGGATAGGCAGAATTAATATTATCAAAATGACCATACTACCAAAAGCACTATATAGATTTAATGCAATTCCAATCAAAATCTCAATGGCATTCCTCATAAAAATAGAAAAAGCAATCATGAAATTCATCTGGAAAAATAAGAGACCAAGAATAGCTAAAGAAATCCTTAGCAAGAAGAGTGAAGCAGGGAGTATCGCTATATGAGACCTTAAACTATACTACAGAGCAATAGTAACAAAAACAGCATGGTATTGGCACTAAAACAGACTGGTAGACCAATGTTACAGAATTGAGGACACAGAGATTAACCCACAAAATTACAATCATCTTATTTTAGACAAAGGTGCCAAAAACATGCACTGGAAAAAAGATAGCATTTTCAACAAATGGTGCTGGGAAAACTGGAAATCCATATGCAACAAAATGAAATTAAACTCATAACTCTCACAATGCACAAAACTTAACTTAAAATGGATCAAGGACCTAGGAATTAAGCCAGAGACTCTGTGTCTAACAGAAGAAAAAGGTAGGCCCTAATCTTCATCATATGGGTTAGGCCCCAACTTCCTTAATAAGACTCCTATGGTACAAGAATTAAAACCAGGAATCAATAAATGGGATGGATTCAAACAAAAAAGTTTTTTCTCAGCAAAAGAAACAATCCGTGAGGTGAACAGAGAGCCTACATCCTGGGAGAAAATCTTTACCCTTCACACATCAGATAGAGCACTAATCTCTAGGGTATATAAAGAACTCAAAAAGCTAAGCACTGAAAAAACAAGTAACCCAATCAAAAAATGGGCCAAGGACTTGAACAAACACTTCTCAGAAGAGGATATACAATCAATCAACAAATATATGAAAAAATTTTCAACATCTCTAGCAATCAGAGAAATGCAAATCAAAACTAAGATACAACTCTAATCAGAATGGCAGCTATTATGAAGACAAACAACAATAAGTGTTGGCAAGGATGTGGGGAAAAAGGCATACTCATACGTTGCTGGTGGGACTGCAAATTGGTGTAGCCAATCTGGAAAGAAGTATGGAGATTCTTTGGAAATCTGGGAATGGAACCACCATTTGACTGAGCTATTGCTCTCCTTGGACTATACTCAAAGGACTTAAAAACAACATACTCCAGGGACACAGCCACATCAATGTTTATAGCAGCACAATTCACAATAGCTAAACTGTGGAGCCAACCTACATGCCCTTCAGTGGATGAATGGATTTTTAAAAATGTGGCATATATACACAATGAACTTTTTTAAAAGAGAATAAAATCATGGCATTTGCAGGTAAATGGATGGCATTGGAGAAGATAATGCTAAGTGAAGTTAGCCAATCCCCAAAAAACAAATGCCAAATGTTTTCTCTGATATAAGGAGGCTCACTCATAATAGGGTAGGGAGGAGGAACATGGGATGAATAGATGGATTCTAGATAGGGAAGAGGGGAGTGAGGGAAAGGGAGGAGGCAGGGGATTAGCCTCCTAATGAATGTGGAATGAATGTGATGGACATCATTATCCAAAGTACATGTCTGAAGACACAAATTGGCTGTCAACCTACTATATATACAAACAGAGATATGAAAAATTGTGGTATATATGTGTAATAAGAATTGTAATGCAAAAAAAAAACAAGTACATGTATAACGTGAATTGGCATGAATATGCTTTATACAAAGATATAAAAAATTGTGCTCTATATGTGTAATAAGAATTGTAATACACTCCATTGTCGTGTATTTAAAAAAAATAAAATCAAAGAAAAAGAAGGGAATGGGGAATGGGTAGGGAAAAACTGTGGAATGAACCCAAACTAACTTTCCAATGCACATATGTGAATATACTATAATGAAACTCATCATTTTGAATATCTATAAGATACTAATTCTTAAAAATGTAAATAAATAGATCAGTAAAGTGGATCAAAGGGAACAGTGGGAGGGAGGATGGGGAGGGTGAAGGGACTGAATTGGAGCAAATTATATTCCATGCATTTATAATTAGTCCAAATGAATCTAATGTCAAGAATAACTATTATGAACAAATGAAAAAAAGAATAATGACTTCACTGTTTTTTATAAAATGCATTCTCATAAACAATTCAATCAAGAGAAATGAAAAAAGTAAAAGAGAACGTACAATTAAACATCTCACCAACCATAACAATTATTAAGTCACTCTTTCATCTTTTTCCCTAATTTCAAGATTACTTCAGTTTCCTTTTCCTTTTGATATTCTTTTCTTTCTTTCAACAAAGGTTTATTTTCTACATAAAATTCTTATATTTATTTTGTTGAATTTATAATAAGGTCCTTGATATTATTTAATACTACTGTAAATATTATAATAGTTCATTTTCTAAGCAACTATTACTTGTTTGAGATAGAATTGATTTGTCTGTACAGATTTTATATCCAGAAACCGCATTATCTTATTAATGAGTTATGAATAGGTTTTTTTTTTTGCATATTCTCTATATATTCATAAATATGCAAATAAAGAACATCCCCCTTTTATATTTCATTTTTCTTATCCTAGTGCAGTAGCTAGGGCTTCCAAAACAATTCTGATGAAAAGAAGTAATAGACACTCTTGTTTTGTTCAAATTCATCATTAAATGATTTTGGGCTGTAAATGTCATGTAGCCATGTTTTATCAAGTTAAGGATGTTTTTCTGTTCTTTGCCAAGAATTGTTTAAAATCAAGGCTGTATTTCAAACTTAACTGGGAACTTTTCCTGCATTGTTGACAACATTATGAAATCTTTCCCCTTAATCTGCTAATGTGAACTACCTTGATAAATTCTGCTAATAATATATTTTGAAAAATCACTCATTAGTTCATGGAGATTTTCTGAATTATTTTCTACAGCATCCTATGTATCATAGTTTATTCAGTCAATCTTCATATGGCAGTTACATTATTTCTAACTTTTTATCATTATAAAAAACACCTCAACAGAGAATCTGGTATATATGCAAGTGTTTCCCCCTCTTTTTCCTGTATTTTGCGGGTGCATCTTCAGAGTAAATTCTCAGGAATGGGATTGCTAAGGAAAAAATATGTACTTATATATTCTTAGAGAATGCTCAATTTCCCTCCAAAGGAACTGTACCATTTTTCTATTTCCACCAGTGATTAATAAGTACCTATTTCCCCTAAGACTCACCAACAGTAGCTTTAATTTATGTTTTTTATTAAAAATAAAGTTGAGTATCTTTTTATATGTTTAACGGGTATTTTTAAATGTGTGTGTGTGTGTGTGTGTGTGTATGTGTGTGTGTGTGTGCACACACGTGCACACTCACTCATGTTGTCTGTTCCTCTCATGTATTCCGCTTTGGTTATTACAATTAAAATTTTTCTTTATATATTAAGAATGTTGGGTTGGGATGTAGCTCAGTGGCAAAGTGTCTGCCTTGCATTTGCAAAATCCTGGATTCGACCCCTAGTTCCAAAAAAGACAAAAAAAGAACCCACCCTACCCCACCCCCCAAAACCCCCAAGAATGTTACCTCTTTTATGTCTTACCTCTTTACTACCCTTTTTTTGACAGTCAAAAGACGATTGCTTTACAGCTTTCAAAGTCTTTTTGATGTTAAGATTATTTGTTTCCAAGTTGATATTAAACTTGTTGTTACTTTGGGGTGAGTCAATTTTATAACCTGTGATCATCTAGATCTTTCAGTTGAAATGGTAGGGCTGATGCTACATTCCTTACCAACAATCTTTTTGCCTGAGACTACACAGTAAGGTTTAATGTAATCATTATGCTTCGAATAATTTAATATGGAGGCAGTGATTGCAAGTCTGAATTTCTTGTTTAATTCAAGGTAGAATGTCAAATATTGTGCTCCATGATGAAGGAAGCTGAGTATAATTAAGATCATAGATTACATAGAAAGGTGCCTATTTAAGGTGTTTCAGAATGGTCTATGATGTGCTCTCTCTCTCTGCATGGTCAACATTCTACATACTCAGTGAGTCCTAAATCTGGCTAGATTTATTGAACTCCCTCAGCCCTTCATTTTGCCAACCTATGACATTGGTGCACATCTCTAATCATAATCATGTGCTTTTGGCTCTGTCTTGCTGACTACACAATAAGCATACTGAAAGATGTGGGAACTGTTCCTTTTGTAGTATGCACAAGGAATAAACAGATCTTTGTTGAAGAAATATTTTATTGAATGAATGACTGAATTTCCAGTTCTAGTGGTTATCATGCTCTAGTAAACAAATGGCTAGAGAATCTATATCAATGAGTGAAGAAATAATAAACATAAAAGAAGATCAAATACTAAAATAATACCATACCATCTACAGCTCCCAGGTTAGATGTAAAAGGTTGCATGTTTTTGCAACAAAGATAAAACCATGATAGTTGTAAATTGAGCCAATGCATTAAAAGGAAGATTTCTAAGTGAAGAATTAACATATCCAATTTCATAGTGTAATATGAGAACAAGTCAAGTAAATTCATAAAATCTGAAGACTAACAAGGATAAGAAAGAAATCACTACACACAATCCAGTGTAAACTGTGCTATTCCAGCTAGATCATCTGCTCACAGATCTAGAGCAAAGATCAGAAGAAATGTTCTTCCACATGCAATTGCTATGTAAATAAGAAATAGCTAACACTTGTGAGCATTTTTGATGTGCCACGTACTGTCCTAATATCATTTTTGAAGCAAAACTCAAACACAGTTTGTTGTAATTAGTAACCCTAATATTACCAGTAGATGTATGACTACTTGGATTGAATGTTTGTATGTGAATACCAGATTTCATGTATTTTTGAAAATATCATTTCAATCCATTATTTAAAATAGTAAACTATTATACTTTTTATTCACCATATGGTCTATTCATGCATCATCTCTATATACGTAGACCCAGGGTACACCTATTTTTATCCCCGAACTCTGAATGATAGGGTATCAAAACATGCTCCCAGAAATGGTGGAAGAAATATGCATGTCACCTGCTCCATGTATTCTTTTCATCACATCATCTTCTGGACACAAAATGCAAAACTCACACTTATATTTCTACTAAAGCCTAATTTTAATGACGGCATGAATTACTAAAATCATCTACATCTGCATTGCCTATTGTTTTCAAATTTCAATCCTATGGTGAGTATACACTTGTTTCTTCCTAGAATAGTGTATTCACCCATCTCCCTGTTGAAAATATCCCTGATCTTATCACTCATTTTATAGGTTGCCCGATCTCCTAACATCCCTATCGATATCTATTTCCCCAAGTGCCTTGTTGTGACTGACTCTTCTTGTGTGCTGACATTCCCATTTACACTCCAATGGAAATTCATTGGATTGCAAAAAGGGCCTTTAGTCCAAATCCAAAACTCACTCTTCTTCCTTACCCTAGTCTGGAATCCTGCCTACTCTCTCTATTTCACTGGAAGTTCTCCTTTACATTCAGTAGTCCCAGGTACAAGATCTTATGCCATTGTATATGGATTTACAGGATTCATCTCTGCAGAACATAATTAAAAACTATGTATCCAAATCAAGGGCCCAACACCCTTTTGTGCTTCAGATCTTACCTACTTTTCTATTTTCATACTTACATTTCACCTTACATTCTTACAAATATCCCAGTTGCCCAATACCCGTATTCATCCAGCAGAATGACTCCTAACCCAAATCGAACATGATATGACCCTTAACCATACTCGGTTCCCTCAATCTATTTTCACATAACAGCAGGTCCTGAGTTGATCTTGCCACACGGGTATGTAGGGAATCCTACAGCTGCTGAGAAGCTCAAAGGTAGATGCCAAAATGCTTCCTGGAGCAAATGTAGGCAGCTAGGTAGGACCTGTGAGGTCTCTTCCATGGCCAACAACCCAGTCAGGATGAAGGGATGTGGCTGAATCAGCCTCTCTCTTCTCAATGCAGGGAAGATGGACACAATCAGGCCTGTGTGGATTGCTGATCCCAGGCTCCTAGGGTATATAGAGCTTTATGTCTTGTGAAAATGTCACAGGAAGGTGGGGCAGCCTCCATCTCATGGGACCCTTGGAAACAATTGTTAGGACAAAGTGGTTGCCAAGGCAGTGACCTCATTCACTTCCCTGAAGAAGTGACCTCACCTCACTTCCTTGGTGATGGAACTCTCTGAACTTGGGATCCAGAAGGCAAGGCACCCAGAGGCAGTTCCAGTCTCAGTGGGCTCACTTGTTTGTCTGTACCAAGGCCAGAGTCATCCTTTCTTGGCACCTAGTGATGTGCGGAGAGCCAAATGCCTTAAATGGTCTGAACAGGGACCTTTCCTGAGAAAGAAGTGTTGGCTCATTGCTGGCTCCTGACAACTACACAGAGATGGCCAAGGAGACCAGAGCTAAGAAAGGGCAGGCCACAGCTGGGGAACATATTTTCACCCACCACTCAGAGGACAGAGTGGATAGATGCAGACCAAATACAGGGGCAGTTTGTGTGTCTTAGTGGGTGTGTGTTGCAATTTGTCATTTTGTCTCATGTTCTGAGAACATGAAGGAAAAAAGTTTTTCTGTTGTTGTTGTTGTTGGTTTAAAATGGGCTGTAGACTAGTGAGTCTTTCTATGTCAGTGGATCCCACTGGGTTTGTGTTTACAGAGAGTAGAGAGAAGAATGCAGCCATGAATGTGTCCTTTCTAGTGGAAATCTTTGCAGGACTTCTCATGGCCAATTAATGAATGGACTGCTGCTTGCCTTGCAGATGGGCAACACCTACCAAGATCCTAAGTTCCTGTATTCTTCCTGAATTTTGACCACTCTCTGAAGGGGTTCGTGGTTTTGTGTCCAAGATGTGTACCACCTTCAAGCTGTGTGACCTGCCCATGGACTGGATTGCTGAAGGGAATGCCAAGCATCTCAGAAAACTCAAAAATTAGCATGACTGGTAAGGATCTCTCTGGAGAATCCCTGCTTGGATAGATGGCAACCCAAGTTGCATGATTAGGAGCTGTCAGTGACACAGTGTTCAATTAAAGCCAAGTTTTTCTCCAGGCTTCTTTCTTCCCTATTGTTCTGTTCCCCTGAATGTCAGGGAGGTGTTTGCCTTGGGGCATTCCTTTGGGAATCCTCAAGAAAACAGTTTCAAATGGAAATGAAGAGGCCTAATCTGTGCCTTTGAGGTAAAGTGCTTTGTAAAAGCTGTGTCTGAATCAGACTCTTGGTGAGGGACAAGAAGCATGTACTATTTTTTGAAGGGTTGTAGTTAAGTTCCCCATTATTAGTCAGTTATATTATTCTATGTGAATAAAACACAATTATTTTGAATTTCTGTAAACAGGAAGATAATATATTTAATCTTAGAATATTGATCAGATCTTGAGAAAAGTTTATTTACTATAACAAAATATTTGCTTGGTTAAGCATACAGAAAATATGTCATTAGTATTTCTTTTCTGTAGGCTCCTGAATCATGAAATTTGTACTGGTATTTGTATTTAAAGATTTTTAAGAGGTAGAAAAAATATTTATGTGTTCCAGAACCTCTATAGTAGATGCAATCTTTATGACATTTATTCATCAATGTATTATGCAATAAAAAATAAATGGGATATGCAGTTTGGATTATTCATAGACAATTCACCTAACATGGATGCTTTTGTACAGATTTCTTACCATTGCCAATATTTATCCATGATTTTTATTGCTATTATATCTCTAAGTTTTCTCCCCATTTCCATTACTATCACCATTAGTTGGTCTCTTAAAATATTTTTTTAAGATAGTATTAGTAATCAAACCCAGGGACACTCTTACAGTGCACTACACCCTAAGTTCTTTTTAGATTTTGTTTTGAGACAGAAGCTGACTCAGTATCTGAGACTGGTCTTGAACGTGCTGTACTCCTGCCTCAGACTCCTGAGTCACTGAGATGACAGGTATGCACCATAATGTTTGGCTTTAATACTTTAACTTGTAAAACAGAGTCTACCTTAAAACCTTTGAAATATGATAATCAGATACAGTTACTATTTCACTGTGAACCTCCAAAGGCTTCCTATTTCACATAGGATGCATTTTAACATCTGATTGTGACCAGACAATTTGTATTCATTCAGCCCCTTTCTCTCTTTTGGTTTGACTTCTGGAAGATGCCAAATTCTTTCCCCACCTTTTTTTTACATTTGTATTATTTTGCAATGTTGCTTACATCATTTTCTTCTTTAAATACCATGGGTCTCCTCAGTTAAAATGCCATCACTTCAGAGAGACTTCCCCCAGTCTTGTAATATGGCCACTGTCTTCCACTCACTCTTTCTCAAAAAAAAGAAAAAAAAATTACTATTACTTACAATTTAAATGATTTTGTATACTCATTGTGTGATGATAAACTCAACATTTTAGTTCAATATATGAACAAATGGGTAAAAATAATAAAATTTTGTGCTTATTCTTTATCCAAAAAGTAAAGCAATAATTTCTAAGATTTACAGTTTCTGAAATGTCCACATTCAGTGATATATGCATATACAGATAATACTTGAAAAAAAGTGGCAGTATTTTTGGTGTAACATCAATGGTTATTAGAAATTATGCCAGACTAGTGAAAGATAGATGTCTGCTTTAGTTGGTGCCTATAAGGAAGAGCATCAGATTTAGTTAATCCATGGATAGTAAAAATTAAATAATTCAGAAGAAGAAGAAGAATTCAGAAGAATAACACCACATGAAATACTAATATGAATAATGGGAAGTTTTTTCTTTCTTACTGTTTTCTCCTTCATTTTGTCTCATACTCCATTACCCTAATTTAGTTGTTACTATGTGTCATTTTCTGAAGTTCCATCTGGATTTCTTACCACTTTCTCAACTTACCACTCTTCATTTTGATGAATAAAACTTACGTATCAGTGGTTCTTCTCCTAGGGACACTACGACTGAGTTACCCCTATCCCCTATTACAAAAATTACTTTGAGGGACCAGGTTTGTGGCTCAGTGATAGAGCACTTCCTGACATGTGTGAGGCATGTTTTGATCTCCAGCACCACATAAAAATAAAGAACAACAACAATAAAAGCTTCCTTAAAAAAATTACTTTCTAACAGGTTCCTGAGGCTAGACTCAAATTTGTGCAACTCCGGTCTCATCCTCCCATGTAGCTGGGATTACAATTGTGCCCCATCATCATTGAAGCTTTTTCTGTCAGCACATGCCTGTTTCAGTTTGTTGACTTTCTAAAAAAATAATTAATTATTATTTTTATTTATTTATTGACTCTTTAACTATACAGTTGATATTATCCTATGTGTTCCGGAAAAACAACAAAGTATCTCGGTCTTATAATTTCTCTGAGAAATATTTTTGACAGTTTGAAAGAAATAAGAAGACAACAAATGGCTTTCAGAGATACCCATTTTTACAATCCAGATTCATTTTTAATGCTTTAGGTCAAATTTCAAGTCCTTAACACCCCTCTCTAAAATGTAGGACCATCCTGCACATGCAACCTGATTTAACTAAAGATATGGAGCCCGCTGCTGTGGCCCATGCCTGTAATCCCAGCAGCTGGGAAAGCTGAGACAGGAGTATCACAAGTTCAAACCCAGTCTCAGCAAATGTGAAGTGCTAAGCAGCTCAGTGAGACTCTGTCTCTAAATAAAATACAAAATAGGGCTGGTGATGTGGCTCAGTGGTTGAGTGCCTCTGAGTTCAATCTCACCCATAAAATACATAAGTAAATAAATCAATGAAAAGATGAGGTCAGAAGGGATAAAAGTGCTTAGAAAGGGTATTTTGGCTTTGATCTCTGTTCATCTCTTCTTACCTCTGTTTTTTGAAAATCAAGTAAAAAATAAAACAAATCTAATGAAAAGATTGTCAAATAAAAAGTTATTTGAAAAAAAAACTTGAGAAATGTTATAGATCTTGTATTCATCAAGACCAGAGACATGGATTTAATGCTTCTTAAGTCTGTACATTGTTTTATTTTGATGAAACTACAGAAGGATTAGCAAAATACTAACTCTATAATCTTAGACCTGGAAGAAGGATAACAATATAAGAACTGGCTGTAATGTATAATATGGAGTAATTAGCTTGCATTATGATTATGAATAATGTTTCTGTGAGCAATTGGTTTCAACATTTTCATTTAAAGATGTTTGTCATATTAACCTTGGAAGGGGATTAAATTAAAAGAAATATTCTTAATCATTACACATTTTAACTAAAACTTTAGTTAAATAGGCTCTAATAGTTCACAGCCAATGGAGTTAGGAATAGTTCTTGAATATTATGTTTGTGTTTTTCAATATAATATTTTGCATAAAGATTCATGTCATTTTTGCTCCCAAGTAGGTAATTTTTCTTTGTTTATAAGGAGAATATAAAGTCTTTGTAAAAAAAAAAAGAATAAAAAGTTTAATGAATAGCAAATATGAAAGAAGCACATTAAGAAGTTTGAGAAGTTTGAGAAGTTTGAGCTGTTAAGATAAAATTCCAAGTGTTGGTCTGTTTATTCACTAATTCAGACAACATGCCAACCTATGAGAAACAGGTAACAGATACAAGCAAAATAAATTTTCTTTCTAGTTCAAACTGCTTCAGAGAAATGATGAAAGAGCTAGTGATACCTGGATTACAACCTTAGTAAGATTAGCTATAAACACACATATATATATATATATATATATATATATATATATATATATATATATATATATATATACACATATATATATGTATGTGTGTATATATGTACATATATTTAAAGAAAAGGAGAAATAAATATGTATTAAAATATACATATAGAATTGGATATAAAATTAAAGCAATATTAAAATGGAAACTGACATGATAAAAAGTTTTGTTATGTTGTACTTCAGCAATGGGACTGCTGTTTCATTTCTCCTATTAGCTGTTAATCAAATTTATGTTGGATCTTAGTGTTTTGCATATATAGTTGGAAAACATTACCATTTTTATTGTATTTAAAAATACCCATAATTAGAAATAAGAAATAAAATTCAAAACATGGAAATGGGAATTCATATACATAATATATTTAACAATACATAAATATATACACTACATGTAAGTAACACTAACTATAAACGAACTGTGTGTTTCTGATTTGATTAGCTTTTGGTTACATAGTATCTGTTAAATGTGAATACCAATAAAATATTTTAATAATTTCTTGCAAATATGTTATATATGTTATATAAAAATAACTTCTTAAAAATCAGTACTCTTGGTAAAATCTTTATTATATAGTCAGTATTTTAACATGCTCTTATGTGTATTTTAACATGCTCTTATTTGTATATTGACAGAATTTGTTTATGCTATGTGACATGGTTAAAAAGTTTCAAAATAAGATGATTACAAAGAAAAATATTCCTCATATTATAGAAGTGATTACAGCAGTACCTACATAAATGTGATATGCTTAGATGTTAAAATTATGTAAATTTTAACTTTATTAAAATTATGAATATTAGAAAAGTTTTGCAGGAACAACATGATTTTATAGAATAGTATCAAGGAGGAAATATCAAGTATCATTTTGATATATATCTAAAAGTTTAGAAATAAAAGACCTACATATGACCATTTTATTCATTTCTAGAGTAAGTTCATCATTATCTGAATTATATTTCAAATGCTGAAATGCCAAGCATGCAGGAATGAGATAAAAGGATGATCCAACTTAGTTATTATCTGAAAGTTGAAAGGAATTTGATTTAGTGACAGGATTGGAATAGAATACCATATAATGGTAGGATCCAAAATTAGTTTCTTGGAAATAAGGGCATTTAAAAAAATACGTATTGAATAAGCTCAATCTTATTAAAACAGAGAGACATCCAAAATGTAGATGTAATGGAGGAACAGATTAGTAGATCCTGTTTTAAAATGGTCTTAAATCAATTTAGAAAGTAAACTGAAAGGCACATGTAGAAGTAGAGAAGTGAATGAAAATCACAGATAATTAACATTTCTAATTATTTGTTGTCATACATGTAACAAACCACACACACACACACACACATACATACACAATGCCTTTATTATTGATTATAATCATCAACACAGACAGTGTATATTAGGACATTGTTTCCTTATTATAGAAATTAAAGTTGAAGTTCTGGGAAATTGACTATTGTCAGACTGCATTGCCCAAATCTTTCTTTCAATGCTATATTAAAAGATTTCCTCATTCTTTGTAAAGCTAAGTCATATATTCCCTGTATTTTAGGCATTTAAAATTTCAAAAAGTATATTCAAACACCTTACATAAGAGAAACATTTTAGTCAATTATAAAATAAAATTAAAAAAATAAATTATTTTTCAGAAATCAGTACTCCACGGGACAGGAGATATGAAAGTTGAAAATATGATTAAAATAAATCATCATTATAGGAATATCTCAGCATGTTCATTTTCTATGAAGTGAAAATAATAACAATGAATTTCTTTTGGAACTTTTAAATTAATCACTCAATACAAGTATAAAATAATGGTATAACACATTATATTGTGTCTCATGCACAAGGCTAGAAACTGTACATTTGGTTGATATTTTTAAAAAATAACTTTATTTTATTTATTTATATGTAGTGCTGAGCATCAAACCCAGTGCCTCGCACGTGCTGGGTGAGTAATCTATCACTGAACCACAAACCCAACCCCAATGTGGTAGACATTTATATTCTCAAATTATTTTACAACAAGTTTGCTGATACTAATAATCAAATAGCTCATATTAACTTCATTTGATTAGTGTCAACAATTTAAAAAACATACATCATGATGGATATCTTACTGTCTCAAACCTATGTAAAATGTAATGGAATAATTATGAAGAAAACAGTGTATAGTATGAAAACAATACTACATATGATATTATAAAATGATCTTCCTACATAAGTTCTTTGAAAATATAGATAACTATGATAATTTCCTGAGCAGAAAAGTTTTATTCTTTTCAGTTTTTTTCTGTGTGTGGGAGATCTCTCTCTCCCTCTTTCTCTCTCTCCCATTCTCTCCCTCTTTCATAATTTTTTATGTCAAAGAACATCAGATAGGCTGTATATTCATGAACATAGAATTTGATAAATCTGATGGTGAGCTGTATAATAATTTTGTAAAAACTGAATGGAAAAAATAATTGTATAAAAGCCAAAATTTAAATAGACATTGGTATTACTAGTTAGTAAAATTAAAATTTAATAGAAATGCTAATGGAGATATTATTGAAGAAAAATAGAAGCTGATAAGGAAACTAAATAAAAAGAATATTGTCAGAGTCATGTAAAATTGTTGAATTGTTTCATGATTTATTGTGTTCTTGTTTTAAGTCTACAAGTACTTTCTGGTTTTGAAAACATAATAAATATCTACTATCAAAACATTAATGAAAAAATTATCCATATAGGATGATGCTTACTAAATCTAAAATTATAAATTTGTGTGTACAGAAAAAGGTACAGATATTTGAAAGTAAAGCCTTTCTTTGGATATAATATTGAAAATTTGTGCTGACCAAAGAAGGACGAAGAACACGCTATCAAAGAGGTAAGTCTAAGTCAAAATATATTAAATCATATTATAATGTAGGCATATACTTTATGGAAATATCATTGTATCTAAATAAAAGCATTAAAGTTGGATAAAATACTTTTAAAATGTATGGTGTCTCATTGTTTGCTAACATTTTCATATTTGAACTTTACTTATAGACAATGCTTCAAGCTAGGCAATATTATCATCATTTGAGTTTTCAATAAATTTCCATTGAATTTTTGTCAATGCTCTGAAAAATTGAAGATTCAGAACAGGAAGGAAGGAATAAAGGAAGGGAAGAAGAAAGGAAAGAAGGAATGGAGGAAGGAAGGATGGAAGGGAGCTGGGAATGGAGGGAGGAAATAAAATAATCCTGCTCTTTAGAAGCATGCACTCCAAATGCAGATGCACAAGTATTTATAAATTGCTTATACAAAGTTTTATTTTAATTGCTATGGTTTGAAGGCTGTTAAAATGACAAATGATTTGTGCAACTCATTTAATCCCCTCAAAATTGCCGCAGTCTCTGGCTGGGCACAAATCACGAGCCTCCACACAGCTTGTAGATTCAAATAGCAATTCTTTATTCCCGAACTCACACCAGCCGTCTACAAACACGTTCTGGGGGAATCCACGTTCTCTGCCCAAATCCACCACTCCTGGGCTTCTGTCTCCCAAATATACTGTCTGACCCTAAGAACTCAAGAGGAACTCAGCAGCAGGATACGCCCTATTCTAAAGGGGGAACACCCTAATCTCCTATTATGCTAAATTGCCCTATTCTAAAGGGGGAACACCCTAATCTCCTATTATGCTAAACCACCCTATTCTAAAGGGGGAACACCCTAAACACGGATCTGCCCTGGTCCTTGAGCAAGGTCACCTAAAATGCAATGTCCTGCAAAATGTCCTATTTCCATGAGTCCTTCCACTAAAGAAACATGGGGGTACGCTGGCAAGGAAATTGTCATACCTACTTGGCTGATGGCTCCCAGCATCTCCCCCCTTCTGTTTAATCAAACAACAAGTAATGTGGCTTAAGGACCGTGCCTGGTAGGTTGTCCAGTTCAACATATGGTTCTTACCCGTCATTGGAAAACTGACCTTTAGGCGTCAGCCTCCTGTCTTAGGTTGATACCACTACAACTGGATCATACCCGTCACTGACTACCAGTCCAGCATACAGCCATACTTGTGGATAGGTCTATGCACCAGTGGGGGGGGGTGAGGTTCTTTGCCTCACCTCTGTTGGCCCCCAAATTTGGCCTTGGTGCCAGTGGGGGAGTGAGGTTAATGTGGCTTAAGGACCGTGCCTGGTAGGTTGTCCAATTCAACATATGGTTCTTACCCGTCATCGGAAAACTGACCTTTAGGCAACTGACCTTTAGGTGTCAGCCTCCTGTCTTAGGTTGATACCACTGCAATTGGATCATACCCGTCACTGACTGAGACTGTGGCACAAAATGATTTCATAATTTTTAAAATGACAATAATAACAATACCTACAAATAACATAACATTCAAATTTCTTAAATAAAATTAAGCAAGATCTGCAAGATTATCAGAGAGAGAGAGAGGCAAAAAAAGAGCTGATAGAGGAGAACAACAAATGTCCTTTTTTTTCAGTGAAGGAATGCTTTCTTTTTGATAATTTCAACACTTGAAAATAAATATCTCAGCACTGCCACTCTCCTCTCTCTCAGATCTCAGGCTTAGGACTAAACAAGACCTGAAACTCAAGAGGAAGGGGACTGATCAAATAATCTTCAGAGGACATGCTCCTGAGAATTAGATGGAGATCTCTGGAGAACTGATCCACAGGGGCAATAAGGAAATACTGTCACTTCATTAAGTGTTAAGGTTGTGGTGAGGTAGGAAAGTCAATCAGATCAATGTCAAACTGATATGTAGAAGTTTAATCAATGCAATTTCTTAAATACCGTGTCTATGTAAATGACTAAAACCTCCAGGGAAAGTTTTCAGGAGACACTTTCAGGGCACATTGAGGAATTACCTATAGCCAGTTTGCCTGGATTCCTTCTTCACATATGTTCCTAGTTACTGCCCATGAAGTTCAACTTCATCTTTTGTTTGAAAGGCAAGTTCTATTGGCTCAAGCAACATTGCCAAAAACTCTGTAGATGACTGTAGCTTGTGAAATAAAAGATGTAATATTTCCTGTAGGAAAAGTTGCCTTAAAAAATAAGGGAGAATGGTAGAGGGGAGATCACTGTACCATTGGCCCCCATGATTCTTGGATTTTCAGATTAGATCTAGAAATACACTCTGGTTTTCCAGGCGACCGGATTGAAAACGCAGATCATAGAATTTCTCAAATGCCATGATCATATTACCTAATTCTGTCATTATAGATATTTATTCAAATATGAAATAATGTATTGATATTACTATTCATTTATCTATTTATCTAAATGCATTCATTCATTTATCTACTTATCCACCATACTCTCAGTTATTTCTCTGGAAATTCTTGAATAATATACTAGCCTACAAAGTAACTACTACAAATGTGATTTTAAAAATCTGATCCAAGTTACAGATACAGATCTTTGGGAACACTTTTTAATGCATCTATATTCTTTGAACTCATGAATATTAAAAAAAATTGTACTTAGGAAATAAAAAAATGAGTTATAACAATCTGAAAAAAAAAACAGGGAGTGACAGAAATAGAACTTCTATTTACAGAGACTGAGGATAATATAAAAGTTTCTTAAAAAGTTGACACCTGACTTTGACACCTCCAACCCCTAGTAACATCAATCATTACCTTCACAACACTGATAAACACTCCAAAATGCATTGCAGAAATTCTGGAAAAGCTCAGCAAGAAAGTGGTCACAAATTGAATTTCTTGATTAAAATAGAGTGAATCAGGTAATGAGGGGCTGAGTTACCTGTAAATGGAAAGCAGGGGATACAACCCCCATCAGTGTTATTACAACTTATAGAACAGATGGAGGTAACAACTAATAAATACGGTTATTAATATTTTGACTACAAACATCTGTAAAAGTCTTCTGGCTTGTAGGTACACATACACACACATATCATTTTTACATATACACACAGAAACATAAATGTATGTATTATATATTATATACAGTTGTTCCTTGAAGTATAAATGTGATACATCACAAAAAAATTCAACATATGCCAAAAATATTATAAGTTAGAATGTATTTAACACTTTCACAAACTTAGCACAAATTGAAATGTCATAAGTTGGGTCAGGAACCATATCTACCTGCATATATATACATATGTTATATTTGTAACTATGTATGCATATGTGCATGATAAAAACAATGGTTATATTATATAATTTATTCAAGATGTTTTCAGACAAAATTGTTAATGCTAAATATTAGTTCTAATACAAATGAAAATTTTATTAAATTTAATTTTAGAAGCTTAAGAACAAGTAATTAACTTAGTATACCCTAAATATAACTGCATGTCTTAGCTATTAATTTAAATTATTCTTTATGAAAAACCATTGAAGCCCTAGGGCAAATATTAACAATGCTAATTTCTAAAATATTTTCTTATATTAACCGTAAACTAGTGCTTGTCTTATTTCTGTCCCATGATATATTATATCCATGCTAATGCAGAACAGAATAAATTATTATCTATTTCATAGTTTTTAATATGAAACTGCTGATAGTTGCTTAAAGCTAACACTTTCTTGTAGCATTTCAGAGAATAAATTGAGGATTAATTGTATGAATATCTTTTTTCTTTACATCCAGTAGATTTTTACTTACCATTTTTTCAAAGCTCAATATTTTAACTATAGGAAGTTAAGAGAAGTTTTTCATACTACTTCTATCAATTGTCTATTATTTTTAGAAGTATATATTTTTATACTGTAACAATCTTTTAACATTATATTTAATAACATAAGAAATTGGTATTTTATGATCATGAGTGTTCTTAAACTTGTGACACAAGGCCAAATACTTAGCTTGATATCTCCATTAGGAAAATATTTAAAACTTTACCTTTCAAGAATAATTTTACTGTTTTCTATCACACTCAAATTCCAGTTAAGTGGAAATCAATTGCTATTTTTCTAGCTCTGGACCTTTTACCATATATTGTAGAATCCATAATATAATGTGATTAAAAATAATGGTGGTGACAGAAATATGTAAAAGTCAATATATGGATTTTTACACCCGTTAAAATTCCAGACATAATTACATAAAATGAAAAGCATTCTTTTATTATAAGCAAATGAACTTTACCTTGTTGTCCTTGATAAAATGATTCCCAGTTGACTTCTAACAAGTAATTAGCATGTTTTAAATCTTACAAATCTTATATCTAGAGATTTTTTTTCATTTTGAAGGTTTAGGTTTCTATAAGTCTTGACATTTAACTACTGTATATGCATTGTATAAATTTACCCTTTAACATTACCAGTCTTCTTTAACATAATGATGAACATCAACATTACCAGTCTTCTTTAACATAATGATGAAGGTTATTATTTTTAAGTTTAAAAAAAATGATTGTATTGATATAACCACTCATTTAAATATTGAAATTAATATCAAAAATCCCTGATCTGTAGTCACAAAGTGCAACATCTATATCAGTTTGAAGGCAAAACATTCTGTGGGATAATTTGATATATATTTTGTTAAATATAACATTTATTTCACATATTTTACTAGAAAAAACCTGCATTATTAATTTGTGTTTACTTCCACAGATTTCCTGCAAATGCTATTTATGATAGAGCATATACAATTTTCCAAAGTCCAAAAATTCTAGGACTGTATATTTGTCTATAAGGGTTACATAAGATAGTCTATAAATACATCACAATTTCATAGTAAGTAAATTTTATATATTGTTTTCAGCAGTCAGACATGAATCTGCAGAGACACAGAACAGCTCTATGTGGAAGGTAGAGTGACAGAGAAGACCACAGAAGCAGCAGAAAGTGAGAAGAGATGGCTAAGGACTGATGGTCAATCTCAATAATTTACATCAAATCTATTTATCTATTTAGAACAGAGAGAGGAAGAAAAAGTCATCAAAGAAACATCTGGGGAGAAGGACAGGAGCACAGATATAGTTCAAAAGAACCCAAGGGAAAATGAACGTGGGATGCTAAGTGCCAGAAACTGAGCCAGGGTGAGAAGTTGTAAGATTAGGCATGATAAAGATTATAAAGTGAACACAAATGAACTTTTGTACACTCGATGCTTAAATTTCAGTAGGCTTCCTGGAGAAGAAACAAATATTAAGAAATAAATAGAAATGGGACTTCAAAGAAATGGGTTCATATTATGTGAAGGAAGAAAAATGGTTGTATAGTTTGAACATTTCTTTGTTTTCCTATGTATATTTACATGAAAAATACCATTGTGTGTTTTCTTTTCTTTTTTTTAAGAGAGTGAAGCTTTTTTTTTAAGTTCTTGGTGGACACAACATCTTTATTTTATTTTATTTTTTTATGTGGCGCTGAGGATTGGACCCAGCGCCCCACACATGCCAGGCGAGCATGCTACCCCTTGAGCCACATCCCTAGCCCCCATTTTGTGTTTTCTTAACCAAAGTTCATTAGTTGTTAGGTCTCTTACTTGTGCCTCATGTAACTTGTATGGAATGGAATCCAGAAGAACTACATGAGCTATAGTGACCCTTGTTCAAAAATTATTTCAAGACAGCAGAACTGGTTTGCCCTTCCAGCCTGTGAGAATTCAACTGAGAGAGTTGCCCCTATGAGGAATGGGCCCTCACCAGACACTGAATCTGATGCTATCTTAATCTTGGAATTCCCAGATTTCAGAACTGGGAGCAGTAAACATTTGTTGGCAGCCTACACAAACTAAGACAACGACATTTTAAGGATAAGACTCTGCACAGGCCCGATGCCCATGAATCCTGCTCTTCTATTGCTGTTCTGTGGTCTCTTGCTGGTTCCTGTCCTTGATCACTTAATGCTTCAATGCCTAGTGCCTTAGCTTGGGTTCTTAACACTCTGCACTGATTTTGTGGTGAGCTTGTTTCATCTCATGGCTCAGCCAACCATCAATGTGCAAAAATTCATTTAGTTTCTGTGGAAACCATCGGAGGGTCTACCACTGAAAAGTGCAAAGGAGAGATGGTTCCTCTTCCCTGTGACACTGTGCCTTGCTGCATCTATAGATTTCAAGAGTCCTGTGGCATAACTGGACCTTTCATATCCAAAATTCAGGCAGCAGGGATCACAAATGATATTTTAATATTTTGTTTCTCTGACATAGGAGTACCATAGTTCATCCTTATTGCTTAGTTCACTGACTCAAGATTGGCCCTGTGATGGATAAGGAAGTTGTTTTGAGACTTCATTCCATTTTCCCCAGGATACCATCTTTGTTTTCAGTAGCTGAACCGCAATCTTCATCCCAGGCACTTAATGCTTGCTTGCACTATGGGACCTCTTTCAGTAGTCTATCCGTTCGGTACATGGCAGTTTTTCCAATTATACCCAAGTTTTTACTTGTTAAATTTGTTTTCCCATGCAAACACAAATGCTAGTTCATTGGAGGAAAAAAAAAACCAACAAAGTTGGCAATATCTATTAAAGCAAAAGCAAGAGAGAGAGGGAGAGATAAAGAAAGAAACAGAAGAAGGATAAAGAGGCACAAATAAAAATATTACAAATATAACCATAAATACTACAAAGAATAAAACCTCAACAATGTTTCATTATGAATAACTTTTCTGCCAGTAAATTTGAAAACATGAGATAAAATATATAAGTCGATTTCTAGAAACATTTAAATACATAAAAACTTGTTAAAAAGCAATGATCCTTATCATATTATAGATAGTATGCCAATTGAAAAAAAAAATCAGACATCTTTAAAAGAACACATGAATTCTAAATGAATTCTAAACGAATTTGAACCTTACAAATATTTTCAAGGAAAAAAAATGAAATGAGGAAATGCTCTTTGAATTTATGAGGCTCATCTAACCTTGAAAGTAAAACCTGTTGAGAGCCACAGCCGAAGGGGCTCCAGCAAACTTTCAGACTGCCAGCTGATGATTGGTTCACAGCGGCCCCAGCAACACCTAGCTGATTGGATCCTTTGTGGAGATGCTCATTGAGCTGTTTCCCTGCCCTTTCAGACTACCAGCTGATGATTGGCTCACAGCAGCTCCAGCAACATCTAGCAACATCTAGCTGATTGGCTCCTCTGCGGTGATGCTCATTGGGCTGTTTCCCTGCCCTTTCAGACCACGGAGCTGCTCATTGGGGAACTTTTTTGGCTCTGCCCATGCGACCCAGCCAATCAGCCTCAAGAGCAGGAGGATTGTGGGAGGAGGTTGTTGTTGGGGTGTGTGGCTGGTGGGAAGCCGGTGGTGGCAGTTGGGCTCTGAGGGTTTTTTTCCTGAGGAGCTTTTTTGTTTATCTTGTGTGGTTCTAAAAATAAAGTTAGTTTCTTTTGACAAGTGGCTCCTGAATTGTGCCCAGCCAGACTGCGGCAAAACCTGACAAGGACTTAGGAGAAAGAAAAATCACAGGCTAAGTAAACTTATGAAAATAAATTCATGCCATGTTATTAAATTTTTAGAGTTAATAGCTGTCATTTCACCTGGTAATGGGAAAAGCCGCAGAAAGCAAAATTACTATTATGTGCTGATTTTCAAAAGCTTAGGTTTGCACTCAGAGTGGATTTCTCAGCAAGGATGACTAGATAGGCTGATTAAATTTCTATAGACTTCATTCAGTAGATTATATCTACAAAAGAGTATGTGGTCCCCTGTATGACCACAGGAAACCAGAAGATCCTGAACAGCCTATATCCTGTAGCACCAAGGAATGACCAAATTCAATTCACTTTGAGGGATAGTATTGGAAATAAAGTCTAAATTGATCAAGACAGCAATAAGAGTGCTCAGATACAATATTCAGATAAATGGATATGGATATGAGATTCAGAGAATATGGATATAAGATTAAGGACATAACCGTGTCTAAAGGACATATTTCTCTAGAGTATTACAACATCACCAAAAGAGAGACTTCTGGAGATATTCAAATGTACAGCCTCTCAAAGAAGAGAAAATTATACTTCATTTTAAAATGAGGGAAGAAAAAGAAATAAAAGGTATCATATAAAACTGCATTATAAGAAAATAAAAATAATTTGAATGAGGCACTAATAATTAGTGCAAAATAGAAAAATAGGTCTATATAAGGTACTTGGAAAAATCTAATAAAACAAAATTTACTAAATAAACTTTTAAAATACTACCTGAAATGAAAAAAAAGCATAAGTACAAATAGAAAATTCTTCTGAAGGATGTAGCTGAATAAAAGAAATAAAACTAACCAATCTCAGGAATGAAATAGAAGGTAAGAATTTTATTTTAGTGGTTAAGAGTAATAGGCAAGAAGGAACTTAAGTAAAGAGAGGTATATGAGAATTTATGATAATGGAAAAAAAGGAGAAATGTGAAAATCATCAAATAGCAATAGAAAGTTAATTAAAAATGAAATAAGAAATGATGGCTGGGTGTGGTGGCATAGGCTTGTAATTCTAGTGGCTCAGGAGGCTGAGGCAGGTGGATTGCAAGTTCAGCCTCAGCAAAATCGAGGCACTCAGCAACTCAGGGAGACCCTGTCTCTAAATAAAATACAAAATAGGGCTGGGGATGTGACTCAGTGGTCTAGTACCCCTGAGTTTAATCACCTGCACTTCCCTGCAAAAATAAAAAATAAAATAAAATAAGAAATGATCAATTAAGAAAGCCAAGATGATTTAACAAATATATAATTGCAGTTCCACCAGAGTAGCAAATGAAACCAATGGAGCAGAATAAATAGCATAATATATAACTCAAAAATATTATTTATATTAGCCAAAACATATTCTATGCACTTTTTAAGTGGAGGAGTTAAACTAAAATGCTTGGATATCATAAAAGTTACAAATACCAGGTAAGGTAACAAGACTTATGAACAGTACTTGTTCATACATAATTGAAACATGCATTTAAGATTTTCAAAGAAATAAGGATTTCACATTCAAACAAGTTCAATTTCATCTAAAAGAAATATAGAAAAATAATTACGTGCTTTCAAAGGATCAGGAAATTTTTTTCAATGAACTTTTCTTGACAAAAACATTCATAAAGGAGCACCACTTGATCAGGATTGTTGAAGTAGGCTTCCCCCAAGGTGAGCATTCCTGTACATAAGCATTCCACCAGAATTAGAACAAGCAGTAAAGGTACAGAATATTCAGGAAGCAATGCATATTCTGACAGAAAAGTTGTGAATTGTCAAATATGAAGAAAGCAGAGAATAATCAAATAGGAAGAATTCAGAGAGGGTTTCTGGTTCCAAATAAACTTACTGATTGATTTTCAGTATTAATGGCCAAAAATGTCATTTATAATTAGATATTAAGTTAAAGGAGAATTAAGAAGTCACAAATTAAATCCACAATTGCCTGAAGTAGGAAAAATAGTATTTTAAAAACAGATAATTAAGTGTAACATTATAATGTGAGATACTAGAATAAAAAATGATTTGTGAATAATAAAGTCATGAAAATAAAAAAGATCACATGAAAGATTTTATAAAACAAAATAACGGAATTAAGATGAAAGATATTGGTTTTATCAAATAATGCAAATGGGCTTAAACCATGTATAAAAGGAAAAATGTTTAAACAACAAAACCAATAATGTATGTGTTATGATTTCTAAAACTAAAATAAATATTCCTCATGTAAAAAGGAGCAAAAATCCTTAACAAAGTACATGAAACTAAACTTTACAACACATTGAAATGATAATACAACTTGATTCAATGATTTATACCTGGTATAAGGAATGTTTAAGCATATACAAATAAACAAACATGATGTACCATTCTAATGAAAAGAGTGTAAAAATCATGTCAAGAGAGGATGTTTAGGCATTTGACATAATTCAGCATTTTTATGACATAATATAAAAAATTATAGAAATACAGAATAAACCTCAACATCTAAAGGCATTTTATGACAAGATGACATTTATCATCACATTCAACAGCAAAGAAACAGAGCCCTTATCCTTTAAGATTAGGAGTAGGCCAAGGTCCCCAGTCTTACTCTATATAGTGCTGAAAGATCTAGGCAGGGAAATTAAGAAAAGTAATTATAGACATCTGGATCATAAAGGAAGAAGTAAAATCATCTCCAGAGACAACATCATCTTACTTATAGAAAACCCTAATGACTCCACCAAAAAAAAAAAAAACAAAAAAATAAACTCAGTGATGCTACAAGCTACAACATGCAAAAATCACTTCCACATCTATCAACCAACAGCAATCAACAAAGAAATTTTTTTAAAAAATCTAATAATCACATGGAAAGCTAAAATACATAGGAATAAATTTAATTGAGAAGAGGAAAGATCTATACATTAAAAGCAATTAAAGCATCAATAGAAATTGATGATGACACAAATAAAAGAAAGGACATCTCACATTAATTAATTAATTGAAAAAATAGCATTGTTCAAATGCCCATGCTATCCATCTACAGCAACTTACAGATTCAATTAAATTGCTAGAAAAACTACAATTTTTTTTTTAGAGAGAGAAAGGAAACAACTGTGAATTTGTGCAGAAATTAAAAAAAAAACAATATTCTACATAGCTACAGAAATCTTGAGAAAGAAAAAAAATCTGGAGGCATTATGCTTCTTGATTTCAAACTTTACTAACAATCTATACTAATAAATAAGTTATGGTATTAGCATATCAATAGACCAATGAAACAGATTAGAGAGTCAGGAAACAATGCATGTTTACACATTCAACTAACTAGATGGTTAACCTGAAATCTAAAAACAGGAAACATTTTTTCTTTTTATGTATACATAGAACATCCTAAACAACTGACCTTCTGAAAGGCCAGAAAGAAGGAAAATTTAGGATTAACTGACAAATTTCTAAAGACATAAGACCTACAGAAATTCAATTATGTGGATATAGAAAACATAAACAAACCAGTATCAACGAATGAGATTAAAGCAGCAATTAAAAGTCTTCCAACACAGAAAAGTTGAAGACTAGATTGTTTCTCTGACAAGTTCTACCAGACCTTTAAAGAAAAACTAATGCCAATCTTTCTCAAATTATTCCATGAAAAGAAAGGGAAGGAATACTGCCAAATTAATTTTATTAACCTGATATGAAAACCAGACACAGATATACCAAGGAAAGAAAACTTTAAATCAATATTTCTAATAAACATAGATGGAAACATCTTTTTTATGACATAATAACATGATGTAATAAGAACATTGAAAAACAATTGTATTTGTAATAGCAATGAACCTATTGATGTTAAAATTAAAAATAAAATATCATGTACATCCCCTCTAAAATAAAATGCTTAGGTATAATTCTAACAAAACATCCACAGGATTTGTATTCTTTTTTTTTCTATTTTTTAATTTAGAAATAACAGCGGAATGTGGGCACAATTGTTCATATCTCCGGTGATATACAAAGTATATTCATACCAATTCATGTCTTCATACATGTACTTTGGATAATGATGTCCATCACATTCCACCATCATTTCTAATCCCATGACCCCTCCCTTCCCTTCCCACCCATCAGACATATCTAGAATTCACCAATTCCTCCCTTGTTCCCCCTGCCCACCTCACTATGCATCAGCCTCCTTATATCAGAGAAAACATTCAGCATTTGTTTTTCTGGGATTGGTTAACTTCACTTAGCATTATCTTCTCCAACTCTAACCATTTACCTTCAACTGCCATGATTTTATTCTCTTTTATTGCTAAGTAATATTCCATTGTGTATCTATGCCACATTTTTCTTAATCCCACCTACTGAAGGGCATCTAGGTTATTTCCACAGTTTATCTATTGTGAACTGTGCTGCTATAAACATTGATGTGGCTGTGATCCTGTAGTATGCTGTTTTTAAGTCCTTTGGGTATAGTCCGAGGAGAGGGAGATCTGGGTCAAATGGTGGTTCCGTTCCCAATTTTCCAAGGAATCTCCGAACTGTTTTCCATATTGGCTGTACCAGTTTGTAGACTCACCAGCAGTGTACAAGTATACCTTTTTTTTTTACCATATCCTCATCAACAATTATTGTTGTTTGTCTTCATAATATCTGCCATTCTGACTGGAGTGAGATGAAATCTTAGACTAGTTTTGATTTGCATTTCTCTAATTGCTAGAAATGATGAGCATTTTTCATATATCTGTTGATTGATTGTATATCCTCTTCTAAGAAGTGTCTGTTTAGGTCCTTGGCCCATTTATTGATTGGGTTATTTGTTTTTTGGTGTTTATCCCAGTGCCTTCAACAGATCAATTAATGAATAAAATGTGTATATAAATAATAAAGATTTACTCAGTCATAAAGAAAGAAGAAATCAAATCATGGCATTTCCTGATAAATGACTAGAACTGGAATATATCATGCAAAGTGAAATAAGCTAGACTCAGAAAATCAAGGGTTGAATGCTTCCTCTCATATATAGAAGTTAGAGAAATATTAGCAGAAAAAAATGATTGTCAGATTGCATGAAAGTAGAAAGATGGACAGCAGAATACAGAAAGAGAATGGTGGCTGGGAAGATAGAAGAAAAGGAGAGGAACTGTGGAATACAATTGACCAAACTTTGTTATATACATATATTAATTTACCACAGTAAATTTCAATTTTATGTATATCTAAAAAAACCAACAACTTTTAAAAAATTAAATAAATACAGGGAAAACGAGAAGAGTAGAGGTAGGAGAATGGGGAAAGGGAGGAGGGAAGAAATAGAAAAATAGTGGGGACTGAAATGGAGCTATTATGTTGCATGCATATAATTATGTAAACCCCAAATGTTACATACAACAAAAATGTGCTTATAAAACATTTTTAAAATAAAAAAATCACAAATGACCCCTCTGAGAAACTATGTGCAAATAAAAATTTAAATCTAATAAAATTGATATTTTCTGAAAACATAACTAAAGTTGAGTGCATTTGACAGAAAATGTCTAAACAGACAATTTGTCATGCAAGAAAACTAGAAGTTTCATTTATTTCTCTTGCAGAAAAAGAATCAGCCTTGGATGTTTTTATATAGTTATGCTACCACAGATGTAGAGAGAATCTAGAATTAATTATTGCAAATATTCTGTAGAAAACCAAAAGGAGAAATAATTTCAAAATATTTAAAGATAATAGAATATGGAAAATCACTGCAGGCAAATATTTCTTCTGAACAGTGAGAAAAAATATGAAAAATTACCAAGAAGTAAAATCTATGATGTTATTTAAATAAATCAATTTTATCTAAGTGTTATAAATGCAAAAGTAAGTTAATATAAGAAAATATATTAATATAATTCAGTGAATTAAAAAAAATAAGACAATAGTATAATTTTCTATGGAGTATGAAGAAATGCATTTCATAGGAAATTTTCATGTTTGAAACACTAAATAAAAAAAGTAATTTATATATGCTTCATTAACTTAAATGTGTACATCAGTACTAAAGAAACTATTTTACTTAGTGGAAAAACCTTGAAGAAACTAAAATAAAATTATGTATGACACTTGAGTATTCATTATCTTCAATTTTCTTTCATACTGTCTTAGAAATATTATTCAAAGTATCTAATTGCAGATATTTTGATTGGTTAACGTGGAGAAATACAATTTAATATTAAAATAACTATAAACTGGAATGATCACTGGATATAAAATGTAAAGTAATCAATGGTCTTCAAATGCAAAGTCAATAACAAGACAATAAAACTCTAGAACAGAAAGATTTTAATAAAAAATGCAGAAGTATAAATCCTAACAAGAAACGTGAAGCAAAACACTCCTTGAAAAAGACTTGAACAAATGGAATTATACATGTAGGCCCTGGAGAGGAAAACCTGACACCATAACAATGTCAATTCTCCCTAAGTCAATTTATAACATTATTCTAATGCCCCTTGGTTTTCCTAGAGCTTAAAACATTGATTATGAATCCTAAGTGAAAAAATAATCCAGGAAGAATCCAAGAAGGCAGTAAAGAGATGTTCTGCACTTATCTCTGCCACATAGAAGAACTAGGGCAACAATAAAAGGTATTCATTTCAAGGAGAGTTACTAAAAGAGAACTGTGGAAAGAAATAAGATAGTGACAGAAGCCCTAAGCCACACCAAGAGTCAGAAAGGCAACCTAAAGAGAGGAAGAAAGCACACTGGTACTTGAAGCACAGATCTCAGGATGGGGGTGAAGTGGCGACTTCACACAGCCAGTAAAATGTAAGTGGGAAATACCTGCTACACTCGTCAGGGCAGGAACTTGTCGGTCCTAGCTACAGAGAATTGTACCATCATCTCACGGTTTAAATGCACTTTGGTGAATGAACTTGGATCTAAGTGACTGCTTTGCTTCAAAGAAGAAACATACATTGACCCTTCACCCCCCAAATCCAAGCTATGACCACTACAAGACTCACTGCTAGACTCCATCACATCTTGGTGTTCAGAAGCTGCTCCATGATGCTTCCACAGCCCTGGGCTTATATGCACCTGAAAAGGTGGTGAACAGGTAGGTCCTGTAGTATTCTGTTTCTTAGCTTCAGTAACTAAAAGAGCCACAAGTCTCAGTACCACCCATAACATAGAATGTAGAGAAGGTCTCAGGCACAGTCATGGCCTTAGGATGACAACTATTTGTGCCCAAATTCCCAGCATCACTCTATTTTATCCCTTTGAATCTGGGTAAGGTCCCACTATGGATTCACATCACCATAACTGTGGCTACTAGTTTCACAAACTCTGTATCATAGACATTCTGTGGCTCATCCATTGCATTTGGCCTTGACACCACAACTACTGATACCACTGTAGTGTCCCAGAGTCACTCACTTGTCACATGGGAACTGGGGAACATTCTATCCATGTCCTCTAGCTTAGGATCATTGCTATAAGTGACAGAAGCCTCCTCATCACTTGTTCACACCTTGGGACCTGGCGATGCTTTCCTTTGCATCCTACAACTTTAACACTACAGTTGCCAGTGTTATGATGCAATAATCCATCTGCACTACTACCTTGAGAATTAAGAAAGAGCCCATCAATGTTCTACGGTTAAGGACCACGGTTACCAGCTCCATATGCTTAACATCTATACATTTATATTGAGGGACCTGTGGAAGGTGTCCTTCATGTTCTATGTCTGTTTCATAGCTGTTGGTAACACAATCCTCAGTGTCTGTCATCCAAGATCACCTTATAGGATGATGTCTTACACTTCACCCTGCAGCACCAGAACTCCAGTGCCATGAGCATGTGGTGGGGCCAGAGGTTGTGCATCTCTGGAAACTCACAACCACTCACAATCACACAACAATTCTCGGGAACAAGTGAAGATTTGTCTACTAAGGCAGAAGAATAAATAATGCAAAAACTACATTTTCAAGCTCATCTATAATCTAAGCTCAACTGACACCTTATATCCTACCTAAATTTATTTATGTTTTCCTTCAGAAGATATCCTATAAAATAGGAGGAGGTGAGTGCTATACCAGATGCTCATACGTCAAACAGGGACACAAGAAACAGGAGAAAGCAAAGAGAAACAGAATAATTATCCAGAAATACAACCCAATTTTAAGAAAATCTATGAAACGTCTGAAAAAATAATTCAAAATTACAACCTTATAGAAACTCAGGGAAATGCAAGTATATAGGTAGATAATATAATGAAATGAGAAAAAAAATATATGATGTAAGGAATGAATTTATCAAAGAGGTAGAAATCATTTAAAAAAAAAGAATCACTCAGAAATCTTGGCGATGAAAACTTCAATCAATGAAATAAAAAATGTAACTGATACCTTCCAAAACGGATTAGACCAAGTAGAAGAAATAATCTCTGAACTTCAAGATAGGTATTTTGATAAAACTAAGCCAGATTTCAAAAAAGGAAAAATCAAAAAGAGAAAGAACAAAAAGAAAAGGAATTAAAAACATATTTAATAAAATAATAGCTGAAAACCTTCCAAGTCTTCAAAGAAATATGGATATACACATTTAAGAATCTCAAAGGATCTTAACTAAGATTCAACCAAAAGACATTCTCTAAGGCATATTCTTGTCAAAATGTCAAATGTACAAGACAAGGAGAGAATTCTAAAAATAGCAAGAGTATCAAACCACATACAAGGGACCTTTCATTAGGCCAATGTCAGATTTCTCAGTAGAAAATGTGCATAGTAGAAGAGAATGAAATGATGCACTTTCAGTACTGAATGAAAAGAAGGGTAGAAAAATAAATAAATAAACCCTGCAAAACAAGGATTCTATATGCAGCAAAACTTCAGAAACAAAGAATTGAGTCTTTCCCAAACAAGCAGAAACTGAAGAACTCCAACAACACTAGATTAGCCTTGTAAGAGAGCTTAAGAAAGTCCTACACTAGAAAAGAAAAAGAAAGACAATTCCTATCATCATGAAAAACATGGATGTATGAAACTCACTCACAGAAGAGACATATAAGAGATAAAAGAAGAGATCAAAGCTTATCACAGCAGAAAACTACCAAACCACAAAGGCAAACCATAAGATAAATGGAAAAGAAGAAAATACATAGAATCCAATCATTAAATAATTAACAGAATTCAGGAAGAAATCTATCCTATCCATAATAACCTTGAATATACACACACTAAATTTACCAATCAAAATATAAAGATTGGCTGGGTACAGTGATGCACATCTAAAAATCCCGTGTCTTGGAATGCTGACACAGGAAGATTGCAAGTTCAAGGCCAGCCCCTGGGTTCAATTCCCAGTTTTAAAAAAAATATTGGCAAAAGGGATTAAAAAGATTACCCACTATATATCTTCCACAAGGACCTCACTTTACAAACAATAATACACAGAGATTGAAAGTGAACATTTGAAAAATAAATATATAATCATAACAGAAACCAAAAGTGAGAAGTATCAGAAAGAAGACATCTCAAAAAATTAAAAAGAGAAGAAATGTCATTATATACTAATAAAAGGATACATTTAAATAAGAAAATGCAATAATTATAAGTGTCAATGCAACTAACTCTGGAAATGAACAGATTTCATCTAAAGGAAGAAGGGAACTCCACTATAATAACTGGGTACTTCAGCACCTTATTTTCACCACCCAGACAGAAATCTTTAAGTTGAACCATAGTAGAGAACAAACTGACTTGACAGACATCTTTAGACTATCTCATCCAGGAGCACCAGAACCTACCTTGTTCTGTAAACAGAAAATTTTCCAGGATTAGTCATATGCTAGATCACAAAGAGAGTCTCAATTAAATTTTACAAAATAAAATCTTATTATGCATTTTCTCAAACCACAACAAAATAAAACTATAAATAAACAAGAACAATAAAAATATGCAAATACATAGAATTGAACAAAATATTCTTAGATGTAAAATTTGTAAAAAAATTAAAGGGAAATTATAAAATAATTCTCAAATAAAAAAGAAAATATAGTATATCAAAATCTGTGTCACCCAGAAAATACAGTATTAATAGAAATATTTAGAGCAACTAATATTTGCATCAAAACAAAAAAAAAGAAAGTGACAGAGATTTCAAATAAGTAACTCAGCAATATACCTTAAGGCTATAAAAGCAAGAAAAAAATAAAGTATAAAGATATAAATAATAACATCCAATGATAAATAAATAAAATCAAATTTAAAACAAAAAATCACTGGAATAGAGTTGAATTTTGAAAAGAAAATATTAATCAACATTTAGCTCGAATCATCAAAAAGAAAGAAAGAAAGAGGAATTGATATAAATAAAAACAAAGACAAAAAGGAGAAATAACTGAACCCACAGAAATTTAAAGATCATAAAAAACTTCTGTAGACAATTATATATTAACATATTGGAGATTTTAAAAGAAATGGATAAACTTGTAAACATTTATATTCTATAAAGATTGAATCAATAAGTAGAAAATATAAAAAGAAAAATAAAGGGTAATAAAATTGATGTTGAAATGAAAAGTCTTCCTTTAATAAAAAAGCCCAGGAGGACCTATCGCTTTACAGATACATTTCATAAAAATTTAAAGAAGAAGAAATTCCATTTTTTCTTTAATTATTGCAAAAAGCTGAGGGGGGAAAAATAAGTTCTACACTTGTTCCCTTGAGACTAGTAGTACCCAAATTTGAAACTATATAAAAACATAACAAAAATAAAAGCTATAATTTAATCTACTCTAATATAAACATGTAAAAAAAACTCTGCAAAATTCTAAGAAGCAAAATCCAACAGCACATCAAACAAGATCATGTTCTGTAATCAAGTGGAATTCATCCCAGGGGTGCAGAGATAGCTTCACATCTGTAAATCAATAAACAGTATATCCCATCATCATAATCAAAAACAAAAATCATATGATATCTTAACAGAGGAAAAAAATCATTTGATAACATTCAACATTTCTTCATGATAAAATCTAAATAAATTAGGAAAAGAAGGTACATACTTTAACCAATAGTCAACAAAATACTGAGCAGGAAAGGCTGAAATTATTTACCTAAGATCTGGAACAAGATAGTATCTGCTTTCCCTCCTCTTATTCCCTATAATGCAGTAAATCATAGTAGGAACAATCAGGTAAGAAAGAAAGAGCAAGCGGGGGGGGGGCATCAAATTACAAAGGAAAAAGTTAAATTATCAATATTTGCAGTTGACATGATTTTATACATAAAAAACTAAATATGCTATAAAAATTTCTTAGAATGATACAATCTATATAAAGTGATAGAATACAAAGTTAGCATAAAACATAGCTTCTTTATACACTAACAATTAACATACTGAAGAAGAAATCAATAAAACTATTCCATCACAACAGTCACAAAAATATCAGGCATAAATATATTTAAAGAAGTAAAAGATCTCAACAATAAAAATTATAAAACACTGATGAATGAACTTATAGAGGACACAAAAGTAAATTAAAGATAATTTGAATTTATGTAATGGAAGAATTAGTACTGTTTAAACAAATAAAGCAATCTTTAGATTAAATGTGATCCTAATCAAAATGCCAATTACTTTCATCACAGGTATAGGGGATGAAATCTAAAAAGTCATAGGGAAACACAAAACTTAGAATAGTTGAAGTAATTCTGAATTCCATCAAGATGTACAAATCTTATGTCTCAATGAAAAGGCATTTGAAAAGATCCCGAAACTTAAAAAAAAATTAAGAAATTAAAATTAGAAATACACAATAAAAAAAATATTAAATCCTAAAAAAAGAACAAAGTGTGGAGTGGGGTTGGGTATATGTTGGTGGGTATATTCAAATATTTTAATTTTGTATTCACTGTAATTGAAATAATGTGAAATTGGTTCTTGTAAAGAACAACAGCCTATGAAACATAAATCTAGAGATAGACCTAAGTGGATGTGAACACAGTTATGGTAGACATCAAAACCCCACAGTCATCATTCCATGGATATGGCTTTCATTTATTTTGCTTTATTGAGTTAAAGGTAGTTACATGTTTATTTGTTACACAGAGTATTTTTCTATTTAATATTCTTCATAGATCCCTCCTTCTTCCACTATATTTGAATAGAATTTATGGAGGTACCATTTTAACTAAATTTTCCAGGTGAGGCATGAGCTATGTTCATCTTTCAAGCAGGCAGGAAAATTTTACATGATCAAAGATAAATGTTGGATCTATCCTTCACTTCTGGTGTATCTACCATAGTCTTTCTTTCCTTACCTCTGCCACAATAGATTTTCTTAAAAATTAGTCTTACTATGGTTATTTCTTGTTCATCTTTATGCCTTCTGTACCAATCCTTGAAATAAAATAAAATCCAGTTAAACTTCTAACCTCATCCAGAGAATCCCTCCTTCATGGAAAAGTTGGTTCTGTAACTCAGGGGCTATCAGAATTTATAATAACATTTCTGTAGCTTTTTAAAAAAAAATCAACAATAACTATTATAGATTGAAACATCATTGATCATCATTGCTTTTCAGGAATCTAACTTATTTTTCTGTTTTGTGCATTCAAAGATCTCTTAATTTCTTTAAAACATGACTTTATTGTTAGTTGTTTTTACACACAAATTAAAGGGATATTCTAATCTACTTTGATTTGAAAAAAAGCAATTACTAGTCAAAAATTTTGTTTTAAATAATGCATAAAAGATATTCCTCAGAATAATTTGACTTTCACATTGAAAACAAATTGAAAATGAGGTTTTGCTGAAGTGTGGGCTTCCTGAGGTAATGGCAAAGGGCACTTGGCCACATTTAAATGAGGCAAAGACTTCATCAAGAAGGGAAAAATGTATAAAATAAAGATTCACTGAAAACCTGGTTCAAGTAACCTTAAAAATGTACACCATAGTTTCACAGGTGGAAAAGCGTCAAATGTGTTTACACTATTTGCCATAAGCCAATTTTATCTGCATCAAGCCATATGGTTTGGGAAACTGGGAGTTTCAGAATTCACAGTGAAATTTAACAGTACTGTCTGAAAACAGTTTATACAGAGTTTACAAGCCATTCTAAGACACATCGGGAACCTTTTATCCCCTTTTTTCTCCCTTTTCAAAAACAATGTATATTACCATGCTGATAGTTTAAAAATGCAGATACAAAGTTTTTGTAATTTTCTGAAAATGACTATATCCCTACAATAATCTACACAAAATTTTATTGTCATAAATTGCACCATTGGTGTTTTGTTTTCTGACATATAAAATTGAAAGCCCTTGATATAACATATACTTAATTACTTAAAATATTAATTATATCTTTTATAGTTTGAAACTATTAATTATAACCATCAAAGTAAATATTGTTGGGTAGTCATTCAGAGAAATGCATGGGAAAATTTAGTAAAATATTACATTTCAACTAATCTATCAATTATATTAAGCAATTCTCCTCTTGATAACTATGGGGTAACTTAGAGCCAAAAGCTTACATTTTTACCTTTTGTTAGTGTTTTGAGTTATCAAATACACTATAAAATATCATCAGCAATGCTACTTAACACATCACATTAAGATCTGAAGTTTGAATTTATTGCAGGTTTTTAATTTTAATTTTTGGATTATAACTCAAAATAAAGCAATTAGGTAAATGAACACATTGAAGTATAATATGCATATATTCATAAAAATATATCAATTTGAAAAAGGAAAGAACCTTACAAAACATTTCCAAATGTGAAAAAAAAAATGACTTGCCTGCATATCCTACGGAAAACATCATCCTTTTCCATTGAATCCCTAAAGTTTATAGTAAAACTTAAAAAGTTGAATTTACACCAAATTGATTAGTTTGGAAACAATCACTCCTATAATTAGGATAGGTCAGGAAAAGTTTCTTTATAAATAGTTTATTAGAAACTACTCTATAAAAACCTAGGGAAATGTCAAGCCAGGTGCAATCTTTTAAAACTATTCCTGTATAAATCAATTAAGGTGCTTTATTTTGACATCTAGTGTCAATATTTACCAAACTTAGATAGACAAGTCCATCCCAGCAGCCTGCATTTGCCAATAACTTTACGCATTAATGTTTAATTAAGACAGAGGAAAACTGTCCTTGATATTTTGCTGAAAATAGTGCTCTCTATACCCCACTGACTTCTCATGATGAATTACTTTTCAAATGAAAAGTGAAGTGATTAAAACTGGAGACACTCAATCTACTACAAATTGCCCATACCACATTTTAAAGAGAAAACCAAATAACACTACCCATGGTGAAAATGCAATGCAAGTTATTTGCTATTGTCAATTGCAACAGTGAAGTTTCTTTTTTATTATGATTCTGAAGTGATATGATATGAAAATCTCAATTTATTTCAGTTAAATTATAAAGTCAAATAATTAATTCTAAAACTTTCAGGGGTTTAATTCAGTATCTTTAATTTAAGGTATTCCACAAACTCTAATTTTGAAGTTCACAAATGGTGTCCAAATCATTTTGCTGGTAATTTTTCAACTTTTCCTAAAACAATCCATAATCTCTTTTGCCCCTATACCACCCACAACAACAACAACAGAAAACTGAATAAACAAAAACTTAAAATCTGAAAGATTCGTTGACTTATGCATTGTTACACAATCACAAAATATAGATCTAAAAATAAAATATAGTTGGAACATTCTTGAAATAGCATGTTGTTACCATGTTATGCCTAACATTGACAAATCAACTATAGAGTTCATACTAATAGTAGATAACTATTTTCTAATTTCTTTAATATTCACTTTTTTTATTATTCCCTCAAGTTTATAATTTGTCCAGACAGATATATATTAAGTACTCAGAGTTTACAATTAATAGCCTCAGAACTAGGCTAACCAAGAGCTGTGTTATACTTGTTCTCTATGGAATTAGTTGCCAATATGAAAAAAATGGTGAAGTTTCACATATAAGCCTAGATTTCCAAAGTCTTTGTAGATACAAGTGGAAGATCTGGCCAGTACAGGTATACAGCACAGATGACTGTCATCCTCAAGAGCCCAGAAGAAGTGAGCCACTTTCAGCAGTGTCCATATTGCTCTTGACAGTCCCTTCCATTCCCTATAACTTCCCATCATCAGGGCTTTGTGTGTTTCATGTAAGTTCATGGTTATAAAAGCACTGTTGCTTTTATAACAACCAGCTTCGGTCTGTAACACCTGCCTATCACTCATTATTTTAACTGCCTACTTCTTCAAGGTCTTTACACTAGCAATTCTTGACATGATTGTTCAGAGGCAAACTACATGAAACATGGTAATAAACACACACACATACACACACGCACGCACACACACACAATTTTGATATTATGTAGTATGGAGCTTACTTATAATTGGTTTAACATTCTTTGAACATAAACTGCTGTCGCATTGTATGACCACTAAAACTAATATCTATAATATGTAATTTAATGAAGTTTAATGGATAAGTGATTTTAAAATCATGAGACTAATGAATGAGTATGTACTACCTGTGTGCAAAACTGTAAAAGAATTCTTTGATCTTAGTCCATTGGAAAAAAGTACAAATAAATAACTCATTGGTTAGTTCTGAAGAAAGTACTGATGTTATGGGACAAGAAAAATCTATGGTGGGCTGGGAATGTGGCTCAAGCAGTAGAGCGCTTGCCTGGCATGCGTGCCGCCCGGGTTCGATCCTCAGGACCACGTATAAACAAAGATGTTGTGTCAGCCTAAAACTAAAAAATAAATATTAAAATACTCTCTCTCAAAAAAAAAAAAAAGAAAAGAAAAGAAAAAAAATCTGTGGTAAGGGTACAGAGTAGAGAGCCAAGTTGAGTGGTCTGTGTAACCCAGAGGCACTATCAGACAAGATTCAGGTAAGGGTGGGTGATATGTCAGCCTTGATAACTTATAGACTAGATTAAGTTGAGGTTTAAAAACTGTTCAAGTACAGACTAGAAAAGCATAGAATCTGGAATTTGATTTTAATTGCTTAATTTTATGAAATATGAGCTTCTGTGTTGAGTTGTCTAACATGATAAGGATATACAAAACTTTCTAATAATCTTCCATTCTCACTAAATGTACTGTTCTGTTTGGAAAATAGTTTCCTATGCCCTCCTCACATAGGACATTTCTTGCTCTCTCTCTTTAAGGAGAAAAAGAAATTCACTTAAATTCTGACAATTGCTAGACTTGGGTTTAAACATCAACATGACCTGAAATGTCCAAGATAGAATAAACCTATGGAAAATTAAGAAAATCCACACTGGAGAAACATGAATAGACCCTTAATATTGGCCTCACTATTGGGTGCCACTTATGATAACAATTCCAAGACCTTGAGCTCTCAGCAGGTTTACTGATGGAGAACTCTTATCAGAGCCCCTGCTGTTAGTTCTGACAGATTTACCACACATGGTTGCACATGGCTACACTTGTACCCACTCAAGTGTTTAAGAAGTGTCTAGTGCTGAGCCACTGAGAATTTGCCTCAGTAATGTTTTAATTGCAATGCTACCTCTAACCAAAGAGGTTAAGTTGGATATGAAAAGTTGCCTTTGTTGTTATTTTCACTTTTTTCAATGCAAAGAAACAAATTATCTGAAGGTATACATTTCTGATGCTGTCTTATTACATATGTACCTTCTTTGAAATGTTGAGATATATACTTTTTTGTATAAAAGAGATATGCACGTATATTTCTTAAAGATTATATCATGCAGTGTAATAAATATTCATGTGCATTTCTATGTACTTAAGAACCCAAAACAAAATATTTGAGCAAGATGGTCAGGTCTTGAAAATATGCAATGTTACTACAGGAAATAACCATGAATCTTCAGAAGGAGTCTCATCTCAATTCAGGAGACAGAATTTTATAACATTGTATGTATTTCCTCCTTCTGAAGTTAGATCATTGATACATTGGAATAACAATGTGCCTAGTGCATTCTTCATAACATGGTTCATTACTGAGAGAAAGAATAGCACTTTCAATAAAATAAAAAAAAAGAAAAACATGGATTTTTACATAAAATAAATCCAAATTTGAATCTTAGCTAGATATTTCATATTTCTAAACTATTGGAATAATGTCATTCACCTTTCAGATATTTTGAGAAGACTACTCAAAATAATGTGTAAGCTTCTTATTTCAGTGACAGACACTCAATATCACCACAAGGACCAGTATTAGATATAAATGTTTCTTATGCATTAACTATATAAAAATGTAAAATCTATAACGTGTCCATTTAAATATTTTAAGTATAGTCAGAATTATAGGATTATTTGTATGTATTTCATAAAAATATTTAAATATATATTTAATATATATATATTTAAATTATAGTAAAATCCTTTCTAAAATGATAGTATAATATTGTACTTTACAATCCAATAATATTCATGTACACATATGTGTGTATAAAAAACAAAATTGTAGAATAAATTGTGTAGCTTATTCACAGTCTAAAGAATTCTGTGTTATGAGTATACTTCAAGACAAGATATCTATACTTCCTAAATTAAATCTGTAAAGCCAATAATTAATCTAACTCTGAACAAAGCAGAACAAAACAATTATAAAGTAAGAATATAATTTTCAGCATTTAAAAAAACAATTTGGAGTATTGGTTATAATGTAGCATTATCTATGGATGCTATGAGTACAATGAGCATCTAAATATGTTTAATAATTGTCACTCTATTTTACAGATCACAGTATTTAGAACTGCGGCAATACTACTTAATCAATACTACTGAGATTAGAGAAATACAAGAAATACAAATATCCAAGATGCTAAATGCTCAATATTGAATCATATAAATTTTACCTTTCAAAGAAGTCTAACTTGAATTTAGAACAAAGCCTAGATTAGAAAACAAAAATCTAAGACCTGGCTTTGATATGTGTTCTTTCTATTGTATGATTTCACTATCATGCACTGGTAATTCATTCTTACTTTTAGATAGGTTTTAATGTCTTTAATACACCTCAGCTAATTTAAAAAGTCAACTTAAATTTTTCAGTTATTCTGTAACATTCTTTATACTAAATACTAACTGAAGTAGGGCAATCTTAAAATCTGTTTGCTAGGCAGACCCTTGTAATATGAATGGATTGGCTAAATTGACTCACTAAAATAGAATTCATGTTACCAATTTAAATAAGAGTAACCTTTCCAAGATGACTAAAGGAAAAAGTGACATAGGGTATGTCTACCTCCTAAATTCCCCAGGTCCTAATAAGGGGGGCTGATGCTGATGTACTTAGTACCCTGGCACTCTCCTGGTGTGTGCCTCTCATGGAAGTCAGCTTTGTTCTGCTCTACTTTTAAGTAGAAGAAAACTAGAACCCAAGAGCTCCACGAAAGGGGAGGCACTTTCTGCTTGAGTTCTGACTTGCTTATGTGGTTTGTTTGCATTATTTATTTACTTATGGTCAGGATCACAAGTAAAAAGTATTGGCCCTTTGAAGAATGAATGCGGCTGTCATCCTCCATTTCCTATGAGATGTCACAGCTGTGACAAGGAAGGGTTTATAATGGCACAGTTCGGTGCCTTCATAATTTATTCTCTCTGATTTTATGCTCTTTTTGTCTCCTGCTCAACCATCCACTAACAAGCAGTGATATTAGCCAATAAATCAAAGACGTCTGTTTGTCACCACCAGATGCTTGGCCACATCGCCACCGATTATGAGACGTACAAAAGGACAGTTTCATGTAGGGAGCTCAGCAGAGGTGTTCCAGTGATATTCTGTTTGATAGGAAACCAGTGTGAGGTGAATATAGTAAAATTCAATAACTTTTATGCCTTGTAGCAATGAAGAACTAAGTTGAAATAAAACTGGAAGTAAATTAGGACCTCACCTTTATGACTATTCTTTTTATGATCCTAAATGTCTTCCTTTATTACTTCAGCACAGATGAGAGGAAGAAGAAATATTTTAATATACTCAAATTTATTTTTCTGGGTCTGAGAATTTATCTCCCTTTTCTAAAAACAACAAATAAGACATTTACATTAGTCTATTAAATGAATCTAGTAAAGCATCCATTATTTCTAAGGAAATGCAATAATAGTACAATAATGTTTGTATGAATTGTAGTGAATGTATAAGAAGAATATAATTGCATTTTTTCTTTACTATTAAGAGCTATTGTCAACTCATTAAAACCATCCATTAGATATTAATTGCTTGCAATCTCTTTTGTCTCCTTATTCAAACTACTGATCTTCCACAATGTAGATATACTCCACCTAAGATATATAAAAAAGAAGAGTTTCAGCAGACTGAATTTATAGAACACAAATGAATGCACACAATGTTTTCTAAAATGCTTCTCAATGCAATATTGGATATTTAAAAAAAACAAGAATTTTTTAATTTTTCCTTTAAGTGAACAGAAATAAAGAAGAGAGGTTTGCTGCTTTTATTTTATCAAAGATGTTTATAAATTTTTCCTCATCTGAGAAGTTAAGAATATAGATATATCAAATATGTATCTAGATTGTTAATTTGACATTTTAGCTATACTAACAAATTGCTATAGAATAATACAATAGCTCTTAAACTACAAATCAAATTTTATTGTAAGGGATAAAAAGGCATATATAATTATGCTTCATATTTAATTAACAGGACCACTGTTTATCTTGTGACTACATAAATTGCCCTTGCTTTTTTTATGTTTTCTTTTGACTTTTAGTGGTTGTAAAGAATGCTGTTAGATGATTCAGAAAATGAATACTCCACAGTGCCTCAATCAAATATCAATTCTCAGAGACTAGTAGAAAAAAAATCATTTTTCTTCTTGTTTTCAGCCATTTTTTCATCTTATTTTCATATCATAGATGTTTCTAAATTATGCATTTTGACTATTACATCATTTAATCTTTCTCAGTGAAAGAACTTTAATGTTCCAAAGTGTGCATCATTGACATAATAACTTTTTACATTAAAATCTTTATTTGCATAATATGGTTTGGATATAGAATGTCTTAAGTTGACATGTGTTGGAAGCATGGATCGAATGCAGCAAGATTCAGAGGTGGGTCTTTTATGAAAAGATTGGATCAGGGGGGTTCTAAGTTCATCAGTGGATTGATCCATTGATGGGTTAATTCACTGAAGGCTAAAGAGACCCTGAGGAGATGAGATCATTTGGAGGAACTGGGTCATTGCAGGCATGCCCTGGAAGGGTTTTTCTTCTCTTTCTCTTCCCTCCCCTACCATACCCCCTTTCTCTTTTCCTCTCTCTCTCTCTCTCTCTCTCTCTCTCTCTCTCTCTCTTCCCTCTTTCTGCTTTAGACACGTATGAGCTGAATAGCTTTCCTCTGCCATGCCCTTTCCTTCTGTAAAGATGTCTCAGTTCCAAAGGGATGGAGTTGGCTGACAATGACCTTAGACTTCTGAAACCATGAATCAAAGTAAACCTTTCTTCCTCTAACTTCTTGTTGTCCAGTATTTTAGTAACAGTACCTGAAAAAATAACACATTGTATATTTTCAAGCAGTATGCATGTAAATTGCAATTGCACTCAATTTAGATTGTGATGTTTTAACATTGTTGTTACTCTGTTGTTGGTAGTATTGTGTTACTATTTGTATTATACCTTTTTACTCTGCTATTTCATGATGGCTCGATTTTTCTTCAGCCTATTATATGTTGAAATCTGTCATATATCTAAAAAGCTTAGAGACTATAATTCAGCTGGAATCATGTTATTGGAGTCCTTTTATTTCTCTGGCCTACAGAATTATTAGTTATAATTAGGTACTTAACCACCATTTTATATTCTGCAAAGTTTTCGAAACTATCTTCTTATGTCTCACATTACTCTCTAACAAGAGCAAATTTCATTATATTAAACACAAGAAATCAAGGAAGCACACTAAAAATAAACTGAGTAACACATGTAGAAGTAAAATAGAAATCACAGGTATATTAAGGAGGTGATAAATTACAACAACAATAGTTTGGCTTCTGCATGACTACCACAAAGAAAAGTCTTCCTGCTTTCAACTCAAGAAGGGTATCAGTTTGTATTGCCCTACAGTAAAATGATAAGGATGACTTGAAAAAATGAAGAAGAAGAACTGTGAGAACACAGAAAATGAGAAGCAGATTAAGGATTTTGGTAGTATTCATTTTTGATGAGACACAATTAACACTAAGTTTACCAGCTAAGGAAACCTATGAGTTTAAGTGGATTTGATTGGGTTACTCAAAATCAATGAAAATCAGCATATGTGAAGTTGTTTACACTTTTTTAATGAAATATTTACAACTTGGTAGAGCCAGCGCAATTTGGAAAGAATGTGTCACAAAGCTTGCAGTAGCTGTACAAAGTATTGGTCTTATCTCCCCATTATATCATTCCTTGGCTTAGTAACATGTTTTATTTGTGGGTTCCATGATACTCGATTGGGTGAAATAAAATGCAGTCATCTGGTACCTGTCATCTTGAATGCACACTCAGAGATAAAATATAGGAAACTGTTTCTCACCAATATCATCATGAGTAAGAGTTTTGATTTACTCTGTGGCACTTGTGAAATAACTAGACTCACACACACATGCAAACACAAACACACACATAATGTATATGACATCATTGTGAAATAAAAATATGTGTGTGTATATATAGATAGATATAATAGTGATCTCTCTCTCTCTATATATATAGTCCTCTCTATATACATATATATATATATATATATATATATATATATATGTATTTGCATACACACACACACACATACATACTATGTGTGTGTGTGTGTGTGTGTGTGTGTGTGTGTGTGTGTGTATCATTGCCATTTTCACTTTATCCCTGGGCAGATCTGTGAAACCCACACTAAGATCAACACTCTACATCATGTAAACGATGTCTGATTTTTCCCATTGGCAGGAGGGGTTGATCTATACTCTCCTAAGTTCAAGTCCAGGTGTCAGCCAGAGAAATAATGAGGTAAATTTGATCTCAAGCAATATCCAACACAAACAAGTTACTTTACCAGATGATAGGGGAGAGTTGTAAATGTCTCTTACAAGCAATAAAAAAGTATTATTTTTTCTTCCATAGCTTTCAAACCCTATCAACAATAATGCATTCTAGGAATGTTTCCATCTATTGCTGAACAGGAATTCCTGATCAGGAATTTTCTCATGACTTTTTCTTTATAGTTTAATCCAAATACAGTTAACTGACTTGTTTTTACTCATAACTCAACATCACAAATATGCCCTTATCTGAATTCTGGAATTTTCATACTATGACAAAATCAAAAACACTGTAAAATTTTTCTTCACCTTTCCCCTTACTATACCCTATACCTTCTGAATGCAGGTAACACTATTTGTATGATGTATTTGCCATCTATCATATTTTGTGCATCATTCTGATTATTGTTGATATCTAGATGAAGTATTTTTAAGTTTTCACATCTTCATTTTCTTTATTTGTACAATGTGACTAAGAGCATATACTTAAAATGTTGAGTTGTGGATTAATGATGTAATACTAAACTTTATTGTAAAGTGCTAAACAAGGACTGGATGCCCAGCAAGATACCAATGGATAAATATACATTGGTGTTATGATAGGAGACACATTTTCTCCTAGAGCATGCAAATTGATTGAAAATAGTAAACAAATAATATACCTATTAATATAAATTAGAAGGTATATTTAAGAATATATTAAAAATATTTAAATCTTTGTTTATGTCAGTTTGAGATCCTCTGGTTTTTATATATCTTGTAATCCAATAATAACAGCTACACACTAAACAAATTTACATATTCATGTAAGCTCTATTGAAAAGTATAGTTGGGCTGGGGATGTGGCTCAAGCGGTAGCGCGCTCGCCTGCCATGCGTGCGGCCCGGGTTCGATCCTCAGCACCACATACAAACAAAGATGTTGTGTCAGCCAATAACTAAAAAAAATAAACATTAAAATTCTCTCTCTCTCTCAAAAAAAAAGAAAAGTATAGTTGTAGAAAGTATCATTTACCATACTGTCATGATTCAATTTAAAATACACTAATAATTACGCTGAAAAGTTTTATGTTACAAAATTCATCAAGTGATTAAATAAAGCAAATATGACAAATATAACTGCCATATCCTTTGATTAACATCAAACATTTAAATTATAAAATTTGAATTTACTTGATAGAGAAAAATATAAAACTGTTATTAGAGAAAAACAATACTAAAAGTATCTAAATTATATCTGAGTGCAATAAATTATCTCTGAGCAATACCTTAAATGGAAATCTATTAATTTTATTCACTCATTCATTCACTTAGTGCTCATTCATTCATTTGTGTGTCATCAATGTTTTCCTAGCACTTATATGAATACAAAATACTATTTTGTGTTTGAATGAATGCTGAATGACAACTTTTTTATCTTTGTAGTGATGAGACCACAGTAAGTAATCTCTCAATTCCATAATTTGAAAATATTAGGACAGTAAAATATTTAAAATATACCCTCAATGATGTACATGTAATAAAAACCGAAATCCTTTTCTGCTCCTGTACTGACTCTCAAGAAACATACATTTAATTTCACAAGGAATTTTATGAGTTTGCCTTCTCTAGTGAGACAGACAGAGGCAGAACTAAGTTTAATGCTTGGATTAATACAATTTTCAGCTCTAGAGCAAAAGGGATCATAATCATCATTGTTGCCATTAAAATACTCAGTTATGTACTATTCATTCCTGAGTGCCAAATCCTTTCCAGGTGGTTTACATAAGTAAGCTCATTAATCCTCACAGCAAGCTTCTAATATTGGAGGACCAACTTTGAATTTTAAAATGTGGGTGCAGCATGAGAAATCACTTGTCCAATACTACACACTGTTGGTGACAATCAAGATTCTAAACCAAATCAGTTTGAAAGATCATGTTCATTCTATTTGTCAATCTCTAATATTGATCACAGATGAGCTTGTAATACTAAAACCTTGCTTTGCATTTTGTGGTATGGATCTCTATGATTCTCTGAAAATAAGTTTCGATATTTCCATTCCAGAATACAAACTCAGAGAAGACTCTGAACACATTTGTAAACCTGTTCTGCAGTTTGACCTGCGTGAAATGAAAATTTCTTCATTAAGAAATATTAGAAAGATAGAAATATTAGAATGAAAAGTTACAATAGGGAGAAGGAACTCTTTGTTTGAACTAAATTTCATATTCAATCATCTCTTTTTAAAAATAACCTCATGTACTTCCAACTTTATTAAGTGTTTAATATTTCAGTACACAGAGTTATAAAAACAGTCTATATCTTCCTCCCCAAACCAAGTAGGTCATGTTTGTTAAGATATGGTGTTAGATTTAGAGTGTGATCCCATTCCATTAATTCTTTCTTCCTTTGCAACCTTTCATAAGCTTTGAAAACATGTATAAGAAAATGTGTTTTTTACTCTATAAAACTGAATCTCATCATTTGTCCGGTTCTCTGAAGATTCAATCAGCAGAACCTCCTCTATACTGGGTTTAAAAATAGAAAGTTGAAGAAAAGAAAGAACTTTCATAGTTCAATTAACCCATAACCCCCATCAAGCTCCCTTTTCCAAATTAGAACTTGAATTATGTGTCCAAACTCTAAGTCAGTTTACAAAGCCACCTGCGTCTCTGATTTCCTCTTCTAGGAGTCTTTGAACCACGTCTTGTTGATCAGATTCTGACAGCTTTTCAATGCTTAGTAATAGAAAACTGTCCATGAGTTTTAAAGGATCACTGGAGCTATTATGGAAAACTTCAGTAGTATAAATTTATTTACTGATTTATTATGCTATCTTAGGTATTTACATTTTTTTGTTAACGAGATAGTTCTCGTGCAATTTTTGACAATAATATATTCTTGTTAACCAATTTACATACATGTTTACTTTCACAATATATATTTTTTTCAATTTTTTTGAAGTTTTTTGTTGTATGTGATATCTATTCTGTAAAGGCTCTTCATAATAAATACTTTAACATATTTCAAATTTCTTCTTTTTTTTGTACTCGATTTTGAACCCAGGGGGACTTAACCACTAAGCTGTTTTTATATATTTTTTAAAAAAATTTTGACATAGGGTCCCACTACTTTGCTTGGGGCCTTGCTCTATTGCTGAGTCTGGCTTTGAACTAACAATCCTGTCTCAATCTCCTGAGCCACGGGAATTACAGGCATGTGCCACTGCACCCAGCTCTAGTTTCTAAGTACATTTTTCCTCATGTAAATAGTTACCTGAATGACACTTTATTGTCAAGTAAATGTCTAGAATTGTAAGTCAATTTCCTTTCATGTAATACACAATAATGACATTAGTTTCACCTGTATGACAATTAATTATAAATAAAATTACTGAACTATAGATCATATTTTTCCATACAATTTTTGTGAATGTTGTTCAAATATCATAGCAATTTATAGACTTCTCATCTGCCGAATATCACTTGGTTGACATTCTGTGGTAGACAGATACTGAGGTGAATCTCAATGACCTCTGGTTCCTTTTGTTCATACCATGAAAATACTGTCCCCCTTGAACGCAGTTGGGACCTAAGGCTTACTAACAAGTGATGTGCACAAAAGTGGTTACTCTATGTGATGCTGAGTTACAGAGAATTCTCTCACCCTTTCTCTCTCCTTCTCCTCCTCCTCCTCATCCCTGTCCTTCTTCGATCTCTCCTTGTCTCCCTCGGTTGCTACTCTAAAGAATAAAGTTGTCTCGAATCCTACACCCAAATGGAAATTTACTCTGCCCACGTTTTTTATTGTATATGATGTTTATTCTGTAAAGGCTCTTCATAATCAATAGTTTAACATATTTCTAATTTTTAGGTACTGGATTTTGAATCCAGGTGTACTTAACCACTAAGACCTTGATCCTTGATATATGATATATATATATATATATATATCTATATATATAGATATATATATATATATATATACATATATATATATATATCTATATATATAGATATATATATATATATATATATTGTTGTTGTTAATGAGATTTACATTTAACAAAGGAGCTTAGAGGTGCACCCTTCTCCAGTCACATTTTCAGATAGAACCCTGACCTGGCCAATTCCTTTATTATAGAGAATCCAATTATGATCTGCCTGGACTCCTGATCTAGAGAAATTGTGAGGGTATGGATGTATAACATTTTCATCCACTGTGTTTATAGTGATTTGTAGCACAACATAAAATCATTCTTTTTTTTTATTTTTACTTTTCCTATTTCCAGGCATTAATACTTTTTATATTATTACCAATCTTTTGCAGCTAGAGATTTTCAAAGTATTCTGTCTCTCCATTATAATTGAACATCTTAGATCATTACCTGAGAATAAATATTTACCATGTATAAAGATTGTTGAAAGAGTAAAAATTCTTCTATAACTAGTGACAGAAGAGCAGAAATCTGAATATACTATTTGATCTTAGGAATTCAGACTTGAAGACATTGTTTTCTGTACTCTAAAATTTTTGTGCTACCAGAGTTAGAATTTTTATTTTGCAATGCATAGAGCCATTTAGTACAGCTATAGTTTTTCATGGTACCAGTAACAACATGACTAGTATTAAATTGGGGGGGGGGCTAAACATCCATCATTGTATTCTATTATAATAACTATTTGTGAGGGAAGGCAGGAAGAGAAGGGCACTTGTTTGAAGTCTCAGGATCTCAACTGGATCTGTATTCATTTGTTTAATTTCTCTAGATTTAATTCTCCCTTTAACATAGCCTTGAACTGAGGTGGGAAATAACTGAAAATAATCTGAAGGCAGTTTCAGAGGTAGTCAGCTCTAAGATGTCAGACTTGATGTGTCCCATTAGGTATAGCTGTAGGATATTAAACAAAATTTTGGGATACAATATCAAGTGAAGATAAGCACTCCTGATTCTTTACGAAGGAACCACTGTTCTCCAGGGGACAGCTCAACATTGGGGACTCTGGTAGTATGTCACAAAACAAACTTTTCATCATGTCATATTAACAAAAGGAAAAGGGAATTCATATTTACTAAGCTAACTACTCTGTGTCCAGCACTGTGTTGGGCCTTCACATACTAACATGAATACCAGAGCATCACAGGAGACCTTAACAAATACAATTAAAAAGTCAAAGACTTCCATTTTCAGCTGTGATATACAAATATTTGGAAGCCACCAATCTCGTCTTAACACCAAGGAAAAGTTGAACAAATTGAAAATCAATGATATATTTTAATGACTCAACAAAGAACAAATGATCATCCTGAAATCCAGAATGACAGGTGAATTCAGAGTTACAACTAAGATTTGTTTATCAAGATCTACTGAAGCCATAAACTGGAAGAAACAGTGACATGATAAATTTGACAATGTTTTATAGGCTACATACAAAATAGTCTGAAAATGAGATATGCAGGGACCTACAATTTAGGAGAGTTCTCACAAATTCCTGAGTTTTCCACAATGCAACCTCCAGGTTCTCACAATGAAGAGTCAGGAAAGATGACCTGTGACTTGGGTACAAGGAGAGGAAAATAACCATTTAGAAATATACTCAGAGCCTCCTATATAACCAGGCTTAATCTTTACTAGGAATATTTTTATACAGTACTGTCTGACCTTGGGGAGTGGAGTTTCCTCCAAATAGCCCCTACTATCCTTTCACCTAAGTGAAGAAAAGAAGCCAAAGAAATACTTGTGAAGGGCACACACAGTCAAATAAATGACAGCAATGCAATCATAAGATTAGAAAATATATTCCCTCCTCTACTCTTCATTACCATGGAAAAGACATTGGATTAGTAGCCCAAAAGACCTGGAAGACATAATGTCTAGGAAAGATTCCTTAGGGAAGTCTAAAGACAGGAGGAGGAACAAACATAGAATAAAACTAGAGGAATCTGAAGTCTCTGGCGCCCACAACAAATATGGAACCCAGTCAAACTCCCAGCCAAGCTAACTTAAACATTGCAGAAAAGATTTCTATTTCCTTTAGTTACTATTATCGGATATATTTTATCAGGCTTTCAACAACAAACATGATAAAAAGTTATATTAGAAGAAAGAAAATGTCACCCAGAAATACAAAGCAAGCCTTGGAACTAGACTCAGCTATGACACAAATATTGGAATTATCAGGTGGAAGTCTGAAATAAGGATTATGACTCTATTAAGGACTCTGGTGGAAAAAGATACACAGCATATGAAATTAGATGGGAAATGCAAGAAGGGAGACTACAACAAAATCTAACTCTACTAAAAATCCAGGGAATAACCTCGTGTGAGTAGGCTGGGTAAGTTTGGTGACTTAAGTAACGTGGTATTAATGGAACTTGTATAATTAAGTGCAAAATAATTGGATGAATATTTCTTTCTAGTTGATAATATGTTTCTAGTGGGCTAGGGCTTTGCAATTCTGATATTCTAGAAAGTAATACTAAAGGAACAATTAAGTAAACAGATGCAGGTGGTAGAAGCAAGGTTCTTCCATGCAGTTGAAGATTAGAGATAAGAGAAGAGGCTGAAAGAGTCACATGGTAACAGATTAGAATTGGAACTGTCATTAGGAACTCATACTTGGCTTAATATAAAGTTGGTTCCAAGTAGAAATATTTACAGATATAAAGATACACACACACACACAACACACACACACACACACACAAACACACACATACAGAGGTTAATATGTACACTTATACTTTTCTGCCCATTCACTAAGCATGCAAAGATTTAATGACGTTCCACTAGCTACAAGCATTGCCTGAGTCCAAATTTTGATTTCTAATACCATCATCAATAAAAGCAACAAGGAGTCCTGAAAGAAATGGTTGATTTTACGAGGCAGGAGAAAATATAAACGATAGTCCTTGTGTGGAAAATACCAAAAGGAAGAAGAAAGAAAACCTATATGAGAGTATGTCATCGGATACAGGAGCCAAATAAAAACTCTCAATGCCCAAAGATGGGTTAATTTATGCAGAAAATTATAACTCAAAGGATGACATAGTAGCAATAAATTCATACTGACATTATTATTATTATAATTAATTATTATTATTTTACAGAAGAATATCAACCATGCATCATGATTGCAAATATTTGGTAAAGGTACTGTCTGGCCAAGAAGTGGAGCACATGTTAAGTGCTGGATGTTCATAGTAACTTCTTTTGAAAGACTACAATATGAAAAAAAACGAAAACAGTACTGTTATGGTAAAGAAACCTGACAAGGTTTTCAAGATGATTAAGGTCAACACCAACACTTATAAATCACATTGATGACATGAAATCTTAAAGTCAAGGAATGAAAGTGATGCTTTATAGTACACAAGCCAAAACTTATAATGCCAATATAATAATGAAAAAAGTCAGAAAAATCTCAATAAAGGAACAATTTACAAAATACATGATCAATACTCAAAACCATCAGGTTGATCAAAAACAAAAAGGTCTGAAAAAATGTCACAGCCAAGAGAAATGTAGAGAGATAATAGGGCAACCTGTACAGGCTCCCAGAAAAGGAAGAGAACAGTAGGCAAAAAATAAGAAAATCTAAATAAATTATGGACTTTAGATAGTATATATTGATACTAGGTCATTAATTACAACTAATGAAGCACATTAAAATAAAATATTATAATTGGAGGATTTCGTTGAAGAATGTATGAGAACTTCTTTACCATTACCATAAATTTTCTGTAAGTCTAAGACTATTCTTTTAAAATGTTATTTTTTATAAAAAGGTCATATGTTAATTTAAAACTCAGGAAATATATTTGCCTTTTTTTAGGTTATAAGGTAAATGGAGATTTTGTGCAGCAAAATTGTTACGTGATTACTTTCAGTATTCATAAAGGGTAAGTTAAAATCCTTGCTCTAGTGCTTGCAAGATATATTGGCTTCAGTGTCTATACTAGTTATATGTAATATTCATTTAACAATAACCCCCTACATTTGAATGGTTCAGAGAAGAATTTGCCATTGAAACTTTGAGGGGAAGGCATTTCCTTTTACAAAATATTAGATTGGTTAATTTTAAGATCCCCAGGAGAAACTGATTGTCTGGATACATGGGGATCTGTAGTCAATATGTGTGATTGGAAAGCAGCAGGATTCTAGAAATGGAATTTCAGAGCATTCAGCATCAACAGTTTGTTCATCCCAGTTCTGAGAATGGCCAACTAAGAATTAGCATGGCTACTGTATTATCAGGAGAGCTGGATTTATGAAGTACATTAGATGGATGTGAACCATTAAAATCACCCAGTTGACTTCTCTTGTGTTATACTCAGTTCCTCAGGCTAACTTTTGATTACATTCAGCATTTCCATGTATATTTATACAACAAAATTACACTGACGAGAACAATTGGAATATACGTCTCCCTCCCATTGTTCTAAAATAGTCTCATTAAAATGTAAAGATCAGGTGTTTGATTTTTATGAACCTATTCTGAGCTTAGTTGACCTGTTTCATCCTTGAGGTGGATCCACTTACAGTGTTTAAGGACTTCTAAATGATATTCAACCCAAAGCATATACTTCCCTTCAAGCTTTCACCCCATTCTTTAATCCATCAAATTAAGAAGCATTTTTTAATCCATTTAAACATGTAACTAAACTACTTATATTGTAAATATAAACATCAATATTAGTGTTATTAATATCATGGACAAGATAATATCAGTAAGCCAAAATTATAATATCAGTGTTGCTTCATTTATTAAAGGAATATTATGAGATGAATATCCCAATTGACTCAAGGACATAAAATTAAAAAACTAATGAGTAGGAGACTAGGTACGAATATATTAGAATAGGGGAAAGTGGAAAGCTCTTTACTTTGTAAAGAAAAAAAAATTCTAGACTAATATACATTAGGTTAAGTCTTTGTCCATTAATTTGAGTTTAAATATGAAGATAGATATACAGTGCTCATTGGCATTCAGCTACATGATGATTTTATCTGGGCAGAACATCTATTTCAAAAAGTAAAATTCTCTTTGAACATGAATGAAAACCAAATATTCTGTATATATGCATGTTGGTATATGTGTGTTTATTAAAAGCACTATATGTCAGTTGATCGATTTGAGTTCTCTTTTCTTTTATTAAAAAATGGTAATAAACTAAAGAGGAAAAACAGATGGGAGAACAACATTCATGGGATGACTATTCTAAGCAGTCTGGTGCCATAGTTAAAAGCAAAAACTTTGTAGCCAGATGTATATAAATTGAAGCCCAGGCTATTCTTAGTAGTTGGTAATCTTGGGCAAAATTTCTAATTTCTTGAGGTTTCTAATTATTTTTTATAAAATACAGAAAATAATAATGCAATTATGACTTATCTCACCATAAAATTACTTGCTATAATATTTATATTTTTATTTCCTTTTTATTATGGTAATTATAACTATATCGATTATTCTGTGCCATAAACACAAGATTTGATTTATGAATTGGTTATGATACTCAAAACAGAGCTCCTTTATCTGTAGAGGAAATGTTCAAGGCACTGAGTAGATGCCTGAAATTTCATATAGTACCAAGTATTTCTTAATCCATTTGAACATGTAATTGAACTATTTATATTGTAAGCATAAACATCAACATTACAGTTATTAATATCAGTGACAGGGTAATATCAGTAAGCCAAAATTATAATATCAGTGTTGCTTCATTTATTAAAGGAATATTATGAGATGAATGTCCCAATTGACTCAAGGACATAAAAAAATTTATATATATATATATTATATATGATAAAGTTGAATTTATAAATAATGCACAGGAAGAAATCAACAATAATCAATAATAAAATGGAATAATTATAAAAAATATGGTAACAAACATTATGTGGTTTATCTAAAAATATTTTCCTGTACTCTATGCATCCTTCTTCATGTGATGATGTGAGATGATATAATGCCCACCTGATAAGACAAACTGAGATAGATGCTTTAGGTTTGTGATGTAGTCTTTGTCTACTACATAATGGTTAATTGAACAAAAATTAATTTTTGTTCAATTGTGGTACCACAACAGATGATTTCATAAGCATGATAGGTTCTAAGTAATAAAGGAGAGACTTGCATATAGAGTGTGTATACATTAGACAAAGGGAAAATCCACATCCCAGGTAAGACAGAGAGAAAAGGAAGGTGATTTCATCATGCTATTAAGAAAAAACATACAATTTAAAGCTTATGAAATGTTTATTTCTGGAATTTTCCATGTAATATTTCTGGACCAATAACAAAAAAAAAGTCAAATAACAAATAAGGAGGAGCTACTACATCAAATAGTGATTCTATTTAGCCAGAAAGTCAACCAATTACTTTATGAATCTACATAGGAAACCAATCAAGTCCCTGATTTTTATCATTTTTTTCCATACAGAAGTCAAAACTGCAATAGAATGATTGTGACATAAAACATGAAAGTATGAGTTTTATTTTAGAGACTGTGTCAACTAACTCTTAAATTTCTCTTACATTTTCAGTCTGGCTTGCAGTTTATCTATTGCCATATTACTAAATCTAGCCAATGGCCCGAGAGCAGAAATGACATATATGTAACGTTGGGACTGTAACATTTGACGGTATATATGCTTTGTTTTTTTTCTTTTCCTGTCTTAGAAATATTGATGATTACAGAGTCCACACAAAGACTGGGTTTTCTGTGACAATGACGCTGAGATCCAGCTTAGTGAAAAGGATGTTTCTTTGCAGTCTACACATGGGTGGGAAGAAAAGGAATGGAAAATGGGTTAAGCAGAGACAGACTGAAGCTAAGATTCTGGCACTTAATAAAACTTTCTGGCAGATGAAGAGATTTAAATATATATGGCATATTCATTCATTTCACATTATACCAAAAGAACAGTACTTCAATCTTTAGAAGACACAACCTTCCTTGAAGGGACATATGGGAAGGGTATCACCACATCTACCACCTTCCAGAACCACAGCTAAAAGATGCACAGAGGTTACAGTGGCATTAGGACTAAGCCACTGAGCTTTCAGGACTTTTGTATTGGTTAAACTGCTTTGATATGCTCCTAATAAAAGTATAACTTATAATGTATTTTCCTTCTGAATGAATTCTAATATGTACTGAGTCATTTTTAAAATCAAGTCAGTTTTATTTGGGTCTATTCTTGCAAGAACACATTAAATAAAATATTGTTAAAGAAAGATAGAAAAGCTGTTAGCATCTGAATTTTATCATAGCTAAAGCTCAAGCTGAGACTTCTCACAAAGATGTATTTTCCCAGGGTAGATCTTTTATTTGGTATGGCAAAAGAAATGACTACTGCTTAACGAAAATCACACTATTATCATACAATAACTAATGGCCATTCACTTTGCCTGTGTAATAGAATTCAGTTTCCAGTTTAAACAATACAGAGCTATAGGATTAAGAACATTCGTGCGCATTAAAAATAGCTAAAACAGATATTGGAAGGTAAATCCATTCAAATTGAGTACTGTTAGCAGATCTCCAATTACTGGTAGTTAGATGCTGGCTTTAGTTGTTAACTAAGCAACAGTAGTATGAGATGATTTCAATCTTAAAATGGCCACATAGCCAGAGTGCCCAGTGTGGATAATATTTCCCAAAACATTAAGAAGAAATTTGGGGTGCAGTGACTTTTAAACAATGGCTAAATAAGGTTATGATAAAATAAATCAGAGAAGTGAGATGGTTTAATGGCTTTTTAATGAGCCTAATGTTTTCCATTTTAATGAGCCCTCTTACATCAGTTTTAATCATTTTATGAGAATGAGAATGAGAAATGATTGAGAAATGGCTTGCATTAATTCAATTTTCTGTTTGGTCTTCCCACAAGCCATTATGGCACAGTGGCTAATGGGAGTCAACTTGGATAAGTAGGAACTTAGATAAAAGGACAAGTCTCAGCTAAATTTAGCTAGACACTTGATATGTTACCTGGTGATAAGGCTATATTTCCTCATTTTTCAAAGTGAGCATACCAAATGCCTGCATGGTGTTTTCACACTATATGCCACAAGCAAAAATTAATTAGGATAGTTGAAATGATCTATAATTTGTTCTAATGAATTCTACAGAATTGTGTTAAAATACCTACTTTTTTTTTTATTAGTGGTGTATTTGTATTACCAAACTGTGTAATAAATACTTTTGAGAAAAAAAATGGTGCTTACAATCACATTAAGCCTTTGTATTATAGAACACAGGACACAATTTATCCACTATCTATATCAATGGTTTGGAAATTCTTTAGCTATATGAAATTATATATGCAGAATACCCTGAATCCTTATGAATATTCATGAAGAAGTAGTCAGTAAATACAAAAATATAAAATTAAAAATGATGGCAGGCTCTGATCTGTCAATGAGAGTTATTTAAAATGAGCCAAGAATCCACCTCTAATTCAGGTTAAAATATTTATTTTTAAAAATATAAGCAACACTGTATGACTCATAGAACTAAAAGGTAAATTCAAGAATTAAATATCGATAGTGATAATTTACTGTACCTTTTTCAGAAAGGTTAAAAGAAAATATTTTGAATAGTTTTACCAAAAGGAAATTATAATTATTCAAATGTAAATTATTATTTATTTGAACACTACATAATATGTAAATGTATAGGAACATCAAAAGGTGTGCCATAAATACATATCATTTTTTGTACATCAGTTAAAAAATTCAAGAACAAGATTGAAATGCATAAGAAAAATTAAAAAAAAATACACAGAAAAAATCATACCCAACACCTATTCCATGAGGACATCCCATCCAATAGAAGTCTGGACTCTAAAAATTCTGACTGTTCTGGGCAGCAGTCACTGCTGGTAGACCATAGCAACAGAAGTGCCTAGAACCTAGAGGTTGCCACCATCATTACTACCCCAACTGTCAGAATAGATTCTCTGCATTCATATCACTTAATACATTTTTTTACATGATATGTGATTACAGTAGGTTCTTTCTGAAAATTTCTTCCTAGGCTAGATAAAAGACAACTGCAAACATAGGCATTTGCAACCTAGTTCATCAGAGGCAGATTCTCCTCCCACACAAATTTATGAGGCAGAAAATACTGCCAGAGACAAGAAAAGAGATGATTTAGAAACTTGGAAAAAAATTGATGGATAGACAGATTATAGGATGCAGATAAATAGAAAAACGTTAATATATAGCAATTTTAAGAGGCAAACTTTCAAAAATCTAAAGAAAAAAAAACTTTATCAACTGAATTCAAATGGAGTGTACCAGCACCATTATGTAATAGATATCGTGTTTAGCCCTATATGATGAAGCAAATGGAAGGAACGTAGAACTAATACTTTTTAAAATCTATTAAGTGATAATTATTTACTTTATCTTTTCCAAAAGCATTTGTCTTCAATGATTTGACAGTTTTGTTGGGAGACAAAATTGCTCTAGTCTTCTAAAAGCAAAGAAAAATTATAATGTAATATCTTCTAAACTCTCATAAAAATAAAAATAGACTGTGTTCAAGGCAGGTGATACATATATATTTGTGGACATGTAAGTAAAAGTTGTTTGGGTACATAATAAAATGCAAGAGACAATAAAGATATTAAAGCTATAATAAAAAATTATTTTAAAGATAATTAAAAATATTTGTTATATGAAAACCTTACCTCCTAAGAACTCTTCACCATGTACATCCCTATCTTCACATATGTGTTAAATGTTTATCCTAGTAGCCAGCTACATATGAAGAATTACAGCAAAGACAATTAAGAAAAAACAAAACAAACCAATCAAATGAAATAAAAAGCAAAATGAAGGCAATGAAGACAAATAGCAAGGCAAAGAAATTGCAAAGCACCTGAGAAAAGTTGGCAAAATACTGCAATAGATGACTTTCTTTTCCAAATGCAAAATGTTTGAATCAATCAAAAATTAATCAATAAAAGTATTCCCTTCCCATTCTCCTCAACAATAATTCCAAATATTTATTACTCTTTATAGCCCACAGCTTTTTCAATTACAATATAGAATTTGCCCCCTATTTCACATGAAAATTCACCCTAAAATGTTGCATGCTACTACTTTGATCTAGTCTTCTAAAAGTTCCTTTCAATGTTTCAATCCCATCCACTCCTTTTTCCCTTAGGACTCATTATTCTGGCCTCCTGCATTGCCTCCTAAAAACAGTGCCTATAAACAAACTTAACTGCTTGCATTCATTCTCCACTTTCCCATTTCAAACTCTCAGTACCGGTTTTCTCCTCAGTTCTTAAAATTTGACTTCACTGACCACAGGTTTTTGAAAATAGAATCATTAACTCTTCTAATCTGCTCTCAAATACCAAGTTCAGTAGCAATTGTTTCATATTTCTCCCATGGGGCTTACTTGACACATCTAGGAAATGTCTATAACACCATCTCTAGTTGCTTAGTAAGCTTGAACTGACATGGGTTTCCTCATTGACATTAGTATGTTTTCATTGCTTTCCTGACTTCTTTTAAGTTCCTTTTCCTGTCTACCACCACTTGACACTGTTTTTATTTGCTGTGATTTCATACTCCATTTGTTGTTCTTATTAAAGACTTACTGAATGATTCTGATTCCATATATAAGTTTTATATTCTCAGCTGCTCCTTTTTCTGAACGTTTTATATTATACTTAATTGCTATTTCACCTCTGTTCCTGATTTTTACAGAGATGATACAATTATTCCATGTCACAAACAAAAGTCACCACCTATTTCTACATCCTCCTCCTTCTTCATTCATGTTTGCATTAGTGCCACCAATGAACATACAATCACAAGTCATCTCTCTGCATCCTTTCCACACTGTTTAGTCCACAAGTCCAATAGAGTTGTCTAATAAAAACTTTTTAATATTTTTTTTAGTTGTAGTTTGACACAATAATTTTATTTATTTATTTTTATGTGGTGCTGAGGATTGAACCCAGTGCCTTGCATGTGCTAGTTGAGCACTCCACCACTGAGCCACAAAACCAGCCCCTAAATATTTTCAAATCCATCTTTTCCATCCTCACAACCCTGTTATATTCTATTCCCTCATTACTTCTCTCACTGTCATACAAAAAGATTCCAAAAGTTAACAGTGAATAATTTAATTTATAGTTGTCTATCCTATTCTATAGGCAACAGAACATATAAAACATAGTAAATGTAAATAGCAAATTCTTTTTAACTGTGTAAAAATTGTTTACTACAAGTTTAAATTTTATAAAATCTGAATTCGTATTAATGTATTAAAATAAATGAGGCATTTATATTTTAAAACTCTGCTCTTTTAATTAAGAAGCTTTTTAAGGAACATTTTTGAAATTAAGATCTATGAATATTAGTGATCTGAAATAAATTAATATCCATTTTTTAAAAAATGTTAAAAAATTAAATAAACTTGAGAAATAACCAGATAAATGAAATTTCTTTCCTACAAAACCTAGTAGAAACTTTATTATGCTAACATGTATTAAGACTTCTAAGAGGAATATATCATCTTTATTATTTCATAAGTATATTTCACCAAGGAGTCTCTTTATCATAGTATAGTTATTAACAGAAAAATAACACCTTTTAAAAATTTTAAAAACTGAAGTGTTAATAAAAACAAATTATGCTTACATATAAACAATATGAAATTTTAGGTTGTATAAATCAAAATTAATTTTATATTATTAGGTTCTTCGCTGAAAACAAGTTTCCAGTCTTTTCTAAATATACTGATTTATGAACAGCAAATTAAGACACAGAGTATGGAGAGAAATTGAGTTTGAAATCATTTTGCATATAAAGTGTGATTCCCTTTGGAATTTATTTAAATCCTTCTGAGATATGCATCCATAATATTGCTAAGAAATACAGGATTAGGCTGGAATAAATTAGCAAGATGATTAATTAAACCAGAAATATTTATCATTATTAAAAAGTGATATCTCAAGGAATCTAAAAACCTATCTTATTGGACTCTTGCTAAATCTAGACTAAATTCAATATACTTTGTATATTAAACTCTAGTTTCTTTGTAAAATACAGGAACAGGAGTTTAAAAAAGTATATGATGTGGTTTAGAAAATGGCATGTGTGGATTTCTGAATTCATGTATAATCTCTCATTTTGTCCTTCATTTACAGAAACAAAATGATCATGTGAAGTCTCCAGGAGTCTTTGAAAGGTGCAGAAAATTACCAGATAAGTGAGTCTGGTTTGCTTGATGTTCCTGTAGATATCATCTGAACCTACACTTCTGAATGTTTCCTATCATTTTGGTAAAGATGGAGAACAGTTCAGGTGACTACATATACATTATTCCTTTACATCCAGATAACATTTTTGAAAGATAGAGACCTGTTGATTTTCTTTTGGAATAAATTAGGCCCAAGCTATACATCAAAAAGTATAGAATTAGTAATAATGCAATGGTAGGAACATCTCAACTCTTCAAAAAAAATTACATGGGACAAATTCCTTAAATATCAAAATTTTCATGGTAAAAGTGTACTGATGACTTTCATTATAAAAAATTCCAAACATGTGTAATAATAGAAATGGTATAATAAACTCCCAAGTACCCACCTGAAAAAACTTGTGGTAAATTTTATTTCAAGAATGTCTCTGATCCTTTCTGGAATCTGAATTTTCTGGGGTAAATATAACACATTTTATCAATTTGCCTGTAAATATTTTAAGCCCATTTCTAAAGAACAGAATGTAAACAATACATTAAGTGCTTCATATCTGTGAATTCCACATTGATAGGTTCAGAGATACAAGATGGCAACCAATCATGGATGGGAAATATTTAAAAAATAAAAAGTGTCTGTACTAAACTTTTTAAAAATAATTTTTTAGTTGCAGATGGACACAATACCTTTATCTTATTTACTTATTTTTATGTAGTGCCTCACATGTGCAAGGCAAGCACTCTGCCACTGAGCCACAATCCCAGCCCCATGACTGAACTAAACTTGTAGAGGTTTTCTTGTCATTAAACCCTAAACAATACATTGTAACAACTATTTGCATAGTGTTAAGTATTTTAAGTAGTGTGGAGAGGAATTAATGAATACAATAGAATATGTATAGTTATATTCAAATACTACTTTTTTCATTTTATATAAAGAACTTGACTATCTGTAGATTTTGGTAATGTCAGGGGGTCTGAGAAGCAATCCCTTATGAATACACAGGGAAGACTTTACTACTGCCCCTCTTTTAAAAAATAAATAAATAAACATAAAGATTCTTCACTATCATGAAATACGAAACAAGTGTTCAGATTTCATGATTATGTTTCAAATGCATATATTTAATATTATAGTTTGCTTAGAATTGAATTTTAAAAGTTCATAAATTGCAAATGGCTAATGTGTCCATTAATTACTTTGTTTCTTTACCAATGCTCTTTTTCACTAAAGCCTTCACAATAAACTGAGGAGGATTGGAATGAAAGCCATTTATAAAGATGGGGAGAACTGAGAACAGAAAGCCATCATTTGGTATCCAACTTCACCATCTGCTTAAGCACTCATTTTGCTGTGCTAATTCTGTGACTATAAGAGCAAGGAAGAAGAGAACTGGAAAAGGGGTGTTGGGAGATGGGGAGGCAGAGCTGTTGAGCAGCTGAATTTTATTTATTTGTTTGTTTGTTTGTTTATACTGTTTGGAGGACTCAAGGTATGTATTTCCCAGGAATCAAGAAGACCATGTAGGAGGAACAGAACTAAAGTTCCTCAGTCATTGTTATGCACAAAATGGTTACGCACTGGGACAGAGAGCTCTACTGGCAAGAAAGCTAGAGAGATGGTTCCTTATGAAGGTATGGAGCTCCTGTTGGAGCTGAGGGAAGTATGGAATTCCACCATGACCCTTCTACATTTCTAACCTATGCACTATTAGAGCAAATCAGCAACTGGGAAGGGAGGAAGAAGTGGTGGACCATACTACAGTCAAACAGATCATACATTTGTCTCTTTCCCTCTCCTTTCTCAGGCTGCAAGCACATTAAAATAAGGAGGTCTTGAAAAGAAAGGAGGAGTGTTTCTGGAGCAGAAGACATCTCCCTCTTTCCCCACCCTCCAACACTCCAGCAGGACATGGCTCTCAGCTCAAGTCTATGTGCAGAGGTGATATTCAAATGAGATGATACAAAAAAAGTCTTATAATGAAGTGGATTTTAAATAACCAGAGTGAATGAAAAGTTGTGAAATCTGTCAGAGATGTCAATAAGAACATTTTTACAGATTGCAGTGGAAGGCAGTGATTGTAGAAACACAAATTGCTTCATGTTTACACCCCCCACTGAGTTGAGACTACTCAATAAACCAGTTTGATGTGAATTTCATAGCACATGGTCCCTAAACACAAGTTAATTCCTTCTGGGGCTTACCAGAGAAAGAGCAATCTGTTTTAGTTTTGGGAGGAAACTGCCAGTGTCAGCCTTGCTGAGAGACACTAAGTCTGTCTGCAACCTGGAACCCTCCTAAGGAATTTTCAATAGCAGTTTTGACCCCAAACGATGTTTTCCTGCATGCTTTCGTGTACCATGCATACCATTTGAAAAAAGCACACTCATGCATTGCTAGTGGGACTGTAAATTGGTGCAGCCAACATGGAAAGCAGTATGGATATTCCTTGGAAAACTGGGAATGGAACCACCATTTGACCCAACTATCCCTCTCCTCTGTCTATACTGAAAGGACTTAAAAACAGCATACTAAAGGGACACAGCCACATCAATATTTATAGCAGCACAATTCACCACTTGAAAATTGCAGTTTCTTGAGGACACTCTGTACATGATTCTCAATTTTTTCAGGAAAATTAAATTCATAGTATCCTGGCTTTTACTTGCCTGACACATTGAACTTCCACAACAGAGAATATTCAGAGCCAAGGTAGTTAAAAACTAAGAATCATCATCAGTGTAGCATTTCCTCAGTGAATGTTTTAAACTTTATTCCCATTTATTTGATATATTCTGGTCATTTGTTAAGAAACTGTTTTCACAAAGATATTATCCCCAGAAAATTAAAGATATATTCTTCCTTCTTACTCAATGATGAGCTTTAACATACTTTCCTTCAACTCACCTTCTTCACACTGAGAGTTGAAGTGCTGGTAGCTGGATATTTTGGGGAAGGGCTCAATATCATAGTAACTGGTCTTAAAACCCTAGAAAATTCCCAAGGACGTATAAGAAAATTGTTAAATTTCATGTTCTCCTTCAACGGTCCACTTATCCATTAAGTAAGCATGGGACGATAAGGTCATGCAAGGTGTCTCAGCAAAACATAAGTCCATTGTGGGAGGACTGAGTAATCTTGGTTAAACCTGAGTGCACAAGGTTTAAGGTAGACTAATATGGTTTCAAAGTCCTCACAAAACAAGGGAAATTAGTATACTTGCAGATGAGTCCTAACCATTCAACTCATACGGTTATTGCAAGGTCTTAATTGGGGGATGATACTTTGAAATATTTTGTGTAGTGCATGAGATCTCATTTAATTCTCTTTGGGACTTAATGCAATGCAAAGTAAGCAATAATGGCTTCTAAACTGTTTTATCGAATTGTGCTATATTGCCATTACCTTTCCCATAAAAGAGCCTAACGTGCCTAGTTTAACTTTCTAATTAATTTACTACAATGATAAGAACAAATACTACACTTGATCTTAGCCAAAAGGCCAAGAAGCTATCGATAATCTATTCATTACTAATGGGAATTAACAAACTGAGACAACCTGCCATGTTAGAAGTACTTTTCCTTAGTATTTCTTTCAATGTTATAAAATATCTCAATATTTTATGCAATTAGGATAGGATTGAAAATCCATTTCAAAACTTCTTCATTGAATTTGCAGAAGACGCATACCCTATTCCGCAATTCAAAGAGCATCTGAGTTTTTTAATCTTTTTTAATTTTTTCCTGTGGAGGGGGTACTGGTAAATGAACTCAAGGACACTCAACCCCTGAACCACATCCCCAGCGCTATTTTGTATTTTATTTAGAGATAGGGACTCACTGAATTGCTTAGGGCCTCACTGTTGCTGAGAGTGGCTTTGAATCTGTAATATTCTGCCTCAGCCTCTAGAGCCATTTGGATTATAGGCATGTATCTCAATGCCCAGCTAGTTTTTTTTTTCTGCTCTATTTTATATATTTTTTTATTTTTTATTTATTTTTTTAATTAATTTTTATTGTTGGTTGTTCAAAACATTACATAGTTCTTGATATATCATATTTCACACTTTGATTCAAGTGGGATATGTACTCCCATTCTATTTTATATTTTATTTTTTCCCCTTTTTTAAAATTTTTATTTCATTTTATTTATTTATTTATTTATTTATTTATTGTTGGTTGTTCAAAACATTACATAGTTCTTGATATATCATATTTCACACTTTGATTCAAGTGGGTTATGAACTCCCATTTTTACCCCGTGTACAGATTACAGAATCACATCAGTTACACTTCCATTGATTTATATATTGCCATACTAGTGTCTGTTGTATTCTGCTGCCTTTCCTATCCTTTACTATCCCCCCTCCCCTCCTCTCCCCTCCCCTCTTCTCTCTCTACCCCCTCTACTGCAGTTCATATCTCCCCCTTGTATTATTTTTCCCTTTCCCCTCGCTTCCTCTTGTATGTAATTTTGTATAACCCTGAGGGTCTCCTTCCATTTCCATGCAATTTCCCTTCTCTCTCCCTTTCCCTCCCACCTCTCATCCCTGTTTCATGTTAATCTTCTTCTCATGCTCTTCATCCCTACTCTGTTCTTAGTTACTCTCCTTATATCTAAGAAGACATTTGGCATTTGTTTTCTGGGGATTGGCTGGCTTCACTTAGCATAATGTGCTCTAATCCCATCCATTTCCCTCCAAATTCTATGATTTTGTCATTTTTTAATGCAGAGTAATACTCCATTGTGTATAAATGCCACATTTTTTTTATCCATTCGTCTATTGAAGGGCATCTAGGTTGGTTCCACTGTCTTGCTATTGTGAATTGTGCTGCTATGAACATCGATGTAGCAGTGTTCCTGTAGCATGCTCTTTTTAGGTCTTTAGGGAATAGATCGAGAAGGGGAATAGCTGGGTCAAATGATGGTTCCATTCCCAGCTTTCCAATAAATCTCCATACTGCTTTCCAGATTGGCTGCACCAATTTGCAGTCCCACCAACAATGAACAAGTGTACCCTTTTCCCCACATCCTCGCCAGCACTTGTTGTTGTTTGACTTCCTAATGGCTGCCAATCTTACTGGAGTGAGATGGTATCTTACGGTGGTTTTGATTTGCATTTCTCTGACTGCTAGAGATGGTGAGCATTTTTTCATGTACTTGTTGATTGATTGTATGTCCTCCTCTGAGAAGTGTCTATTCAGGTCCTTGGCCCATTTGTTGATTGGGTTATTTGTTATCTTGTTGTCTAATTTTTTGAGTTCTTTGTATACTCTGGATATTAGGGCTCTATCTGAAGTGTGAGGAGTAAAGATTTGTTCCCTCTTTACTTCTCTTATTGTTTCTTTTGCTGAGAAAAAACTTTTTAGTTTGAGTAAGTCCCATTTGTTGATTCTAGTTATTAACTCTTGTGCTATGGGTGTCCTATTGAGGATTTTGGAGCCCGACCCCACAGTATGTAGATTGTAGCCAACTTTTTCTTCTATCAGATGCCGTGTCTCTGATTTGATATCAAGCTCCTTGATCCATTTTGAGTTAACTTTTGTGCATGGCGAAAGAAAGGGATTTAGTTTAATTTTGTTGCATATGGATTTCCAGTTTTCCCAACACCATTTGTTGAAGATGCTATCCTTTCTCCATTGCATGCTTTTAGCCCCTTTATCAAATATAATATAGTTGTAGTTTTGTGGATTGGTTTCTGTGTCCTCTATTCTGTACCATTGGTCCGCCCGCCTATTTTTGTACCAGTACCATGCTGTTTTTGTTACTATTGCTCTGTAGTATAGTTTGAAGTCTGGTATCACTATACCACCTGATTCACACTTCCTGCTTAGTATTGTTTTTGCTATTCTGGGTCTTTTATTTTTCCATATGAATTTCATGATTGCTTTCTCTATTTCTATAAGAAATGCCATTGGGATTTTGATTGGCATTGCATTAAACCTATAGAGAACTTTTGGTAATATCGCCATTTTGATGATGTTAGTTCTGCCTATCCATGAACAGGGTATATTTTTCCATCTTCTAAGATCTTCTTCTATTTCTCTCTTTAGGGTTCTGTAGTTTTCATTGTATAATTCTTTCACCTCTTTTGTTAGGTTGATTCTCAAGTATTTTATTTTTTTTTAGGATATTGTGAATGGAGTGGTTGTCCTCATTTCCATTTCAGAGAATTTGTCACTGATATACAGGAATGCCTTTGATTTATACGTGTTGATTTTATATCCTGCCACTTTGCTGAATTCATTTATTAATCTTTCCAGGTCCCAAGTATGGTTTACTGAGTTCTGGGTATCTGAACTTGGACAGAATATTAAAATATGACGATATGTGTCATAATATTTTCTATACAAAAGAACATTTTTCAAAATCTTAAAAGAAGTCTCCAAATTAAGCACATATGATATTAACATAGACAGACCATATGAAGGAACCTGGTATATTAACCTAATTTGTCCCCAAAGAGGTGACATTAAATACTACCTTGTTGGAGGCTGTGAACGTCTTGGGTAGAGTAGGAAAAGGAGTCCAGGAAGGACACCTTGATACTATCTCCTGCTCCCAGCTTGGTTCCTTATGTGTTGATTCTCCATTTCATTGTTTGAGAACATCTCTAGAACCAGACTTTACACTGCTCTTTCTGTTCCTAGTCAATACAATGCTGATGATATTTTGGTATGTGCTCTGTGAGCAGGGCCTGTCTGCTTGTGACATGGCTCCTGGAGGCCATGGCATTCTGAAAAGTGGCAAAGTCCCAGATTCCTGTGCCAGGTCTGAACCATCTGCACAACCCTAAGGAAATACCATCATTGTGACCTTAGTCGGCCACAGTGGAATTACACACAACCAAATGAGGAAATCCCTGTATATGCAAGAGATTCTTTAAGTAAATTAAGATTCTTAACTGTAATTTTATTTTTATTAATGGAAATAACAACAACCAATAAGACTCTTGATTATCTGTAACTTAGTCTAAAAATTGAGCAAAAGACAAAGAGTCTATAAAAATCTTTCCTGATCTCATTTTAACCTAAATCCACACCTTTGAAAAAACTTAATAAATCAAATAATCAGCAAAACAACTCACATAAAGTAATGTAAGAGCTGCTGGTACAGAATGCTTATGGTTGGGTAGGAATTATCAGCATCAGAATCTATCACCATATAAAAATAAAATAGGCTTAATTCCTAGGTATAAAATGCATTAAGTTGTTGAGATACAGAGAAAATAGAAGAAATGGGAGAAGGCTGCAAAGAACCACATTCTAAAGATCAAGACTCCAATTTACATTTGATGCCAAATAACAGAGGCTCTGACTAAGGCTGAATAAGCTGGCACTCCAACCATTCCCAGGGAAGGAAAACTTCTGTGAGTCATGTTGGAATGAGAAAAGCCATGTGTTATAAGTAAATGTATCCCACTGTGATGAAATTAAAAGGGGATGGACCAGGATTAAAAATACAAGAACTCAATAAACCTTTTAGAAACTAAAAGCTTCTTATTTTTCCAGATCTGATTGTGCAATCAGCTAGAGGTTTGTAGACCCACTAATATCAGAGTGGGCTGTACTTATCTCTAAGAAGAAAAACTATGGGATTAAGAAATGGTAGAGTTAATTTTCTAGCACTAGTGGTTTTTGCTATATGGAATGCCTTACCAAATACTCGGGGAATTATTTTGTTTATCTTGTCTGCCTTAAGTTGTCACTGAGAAATGTCAAGCCTAAATCCCCAAAATAGAAATCAGAGTCAATGTCCAAACTACTAAAGGAAAATTATTTCTCTTGGAAGGCCAAGTCATAGAAAGATTCTAATAAGCTCATTTCCTCTTAATAATCCAATGTTGATATTTTGCCTGATCACATAAATTTTCAGTGAGAAGACATGTATAATTGAACAACAATACTTATCTATTTATACTCTCCAAATGTGGTTTGTGTTAGGTTTTAGTTGCTACTATATAAGATATCTTAAGAATAAAGAGAAAGGTGATAACTCCTTTCATTCTAACACTGATATAAGTAATCCCTCAAATTATTCCTGAAAGGGTTAACTTTTTCCTAGTTTTATTCATGCTTAAATAAATTTTTCACATGACATTTATGAGGGATCATCTATGGCAATCATCAGGTAATACAACAACACAGCCCTCTCTTTTCAAGTTGCATACATATGGGTAAAATGACAAGTGCTTAGAGTGATTCAGTTAATGGTCCATGGCCTTAAAATTTGTGAAATATAATCACCTCATTCATCATTTGCAAAAATAAAATTTTTATCTTCTGTAACAGGAAATTAGGTGGCTAAAGGCTGAAAGTACAAATCCATCTTCAACTAATAAGGTATTAAGCGGCACTAGCAGACAGTACACTAGCTTCTCCCAGACTAGGGACACAGAGAAGTGATAAGCCACATGAAATATTCACCATCAGGACTTTCGAGGTAGGCAGATTCACAACAACAGCACACAAGCTTTGTCAGGAATTGTTGAGAGATTGAAAGCATACTTAAAGGATTTATTAAAGCAATAGAGACAACCTAGACTCCAGTTACCGTGATTGCAGGGATTTTTATGGCCATGTGTTTAATCTTCCTGTGTTGTAACAGATAAGTTATGCTTTCCGCTGATTTGTGTACAAAGAGTTTTCTCAATCTTTTCTAGTACTATATAGTACTGAGGTATAGCTTTTTGACTTGCTAAGTGAAGCATTAATAGGACTGTCAGCAACAAGATAGAACAGGCAATAAATATTAAGGTTTAATGTTAAAATGATTTATGCTGTAGGGAATATCATCCTAGATTATAAGGTATGATTATTATCTTTCATAATAAGAAATGATGGGAGAAATAGAATGTTGGCAAAGGAAACTTTCTTAAGCTCCCTTCTCATGAAAATATTTTTTACAGGAATATATATGAGATAAGATCTAAATCTTCCAAGAGTAAAGTTGATTCAAATAGGTGCTTAATAAAATATTGCTGTTCTACTATAGGATTTTTGTAAAGGTTGACACTGGTCTTTTAATACTTGACCAATTCATTCACTGAAACTATTTCATAGGAAAAATAATTTGTAGAATGTTTTATGAATGAACTACAGATAGTAGAAAATCCTTCAGGGAATGAAGACCTGAATAAAGGCCCATGATCCTATTCAAGACACCAATGTAATGACAGGTTGATTTATAGACTTAAGTGAGCTCCAGCATCTTCCCCTCCCTGTGTACTTGCATGCTATTTTCTTCTGCCTTGAGTGTTAGTTGCCTATGGGTGTCAAACAAATTGTAGTATCCTGAGATTTATATTAATCTCACAATTACTATGTATCAAAAATACAAGCCTAGCTGAGTAGGTTGGCACATGCTGTAACCCCAGTGACTTAGGAGGCCAAGGCAGTAGAAGGGCAAGTTCAAGGTCAGTCTCAGCAACTTAGACTTAGCAGGGCCTTAAGCAACTAAGTGAGACCCTATCTCAAAATAAAATAAAATAATAAGAAGGGATGGGGATATAGCCCAATGGCTGAATATCACTGGCTTCAAACCCTGGTACCAAAAAAAAAAATCCAGACTTAATCATGAAACTGCTTATGATATGGCAGTTTTCATCCCCTAGTAAAAGATATCTGACAGGGGGAGGATGACAAAGAGAGTATCCATGATGTGTACTCCAACCTTCACATATCTCAAGGTGCAAGTGGCATCCCGTGGCTTTTACAGAGTTCGATTGAACAGAGCAGCCTATGCGGAGAACAGCCCATGTTTTCAAGGGCTAACTCACCCTATGAAGACCAAGAGGTACTGATCATTTGGGGTCCCACTTGGATGCCCTATTCTGCCTTGCAGTTTACCCTTACTATATCCTTCCAGTTATGTTGAACTTGTAGTAAAGGGATGTTAAAATCTGGAAAGATTTGGCTTCACCCAAATAGTCATTCCAAGTTATCTGAAGCAGTACAAAACAATCCCTACTTTAGGGAGGTCCCTTTATGTTCTGGGCACAGTATCTGTAAAACATTAAGAAAAACAAGGTATGGATAAACATGTTGTTCTGATTTCCTAAGTGGTTACAATGTTCACTCTTTTGCCCATTTTTCCCCCTAAGTATTCATGTTTGTAACCCTCTGATCTATTTTGGATTTAAAAATATATTCAGCAGAGTTACCTTTAGGAATGCCACCCAAAACAGTAAGCTTTTGAGGAGAGTGGGTCTTCTTTTTTAAAAAGCTCTAAAGTTAATTTGGAAGGGCATAGAAATAAATGGAGTGCAACAGTTGGTGTCACCAAGAATCCCAAAGGGAAGGGTTGTGTGATAAAAGACAGTTCGAACTTCTAAGATGGCATTAAACAGAACTGAGAAAAACCTAGAAAGTGAGAACATGTTCCTCTGATTTTTTTCCTTTAATTTTGGATAAATGCTATTCAATACATAGATTTTCAACTAGGGAGGCACTTTTTTGACTGTTTACTACATTATTCTTTGATCACTAAAATGCATATCAACAATCAATAAAACTGTAACTTTCTCAATTCTTTAAGAGATAAGATCATTTATTAATCTGTTTGTAGAGCATGGAGGTCTGGAATTCATTGCTTTTCTGTTATATTTCCCCATTAGAACAAGATTGTGGACAGCTCTTTCAGCTATAGATCAGCGGGGAAAACTTAAGGGCCCCTCCCAGCTCTCCTGTGAGCGCAATAGCCAGACCGAGGGTGGCACGGGAGCCGGCGGCAGCCGCGGCTGTGGCGCGGGAGCCGGTGGGAGCCGCGGCGGTGCTGGCACAGGAGCCGGCAGGAACCGCGCGGCGCGGGACTCCCAGCTACCGCTCCCACCAGTGCTGACAACTGAGGTCTCTTGCACCGACTCGCCTTGGCGTGGGACTCACGGCTACCGCTCCCACCAGTGCTGACAACTGAGGTCTCTTGCATCAGATACGGGGGCGTGGCTACCAGAAGGTAAGCAAATTTGCTGGGGGTTCTCAGCCCCAAGCTCTACAAACTTAGGGCCTGAGGGAGGCAAACAAGGAGAGTGTGCCCAGGCACTAATGAAACAGCTGCTCCACGCGTGTGCAAGGTAGGCGGAACTGTGACCACCGACAAAACAGGCCCAGTGGACTGCCAGACACATCGCTCAGATTGGGGGAGGGGCAGAGCCGCCGGGCGCCTGCAAGTTACGCAGACCTGCGAATCACCAGCAGATCAGGCCCAGCAACCGCGGAGCGGCAGAGCCACCCCCGGGCCTGCAAGGTAGTCGCACTTGCCACACACCAGCAGGTCAGGCCCAACAAACTGCGGAGGGGCACAGCTGCCCCACGATCCTGCTAGGTAGGCAGTACCCTGACCACCAACAGAACAGGCTCAGAGGAAGGCCAGACACATCGCCCGCCCCGGTTGGGGGAGGGGCAGAGCCGCCAGGCGCCTGCAAGGTAGGCAAACCTGCGTCTCACCAGCATATCAGGCCCAGCAACCCGCGGAGCAGCAGAGCCACCCCCGGGCCTGCAAGGCAGGTGCACTTGCCACTCACCGGCAGGTTAGGCCCCTCAACTCTCGGAGGGACACAGCTGCTCCACGCACGTGCAAGGTAGGCGGAACCATGACCACTGACAAAACAGGCCCAGTGGCCCGCCAGATACATCGCCCCGGTTGGGGGAGGGGCAGAGCCGCCACCAGCGCCTTTTAGGTAGACAGACCTGCAACCGACAGACAGAACAGGCCTAGTGGCCAGCGGAGGGACAAAGCCGCTGCTCACGCCTGCAAGATAGGCGGACCTGTGACTACCGAAAGAACAGGCCCATCGAAAGTACAGGCACAGCGGCCTCCCGGCATGGTAGACACATTGCCTCAATTGGAGGAGGGGCAGAACCACCGCCAAAGCCTGCGAGGGAGACTTTGCAGCTATACAAGAGCAATATAAATATATAGGGGGAAAAATCAATAACACAACAGTTTCACCAAGCAGAAAGAAACACGATCAATATGAAAAGACAAGGAAAGAAAGGACCACAAGCAATGCAGGTCAACTCAACTTTAGAAGAGGTAATATCTGCAGCAGATGGAATGTCAGATAAAGAATTCAGGATATACATGCTTCAGATGATCTGGAGTCTCAAGGAAGACATTAGACAGCAAAATCAGACAATGAAAGACCACTTCGACCACTTTGACAATAAATTACATAAACAAATCCAAGAAGCAAAAGATCAATTATACAGGGAGATAGAGGTTATATAAAACAAACAAACAGAAATCCTGGAAATGCAGGAAACAATAAACCAACTTAAAAACTCAATTGAGAATACTACCAGCAGAGTAGAACACTTAGAAGATAGAACATCAGACAATGAAGACAAAGTATTTCAACTGGAGAAGAACATAGACAGCTCAGCAAAGCTGTTAAGAAACCATGAGCAGAACATTCAAGAAATATGGGATAACATAAAGAGACCAAACTTAAGAGTCATTGGGATACAGGAAGGTACTGAGGTCCAAACCAAAGGAATGAGCAATCTATTCAACGAAATAATACGAGAAAACTTCCCAGACTTGAAGAATGAGACAGAATCCCAAATCCTAGAAGCCTACAGGACGCCGAATGTGCAAAATCATAAGAGATCAACACCTAGACACATTATAATGAAGATGCCCAACATACAGAATAAGGAGAGAATTTTAAAAGCTACAAGAGAAAGGAAGCAGATTACATTTAGGGGTAAACCAATCAGGATAACAGCTGATCTTTCAACACAGACTCTCAAAGCTAGAAGATCCTGGAATAACATATTTCAAACACTGAAAGAAAATGGGTTCCAACCAAGAATCGTGTATCCCGCGAAATTAAGCTTCAGGATGGAAGATGAAATTAAAACCTTCCATGATAAACAAAAGTTAAAAGAATTTGCAGCTAGAAAACCATCTCTTCAAAACATCCTCGGCAAAATATTACAGGAAGAGGAAATGGAAAATATCAATGAAAACCAACAGCGGGAGGTAGTACAGTAAAGGGGGGGGAATAATCAAAGAGGAAAACAAACCATGTTTAGTAACATAAATAAACAAATATGGCTGGAAGAACAACCCATATCTCAATAATAACCCTAAATGTTAATGGCTTAAACTCACCAATTAAGAGACACAGGCTAGTAGAATGGATCACAAAACAAGACCAAACAATATGCTGCCTTCAGGAGACGCATTTGATAGGAAAAGACATACATAGACTGAAGGTGAAAGGTTGGGAAAAATCATATCACTCATATGGACTTCGGAAACAAGCAGGAGTGTCCATACTCATATCAAATAAAATAGATTTTAAGCCAAAGTTAATCAAAAGGGATGAAGAGGGACACTACATACTTCTCAAGGGAACCATACACCAACAAGACATAACAATTATAAATATATATGCCCCAAACAATGGTGCAGCTATGTTCATCAAACAAACTCTTCTCAAGTTCAAGAGTCTAATAGACCACCATACAATAATCATGGGAGACTTCAACACACCTCTCTCACCACTGGACAGATCTTCCAAACAAAAGTTGAATAAGGAAACTATAGAGCTCAATAACACAATTAATAACCTAGACTTAATTGACATATATAGAATATACCACCCAACATCAAGCAGTTACACTTTTTTCTCAGCAGCACATGGATCCTTCTCAAAAATAGATCATATATTATGTCACAGGGCAACTCTTAGACAATACAAAGGAGTAGAGATAATACCATGTATCTTATCTGACCATAATGGAATGCAATTGAAAATTAATGATAAAAGAAGTAAGGAAAAATCATGCATCACTTGGAGAATGAACAATAGGTTACTGAATGATCAATGGGTTATAGAAGACATCAAGGAGGAAATTAAAAAATTCTTAGAGATAAATGAAAACACAGACACAACATATCGGAATCTATGGGACACATTGAAAGCAGTTCTAAGAGGAAAATTTATTGCTTGGAGTTCATTCCTTAGAAAAAGAAAAAACCAACAAATAAATGATCTAATACTTCAACTCAAAATTCTAGAAAAAGAAGAGCAAAACAACAGCAAAAGAAGTAGAAGACAAGAAATAATTAAAATCAGAGCTGAAATTAATGAAATCGAAACGAAAGAAACAATTGAAAAAATTGACAAAACTAAAAGTTGGTTCTTTGAAAAAATAAATAAAATCGACAGACCCTTAGCCACGCTAACGAAGAGAAGAAGAGAGAGAACTCAAATTACCAGCATACGGGATGAAAAAGGCAATATCACAACAGACACTTCAGAAATACAGAAGATTATCAGAAACTATTTTGAATCCTTATAATCCAATAAAATAGAAGATAGTGAAGGCATCGATAAATTTCTTAAGTCATATGATTTGCCCAGATTGAGTCAGGAGGATATTGACAACCTAAACAGACCAATATCAATTGAGGAAATAGAAGATACCATCAAAAGATTACCAACTAAGAAAAGCCCAGGACCGGATGGGTATACAGCAGAGTTTTACAAAACCTTTAAAGAGGAACTAATACCAATACTTTTCAAGCTATTTCAGGAAATAGAAGAAGAGGGAGAACTTCCAAATTCATTCTATGAGGCCAACATCACCCTGATTCCTAAACCAGACAAAGACACTTCAAAGAAAGAAAACTACAGACCAATATCTCTAATGAACCTAGATGCAAAAATCCTCAATAAACTTCTGGCGAACCGGATACAAAAACATATCAAAAAAATTGTGCACCATGATCAGGTAGGATTTATCCCTGGGATGCAAGGCTGGTTCAATATACGGAAATCAATAAATGTTATTCACCACATCAATAGGCTTAAAAATAAGAACCATATGATCATCTCGATAGATGCGGAAAAAGCATTCGACAAAGTACAGCATCCCTTTATGTTCAAAACTCTAGAAAAAATAGGGATAACAGGAACATACCTCAATATTGTAAAAGCAATCTATGCCAAGCCTCAGGCTAGCATCATTCTGAATGGAGAAAAACTGAAGGCATTCCCTCTAAAATCTGGAACAAGACAGGGATGCCCTCTCTCACCACTTCTGTTCAACATAGTTCTCGAATCACTGGCCAGAGCAATTAGACAGACGAAAGAAATTAAAGGCATAAAAATAGGAAAAGAAGAACTCAAATTATCACTATTTGCAGATGACATGATTCTATACCTAGCAGACCCAAAAGGGTCTACAAAGAAACTATTAGAGCTAATAAATGAATTCAGCAAAGTGGCAGGCTATAAAATCAACACGCATAAATCAAAGGCATTCCTGTATATCAGCGACAAATCCTCTGAAATGGAAATGAGGACAACCACCCCATTCACAATATCCTCAAAAAAAATAAAATACTTGGGAATCAACCTAACAAAAGAGGTGAAAGACTTATACAATGAAAACTACAGAACCCTAAAGAGAAAAATAGAAGAAGATCTTAGAAGATGGAAAAATATACCCTGTTCATGGATAGGTAGAAGTAACACCATCAAAATGGCGATATTACCAAAAGTTCTCTATAGGTTTAATGCAATGCCAATCAAAATCCCAACGGCATTTCTTGTAGAAATAGAGAAAGCAATCATGAAATTCATATGGAAAAATAAAAGACCCAGAATAGCAAAAACAATGCTAAGCAGGAAGTGTGAATCAGGCGGTATAGCTATACCAGACTTCAAACTATACTACAGAGCAATAGTAACAAAAACAGCATGGTACTGGTACCAAAACAGGCGGGTGGACCAATGGTACAGAATAGAGGACACAGAAACCAATCCACAAAACTACAACTATCATATATTCAATAAAGGGGCTAAAAGCATGGAATGCAAGAAGGATAGCATCTTCAACAAATGGTGTTGGGAAAACTGGAAATCCATTTGCAACAAAATGAAACTGAATCCCTTTCTCTCGCCATGCACAAAAGTTAACTCAAAGTGGATCAAGGAACTTGATATCAAATCAGAGACATGGCGTCTGATAGAAGAAAAAGTTGGCTATGATCTACATACTGTGGGGTCGGGCTCCAAATTCCTCAATAGGACACCCATAGCACAACAGTTAATAACTAGAATCAACAAATGGGACTTACTCAAACTAAAAAGTTTTTTCTCAGCAAAAGAAACAATAAGAGAGGTAAATAGGGAGCCTACGTCCTGGGAACAAATCTTTACTCCTCACACTTCAGACAGAGCCCTAATATCCAGAATATACAAAGAACTAAAAAAATTAGACAATGAGATAATGAATAACCCAATCAACAAATGGGCCAAGGACCTGAACAGAAATTTCTCAGAGGAGGACATACAATCAATCAACAAGTATATGAAAAAATGCTCACCATCTCTAGCAGTCAGAGAAATGCAAATCAAAACCACCCTAAGATACCATATCACTCCAGTAAGATTGGCAGCCATTAGGAAGTCAGACAGCAACAAGTGCTGGCGAGGATGTGGGGAAAAGGGTACTCTTGTACATTGCTGGTGGGACTGCAAATTGGTGCGGCCAATTTGGAAAGCAGTATGGAGATTTCTTGGAAAGCTCGGAATGGAACCACCATTTGATCCAGCTATTCCCCTACTCGGTCTATTCCCTAAAGACCTAAAAAGAGCACACTATAGGGACACTGCTACATCCATGTTCATAGCAGCACAATTCACAATAGCAAGACTGTGGAACCAACCTAGATGCCCTTCAATAGACGAATGGATAAAAAAAATGTGGCATTTATACACAATGGAGTATTACTCTGCATTAAGAAATGACAAAATCATAGAATTTGGAGGGAAATGGATGGTATTAGAGCAGATTATGCTAAGTGAAGCTAGCCAATCCCTTAAAAACAAATGCCAAATGTCTTCTTTGATATAAGGAGAGTAGCTAAGAACAGAGTAGGGATAAAAAGCATGAGAAGAAGATTAACATTAAACAGGGATGAGAGGTGGGAGGGAAAGGGAGAGAGAAGGGAAATTGCATGTAAATGGAAGGAGACCCTCAGGGGTATACAAAATTACATACAAGAGGAAGTGAGGGGAAAGGAGGAAAAATATAAGGGGGAGAAATGAATTACAGTAGAGGGGGTAGAGAGAGAAGAGGGGAGGGGAGGGGGGAGGGGGGATAGTAGAGGATAGGAAAGGCAGCAGAATACAACAGACACCAGAATGGCAATATGTAAATCAATGATTGTGCAACTGATGTGATTCTGCAATCTGTATGTGGGGTAAAAATGGGAGCGCATATCCCACTTGAATCAAAGTGTGAAATATGATATATCAAGAACTATGTAATGTTTTGAATAACCTACAATAAAAATTAATTAAAAAAAAAGAACAAGATTGTGGAATCTTGTCTATCAGAAGTAAATAAATGCTACTTAATTATTTTATTATAGAGAACCTCCTATTCACTTCAGTTTGCTATAAATTTAATCCAATTTTATTTAATATTGAATGCCTTAGAATTTTGCCACAAAAATTAAATACAAATATTTAGTGTCCCATGTCATTAGAATTAATTATGAATATAAAGCTGTATTAAAATTCATCTATGTACAGAGACACACATATTTTATACTCTCTATATAAATATATATATATATGACTATATATACTTAATGGATATAAAATATCATTAAGATATACAAAATTGCAAAACAGCACAGGAGATTAAGTGGTGGAGGCTTAATATGCTTTTTATTTAATAAATAAGCTTTTCCATCTTGTACTTGGAATCCATATGTTGATAAATTTTACATCAAAACAGAAATTCTGTACCTAGAAAAGAAACAGTCACATAAAGACAAGTTTTTATGCTAAATGAATAATAAATTATAGGTTTTGTGTTCCTTTGATTTTAGAAGATGCATAATTTAAAATGATAAATAATTAACATATCAAAGCATTCTAATTTAACTGATGAACAAGAACAGCTAAGGCATAAAGTCGGCTTGCCACTTTCAACACATCTTTATAGTAGAGAAATGTAACAGCTTTTTATTACCAACAATTATGCTTCCAAAGGGTAATTTCAGTTTATCACTTTAAAATATTAGGAAATGTCAAAAAGTTCCATTGCTTATTTGGGGTGTGTAAGTACACCGTGGTGAAAGACAGAAAGAGAGGCATAATTAGCTGTGTGCTATTAACAACCAGCATTTAACTTGGCCTACTTCACTGAAGCATGATTTCTGAGTGGCATTCTCATTTTCATTTCCACACATATTCCTCCTCCAATTTGAGTCTACTCTGTAAACATTAAAAAACCACTAACCCTGGCTTTGTTACCGTCCATTTGGTAGATACTAAAACAGTGCTCTATGGATGTGGTGTGGATGGACATCAATACATTTGTTTATATTTACTTTGGGGACAATCAATAGAAAAACTTCTGTGCTTTTGCAAACCAGGGATGAAGGTCAGCAAGCTAGAAACCAGGCAGACTCTCAGAATTTTTAGCTTGAAGGTGCTAACTAACATTGATTTACCTGGTGTTCTTTATATGGAAATCTCTGTGTTATTCTGAAATATAAATGTTGCTGCTACTAATTCATGCAGATTCTTTTGAGATTAAAGCAGTAATCATGAAATAGTTTTCTTTTTAACTTTTGCTGAAATACTGTTTCCTACCCTTTAAACAAAGAGCTGGTAGAGAAAATAATAATTATTAAAACTCAAAGAGGTAATTATTAGTGATAATGCTGTCCATCATAGCGCAAATGAAAGTTAGAAGAACAGGACAAAACTGACCAGGTACTATTTTCCAGGCTTAGACCAAATCTGTCAATAGTTTGGTTTTTGCATGTAGAAATACAATTTGAAGTAGAGCTCTTCCAGCTCTGATTTGTCACATCAGCAGAAATTCAAGACCTTCTATCAAAGGTCCAGATGGTAACTCTGAATAAACATATCATACCTTACAGTAGCACATGTCAGTTTAGATAAGCCACCTCGGGAAAATGAAGCTTAATGTATCGTAAGAAATATAGAAAAAATGGCACCGAAAAGCAATAGATTTCAAAATAAACTGTGCATTTAAAATATTTTCTTCTTTCCACACTTTGATGCCATTTTAAATTCAGAATTATTAACAAGTTGGAAAAAAATAAGATGAGTAATTTTACCAAACACATATAGAGTAAACCAATCCTAAAATTCCATTTATCAGTTTTAAAAGCCCAAAGGAATTCAGAAACAGCTAGGGTTACTGGTACGTAAGTTCTCTGATCATAATGGAATAGAACCAAGGATTAATAATATGAATTCAGTAACTTAAAAATTAATTATATCTTTCTAGGTAACTAAAACACATTCTCAAGGCTTGAAATTATAGGCAATTCTTAGGAAATTTGAAAATACTGCGTTAGAATTTCTGAATGTGTCCAAAGCTTCAATTAGAGGAAAATTCATAGTGTCAAATCCTTCCAAATCAACACATAATGTAATTTTAGAAAACACACACACACCAAAAAAATAAGGCAAACAAAAATAAAATAAGAAAAAGAAGATGGGGAATTATAGTGCAAAAGAAAAAGGGAAACTGATGACACTATGAATTTTTTTTTAATTTACAAATCTAATTAACAAAAGAAATAAAACACAAGTATAATAGCTTTCGAAAGATAAAGTGAAATAACAACTCTAGATTTAAAAAAAGTATCATATTTAACTTAATGCTAATATACTTAATGCTTAGAAAATCCTAAATGAAAGACTTGGGTAGAATAATTGACATTACTAAAATCAATTCAGATTGAGTACAAAACTAATGTATAATATCAATAGCTTTGTCAGAATCACAACAAAATATTTTTCTTTCCTATAGAGTTTTTTATAAATATTCTTAGGGAAAAAGTCCACTGATAACTCATTCCTATAATATAGAATAATATTTCAAAGCACGAGGAAAATGTAATAGTGTTCTTTATTTTAAAGATAACAATGTCATCATAAAAATTTTTGATGTTCACATGACACAAAAAGTAAATAATCTGATTTTCATTCATAATTTAAGTACAGATGTCCTAAGTAACTCCTTTCAAATGAATTTGTCATCATATTAAAAACACAAAAATGGGATCAAGTAGGTTTATCCCAGCAAAGTAGAGTGATGTTTAAAGACTTTAAAATAAAAGTACATGTATAGACATGCATTGGCATGAACATACTTTATATACAAAGATATGAAAAATTGTGCTCTATATGTGTAATAAGAATTGTAATGCATTCCACTGTCATATATTAAAAAAAAAAGAAAATCAATTAAATAAAAAAAGAAAATATATATTTATCATATCCAAACTTTAAAACAAACAATCCATGTCACAATCTTGCTAGACAGTTAAGCCTGTAATATTAAAATGTATATATGACTTTATAAATAAGTAAAATCATTTTTTAAGAACTAGAAAGACCTTTATTTAAAAGAATGGGATAATTAGCTGCAGTTATGGCTCAGTGGTTAAGCACTCAACCAGCACCTATGAGGCACTGGGTTTGATCCTCAGCAAAAGAAAATAAAAGAAAAGAAAAAGAAAAGAAAAGAAAAGAGAGAGAGAAAGAAAGAAAGAAAGAAAGAAGGAAGGAAGGAAGGAAGGAGGAAGGAAATAAGGTTACTGTGTACATCTACAATTAAAATATATAAAAAAATAAAAATGATCAAATAAAAAATTATATTCTTCCTCATTAGCCTTCTATCTTCATCTTAAATCCCCTCTGTTTTTCATAAAATATAATATCTAACAAAATATGATACATATAATCTGGACAGTTATTCATAACATTGTGTAGAAGAAATGTATGATTCCTGTTTATCAAGTGTGTCCAAAGTTGAAAGCACTGTGCCTGACCCCAGCATACTGTGAGGTTAACACAGGCATCTGACCTAGGTCTCAAAGTGTTTTAAACAAACTGTTTCCAGAAAGACAAACAGTCTTAGTTTTTTATAGCATTTTAGGTTCACAGAAAAGCTAGGCAGTAAATTCAAACTTCCTCCACACCTGCGGCACAATCACAGCCTCCTGCCCAAATTTGACAATTTACACTGAGCTTCACACTTGTTGCTGTACCTTCTATGTTTTTTGACAAATATATAATGACATGTGTTCAACACTGATCCTACAGGATGGTTGCATTGTGCCAAACATCCTCCATGCTTAGTTCATCCCCCTCTCCGTGTTTCCCCTGGTAACCACGATCATTTTACTGATCCAAAGATTTGCCTGTTCCAGACTGTCATATCACTGGAATCATACAGTGTTCAGCTTTTCAGATTGGATTTTTTTTCACTAAATAATTTCTTACCTGTCTTTTGGGAACATGGATAGCTCATTTCTTTTGAGCACTGAATAATATTTTATTGTCTAAATGTATCACAGTTTACCTATTTACCTACTTAAGGACATCTTGATTGCTTCCAAGATTTGCAATTAGAAATAAAGTTGTTATAAACACCTGTGTGCTGTTTTTGTGCAAATAAAAGTTTTGAATTTATTTAGGTCAATACAAAAAAGCACGATTCCTGGGTCATGTGTAAAAGCATGATTAGTTTCTTAAGAAAGTGCCACATGATTCCAAAGGTGGTTGGACCATTTTATATTTCCAACACTGATTGAAATTTCCTGTAGTTCCACATCCTTGTCAGTATTTAATGCTGTCTATGTTTGGAAGTTTAACCATTCTGGAGTGGATATAGTGGTATATTATTGTTTAAGTTTCAATTCTTTAATAAGATGTCAAACATTTTTTCATTTGTCATCTGTATGTATCTGTGTTAAGGCACTTGCTCAGATGTTTGCCCATTTTTTAGGCTGTTTTCTTATTGTTGAATTTTAAGAGTTCTTATATAGTTTACATAATAGTCCTTATTGAAATACGTTCTTTGCAAATGTTTTCTATCAGTCTGTGGTTTGTCTTCTCTGTTTTCTGATAGTATCTTTCAAAAATACTGAATTCTTTTTTTTTATTTTAATTAAACCCAGATTATCAATTATTTCTTTTATGGATTGTGTCTTTGGTGATGATCTTAAAAAGTAACCAACAAACCTAAGGTTATCTAGATTTTTCTCTTATTATTCTACAAGTTTCACATTTTTTAAAATTTTATATTCAGATTAAGCAAATTTTTGTGGAAGATGTAATGTCTGTATCTATTTAGAGCTATATATTTCTGCATGTGGATATTGTTACACCTAAAGCATTTGTTGAAACAGTCTTTTCTAGTTTGTCAAAGATCAGTTGACTATATATACAAGCTAGTCTATTTCTGCACTTTCTATCCTACTTCAATGATCTATTTGCTGTTTCATAAGTATCACCATTGCTCTAATAGTATAGCTTCAAAGGAGGTGTTAAAGTCAGGTTGTGTCAGTATTCCAACTTTTTTTTTTTTTACAAAAAAATCTAGTATTAGCTCTTGTATTTTCCTCTCAATACAAACTTTCAAATGAGTTTGTCAACATTCATGTAATGACTTGCTGGGATTTTGGATTTTGCACTAAATCAATACATCAATTTGAAAGGAACTAATATCTTGGCAATATATCTTTCCATATGGTTATTTCTTCTTTGATTTTTTTCATCAGTTTTATGGATTTATCACACAGATTTTGTACATTTTGGCTTTAAAAAATTATTTCTTATAAACATGTACTAATTATGCTTATTAATAGGGTCCAGTGTTATATCAATACTTTCATAAAACTTGCATTGATCTAACCAAAAAATCATTTATTTAACTTCCATAAAACACACCCTTCCCACATTCTAGTAATTACTATTCTTCTTTCAGTATAAGAGAGTACTTAGAATACATGTCTTCCAGTGTCTGACTTACTTAAGTGTCCTATAGTTTCATGTGTGTAGATACAAATGATGTGCTTTCATTTTTCTTGTATGGGAGAATAATATTCCCTTGTGTATATATATAGCATCTTTTCTTTGTTCCCTCATCTTTTAATGGGCAACTAAGTTGATTCCATATTTTAGCTATTTTGAGTAGTTTCCCAATAAACATGGGTGTGAGGTAACTCTTTCATATGCTGATTTCATTTCTTTTTGATATATACACACAAGTCGCATAGCTAAATAACATAGTAGACCTATTTTTAGATTTTTGAGACACCTATACTAATCTGCCAGTGTTTCTTTTTACTCTACACCTTTGCATGTTTTGTACACACAAGTATGTTTACAATGGCCATTATAACTGGGGTAAGAGGTTAGATAATATTGTAGTTTCATTTCTGCTTCCCTGACAATTAATTGTATTGGGTATTGATTAGATACATTTGTTAGTTATTTGGGCTTTTTTTCTCTTGAGATGTGTTCATTCAGGTCATTTGTTCATGTAATTATACATCCATCTCTTATTCTATTAGATATATACCTGTGCATTTCAATTTGGGGAGCAAATGTATATTGTATTATACTTTCATTTCAATATCCACATGGTCATTGTTGGTATTTAAGAAAGTGATTGGCTATTACTTGTTAACTTTATAGCCTGCCGTCTTGCCACAATAACATGATGGTTCCAGGAGGCTTCTATTGTTGTTGTTTGGTAAATTCTTTTTGATATTTTACATTGATAATCATGTCACCTAAGACAATTTTCTCTTTGTCCCAGTTTATGTCCCTTTTATTTCCTTTTCTTTACTTTTACATTAGCTAAGATTTATAGTACAACGTTGAAAAAGTGTGGTGGGAAGGGACATTTTTGTCTTCATCCTGTTTCATTGTAAAGTAGGATTTAGCTGTATTTTGGGGGATACGTTCATTAACACATTGAGGAAGTTCCCTTCTCAAAGTAGCTAGATTTTAAACAAGGACATGGATAAATAGAATATAACAGGTATATCAGGCATTAAAAAACATAAATTCAAAAGGTTCCAAAAGTATATGTTTAAAAATCTCCTGAATCAGAGAGATATGGAAGGAAAAGTGTTAGTAGGAAACAGCAAGGCACTCAATGAACTTTACTTCCCCAAAATCCAGTTGTTTACATGTACCTTAAAAAAAATCAGTAAATAATATTTACTTCACTATTTATGCAGGCTAGTGAGTCAGGAAATTTTAGATTGGCCTTAATTATGTTCATAATGTTTTGCTTTATAAACAATTTTGTAATTTATATAACATTTATCCTGTGTATATTTTACTGTAAATGAGTCCTAGAAAGGTAAATAAAACATTAGGATATGTCTACCTAGAGTATCATATCGCACTGAAAGAGGGATAATATTTCATTCCAAATATTTCCTTGCTATTTTCTTCCTTGAATTTCAACAAAATTGCACTCTTTCAGATATCTCATAGAAAGCTAAAGAAACTACTCATTGTACAAATTCACATCAGAAAAGAACAGAAAACATCACATTATGCATAAGATTGAAAGTAGAAGTCATTGTTATCTCTATCTATACCAGTCCCTCAAATTTTTGTTAGTCCACCTGTACATCGCTGCTCATTTCTATCATTGATGCTCCTTTGACTTCCCATCCATTCTTTTATTGTTGTTGTTGTTTTGTCTAAAGAATCAAAAATAACTTGTGACTCTGCCCTCTTCCTCTCCTCTCTCTGCTCTCTTTTTTCTCATGCTCTCTGCTCTGTTTTTCTCTCTGCTCTCTTCCTCTCCCTCTCCGTCTCCCTCTCTGATCTCTTTCTCTCCTTCTCTGATCTCTCCCTCTGCCTCTCTGTTCTCTTCCTTTCCCTCTCTGCCCTCCTCCTCTCCTCTCTCTCATCTTTTCCTCTTCTTTTTTTCTCCTTTGGGCAGCCTCCCCTCAAAATCATGTTGAGTTGATTTTCTTTCAAGAAATGGATGACCAGATTCCATGATTTTAGAGACTGTCTCCTTTTTAACTATCTGCTAAAATATTCCAAAAACTTCAAAACATCATCAGAAGGAAAGTAATGTCTGGCAGGTAAAAAATAGCTTTTAATACTCTTCAGTGGCTTCCCTTTCCACCTGGAATAAATCTACATTTTACTATGTCCTAAACATTTCTTTCAATCCTTCCATCATTGCCTCATTTGTTCACAATTCTTCAAACATATTGGCCTATTTCATCTTGATGAACATACTGTACCTGTTCTCATCTTGAGAGTCTCCTACACATGATTTTATTTGCCTGAGTCACTTTTTCATATTCCTCATGGCTCAGTCCATCTTCTCTGTCTAGTCTTAGCACAGGTTTCAATTTCACTTCTTCTTTCTCTTTAAAAAGTTCAGCTTAATGGCTCAGGAAAGGCTGGATAAGAGCGTGAGCTCCATAATAAAATAACCAAACTAATGTTATTCTGTCCTCAATCATTGTGTGGTTTGAGCAACTTATTTACCTTTTCTGTACCTCAGTTTCATGATCTGTAAAGTGAATATAATAATACTTTATATAGTTTTTATTTGTCATTAACTATTTAATAAATAAGAGAACTTAAAACTGTCTAGGACAGAAGAAACATCCAATAAATCTTTATTATTAATATCTTAGCCCTCATTTGTTTCTTCCAAATTTGTTATAACTACATGAGTTTCTCTTTCAAAATCAATTTTTTGACTGCATATCATGATATATTTTAGGGTTTCTGAGAGTGGGGATTTTATTAATCTTCTTGCATGCTTGTTTGTCAATACTAGTAAGGCACATGGCATGCAATAAGGTTGATTCCCTCTTCAGAATAATGATGAATGACATAATTGGGAGGTATGTCTTGTCTATGAATGATATAAGCTGGTGAATACCTTCTCTTTTGCCTCTAACCAATTAACATTTCTATTATCATTCAGCAGCATTGTTCTTTATATAAGAAATTTTATAGAAACTTACTCATCAAAATAAAATGGGTAAGGCAGTTCTTTTTTAACACAACTAACATTTTTTACTGCATGGAAACACATGCTTTTCTGTCTCCATATATTGGGCCAGGTATATGACTAATGCTTCTAAGTGGCATAGCAAAATTCATGTCAAAATGGCATTACACAGTGCTATATCTAAAGAAAGGAAACAGTTGCCATAATAAGGAAACAGTTGCCATAATATCCATTAATGACTTAGAAAATGAACCAGGTGGGCCATGGAACTAAGTGGTAGGAATTATCTTAGCCTTTACTGTGTCCCTCTTATCCAATGTTTGTTAAGTTCTTCAAAACAAAGGAACTGATACTTGAGCAAACTGCTATGACAGCAGAAATGGAAGGACAGTCTACTTCTTGCCCTCATTCTGCAATCTATGTTGACAGATGTCCCATGATTAGGAATCTTACCAGCCTCAAAACCCAACTGCTTTTGGACTCTAAATCTTAATGGTTGTATAGCTCAACTTTAACATGACAGCAGATTCAACTGGAAATAAATTTGGTATCCTGCCTTCTAGCAAGAAACAAGCAGCCTTCTACCCACTGAAGCTATTGTTTTCAGAGTCAATGGATTAAAACAGAATCTCAAAATGAAGCTCTTGAGATAATGGATAAATTTTAGGAAAGAGAAAATAAAAGACTGATCATAACAAAAGCAGAGGTGATGGAATAGGGAGTAATAACAAATGTTCTGAAGCTTGAAGATACATCAAATGAGATCTTGGTTTTGGTGACTCAACAAAGGAATGAACTGGAAATAAAAGGAGTGGAACTAGAGTTCCACTCCAAGTCATTGGAGAAAAGAAGTATTTAAAGAGAGAAAGGGAAAAAAGAAAAAAAAAAGACAATGCAAGTCTGGTTGATAGGAACCTGTGAAAAGTAATCCTTCAGTCCTGGACTTCCACCAACAGGAAGGGAAGTGTGCTTCTCCTAGGAGGGGCTTCCTCTCCAAGGCCAGGCAGGATCCAGCCTGGAGCATCAGAGACATGAAACCTGGCAAGTACAGAATTAAGGCTTCAGGATGAACAACGGGATTTATTTAGAATATATACATATAGTTTCCTACTATGCTCCTGAATATTTGATCAATTCAAAGGACTGTGATTGCTTAGCATTACCCTTTTTCCAAATGGCACTTTCACTCAGCACTGTATCATCAGTAGGTTGGGTAACTGTTTTATAGATCATTAGAATATGAGGATTGACTTGTAATGGCTTATATCTTAAGGGACTCCCAAGGCCCATATGCTGAAGGCTTGGTGGCCAGTTGATAGTGCTGTTGGGAAGTGGAGGAGCCTTTAGGTGGTGGAGCCTAATGGAAGGTTACTGGGGGTTGCCCTTGAGGGAATATTGGGACTCCAGTTCCTTCCTCTCTTTCTCCTTTTGCTTTCTGGCTGCCATGAGGTTAATAGACCCCCTCTACTGCATGTTTCCTGCTTCACTACAGGCCCAAAGGCTATAGCGCTAAGTGTCCATGGACTAAAAATTTGAACTATGAGTATAATAAATATTTTCTACTTTTATTTTATGATCACAACAAAAAGCTGACTAAAGAAAAAAAATCCAGTGCAAGATTTCCCAAGGAAAGATTTTCCCAGGAAAGATTCCCAAAATAGTCATGTCCTCTAACTGTTAGAAGATAGTAGATGAGACTTTAAGAGGGTCCCTTTTGGCCAATGATATGTGTGAATTCCACATGTGAAAATTCCACATATAATTAAACTTACATGAATTTATGTATCTATTAACCTATCCATCTATACAGATCTGTGTTCATGTATGCATAATTTAAGTCATTTAATGAGTCATCTGAAAAGTTCTTTTGAGGAGATACCTCAGCAGGATTTGTACCCTTTACATTCTCTCTCTTTCCTGGGTTCTAGACTATGGATGAAAAGTTTGCAGTTGCAGTGACAAACTTATAGCCATGAAGCAACTATGTAAATGAAAGACAAAGAGAAGGATGCTGGACCCAAAAAGTTAGAATCAATCAACAAGTGTTATATAATTCTACAATTCAAGTTTTGATTTTAAAAAAATACCTACTTTATTTAAGACACTATTATTTTAAATCTCTCTATTAGACCCAAAGATATTTCCTTATTTCCATTCTTTCCAGTAGATGCCAGATGAAACTTTATGAATCACTGTTTAGAGATACACAAACTGCATTTCATAATTTTCTTTTCTAGTACTTTTTAAGAATTGAAAGGTGAGAGATAAGTTGGCTAGCTTATAATCATAATGATTATACTTTCTAAAAATTCCAAATATCTAGGACAATGTAAGTAGGAATGATATTTGTTGACTTTATATCTATTATAGCAATGTTATGTCATCATTATACCATACACTAATAATTTTAAGATAATGAGTATGCCGTTATACATTTAGAATAGAATTCATTTTGCTACACCATAGTTAAATTAATGGGTGTTCACATGTGTAAATATGTCCTGAGTTTCCAACCATTGTTTAATCGACTCTTTTGTCATTGTGACCAAAAGATCTGGCAGGAACAATTTGAGAAGTTAAAGTTTGTTTGGGAGCTCTTGGTTTCAGAGGTCTCAGTGTAAACACAACCAAATTTATGGATCTGAGCCTGAGACAAGGCAGGCAATCAGGCAGAAAGGTGTGGAGGAGAAAAGAAGCTCAAGACATGGCCACCAGAAAGCAGAAGAGAGCTCTGTTTACCAGAGACAAAATATATACCTCAAAGTCACTTCCCAGTGAACTATTTCCTCCAGCCACATCCTTCCTACCTAAAGAAACCACCCCATTAATCCAGTCGATCAAATCATCGATTGGCTTACACCTCTCAAACCTAAACATTTTACCTCTTAACATTCTTGTATTGTATCACACATGAGATTTTGAGAGACAACCTAATATCTAAAATATATCACACATTCATATACATAGACCCGGACTTACATAGATGCAAGTAACTTATAAATTTGATAGCTTTGTTACAACTCCAGTTGTTTTAACAGATTTTTTCTGAAACCCTAGATTTTGCAAATTACATAAATCTATTAGGCCGTCACAGCAAGTTTACTTTCTAAAGAAGTGACAGGCTTGATTAGTAAGTATGCCCTTTATCTGTAAGGTTCTTATTTGTCTACCATTTCACAGCAAGCAATTCTGATGAATAGTGCAATTAAACTTTCTGTTATTAAAACAATTAATTGCAAAAATTAAAGACATGATAGGGACAAAATATTAATGCATAAATTATTTGGTTCAGAAATTATAATTATTAATCCATGTACAGTAATTGTGGCATAAACAATAAACAAATTGTATGCTAAAATTTATGATTAAATTTTTTTCTATTCATTTCTTTTATGAACAAAGAGGTGAATTTTACATTGAGCATGTAGTTTAAAAGAGAAATGGTATTAGCTAAGTGCTATCAATAGGCAAGATATGACAATAATGAATTAATACTAATTAGCTACTAAATATAAAAATCTATACACCAATAGGTGTACTTTTTCAAAATAAACATTGAGAATATATACAAATGATGCTCTGTTAATACATTCCAAAAAAATTAGGATAATTTTTCCTGGATCTTGCCTTTTACTGTAATTTATAGCTAGAAGGATAAGAATACATATATGTTATGATAAAGCAACTACTTATGATTTAGCACTAAAAGATTGAAGTTCCTAATTTTGTCTTTACTATGTTATAGAATTACTTTTTTTGAACACTGGGCTTGGAAATAACAAAATAACACTTCCAAACTTTCTCTTTTCATTAGTTTTATAATAAATAACTAATAAATGAGAAAGAACACAAATATGAAAGTATTACATAAAAGGGAATTGATATTTTTATTTAACAAAAATATTGCTTTCAGTGAAATGTTGTATTCTTTGCTGACCAAAATGGTAAACATGTGTTACTCTTAAGCTCTTGAAATATGGTTTGCCTGACTGGGAATTGAACTTCTGATTCTCGTAAAATCTAATTAATTTAAATTTAAATAACTATAGCTATTTATTTATCTATTCATTTGCTTTTGTTTGTTTATTTGGTTGGTTCTGGGGCCTGAACTGAGGAGTACTTTGCTAATGAGCTACATATTCAGCACTTTTTAAAAATTTTGAAACAGGGTCTCTCAAGTTGCCTAGGCTGGCCTTCAACATTTAATCCTCCTGCCTCAGCTTCCCAAGTAGCTGGAATTATAGGCATGGGTAGCCCTGTCCAGCTTTATTGTATGCTCTATACTTTTCTACCTCCTTAGACAAAAACTAGAATAATGGTGTTTTGTTAGAGTAGATCACTGACTGGACTATAATCCACAGGCCTGCCTGATTATCATGTTTTCAAAGGCTGTGCATTAACCAACATGCTAGTCTTTACACCATTTGTGTTCCTTTTGCACCAACAAAAACCTTATTAAAACAAAGCCAGTGTCAATAATTCCTAACTCTCCTGTGTAGAGAATCAGATGTGACTGCGTTACTATTACTGTCCTTGATGGAGTTTGCCTGCAAACAGGATATTCTGTCGAGACATAGAAAGGCAACAGCGGACATGCTTGAAAATGAGCCGTCTACTGTCCTTGGGAGGGCCTGCTCACAAACGAGGGGCTCCTTCAAAGTTTAGATAAAGTTACAGCGGACATGCTTGAAAACGAGATGTTTGCTGTCCTTTTGAGGGCCTGCTCGCAAACGAGAGGCTCCTTCAAGGTTTAGATAGGTAACAACAGACATGCTTGAAAACAAGGTGTCTGCTGTCCTTGGGAGAGCTTGCCTGCAAACGGGATGTTCTGCCAAGTGGGCTTGGAGGGCGCTGAGAAAAATTTTTTATCTGTTCTAACAAAGAGCAGAGCTCAGCATACTCCAGGTCGAGAGTAGATTAGCCATGAGAAGCGGGTCACTTCTGATTAGAAAGTAAAACTTCTGTGTGCTATGTTTAATTAGTTGAAAGACCTGATTTATTGATGTTGGAAGGCTGCCTTCTTTGTTCACAATACTATAGAAAGATTGCTTGTACACAATAAAGGACTTTTTTTTCTGCTGCTGCTTCGCTTGCTATGCTTCTTCTTCTTCTTTCTTTTCCCATGCTGACCTGCAAGTGAATTACTGCAACACTCCTGGGCATGATATTGTTCCTGTCTTGAAGACTTTATCTGCTATTGATTTGCACATGAAAAAAGTTTTTCCATCCTAAAAATGTACTCTCAGGATTGGAAGTCTTAAAAGTGATCATATATATAAAGTTCAATTCCATATAGGAGCTAATTTATAATTCAACCTACTGCAAGAGAAATAACTATTTGCTATAGTACTATTCAAATACTTTACAAGACAGTCATGTCAAATTTTGATACCGTTCAAAATGATATGGCAATTTTGCAGTAATAGTGCTTGATGATTTGTTTTGTGAAAGGAAAATAGGATGAAAGAGCATTTTGAGTATGTGACTGGAAATATAATAGGCTTTATAAATAGCATTTTTAGTAGGTAAAGTGCTGAAGCATTGCTGAAATATCCAGGTAGGTAGGTAAGTAGGTAGGTAGATAGATGACAGATAGGCAGGCAGGCAGATGATAAGCTGTGTTTTCATTGATATTCTAAAAGAAAAAAATCTGTATTTTATACTGAATAATCTAACTGGATAAAGTTAGTTAATGGAAATATTTGATAATTTAACTCAACCTTTTTAATCTAGTTACATATAGGTACTCAACATTTGTATTGATTGACAAGATTAATCTTTCAAGATGATTCTCAAGTTTTCTCATTTTTTTGGTTATTTATACAGTAGCCAATGTGCAAAATATATACAGCAATTCATCAAGTAAATCAAGAAAATCTAGATTAATAAAACAGAATATTCAACAGTCACCAAGGGTTATAAATGCAAATGATAATATTTCATTTCAGACAGGAATTATTAATTTACATCTGATGGCCTTTTTGATGTGTGATCAAAAGCAATTGTTACTCAGTGCTTTAATTCTGGTGAAGTTTTGGTGATGCTGGGAGGAGAGACAGGTGGAATGTATGGTTCCTGGGGCTTTTTATTCAATGATGTGACTCAAACACAGAAAAACTTTGATCTGCTTGAATTGGTGAAACTATACACTGAAAAGGAATATTTGTTATTTCCTTTTAAGTGGAACATATTAACAATACACTTTTAATCTGACAGTTCAAGAATAAATGAATTGTATCACATTTTTCCTTCTAAAACTAATTACCAAAGAGTAAATGAAAATAAAATTCACATTTCTAGTTATAAAAATAATCAAAATTATTTATTCTACACAGTTGAAATTTTATTTAGATTAAGATTTTATTTTAGCATTAGACTGATTTAGAAATAAAATTAAATCACTCAAAATCTTCAATAGTATCTATCTTCTTGTCAGTAGTAATTCCTTCCAGCTTCCTTCCCTGCAGTGAAACTTTATCAAATACCACTTTTTATCACTAAAAGAAAACTTACTTCCATAACAAAATTATTTTTCAGAAATCATTCTCATGTAAATTCCTAGCCCATTTGTTCTTCAGAAAATGAGACTAATCATAGTAAAACTAATACCAACCTGCCTGTCACTTCCATGGCACCTTCAATGAAAAGTGAAGCAAAGTTTGCAGAATAAATCTATGGTATTGCTTAAATTCACTCTTAGTCAATGTTCTACAGAGAAACCAAATCTACAATCTACCTATCTATCTAACCATGTGTGTGTGTGTGTGTGTCTGTGTGTGTGTGTGTGTGTGTGTGTGTGTGTGAGAGAGAGAGAGAGAGAGAGAGAGAGAGAGAGAGAGAGAGAGAGAGAGAATTTTAAGGAATTAGATTGTATATGCAGTTGTCCATTCCTGAAATCCCAGTTACTTGGGAGGCTAAGCCAGGAGGCGCTTAAATTCAAAGACAGTCTGGCAATTTAGTGAGAACCCATACAAAAATAAAATAAACACTCTGAGGATATAACTCAATGTAGTTCAGTGGTAGAGTGCCCCTGGGTTCAAATCCCAGCACTGCCTAAATAAAATAAATAAATAAATATGAGGCTTATGCTAGTGCAGAGGCTTAGCACAGCACATACAAAATGATCAGGGTGGACTAGGAGGGTGAAGACCCAGGGAAATGCTGTTGATCAAGTACAAAAGAAGTGTATTGGCAGAATTCCCTCCTCTCTAAGAGCTCCAAGAATGGGATGAAGCCCAGCCACAGTATGGAGGATAATCAGCCTTACTCCACTTCTACTCATTTAAATGTTAACCTTATTTTTAAATATCTTCAAAGAAATATCAAGACTAAAGTTTGAACAATATCTGAGTTCTGTGGCCTATCCAAATTGACACATAAAATTGGCCATCACACATCTAGAACATTTGAACTTAAATAAATCAGAGTGCAAAAATAGCCAGATGTGGTTAATGTCACTTAAAAAGTTTTAGTTTTTAAAATACCTTCATATTCCTTAAAATAAATGTAAAAACACTGAGTTTCTATCAATAGATTATTTTCTCAAGCACAGGAAGAATTACTGGTGCTTGTATATTATAGGTTAGATATGAAGGGTCCACCAAAAGTTCATTTGTGAGACAATGAAGAATGATCAGAGGTGAAATGATTAGGTTATGAGAAATGTAACCTAATTGATGACTTAATCCACTACTATGGATTAATTGGATGGTAACTATAGGTAAGTAGGGTATGGCTGGATGAGATGGGTACCTGGGGGTGTGCCTTTGGGGTACATATTTTGTTCTTGGTGAGCAGGGCTCTCTCTGCTTCCTGACTGCCATGTCCTCAACTACTGTCCTCCCCCAAAACCCTTCTGCATCAACTCAGGTGCAAAACAATGGAATTAATTGTCTATGGACTCAGACCTCTGAAACTGTGAGCACCAAATAAAATTTATTCCCTTCAAATAGATCCTATCAGGTCCTTTGATCACAGTAACACAACAGCTGAGTAAAAACATCACATAAGCTTTCCTTATACCCAACATGATTTGCAACATGTTTATTAATCAAATAAGGCAATGGGTCAACATTCCCAACATTGATCCTACCTTTTAAATTTAACTTAATATAGTTAAAATTCCAGGATAATTTCCCAATTTTTTTAGGAATTATAAATATTCAATTTTAACATACCAGATTTACATCTAAAATAAATGATCCAGTATTATACCACCATCCTGTCAACTAAAATTTAATACTAAATTTCTCAAACATCATCCAAGTATCTTATAAATATAATTACTCATTGCATCACAGTTCTAACACCTTATTATCTTCTTGCAAAGGAAATGTCAATCATATATATTTATTCATGTGATTTTAATTTTAAGTTCACTAATAGGATAAAGAACACTAAAGATTTTAAAGAATGTCATTCATTACAGGCAATAGTTGAAAAGTATGCCATGATTAACATTCTACAAATATGTAATCTCATTACATTGTGAAATGCTATAGGACTATGCCCTTTTCTAAAATACAGTTTACTAGAGCATGGCAAAAAGAAGGCAGGAGGCCAAGAACTAGAACAGGCAATTACATAATGTAAGTTATTTTTCTCATTTATAAAATAAAAATTTCTTTGACTTCTAATCTGATCTTTATCATAATATGCCATGCCCAATACCCACACTGAAATAGAAAATTTAATAGTCATGCTTTACTGCATCCATCTATTTAATTGTTTTTCCTTGGATAGTTTCAAAAATTTAATTTATATGATTTTTCTAACTGTTAACTGAAATGAATTGAAATTTATTTCTTGTATTTTTCTTTGTAACTTCTGAAACCTGACTGAATACAGTTGTTTTAGCAAATGTTACATAGCTGAAATAATTTCCATATTTATTGTATTTATTGCACATACCTCCAATTTGGATTTTTCATTTAGGATTGGTGGAGATTATTTACCTGATTTTATGAAAACATCCATGTTGCTTATAAAAGTAGCATTTTCTTCTTCCACTTGTCAAGCTGAAATACCTGGGCATTGTGAGCTCTGGAATGTCACTTGAAACTAGAATAGCCTCATATAAAGACTCTACTGTGCTAATTCAGTCATATCTGGAGCTCAATTAATTTTAAAGGCGATTTTTATTAAAGCTCTCCCTTTTTCATTAAATTTTGAGAAGTATTCTCTACAAACTTCAAATGTTAGTTTTTCTTAAATATTTACTTAGTGTAGCATTTAAATTACCTTGTTACAATTTTCTCATACTTAGGGACAATTTCCATTCCATCTCAGAAAAAAATTAGGTGCTTCTATATACCATGGAAAGATTGACTAGATTATGATGATACTGTTACCTGCATTAATAGAGTAGGCTATTTGTAATTAATGAAGTCGTAAATAAAATCAGGTTTTTCCTTATGTCCTATATTTTATTCATGTCTTTAGTTCCTAATAAATATGATCAATATAATGAATATAATTAATCAATTTTTAGAGAATTACACATTATACACACATATACAATATATAATGCATATATGTATGACACAGTACATATATGTATCATATATGTATGACAGTACATATATGTATGACAGAGTACATATACATGACACTTATGTATACATATGTGTTTATAGTATATACATTGCATATGCTATATAATTGTATATATGCGTTGCCTAAAAGAATGAAGGCTAGAAATCTAAAATATACTCACATTTATTCATTTTCCCTTTATTAGTAAAATATATATTAAACATACTTCTTGTGCCAGTGAGAAAAACAGGTACTAGGGTTTAAATCTTGGGTCTGCTCTCATGGGCACTGGAAAATCCCCAGTAGAGATTTCATACAAAAATCATAAGTATCAGAGTCAGATCAGATCAGAAGAGCAAAAAAAAAGTATAAAAAATAAAAAACAAATGTAACCATAAAGTTGTTTAGAAATCTAAAAACAATAAAAGTGTATTGCATCCATGTTATATATTGCATCCATGCAATAATCTAATGAAATATTTTTGTATCTAATTATCAGTCTCTGGGAAGTAGGGTAAGCACAGCATCTTTTCCCTCATCTGTGTCATGTCCTTTAGCTTCTCTACATGTGTTTATAATGTCTTATTACATGGTTTCTCCCTAAAACATATAATTCATCATGCTAAATGATGCTTTCTAGTAAATTGTTTTTGCTTTGGGTGGGTTGTTTTGCAAACTATTAGCAGAAGTGCCAATTTTCACTTCCACATGATCTTCTTTGAACACTTACCCCAATCTTCTCTGCCCATTGTAATGCTGAGGAGGTGGTTCTATTGTTGTGGAGCTTGCACTGGAAACTATACATCACAGAATCCCCTTCTCTACTTGGTTCCAAGTCTGAGATTGATCAAGTGAAGCTGCCTATGACTTGCAATGTTGTAGAGAAATAGCAGAAATGACCTTGGTGGTCAGAGGTGGTAAAGAGGCACAGAGATGCTAGCAGGTTCAATGTCTTCAGCATTTCTTGCTCTATGCCCAGGTATTCCCAAATTTAGTCCCTATGAACCAATAGTGACCGCAATTCACCATCCCAACAGCATGGTTATGAACTCAAGGCAGTAGCAGCTAGGAAGCCCAGCAACCTTCCCTAGACTTCCAGGAAAAGATTGAAATAAGGAAGTGAAAATACTTGAATTCTCCCTGGGCCTTACTAAAGCAGAGAAGAAAATTCTACCTTAAGATTATTAGTCAGAGTTTTAGGGAAAGTAGTTGAGAGAATACAAGCCCAAATGAAGGATCTTCTTAAATGAGGAAGTCTGGACAAAAACAAGACCACATTTGGGTTTATTTTGAGCCTGAGCCAGAGACTCACAGTATGATCCTAACAAGGAAGGGAGTGCACAGAAGGATTAGTTATACACAGCTCACCAAGACCAGATTTTGCCTTTTCAGTGCAATGAACAACTTAGTTTTAATACAGAATAGTTATTAATTTGAGGCATAGGATTTAAAAACCTTAAAGTTCTATCTTGACTATGACTAAGTAACTCACTATAGCCTCCAGTAGCAGAAGGAGAACATTATAATCACTCAGCCAGAGAGACACAGAGGGGTGGAAAAGCTTTAGGAGCCTTTGATGAATAGACATTTTATTTTACATATCCTCTCTGTAAAGAGTTGAATTTGCTAAGGAAGCTGCTTAAAAACAATGAATCTATTTTGTACATAAGTTTTTGCAATTACTTAAAAATCTAGCTTGACTGTGACAATAACAATATGGAGGAAATTATTTTGGATAGTTTGCATTTAATTTACCATGCAAATGTAAAATGTTCAGAGTCAATAATCCCTAAAGGGGATTTATTTGATTTTTAAAAATCAATTCAAAACAAGTTATAAGTGGCATTTAAGTACATTATGGTTAATAATCCTTACAAAAATTATGCTATATTTATGCAATACTGTAGGTCCTAGAAATTTTGTGAACTACTAAACAAATTGTAAGATAACATATTTATGTTTCACAACTGATAATGATTACATCAGTATGTTCTATCTAAATTCAAAAAGTGAGACATAAATTTTACTATTTTGTGTTCCGTGGTTCATACTTTCTAAATTGAATACTTAAAAGCTATAGAAGTAACTTATGTTATAAAATGATAGTCAACATCATCAGAATTATTGGTTGTTTTATCTACTTCATCAACCTTTGGAATATTGGTAAAGTCTCATTATGGAAAAGTAAATATTGGTCATAATTACTTGAACTGCTGTAGCAGTGCTATCCAGGTTTACCCTTGGAATGTTCCATGATGGATAAAGTATAATTTACCATCTATTAAACTTCGGGAATATACATACGAATTTTTTTGAGCAGTGGGATATTAGATCTGATTCAATGACAGTTTAAAGTGTGCCTCTTATGGTTGTCTTGCTTATTTCCTATTAATAAGGAAAGAACATGTCCCACTGGTTTATTCATCAATATAGGCTAAGAAATTTGACCCCAGTCTGTACTGAGCCAAGCTGAGGTCACTATGTTAAGGAATACTAAATGACAGTGAGTTGTGAATTAGTAACATAGCAAGGTAACAGGGTTTCTTTGAATTGTGTTTAATAAACAATCAAGTAACTTGTAGAACAACAACAGGTGTGCTATCCCAGAGAAGAAACAGGTGGAAACAAAGGGAACTGATTAAGAATTGCATTAAGGGGCTGGGGCTGCAGCTCAGTGACAGAGCTCTTGCCTAGCATTGGTGAGGCACTGGGTTGAAGTCTTAGCATCACATAAAAATAAACAAAATAAAGGTATGCTGTTCATCTATAACTACAAAATTAATTAATTAATTAATTAATTTTTTAAAATCACATTAAGAAAGAAAGATCAATGTGGCTAATTCCTGACTGGGTCTACCTTGGTCATTACAAAGATAGCATTTATGACCATAAATTTCTCAGTACACTTCAGAAGAGAAATTTCATTGATTACATGTGCACCAAGAAGTCGTCTACACAGTCTTTGATCACAGCCCAGTAAAATAGGATTGATTTGTAGATGAAGCCACTCTGAACACAATGGCTCCCATGACAGCTCCAGAGAGGATGAACAAGGTTCAAAAATTCCCCAGCCTAAGGGGAAGGAGGAGTTGAACATCTGCTTGATAAAGACTGCAGAGAGTGGAACCCAGTTCTGATAAACATTAAACAGCAATGAATTTGGAAGTAGCATTGCTTCCTTTGTCATTCTTCGCTTAATGACCACATATTCTCTCTCTTGAGAGAATTCTCTACTTGAGCCTTACTTCCATTTCACTCATATTAAAATTCTCTCGCTTACTTCTCCTGTCACACCTTAGTTTATCAGGACAGAAGAACTGGAGCTTCAGTTCACTGCTTTTCTATGACAACTGCAGCCTGGATCCACCAACCCACAGCCATCCCCAACACATGTGTACAAGGATGCCAACTGAATTCTCTGCTGGTTTGTTAAATGCCATTGTTTAAATAATTTTTTCGCAAAAATTTTAAAAAATCCAAATATATGGCATTGGTTTTAGTACACATAAAAGGTAACTAGAAATAACTACTAGAAAGATAGAAGGTTGATGAAGGAACTATAACATGAAGATAGAAAAATGGTGACACATTATGCAATGCGGAAAAAAATTATTTTAGTATTCAACTGAAATGATAATTGACAAGAAAGAAAATCCATCCAATTTTGGAGTTGAGGAAGGGTATTTCGAGGCTAGCTAAATTTGAGAAAATACTCCAAGAAAGCAAAAAACTTAGAAGTGAATTATTTCATGAGTCAAATTTGTCCAGCCACTTGCAAAGTTGGGTAAGGAAGAGTTCTTCACAAAATTAAAAGTATTCCTGTTGTATCAACCCTACACCTTTTCCAGTAGATGTGTGTGTGTGTCTCCACGCATGTATGTGTGTGTGTGGTGTGTTTGGCACATCTACTAAGGGAACTATGACAGGTTGTCCTGCACAGTCACTTGACTTGCTTATCAACTTTAAGCAAGTGACTTAACACATGGCTGAGTTTACTCATTTCTAAGCTTGGCAGAACCTTCTAGGATCACAAGTCTAATGGATAAAATCCCAAGTAACAAGTGGACATTGATCCTTCAACGATAAGAACTTTCCAGAGCCACCTCATGGAACCGGAGCTAAAATCATTTTCATCCAGACCACAGTTTTGACCAACACTACTCAATTATGCAGTCTTCTCAACCCTGACCCAATACCCAGAATTAGACAGCCTGTCAGTAAAGATAGGTAAATCAAGTCAGGTTGGATCAAGGAGGCCAATTTTGAGTGAGTCTGTGAAGCTGGAGACAGTCTCCTGAGAGATTGAAATGTTAATTCCATCTGAGACCTGCCTCCACCTTTATCAAGAACGTGCCCCTGCTCCAATCTTTGCTAAGGTAACCTGTTCCAGGAATTGCCCCTCCCTTACAGGGAGCTATAAGGTTAATTGGTGTATCCTGGTCTGCACCAGCCTGCCCTTTCCCATTCAGCCAACATGTTTCCCACCTTTTGGCCATCCTACTTTGCATTCCTGGGCCTAGTCCCATGTAGGAAGCAGAGAGATAAGGGGAAGAGGGCAGGAGAACAAAGGAATCCTAGGATATATAAAAAGAGCAGAACACCTTGCTTTTGGGGATACCAGGATTCCAGCTATGGCCCCCTCTTTTATTTTATATTACCTCTTTTTATTAAACCCTGCTTTATATGCTTGTCTTGGTGTGCTTCTGTAATGTTCACACTTCAACGTGTGAGGAAGCAGAACTTGTCACTGATAACCAGCAGTATCAACAGTAACACCTGGAAAACAGGGCTGAGACATTTGATCTCACTTTCCCAATAGGGCCATATTGATTGAAGTTCTTTAGTTACTGCCACTATTACCTTTTCTGCTTGGTTTTTGGGGTGAGTGGCCTGACCTTGGTTCTTGGGACTCCAGGAGGCAAGCCTCAGGCCTAGAACTCCAATTATAAAATGGTTTGTTTTTCCTCTCATAATGCCTGTACTCTACGAGGACCAATTCTGAGTGTACCCATCCCACCTGACCGTTCTTATATGCTAATAGAAAAAAATAAAACCTAATAAGTTAAGGGAAAAAAAGGAGAGCTGGGATTGTGTCAAGCACTGGGTTCAATTCTCAGCACTGCATATCAATCAATCAATCAATCAATCAAAATAAAGACTCACTGACAAAGAAAAAAAGGATACTAGTGAAAGAAATTATGAGTGCAACAACAGTCGGAAATTCTTTATGGACAGTTCCACACTTGTTAGTCATCAGAGATTTTACACTGGAGAAGAGCTTTATGAGTACAATGAATGTAGGAAAGTAGATACAACTTAAACCTCATTAAACAAGAGAATTCACAACGGAGAAAGACTTTATGAATGGAGTTCATGTGTGAAGGTCTTTAACCAAAACTCTACCTCATTCAGAACCAAAAAATCATACCAGATAAAGAACAGATAAAGGACTTAAAAATGTTGAAAGACTTCAGACAGAAGTATGCTCTGATTTGTCAATGGGAATTTTTTTTTTAAATTCTAAAATGTCAATAACAAAATTTATCATTATTACCATGAAGAGTTCATTAATTGTTCACATTGTGCAATGAATGTCCAGAAGTCCTTTCATCTTAAAAGATGAAGACTTTATACCCTTTTAACAACTCATTTTCTATTACACTTATGCCTTGACAACTACCTCTCTCAACTTCCTTAGTACTCCCTATAAGAAAAATTGTTTTGATCTTATTATTTTATGCCATTTTTTACTTATGTCTTCAAAATTATTAGAATTTTCTTTTTTAAAGATGAATCAAATTCCATTATAGGTATTTAAAAAAAAAGAAAAAGAAAACTATGACCTGGGTGAAAATACTTGAAATTGTGACTGATGAAGTTCTTGTACATAGAATGTGCAAAGAACTCCAAAAACTTATTTAAAAAATTAACCCTCCCTGGAAAAAAATGGTAAAGATTTGAATAAGCACTTCTTGAAGTAGAGTTTTGGTTGGCAAATAAACACATGAAAAGAAGGCAAACAACATTTATCATTACAGAAATGCCTGTTAAAACTGCAGTGATGGACCACCGCACATCTCTTGGTATAGTTAGGATTTTAAAAACCCAGCTTATGTTGGCAAACCAGCAGAAACCCTGAAACTTTCATTCATCACTAATGAGAATATAAAACAGCACAACTACACTAAAAGCATGTGGATAGTTTCCAAGAAATTCAAAGATACACCTGGAATACAAGCCAGATATGACCTTTCTAGGTATTTAACCAAGAAAGATGAAGGCATACATCAATACAAAGGCATGGACATGAATGTTTATAGAAGATTTATATTTAACAGGTAGAAATGAGAAACCACCTTAATGTTCATTGACGTCAATAACTTATAGCAGGTCTAAATAAAGAACTACAACTCAAAAATGAAATAAAGTGAATGCTTAATACATGCAACACTTGAGTGGATCTCAAAATAAGTATTCTGAATAATAAGATCATGATAAAAATAATACATGTTTTACATACAATTCAATTTATAAAATTCTATTGAATATAAATAAAACTATAGAATTAGAATTCAGGTCAGGATTTTCCTCAGGAGGAATTAGAGTGGAAAAGAGGGAAGGGTGGCATAGGACATGGGGAATCTCAAGGGGTGGTGGTTATGCTCACTGTCTTAAATATGAGGAAGGTTTCAGAGGAGGATGTCAAAACTTAACTACTTATACATTAAAATATACAATGTATTAAATGTCAATCATATCATGGTAAACTAGTACACTTTAAACAAGCCCTCTATTTTTAATGCAAAGAAATATAATCGAGGTGTGATCATGAAAAATATTTTGCAGATAGAAAGCATTTGGAGTTGTTAAAAGAAATTAGAATAGAAAATTTGAATTAAAAGAGAAAAGACAATGACCATGATAGATCAATTCATAAAGCAAAAAAAAAAAAAAAACAGAAGTAGTTCATACTTCTACACATGACTTAAAATTTACTCGTGAAGGTGAGTGGAATTTAAATAATGTGTATAATTCAAATAACACATACCTGGGGTACAAGCGTTTTATTATTATTGTTTTTTTGTATGGTAGTAGTAGTTTGGTGAGTGAGAATATGCATTGTTGGAAAATTGAAATTATGATCAATTCCAATTATCCTCATATAATCTCATCTCTTCAATAATATAGATGACACTGGGAAACAGCTTGGGCATACCCCAGATCATAAGATCCCAGTGTCATGAGAAATCATAATCAGGCACAGGCACTTTCTTGACTCAACCTTCTCCTGACACTTTATCAAAGGGCACACGGTAGAACTAGAGGAGAGTCAAAATCAAAGAAGGTAAGGGAATTCCAGTCATGGGAGGAGAGGAAAATTATTACAAATTAGGCCAAGATCTCTTTCAGGTAAATTAAGCCATTGTTATCCAAGTCAGTAACTATTCATGCCAAGTTCTGCAAGCCCAGAGCCTTAGAGTAGTAGAAATGGGTCAAATATTTAAAACATGTGTAGAAAATTAATAACTCTGATGGTATTTTCTTCAGTAAATTGTTAAGACTTGTGGTGAGATCTTTAAAATTTTTCTTTCTCCCTTCCTTCCTTCCTTCCTCCTTTCTTTCCTTTCCCTCCCTTCTTCTCTTTCTTTCTTTTTTTTTTCAACAGATGTTCTTTTAGTTGACTTCTGCTATGAAAATATCACAGAAGTATTTTCGTTGAGCTTTGGAAATTTTCATTGTAGCTATACCATTAGATATACTTCACATCTTTTTATGTGGAGGGGATGTGTCTATCTGAGTTAAAAGAAATGTTATAAAGACCACAAAGCAGTAATATTAATTACACAATGACTTTTTTTTTCTACTTCAGTATTTACCTGGGGGTAGATTTTGCTTCCAAGAAGATATTTGGCAATGAAAGGAATTTTTTTTATATATATACAAATAATGACTAGAGGGTCTACTAGTATCTAGAGATGCTACTAAATATGTTGTGACACACAGAACATCCTGTCCTCTTCTCCCAAGTAATAATAATAATAATAATAATAATAATAATAATAATAATATCCAATGCAAATATCAATACTGTTAAAGCTGAGAAATGCTGTTCTTTTCATTGACTATTTAACACCATGTATAAAGCAGTGTAATGATAAATACAAAAAATCATCACATCCATAGAGCTGACCTATGAAGGATAATAGAAAATAAGCAATCATGCATATTAATAAATAAATCAAGTAGTGGCAAGAGCTATAAAAAAGAACATAGAAAAGGGGGATTTAAGAATGACAAGGTACAATCTGGATAAAGAATTAAAACATCTAGAAAGCAATTGCTTAATTTTAAACAAAGCTTAGATGAAGAGGGGAAATGGATCATGCAACTATTTAGAGCAAGAACATTTCCACAAAAGGACAAGAAGAAGTGCAAAGTCCCTGATCTGTAACTTGTTTGTAATGCACAGAAAGAAATGCCAGCCAAGCTGACAGAGTGAGCATGGTGGTAAAATACAATGATAGAGAGGTAGACACAGTCATGTCATGTAATCCTCACTCTAAGACAAAGATTCCTTGGTCCTAGATATTTTTTCTAACTGTGAGGAAAGTCAATGGATACTTCTGAGGAGGAGAATGCTGTAGTATAACTAGCATTATTAAATGAAAATGTCCTGATTCCTTCCTGGAAATCAGATGACAGAGAGTGGGGTGTGTCAATGTTAGAAGCACGAAAGCCAAATAGGAGTCTACAGCTTCAAATGCAAGAAATGCATGCTAATGAAGAGTGTTGGGTTCCCTATTCCCTGGGAGGCACTGTTATGCACGCATGTCATAAAGACCAAGAGACAGACATGATATAACAGCAGCAGAATGATTCATTTAGTTGATGTTGCTTCTAATTAAGGAAGAGAAAAAAAAAGAAAAACACAAGAAAGAAAACTTATGAAAAAGAGAAAGATAAAAAGAAAGAGGAGAAAAAGAAGAGGAAGAAGAACTGTAGCTATCTTGCATGTGGACATATGTGCTTTGTTCTTTGTCCACATCTAAGAGAGATCCTAGCCCATTATTACTCAAATTGAAGCCAATAAACCTGCATTTATCTGCTACTTACTACTAGACCTGCAGGTCCAGTTATCTGAAGATGCAGAGTAAACATAGCTTTATAAACAAAAAAGTCACCTTGAACTACATAAATAATGAAATTAGAAAAACAATAATTTCTTCAAAATAACAGCCTGAGCATTTTCATATAGGTTTTAAATTTAGAATCTTCATTTAAAATATTAAGATGTATTATTTAATTTTATAATGAGAATAAGTTCTAAATTTTGAAAAATAAAATTTTATACCTGAAAGAATAATCCATAACACTATGACGATATTTTAAAATTTCAAAATATTTTAGTGTTTTTTTCTCAGGTTTTAGGTTTATATACGACATTTTTAAAGATCACGGTCATATTATACATATGTATTGTAATGCTAATTTTTCTTATATTATTAAAATGAACATTTAACATGACTTTAAATATTTTAATATTATTTTAATGACTATAAGAAATCATATCTTTCATATATTCCACATATGTCTGTTCTCCAACATTAAATTATGCATTTTTTTCAGCTGGTTTGGTGGCCACATCTTTAATACCAACTACTTGGGAGGCTGAAATAAGAAGATGCTGAGTTCAAGGCCAGGCTCAGCAATTTAACCAGACCTTGTCTCAGAATAAAAAATAAATTAAAAAGGCTGGTAATATAGTTGAGTCAGATCACCCTTTTAGCTTCAGTCTCAATATCACAAAAAATTAAAAAGAAAATACTTATACTACTTTCTAGTATAATAAGTACTTTCCAAACATACTTCTTCTAATCTCTAAATACTTCCTAAGGATAAGAATCCATAAATAGGGGGCATTTTTAAGAGTTTTGATGAATACTGACAAATTCTTACCTGAGAAATGTTACAATTCAGACACTCACCACAGTGAATTAAGTGCTTTCATGCTGGTTCTATGAAAATACTAATTGTTATTTTATTTTGTTCCTTGTCAATTTCATCCAAATTATTTCCAATAAATTTTTACAAATGCTTAATATTTTTAGAGCATGAAAGCATTATTTTTCTTGATTACAAGATCTAAGTCCAAACATAACATTAGACACATATTTTGATGTCATTAGAAAAAGGAATTTTAGTAGATTTCAAAGTTTGAAAAACAGAACAATGGATATTAGAACTTTTCTACAACAAAAAGCAGGGTATACATTTAACTATAAAATAGGGCACCTTTGATTCATACCAGAAAAGGTGACAGGAACATTAAACTAATGCATACATGGGCCAATGTTACCTAAGCACTAGTTTACACTGAGAACACAATGAAAGTATGAATTTTCATTGTAGAGGACTATATTTTAATCTTGACATGAGCATATTAAAAAGGAGAATCAATATACCTGGAGAAAATCTTAATCATTTAGGTAACTCAAAATCTCACTATGTCTATTTCCAGCTATAATCTCTCCTAAAACTTTTTACAGATTGTTGGAGGCTTACTGCCTGAGAGACTGCCCTGAGATAATTCTCCCTATTTTTGTGAGTAAATTGCTGACTCTTACCTTATATATAGTAAGCTTATATGTGTATTCACACACACACACACACACACACACACATATATATATATATATATATATATATATACATACACATACTATATATAGCAAGCATATATATATAATCTATAAAATTGTAAATATATGTGTAGATTTTATACTATACATGTGTGTTTATATAAATTTATATAAATTATGCATGTATGTTTATAAATTTGCACTATATATACATATTCATTGAGTCATAAAACAAATTAGTTTAGAACAAAAAAGAGCATTAAAAACTTCATAAATTTTCATAATTTTTGGTTTCCTCTCTGTTTTTTTGGTTAACAAAGCCTTTTATTCAAATTAAGTCTTACAGGAAGTCCTTTTTATACTAACATAATAGCTGAGAAAGTAGTAGAAATAGGTAAATGGGATCTTGTAGGACCCTCGCTTCCCCATCCTAGGCTGAGCAAGAATTCCCTTACAGAACCATTGTACATATTTGAAAAACATGCCCTTCCTTGGAAACAACTATTCTATTGGTGGGAAACTTGTGTAAGATGCTGCTTTTGTTATAAAATTACCTAATATTATCTCAAATATAGGCAATGTATGATAAATAGTGGCCCTGATGTGCACTGTGAAGCCTGCTACTAGGTTTGGGGATCAATGGGGTTCTTGGTTGTATGTCAAGAGCTGCAGACCTGGTTAAGCTTGCATATTTTTTTTATGATGGAGACAGTTCAGTTCCACAGATATAAGTGTCACTTCCTTGATAGGACTGCACTGGGAAGGCACATACTCTGGATCTTTACTTAATTTGTGTTCCATAATATCTCTGTAGATTTTCACAGAATAAAACAACTTCAACATACACAACAATAACCTTCAACAGGGCTAAATTTCATTTTGGGGTGAACTGCCATGAGAATCACTGATGAGGCACATGGGCTTTTTTGGCTCAAGCGAAAGAATGGGGTACTTGAAAACTGAGTGGTTGGACTGCTAGGAAGGAAACAAAAAGTGCACAACTGTCCTGAGTTAAAGGCTATGCATTCGAACACTAGCAGTTGAAGAGCTATCATGAAAAAGAACCATCATGGATGTACAGTTCAGGAACCAGTGAGTAGAACACTGGAAACGTAGCAGACACAGCAATACCTGCACTTCAAGGCATTGTGCTTTTCTGAAAGAGAGTAACTGTAATTGGAGCAAAAATGTAAATAAATTACTTAGTCTATTCACTGTGGAGATGGGTGAGAAAATGATAATGTTTAACAGAAGAAATGGCCAGGTCCACATTTTAGTCAATAATGTCACAGCCTTTTCTATGATTGCAAAATAAATGCAAAGGTAACTGGTGAAAACAGGTAAGTACAAATGGGGAAAAAAAGGAAAGAAATCAGCAATAAAGACCAAAACAAAATAAATAAACAGAAGCCCTAAAAAGTAATGGAGATGTTTGAGATTACTCATGACCATGGTATATAATCCAGAAAGATTCTGTAAAAAATAAATTCTTGCTTAGGGGGAAAACAATGAGACTGTGAAGAGCACAGGAAGCAGAAGGGGACAGAGATTTTCAGAAAAGCACCAGCAATCAAGGGCCCCACTAGAGGGAAACCTGTCTAAAACAAAGGGAAGAGAAGAGACAAAGTAGAAGAAAATATACTGGAATATTCATGAGGAAAAGACACAGAGGAAGGAATCCAGAGACTGAAAAGGGGAAGCTCATTAAACTATATACAGAAAATCCGAGCACCCAAATAAGAAGTAACAATTGGTCTTTGAGAGGAGTTTTAGATTCACGAAAGGAAGGAAGAAAGAATAAAAAAGAAAAGGAGGAATAAAATGAGGGAGACAAGGAGGGAAAGGATGAATGCAAGGAGGGATGGAGGGAAAGAGGAGAGTAGAGAACACATGGATGAATAACAATCAAAACAAGAGTCCTGAAAATGACCTCACTAAATAATCTGTCCCCATGCCCTCCCTCTGTGAAGGAGGCTGGGTGGCCAAAGCAAAACTTATTATTCAATGGAATGTTGGTAATTAGTTGAAATGTTTAATTTAACGGTTTAGTAAATTCAGCTAATAGTTTATCTCAAGTGTGTGATTAAGTTATTCTCAAGGAAATTCTTTTTTGTTCTAAATCTCAATTAAGATTTCCAACATGGGTTAATTCAAAAATAACTTAAATCCCCGCCCCCCCCCCGCAAAAAAAACAAACAAATATGGATCTGTATCTTAATCCTTGCTAAAAAATGCACTTCAGATAGATAAAAGATTCAAGTAAGAGAAATAAAATCAGAAAAGTACAAAAAGCAGCAGAACATATTGTCTTAAATTATCTTTGAATAGGAAGGAACTTAAACATAAATTCAGAGCCATAAAAGAGAATCCTGATAAATTTGTCTACTTAAAATTTTAAAAAGTCTCATTTACAAGAAAAACCTTGAATAAATAAAAAAGACAACTGAAATTTAGAAGTATGTGTAATGTATAATAGACAACATCCTACTTTGTTAGTACTGAAAGAACTCAAAATAATCAAAGAAACAAATAGAAAAATGGGGAAAGTCAGATTATGACTACAGAGAAAATTATATATCAAAAGCTCTTTAGTCCTTGAGTTAATATTTAGACTCACTCACTGTGAAAATACAAATTAAAACTAAAATCCAATATCATTTTCACTTACCAAGTTGGCAAATATCAAACATTAGATAACACAATTGGAGGAGGAGAAATATATATATATATATATATATATATATATATATATATATGTGTGTGTGTGTGTGTGTGTGTGTGTGTGTGTGTGTGTGTAAATACGGATAACTTTAATATTAAAATTTATTTAAAATGCATATTTGTCTCCATCTCTAGAAATTTTTCTTTAGACTATGAAATATCTGAAATTTTTTACTACTTTTGGTGTAGTAATTATCCTGTCTTTATACAAGCAGAATATTAGAGACTCCAAGGGCAAGAGATACAGAATACTATTGCTCATGAGATATCAAGCAGCCTGAGATTCATGTGTTCCTTAGTTTCTTTTATCTCATCAAGTTCCACATGGGCAACATGGAGGGATGCACATGTAATGAGTTTTCTTCACAACTGGGCAACCCTGAGCCCAGGAAATTGGTTATCTTTTCCACTTGCTAGTAAATAAATCAGCTTTCTTTCTAAAAGGGGACACCATCTCTGTCTTCAGCTTTGGTGGCTGAAAAACCTTAACTATGTGCTTAAGATCTAATATTTGACTTCTATTTTGTAGTCTAGTTGAGAGAGTAGATGGATAGATTAACAAGAAAGTCAAATAGCTTAACAGGTTAGTTTAAGTCTCTTAAGAGAATGATCCAAATACAAAAGGATCATAATAATAGTTTGTATTGGTTTATTCTTGTAAATTAGGACCACAGAATCTAATTGCCTAGATGTTTTATATTCCAGAACAAAAGTTGACTATAATCCAGAGGCTTATTTTATAATTTTTTTTATCAGAACATGACCACAATCTTCACTTACATATTATCTGTGGCTTTAATAGTCTAAAGTATTTAGAATCTAACTTTCTACAGAAAAAGTTGGCTGACACATGTTCTAGAGATTCTTTGTGAAGCTACAAAGAATGAAAAAAAAACAGGATGTTTCTGTGAGCAATACAGAGGAGTTGGATAACTCTCAGTATCAGGACAACAAATTACTATAAGTCTTTTGTCAGGAAAGAAATACAATTTTTATCTGAAAATATATTCCTCGAAAGAGTAACTACTTACTCTAAGGTTAAGTTAAGGCACAACACCTGGACTAAGAAACATCTATTCCTTCTCAGAGACAATCACTTGAGATAATATCTTATTTATTCAAGAAGTCATTTTCCAATCGGACACAATTCAGACTCTAAAAATAGAAGGAGACTGCAATTTGCCTGTTCTCGGTTATCTTTAAGTTATTAAAGCTTAATAGTCAGATCCTCCTTGGCAGAATATCTCCTATTAAGTACTGATTATCAACCAGAACTGTCATATGCCTCACTTAATGATGGAGCCATAATTTTGAGAGATACACTGGTAAGACATCAATGAGATTACATCTATACAAACTATGGTATAACTGGGCTATATAACCTCATGAGATGGAAACTGTTTTTGTGGTACCATTGACCTAAATGCCATTACGTGGTACACAACATACATTGATGCTTCTACAGCCAAAGCAACATAATATGTTTCTCAGGTCCCATAGACTCCCTTCAAATCAAGGTAAACTCAGACTGTGATACTGATATAACCACTCTAACTATAAATGAAGGTTCCACTTTTCTAGTGTGTTGAGTGTGTAGCTACCCATCTACTAAAATCACAACTCAGGTTTACAGCTCATTCATTTGGTTTGCTCTGGGAGAGCTGTGAAAAAAAAAAGAATTTTAATCAATAACAACTTGGCTGTTTTTTTATAAAAATGACTCAAAGGTAAAATATTCTTTTGAAATTTATTTTATTCATACCATACATCCCTCAGCCTGATTGTAACTCATACACTTCTTGTCTCTGTTTTATGAAATAATAATATTCCAGGCAGTGGCTCAGAAATGCTTATTTGCCCCTGGGTCACACATCAGAGGTTACATACATACTGATGGGTAGGAGAGTAAGCCTCAATTTGCTTTAAAAGAATATGATAAAAAGAGAAAGGAAAGCGAATGGCATTCTCAGTTGATCAGTTTGATCACTTTTATAGATTGCTTCTCAATGGGGAAAAATATCATAGACATTACTTCAAGTTTTCAAAGAATTAATATTGGACTAAGTGGTTCCCTGAACCCCTCACCATTCTACATCCATTATTAGACTTTTCTGCTCACAAATGCCTATCACTCCCAGGAGTTGTTCATTATCAAGTCAAAGCATTTTTCTTTCCAAACCTCAGATTGCAGCATTTCCCAAGGCTTATTGATAGTTTTGAGGGGAACCAAACTTTCCAGATAAGATATTTTATACTTTGAAAATCCTTTTGAGAACAGCATGCTGTAAGTGTTTGAGATGAACTCTCTCTCCATCACATGCAGATAAACTTTGGAAAGCTTTTCTACTCTCACCAGGACAGCTTTCTCTGACAGTAACCCTTTCCGTGACCTAGAAGTCTGACTATTGTAAAATTAGGGGGGGAAATGAACTTCAGTGCTACAAGTCAAATCTATTGTGCATTATTAAAATGGTAATTGTGGTATCTGAGGTGACTCCTTAAATTAATTCTACATTAAATTATCTAGATTTTTCTCATTTCAGATGGACATCAACACATACAACTTTTTCAATCTGGCATCCTATAATATGTAACTCCAAGTACTGTGAAGCAGACAGAAAGAGCTAGTGTTTGGTCACCGCTATCTAGAAAAGTAAATATTTCTGGGTAAATATCCACACATCAATGCAGGCTAATCAGGCATCTTTATCAAATGGTAAAACTGCATTTTACTCAGAGTTTAAATGGAATGGTTAAAGGCAAGGACAACTTGCAGATGCCCTTATCAACATATTAGCCCCAATTGCATTTTCCAAATATGTTATCAAAATGGTAATTCTATGCTTTCCTTTCTGTAGCTAGACTAGGTTTCATAAAGGTAGAATTATTACTATAAATATATTGGGGGAAAACTATTTCAATTACTGGAAGAATATGTAACTCCAACTCTATTTATTTCAATTTATTCAACTGTCTTGATATATTCGCGCACAGAACTTTATA